>NC_090921.1:6498099-7147648 GCF_040938575.1 Ambystoma mexicanum | reverse complement strand
AACAATGTATCCCACAAGCTACCATGGGTGATGCAGGATAGCTTACAACACTGGGACAACATTTGTTAGGGCTCCTGGGGGCCAATTTCAATCTGAATGTGCCCCGCTTGCTTACAGGTGTGGGGGATGAGGGGTGGACAGTGTGTAGCACCCTTGGGTTCTGTAAATACAAATGTTCCTTGATCTCAAGGAGCAGGCAGCAAAAGTGGAGCTAAAACACTAAACGGACACTTTAAAAAGTGCATAATTGCTGTCCGCAAGATGTTAACTAGGATGAAACCAGAACACTTTTTGATCATGCATCTTGAAGCGTAAATGTTCACTGATGCCAAGTGTAATTAGAAAAGGAACACATATCTTTGTGAATAAACAATTATTTATTATTAAAATTTAAGAAAAGTCGAAGGGGACACCCGGATTTGAACCAGGGACCTCTTGATCTGCAGTCAAATGCTCTACCACTGAGCTATATCCCCGTGCTTTTAGCGAATCTTCTGATACTTTTCAGGCTGTCGATTCTGCGCTGGTCAAGCATTCAACGTTAATGATCCTGGAAGAGACACGTCAGCTGGATTTAGCACTTATGTGAAGGAGAAAGGGCGAGCAGCCCTGCCTTGTCCTGGTGACACCCCCTCCAAATCTCTTCAAAGCCACAACACCCAAGCCCTCCTTGCTGACAATCAGGCACTTTGCATAACAAAGAGCAGCTTTAGTGCTCGCTCACAGGGCCGGTGTTGTATGGGGCGGGGTATCCAAGTGAGCGTGGCTCCGGAGATTTCCAAACAATGTATCCCACAAGCTACCATGGGGATGCAGGATAGCATACAACACCGGGACAACATTTGTTAGGGCTCCTGGGGGCCAATTTCAATCTGAATGTGCCCCGCTTGCTTACAGGTGTGGGGGGTGAGGGGTGGACAGTGTGTAGCACCCTTGGGTTCTGTAAATACAAATGTTCCTTGATCTCAAGGAGCAGGCAGCAAAAGTGGAGCTAAAACACTAAACGGACACTTTAAAAAGTGCATAATTGCTGTTAGCAATATGTTAACTAGGATGAAACCAGAACACTTTTTGATCATGCATCTTGAAGGGTAAATGTTCACTGATGCCAAGTGTAATTAGAAAAGGAACACATATCTTTGTGAATAAACAATTATTTATTATTAAAATTTAAGAAAAGTAGAAGGGGACACCCGGATTTGAACCAGGGACCTCTTGATCTGCAGTCAAATGCTCTACCACTGAGCTATATCCCCATGCTTTTAGGGAATCTTCTGATACTTTTCAGGCTGTCGATTCTGCGCTGGTCAAGCATTCAACGTTAATGATCCTGGAAGAGACACGTCAGCTGGATTTAGCACTTATGTGAAGGAGAAAGGGCGAGCAGCCCTGCCTTGTCCTGGTGACACCCCCTCCAAATCTCTTCAAAGCAGCCACAACGCCCAAGCCCTCCTTGCTGACAATCAGGCACTTTGCATAACAAAGAGCGGGTTCAGTGCTCGCACACAGGGCCGGTGTTGTATGGGGCGGGGTATCCAAGTGAGCGTGGCTCCGGAGATTGCCAAACAATGTATCCCACAAGCTACCATGGGTGATGCAGGATAGCGTACAACACTGGGACAACATTTGTTAGGGCTCCTGGGGGCCAATTTCAATCTGAATGTGCCCCGCTTCCTTACAGGTGTGGGGGACGAGGGGTGGACAGTGTGTAGCACCCTTGGGTTCTGTAAATACAAATGTTCCTTGATCTCAAGGAGCAGGCAGCAAAAGTGGAGCTAAAACACTAAACGGACACTTTAAAAAGTGCATAATTGCTGTCCGCAAGATGTTAACTAGGATGAAACCAGAACACTTTTTGATCATGCATCTTGAAGCGTAAATGTTCACTGATGCCAAGTGTAATTAGAAAAGGAACACATATCTTTGTGAATAAACAATTATTTATTATTAAAATTTAAGAAAAGTCGAAGGGGACACCCGGATTTGAACCAGGGACCTCTTGATCTGCAGTCAAATGCTCTACCACTGAACTATATCCCCGTGCTTTTAGCGAATCTTCTGATACTTTTCAGGCTGTCGATTCTGCACTGGTCAAGCATTCAACGTTAATGATCCTGGAAGAGACACGTCAGCTGGATTTTGCACTTATGTGAAGGAGAAAGGGCGAGCAGCCCTGCCTTGTCCTGGTGACACCCGCTCCAAATCTCTTCAAAGCCACAACACCCAAGCCCTCCTTGCTGACAATCAGGCACTTTGCATAACAAAGAGCAGCTTTAGTGCTCGCTCACAGGGCCGGTGTTGTATGGGGCGGGGTATCCAAGTGAGCGTGGCTCCGGAGATTTCCAAACAATGTATCCCACAAGCTACCATGGGGATGCAGGATAGCATACAACACCGGGACAACATTTGTTAGGGCTCCTGGGGGCCAATTTCAATCTGAATGTGCCCCGCTTGCTTACAGGTGTGGGGGGTGAGGGGTGGATAGTGTGTAGCACCCTTGGGTTCTGTAAATACAAATGTTCCTTGATCTCAAGGAGCAGGCAGCAAAAGTGGAGCTAAAACACTAAACGGACACTTTAAAAAGTGCATAATTGCTGTTAGCAATATGTTAACTAGGATGAAACCAGAACACTTTTTGATCATGCATCTTGAAGGGTAAATGTTCACTGATGCCAAGTGTAATTAGAAAAGGAACACATATCTTTGTGAATAAACAATTATTTATTATTAAAATTTAAGAAAAGTAGAAGGGGACACCCGGATTTGAACCAGGGACCTCTTGATCTGCAGTCAAATGCTCTACCACTGAGCTATATCCCCGTGATTTTAGGGAATCTTCTGATACTTTTCAGGCTGTCGATTCTGCTCTGGTCAAGCATTCAACGTTAATGATCCTGGAAGAGACACGTCAGCTGGATTTAGCACTTATGTGAAGGAGAAAGGGCGAGCAGCCCTGCCTTGTCCTGGTGACACCCCCTCCAAATCTCTTCAAAGCAGCCACAACGCCCAAGCCCTCCTTGCTGACAATCAGGCACTTTGCACAACAAAGAGCGGGTTCAGTGCTCGCACACAGGGCCGGTGTTGTATGGGGCGGGGTATCCAAGTGAGCGTGGCTCCGGAGATTGCCAAACAATGTATCCCACAAGCTACCATGGGTGATGCAGGATAGCGTACAACACTGGGACAACATTTGTTAGGGCTCCTGGGGGCCAATTTCAATCTGAATGTGCCCCGCTTCCTTACAGGTGTGGGGGACGAGGGGTGGACAGTGTGTAGCACCCTTGGGTTCTGTAAATACAAATGTTCCTTGATCTCAAGGAGCAGGCAGCAAAAGTGGAGCTAAAACACTAAACGGACACTTTAAAAAGTGCATAATTGCTGTCCGCAAGATGTTAACTAGGATGAAACCAGAACACTTTTTGATCATGCATCTTGAAGCGTAAATGTTCACTGATGCCAAGTGTAATTAGAAAAGGAACACATATCTTTGTGAATAAACAATTATTTATTATTAAAATTTAAGAAAAGTCGAAGGGGACACCCGGATTTGAACCAGGGACCTCTTGATCTGCAGTCAAATGCTCTACCACTGAACTATATCCCCGTGCTTTTAGCGGATCTTCTGATACTTTTCAGGCTGTCGATTCTGCACTGGTCAAGCATTCAACGTTAATGATCCTGGAAGAGACACGTCAGCTGGATTTTGCACTTATGTGAAGGAGAAAGGGCGAGCAGCCCTGCCTTGTCCTGGTGACACCCGCTCCAAATCTCTTCAAAGCCACAACACCCAAGCCCTCCTTGCTGACAATCAGGCACTTTGCATAACAAAGAGCAGCTTTAGTGCTCGCTCACAGGGCCGGTGTTGTATGGGGCGGGGTATCCAAGTGAGCGTGGCTCCGGAGATTTCCAAACAATGTATCCCACAAGCTACCATGGGGATGCAGGATAGCATACAACACCGGGACAACATTTGTTAGGGCTCCTGGGGGCCAATTTCAATCTGAATGTGCCCCGCTTGCTTACAGGTGTGGGGGGTGAGGGGTGGACAGTGTGTAGCACCCTTGGGTTCTGTAAATACAAATGTTCCTTGATCTCAAGGAGCAGGCAGCAAAAGTGGAGCTAAAACACTAAACGGACACTTTAAAAAGTGCATAATTGCTGTTAGCAATATGTTAACTAGGATGAAACCAGAACACTTTTTGATCATGCATCTTGAAGGGTAAATGTTCACTGATGCCAAGTGTAATTAGAAAAGGAACACATATCTTTGTGAATAAACAATTATTTATTATTAAAATTTAAGAAAAGTAGAAGGGGACACCCGGATTTGAACCAGGGACCTCTTGATCTGCAGTCAAATGCTCTACCACTGAGCTATATCCCCGTGATTTTAGGGAATCTTCTGATACTTTTCAGGCTGTCGATTCTGCTCTGGTCAAGCATTCAACGTTAATGATCCTGGAAGAGACACGTCAGCTGGATTTAGCACTTATGTGAAGGAGAAAGGGCGAGCAGCCCTGCCTTGTCCTGGTGACACCCCCTCCAAATCTCTTCAAAGCAGCCACAACGCCCAAGCCCTCCTTCCTGACAATCAGGCACTTTGCATAACAAAGAGCGGGTTCAGTGCTCGCACACAGGGCCGGTGTTGTATGGGGCGGGGTATCCAAGTGAGCGTGGCTCCGGAGATTGCCAAACAATGTATCCCACAAGCTACCATGGGTGATGCAGGATAGCTTACAACACTGGGACAACATTTGTTAGGGCTCCTGGGGGCCAATTTCAATCTGAATGTGCCCCGCTTGCTTACAGGTGTGGGGGATGAGGGGTGGACAGTGTGTAGCACCCTTGGGTTCTGTAAATACAAATGTTCCTTGATCTCAAGGAGCAGGCAGCAAAAGTGGAGCTAAAACACTAAACGGACACTTTAAAAAGTGCATAATTGCTGTCCGCAAGATGTTAACTAGGATGAAACCAGAACACTTTTTGATCATGCATCTTGAAGCGTAAATGTTCACTGATGCCAAGTGTAATTAGAAAAGGAACACATATCTTTGTGAATAAACAATTATTTATTATTAAAATTTAAGAAAAGTCGAAGGGGACACCCGGATTTGAACCAGGGAACCTCTTGATCTGCAGTCAAATGCTCTACCACTGAGCTATATCCCCGTGCTTTTAGCGAATCTTCTGATACTTTTCAGGCTGTCGATTCTGCACTGGTCAAGCATTCAACGTTAATGATCCTGGAAGAGACACGTCAGCTGGATTTTGCACTTATGTGAAGGAGAAAGGGCGAGCAGCCCTGCCTTGTCCTGGTGACACCCCCTCCAAATCTCTTCAAAGCCACAACACCCAAGCCCTCCTTGCTGACAATCAGGCACTTTGCATAACAAAGAGCAGCTTTAGTGCTCGCTCACAGGGCCGGTGTTGTATGGGGCGGGGTATCCAAGTGAGCGTGGCTCCGGAGATTTCCAAACAATGTATCCCACAAGCTACCATGGGGATGCAGGATAGCATAAAACACCGGGACAACATTTGTTAGGGCTCCTGGGGGCCAATTTCAATCTGAATGTGCCCCGTTTGCTTACAGGTGTGGGGGGTGAGGGGTGGACAGTGTGTAGCACCCTTGGGTTCTGTAAATACAAATGTTCCTTGATCTCAAGGAGCAGGCAGCAAAAGTGGAGCTAAAACACTAAACGGACACTTTAAAAAGTGCATAATTGCTGTTAGCAATATGTTAACTAGGATGAAACCAGAACACTTTTTGATCATGCATCTTGAAGGGTAAATGTTCACTGATGCCAAGTGTAATTAGAAAAGGAACACATATCTTTGTGAATAAACAATTATTTATTATTAAAATTTAAGAAAAGTAGAAGGGGACACCCGGATTTGACCCAGGGACCTCTTGATCTGCAGTCAAATGCTCTACCACTGAGCTATATCCCCGTGCTTTTAGGGAATCTTCTGATACTTTTCAGGCTGTCGATTCTGCGCTGGTCAAGCATTCAACATTAATGATCCTGGAAGAGACACGTCAGCTGGATTTAGCACTTATGTGAAGGAGAAAGGGCAAGCAGCCCTGCCTTGTCCTGGTGACACCCCCTCCAAATCTCTTCAAAGCAGCCACAACGCCCAAGCCCTCCTTGCTGACAATCAGGCACTTTGCATAACAAAGAGCGGGTTCAGTGCTCGCACACAGGGCCGGTGTTGTATGGGGCGGGGTATCCAAGTGAGCGTGGCTCCAGAGATTTCCAAACAATGTATCCCACAAGCTACCATGGGGATGCAGGATAGCATACAACACCGGGACAACATTTGTTAGGGCTCCTGGGGGCCAATTTCAATCTGAATGTGCCCCGCTTGCTTACAGGTGTGGGGGGTGAGGGGTGGACAGTGTGTAGCACCCTTGGGTTCTGTAAATACAAATGTTCCTTGATCTCAAGGAGCAGGCAGCAAAAGTGGAGCTAAAACACTAAACGGACACTTTAAAAAGTGCATAATTGCTGTCCGCAAGATGTTAACTAGGATGAAACCAGAACACTTTTTGATCATGCATCTTGAAGCGTAAATGTTCACTGATGCCAAGTGTAATTAGAAAAGGAACACATATCTTTGTGAATAAACAATTATTTATTATTAAAATTTAAGAAAAGTCGAAGGGGACACCCGGATTTGAACCAGGGACCTCTTGATCTGCAGTCAAATGCTCTACCACTGAGCTATATCCCCGTGCTTTTAGCGAATCTTCTGATACTTTTCAGGCTGTCGATTCTGCGCTGGTCAAGCATTCAACGTTAATGATCCTGGAAGAGACACGTCAGCTGGATTTAGCACTTATGTGAAGGAGAAAGGGCGAGCAGCCCTGCCTTGTCCTGGTGACACCCCCTCCAAATCTCTTCAAAGCCACAACACCCAAGCCCTCCTTGCTGACAATCAGGCACTTTGCATAACAAAGAGCAGCTTTAGTGCTCGCTCACAGGGCCGGTGTTGTATGGGGCGGGGTATCCAAGTGAGCGTGGCTCCGGAGATTTCCAAACAATGTATCCCACAAGCTACCATGGGGATGCAGGATAGCATACAACACCGGGACAACATTTGTTAGGGCTCCTGGGGGCCAATTTCAATCTGAATGTGCCTTGCTTGCTTACAGGTGTGGGGGGTGAGGGGTGGACAGTGTGTAGCACCCTTGGGTTCTGTAAATACAAATGTTCCTTGATCTCAAGGAGCAGGCAGCAAAAGTGGAGCTAAAACACTAAACGGACACTTTAAAAAGTGCATAATTGCTGTTAGCAATATGTTAACTAGGATGAAACCAGAACACTTTTTGATCATGCATCTTGAAGGGTAAATGTTCACTGATGCCAAGTGTAATTAGAAAAGGAACACATATCTTTGTGAATAAACAATTATTTATTATTAAAATTTAAGAAAAGTAGAAGGGGACACCCGGATTTGACCCAGGGACCTCTTGATCTGCAGTCAAATGCTCTACCACTGAGCTATATCCCCGTGCTTTTAGGGAATCTTCTGATACTTTTCAGGCTGTCGATTCTGCGCTGGTCAAGCATTCAACATTAATGATCCTGGAAGAGACACGTCAGCTGGATTTAGCACTTATGTGAAGGAGAAAGGGCAAGCAGCCCTGCCTTGTCCTGGTGACACCCCCTCCAAATCTCTTCAAAGCAGCCACAACGCCCAAGCCCTCCTTGCTGACAATCAGGCACTTTGCATAACAAAGAGCGGGTTCAGTGCTCGCACACAGGGCCGGTGTTGTATGGGGCGGGGTATCCAAGTGAGCGTGGCTCCAGAGATTGCCAAACAGTGTATCCCACAAGCTACCATGGGTGATGCAGGATAGCGTACAACACTGGGACAACATTTGTTAGGGCTCCTGGGGGCCAATTTCAATCTGAATGTGCCCCGCTTGCTTACAGGTGTGGGGGATGAGGGGTGGAAAGTGTGTAGCACCCTTGGGTTCTGTAAATACAAATGTTCCTTGATCTCAAGGAGCAGGCAGCAAAAGTGGAGCTAAAACACTAAACGGACACTTTAAAAAGTGCATAATTGCTGTTAGCAATATGTTAACTAGGATGAAACCAGAACACTTTTTGATCATGCATCTTGAAGGGTAAATGTTCACTGATGCCAAGTGTAATTAGAAAAGGAACACATATCTTTGTGAATAAACAATTATTTATTATTAAAATTTAAGAAAAGGAGAAGGGGACACCCGGATTTGACCCAGGGACCTCTTGATCTGCAGTCAAATGCTCTACCACTGAGCTATATCCCCGTGCTTTTAGGGAATCTTCTGATACTTTTCAGGCTGTCGATTCTGCGCTGGTCAAGCATTCAACATTAATGATCCTGGAAGAGACACGTCAGCTGGATTTAGCACTTATGTGAAGGAGAAAGGGCAAGCAGCCCTGCCTTGTCCTGGTGACACCCCCTCCAAATCTCTTCAAAGCAGCCACAACGCCCAAGCCCTCCTTGCTGACAATCAGGCACTTTGCATAACAAAGAGCGGGTTCAGTGCTCGCACACAGGGCCGGTGTTGTATGGGGCGGGGTATCCAAGTGAGCGTGGCTCCAGAGATTGCCAAACAGTGTATCCCACAAGCTACCATGGGTGATGCAGGATAGCGTACAACACTGGGACAACATTTGTTAGGGCTCCTGGGGGCCAATTTCAATCTGAATGTGCCCCGCTTGCTTACAGGTGTGGGGGATGAGGGGTGGAAAGTGTGTAGCACCCTTGGGTTCTGTAAATACAAATGTTCCTTGATCTCAAGGAGCAGGCAGCAAAAGTGGAGCTAAAACACTAAACGGACACTTTAAAAAGTGCATAATTGCTGTCCGCAAGATGTTAACTAGGATGAAACCAGAACACTTTTTGATCATGCATCTTGAAGCGTAAATGTTCACTGATGCCAAGTGTAATTAGAAAAGGAACACATATCTTTGTGAATAAACAATTATTTATTATTAAAATTTAAGAAAAGTCGAAGGGGACACCCGGATTTGAACCAGGGACCTCTTGATCTGCAGTCAAATGCTCTACCACTGAGCTATATCCCCGTGATTTTAGGGAATCTTCTGATACTTTTCAGGCTGTCGATTCTGCTCTGGTCAAGCATTCAACGTTAATGATCCTGGAAGAGACACGTCAGCTGGATTTAGCACTTATGTGAAGGAGAAAGGGCGAGCAGCCCTGCCTTGTCCTGGTGACACCCCCTCCAAATCTCTTCAAAGCAGCCACAACGCCCAAGCCCTCCTTCCTGACAATCAGGCACTTTGCATAACAAAGAGCGGGTTCAGTGCTCGCACACAGGGCCGGTGTTGTATGGGGCGGGGTATCCAAGTGAGCGTGGCTCCGGAGATTGCCAAACAATGTATCCCACAAGCTACCATGGGTGATGCAGGATAGCTTACAACACTGGGACAACATTTGTTAGGGCTCCTGGGGGCCAATTTCAATCTGAATGTGCCCCGCTTGCTTACAGGTGTGGGGGATGAGGGGTGGACAGTGTGTAGCACCCTTGGGTTCTGTAAATACAAATGTTCCTTGATCTCAAGGAGCAGGCAGCAAAAGTGGAGCTAAAACACTAAACGGACACTTTAAAAAGTGCATAATTGCTGTCCGCAAGATGTTAACTAGGATGAAACCAGAACACTTTTTGATCATGCATCTTGAAGCGTAAATGTTCACTGATGCCAAGTGTAATTAGAAAAGGAACACATATCTTTGTGAATAAACAATTATTTATTATTAAAATTTAAGAAAAGTCGAAGGGGACACCCGGATTTGAACCAGGGAACCTCTTGATCTGCAGTCAAATGCTCTACCACTGAGCTATATCCCCGTGCTTTTAGCGAATCTTCTGATACTTTTCAGGCTGTCGATTCTGCACTGGTCAAGCATTCAACGTTAATGATCCTGGAAGAGACACGTCAGCTGGATTTTGCACTTATGTGAAGGAGAAAGGGCGAGCAGCCCTGCCTTGTCCTGGTGACACCCCCTCCAAATCTCTTCAAAGCCACAACACCCAAGCCCTCCTTGCTGACAATCAGGCACTTTGCATAACAAAGAGCAGCTTTAGTGCTCGCTCACAGGGCCGGTGTTGTATGGGGCGGGGTATCCAAGTGAGCGTGGCTCCGGAGATTTCCAAACAATGTATCCCACAAGCTACCATGGGGATGCAGGATAGCATAAAACACCGGGACAACATTTGTTAGGGCTCCTGGGGGCCAATTTCAATCTGAATGTGCCCCGTTTGCTTACAGGTGTGGGGGGTGAGGGGTGGACAGTGTGTAGCACCCTTGGGTTCTGTAAATACAAATGTTCCTTGATCTCAAGGAGCAGGCAGCAAAAGTGGAGCTAAAACACTAAACGGACACTTTAAAAAGTGCATAATTGCTGTTAGCAATATGTTAACTAGGATGAAACCAGAACACTTTTTGATCATGCATCTTGAAGGGTAAATGTTCACTGATGCCAAGTGTAATTAGAAAAGGAACACATATCTTTGTGAATAAACAATTATTTATTATTAAAATTTAAGAAAAGTAGAAGGGGACACCCGGATTTGACCCAGGGACCTCTTGATCTGCAGTCAAATGCTCTACCACTGAGCTATATCCCCGTGCTTTTAGGGAATCTTCTGATACTTTTCAGGCTGTCGATTCTGCGCTGGTCAAGCATTCAACATTAATGATCCTGGAAGAGACACGTCAGCTGGATTTAGCACTTATGTGAAGGAGAAAGGGCAAGCAGCCCTGCCTTGTCCTGGTGACACCCCCTCCAAATCTCTTCAAAGCAGCCACAACGCCCAAGCCCTCCTTGCTGACAATCAGGCACTTTGCATAACAAAGAGCGGGTTCAGTGCTCGCACACAGGGCCGGTGTTGTATGGGGCGGGGTATCCAAGTGAGCGTGGCTCCAGAGATTTCCAAACAATGTATCCCACAAGCTACCATGGGGATGCAGGATAGCATACAACACCGGGACAACATTTGTTAGGGCTCCTGGGGGCCAATTTCAATCTGAATGTGCCCCGCTTGCTTACAGGTGTGGGGGGTGAGGGGTGGACAGTGTGTAGCACCCTTGGGTTCTGTAAATACAAATGTTCCTTGATCTCAAGGAGCAGGCAGCAAAAGTGGAGTTAAAACACTAAACGGACACTTTAAAAAGTGCATAATTGCTGTCCGCAAGATGTTAACTAGGATGAAACCAGAACACTTTTTGATCATGCATCTTGAAGCGTAAATGTTCACTGATGCCAAGTGTAATTAGAAAAGGAACACATATCTTTGTGAATAAACAATTATTTATTATTAAAATTTAAGAAAAGTCGAAGGGGACACCCGGATTTGAACCAGGGACCTCTTGATCTGCAGTCAAATGCTCTACCACTGAGCTATATCCCCGTGCTTTTAGCGAATCTTCTGATACTTTTCAGGCTGTCGATTCTGCGCTGGTCAAGCATTCAACGTTAATGATCCTGGAAGAGACACGTCAGCTGGATTTAGCACTTATGTGAAGGAGAAAGGGCGAGCAGCCCTGCCTTGTCCTGGTGACACCCCCTCCAAATCTCTTCAAAGCCACAACACCCAAGCCCTCCTTGCTGACAATCAGGCACTTTGCATAACAAAGAGCAGCTTTAGTGCTCGCTCACAGGGCCGGTGTTGTATGGGGCGGGGTATCCAAGTGAGCGTGGCTCCGGAGATTTCCAAACAATGTATCCCACAAGCTACCATGGGGATGCAGGATAGCATACAACACCGGGACAACATTTGTTAGGGCTCCTGGGGGCCAATTTCAATCTGAATGTGCCCCGCTTGCTTACAGGTGTGGGGGGTGAGGGGTGGACAGTGTGTAGCACCCTTGGGTTCTGTAAATACAAATGTTCCTTGATCTCAAGGAGCAGGCAGCAAAAGTGGAGCTAAAACACTAAACGGACACTTTAAAAAGTGCATAATTGCTGTTAGCAATATGTTAACTAGGATGAAACCAGAACACTTTTTGATCATGCATCTTGAAGGGTAAATGTTCACTGATGCCAAGTGTAATTAGAAAAGGAACACATATCTTTGTGAATAAACAATTATTTATTATTAAAATTTAAGAAAAGTAGAAGGGGACACCCGGATTTGACCCAGGGACCTCTTGATCTGCAGTCAAATGCTCTACCACTGAGCTATATCCCCGTGCTTTTAGGGAATCTTCTGATACTTTTCAGGCTGTCGATTCTGCGCTGGTCAAGCATTCAACATTAATGATCCTGGAAGAGACACGTCAGCTGGATTTAGCACTTATGTGAAGGAGAAAGGGCAAGCAGCCCTGCCTTGTCCTGGTGACACCCCCTCCAAATCTCTTCAAAGCAGCCACAACGCCCAAGCCCTCCTTGCTGACAATCAGGCACTTTGCATAACAAAGAGCGGGTTCAGTGCTCGCACACAGGGCCGGTGTTGTATGGGGCGGGGTATCCAAGTGAGCGTGGCTCCAGAGATTGCCAAACAGTGTATCCCACAAGCTACCATGGGTGATGCAGGATAGCGTACAACACTGGGACAACATTTGTTAGGGCTCCTGGGGGCCAATTTCAATCTGAATGTGCCCCGCTTGCTTACAGGTGTGGGGGATGAGGGGTGGAAAGTGTGTAGCACCCTTGGGTTCTGTAAATACAAATGTTCCTTGATCTCAAGGAGCAGGCAGCAAAAGTGGAGCTAAAACACTAAACGGACACTTTAAAAAGTGCATAATTGCTGTTAGCAATATGTTAACTAGGATGAAACCAGAACACTTTTTGATCATGCATCTTGAAGGGTAAATGTTCACTGATGCCAAGTGTAATTAGAAAAGGAACACATATCTTTGTGAATAAACAATTATTTATTATTAAAATTTAAGAAAAGTAGAAGGGGACACCCGGATTTGACCCAGGGACCTCTTGATCTGCAGTCAAATGCTCTACCACTGAGCTATATCCCCGTGCTTTTAGGGAATCTTCTGATACTTTTCAGGCTGTCGATTCTGCGCTGGTCAAGCATTCAACATTAATGATCCTGGAAGAGACACGTCAGCTGGATTTAGCACTTATGTGAAGGAGAAAGGGCAAGCAGCCCTGCCTTGTCCTGGTGACACCCCCTCCAAATCTCTTCAAAGCAGCCACAACGCCCAAGCCCTCCTTGCTGACAATCAGGCACTTTGCATAACAAAGAGCGGGTTCAGTGCTCGCACACAGGGCCGGTGTTGTATGGGGCGGGGTATCCAAGTGAGCGTGGCTCCAGAGATTGCCAAACAGTGTATCCCACAAGCTACCATGGGTGATGCAGGATAGCGTACAACACTGGGACAACATTTGTTAGGGCTCCTGGGGGCCAATTTCAATCTGAATGTGCCCCGCTTGCTTACAGGTGTGGGGGATGAGGGGTGGAAAGTGTGTAGCACCCTTGGGTTCTGTAAATACAAATGTTCCTTGATCTCAAGGAGCAGGCAGCAAAAGTGGAGCTAAAACACTAAACGGACACTTTAAAAAGTGCATAATTGCTGTCCGCAAGATGTTAACTAGGATGAAACCAGAACACTTTTTGATCATGCATCTTGAAGCGTAAATGTTCACTGATGCCAAGTGTAATTAGAAAAGGAACACATATCTTTGTGAATAAACAATTATTTATTATTAAAATTTAAGAAAAGTCGAAGGGGACACCCGGATTTGAACCAGGGACCTCTTGATCTGCAGTCAAATGCTCTACCACTGAGCTATATCCCCGTGCTTTTAGCGAATCTTCTGATACTTTTCAGGCTGTCGATTCTGCGCTGGTCAAGCATTCAACGTTAATGATCCTGGAAGAGACACGTCAGCTGGATTTAGCACTTATGTGAAGGAGAAAGGGCGAGCAGCCCTGCCTTGTCCTGGTGACACCCCCTCCAAATCTCTTCAAAGCCACAACACCCAAGCCCTCCTTGCTGACAATCAGGCACTTTGCATAACAAAGAGCAGCTTTAGTGCTCGCTCACAGGGCCGGTGTTGTATGGGGCGGGGTATCCAAGTGAGCGTGGCTCCGGAGATTTCCAAACAATGTATCCCACAAGCTACCATGGGGATGCAGGATAGCATACAACACCGGGACAACATTTGTTAGGGCTCCTGGGGGCCAATTTCAATCTGAATGTGCCCCGCTTGCTTACAGGTGTGGGGGGTGAGGGGTGGACAGTGTGTAGCACCCTTGGGTTCTGTAAATACAAATGTTCCTTGATCTCAAGGAGCAGGCAGCAAAAGTGGAGCTAAAACACTAAACGGACACTTTAAAAAGTGCATAATTGCTGTTAGCAATATGTTAACTAGGATGAAACCAGAACACTTTTTGATCATGCATCTTGAAGGGTAAATGTTCACTGATGCCAAGTGTAATTAGAAAAGGAACACATATCTTTGTGAATAAACAATTATTTATTATTAAAATTTAAGAAAAGTAGAAGGGGACACCCGGATTTGAACCAGGGACCTCTTGATCTGCAGTCAAATGCTCTACCACTGAGCTATATCCCCGTGCTTTTAGGGAATCTTCTGATACTTTTCAGGCTGTCGATTCTGCGCTGGTCAAGCATTCAACGTTAATGATCCTGGAAGAGACACGTCAGCTGGATTTAGCACTTATGTGAAGGAGAAAGGGCGAGCAGCCCTGCCTTGTCCTGGTGACACCCCCTCCAAATCTCTTCAAAGCAGCCACAACGCCCAAGCCCTCCTTGCTGACAATCAGGCACTTTGCATAACAAAGAGCGGGTTCAGTGCTCGCACACAGGGCCGGTGTTGTATGGGGCGGGGTATCCAAGTGAGCGTGGCTCCGGAGATTGCCAAACAATGTATCCCACAAGCTACCATGGGTGATGCAGGATAGCGTACAACACTGGGAGAACATTTGTTAGGGCTCCTGGGGGCCAATTTCAATCTGAATGTGCCCCGCTTCCTTACAGGTGTGGGGGACGAGGGGTGGACAGTGTGTAGCACCCTTGGGTTCTGTAAATACAAATGTTCCTTGATCTCAAGGAGCAGGCAGCAAAAGTGGAGCTAAAACACTAAACGGACACTTTAAAAAGTGCATAATTGCTGTCCGCAAGATGTTAACTAGGATGAAACCAGAACACTTTTTGATCATGCATCTTGAAGCGTAAATGTTCACTGATGCCAAGTGTAATTAGAAAAGGAACACATATCTTTGTGAATAAACAATTATTTATTATTAAAATTTAAGAAAAGTCGAAGGGGACACCCGGATTTGAACCAGGGACCTCTTGATCTGCAGTCAAATGCTCTACCACTGAACTATATCCCCGTGCTTTTAGCGAATCTTCTGATACTTTTCAGGCTGTCGATTCTGCACTGGTCAAGCATTCAACGTTAATGATCCTGGAAGAGACACGTCAGCTGGATTTTGCACTTATGTGAAGGAGAAAGGGCGAGCAGCCCTGCCTTGTCCTGGTGACACCCGCTCCAAATCTATTCAAAGCCACAACACCCAAGCCCTCCTTGCTGACAATCAGGCACTTTGCATAACAAAGAGCAGCTTTAGTGCTCGCTCACAGGGCCGGTGTTGTATGGGGCGGGGTATCCAAGTGAGCGTGGCTCCGGAGATTTCCAAACAATGTATCCCACAAGCTACCATGGGGATGCAGGATAGCATACAACACCGGGACAACATTTGTTAGGGCTCCTGGGGGCCAATTTCAATCTGAATGTGCCCCGCTTGCTTACAGGTGTGGGGGGTGAGGGGTGGACAGTGTGTAGCACCCTTGGGTTCTGTAAATACAAATGTTCCTTGATCTCAAGGAGCAGGCAGCAAAAGTGGAGCTAAAACACTAAACGGACACTTTAAAAAGTGCATAATTGCTGTTAGCAATATGTTAACTAGGATGAAACCAGAACACTTTTTGATCATGCATCTTGAAGGGTAAATGTTCACTGATGCCAAGTGTAATTAGAAAAGGAACACATATCTTTGTGAATAAACAATTATTTATTATTAAAATTTAAGAAAAGTAGAAGGGGACACCCGGATTTGAACCAGGGACCTCTTGATCTGCAGTCAAATGCTCTACCACTGAGCTATATCCCCGTGCTTTTAGGGAATCTTCTGATACTTTTCAGGCTGTCGATTCTGCGCTGGTCAAGCATTCAACGTTAATGATCCTGGAAGAGACACGTCAGCTGGATTTAGCACTTATGTGAAGGAGAAAGGGCGAGCAGCCCTGCCTTGTCCTGGTGACACCCCCTCCAAATCTCTTCAAAGCAGCCACAACGCCCAAGCCCTCCTTGCTGACAATCAGGCACTTTGCATAACAAAGAGCGGGTTCAGTGCTCGCACACAGGGCCGGTGTTGTATGGGGCGGGGTATCCAAGTGAGCGTGGCTCCGGAGATTGCCAAACAATGTATCCCACAAGCTACCATGGGTGATGCAGGATAGCGTACAACACTGGGACAACATTTGTTAGGGCTCCTGGGGGCCAATTTCAATCTGAATGTGCCCCGCTTCCTTACAGGTGTGGGGGACGAGGGGTGGACAGTGTGTAGCACCCTTGGGTTCTGTAAATACAAATGTTCCTTGATCTCAAGGAGCAGGCAGCAAAAGTGGAGCTAAAACACTAAACGGACACTTTAAAAAGTGCATAATTGCTGTCCGCAAGATGTTAACTAGGATGAAACCAGAACACTTTTTGATCATGCATCTTGAAGCGTAAATGTTCACTGATGCCAAGTGTAATTAGAAAAGGAACACATATCTTTGTGAATAAACAATTATTTATTATTAAAATTTAAGAAAAGTCGAAGGGGACACCCGGATTTGAACCAGGGACCTCTTGATCTGCAGTCAAATGCTCTACCACTGAACTATATCCCCGTGCTTTTAGCGAATCTTCTGATACTTTTCAGGCTGTCGATTCTGCACTGGTCAAGCATTCAACGTTAATGATCCTGGAAGAGACACGTCAGCTGGATTTTGCACTTATGTGAAGGAGAAAGGGCGAGCAGCCCTGCCTTGTCCTGGTGACACCCGCTCCAAATCTCTTCAAAGCCACAACACCCAAGCCCTCCTTGCTGACAATCAGGCACTTTGCATAACAAAGAGCAGCTTTAGTTCTCGCTCACAGGGCCGGTGTTGTATGGGGCGGGGTATCCAAGTGAGCGTGGCTCCGGAGATTTCCAAACAATGTATCCCACAAGCTACCATGGGGATGCAGGATAGCATACAACACCGGGACAACATTTGTTAGGGCTCCTGGGGGCCAATTTCAATCTGAATGTGCCCCGCTTGCTTACAGGTGTGGGGGGTGAGGGGTGGATAGTGTGTAGCACCCTTGGGTTCTGTAAATACAAATGTTCCTTGATCTCAAGGAGCAGGCAGCAAAAGTGGAGCTAAAACACTAAACGGACACTTTAAAAAGTGCATAATTGCTGTTAGCAATATGTTAACTAGGATGAAACCAGAACACTTTTTGATCATGCATCTTGAAGGGTAAATGTTCACTGATGCCAAGTGTAATTAGAAAAGGAACACATATCTTTGTGAATAAACAATTATTTATTATTAAAATTTAAGAAAAGTAGAAGGGGACACCCGGATTTGAACCAGGGACCTCTTGATCTGCAGTCAAATGCTCTACCACTGAGCTATATCCCCGTGATTTTAGGGAATCTTCTGATACTTTTCAGGCTGTCGATTCTGCTCTGGTCAAGCATTCAACGTTAATGATCCTGGAAGAGACACGTCAGCTGGATTTAGCACTTATGTGAAGGAGAAAGGGCGAGCAGCCCTGCCTTGTCCTGGTGACACCCCCTCCAAATCTCTTCAAAGCAGCCACAACGCCCAAGCCCTCCTTGCTGACAATCAGGCACTTTGCATAACAAAGAGCGGGTTCAGTGCTCGCACACAGGGCCGGTGTTGTATGGGGCGGGGTATCCAAGTGAGCGTGGCTCCGGAGATTGCCAAACAATGTATCCCACAAGCTACCATGGGTGATGCAGGATAGCGTACAACACTGGGACAACATTTGTTAGGGCTCCTGGGGGCCAATTTCAATCTGAATGTGCCCCGCTTCCTTACAGGTGTGGGGGACGAGGGGTGGACAGTGTGTAGCACCCTTGGGTTCTGTAAATACAAATGTTCCTTGATCTCAAGGAGCAGGCAGCAAAAGTGGAGCTAAAACACTAAACGGACACTTTAAAAAGTGCATAATTGCTGTCCGCAAGATGTTAACTAGGATGAAACCAGAACACTTTTTTATCATGCATCTTGAAGCGTAAATGTTCACTGATGCCAAGTGTAATTAGAAAAGGAACACATATCTTTGTGAATAAACAATTATTTATTATTAAAATTTAAGAAAAGTCGAAGGGGACACCCGGATTTGAACCAGGGACCTCTTGATCTGCAGTCAAATGCTCTACCACTGAACTATATCCCCGTGCTTTTAGCGAATCTTCTGATACTTTTCAGGCTGTCGATTCTGCACTGGTCAAGCATTCAACGTTAATGATCCTGGAAGAGACACGTCAGCTGGATTTTGCACTTATGTGAAGGAGAAAGGGCGAGCAGCCCTGCCTTGTCCTGGTGACACCCGCTCCAAATCTCTTCAAAGCCACAACACCCAAGCCCTCCTTGCTGACAATCAGGCACTTTGCATAACAAAGAGCAGCTTTAGTGCTCGCTCACAGGGCCGGTGTTGTATGGGGCGGGGTATCCAAGTGAGCGTGGCTCCGGAGATTTCCAAACAATGTATCCCACAAGCTACCATGGGGATGCAGGATAGCATACAACACCGGGACAACATTTGTTAGGGCTCCTGGGGGCCAATTTCAATCTGAATGTGCCCCGCTTGCTTACAGGTGTGGGGGGTGAGGGGTGGATAGTGTGTAGCACCCTTGGGTTCTGTAAATACAAATGTTCCTTGATCTCAAGGAGCAGGCAGCAAAAGTGGAGCTAAAACACTAAACGGACACTTTAAAAAGTGCATAATTGCTGTTAGCAATATGTTAACTAGGATGAAACCAGAACACTTTTTGATCATGCATCTTGAAGGGTAAATGTTCACTGATGCCAAGTGTAATTAGAAAAGGAACACATATCTTTGTGAATAAACAATTATTTATTATTAAAATTTAAGAAAAGTAGAAGGGGACACCCGGATTTGAACCAGGGACCTCTTGATCTGCAGTCAAATGCTCTACCACTGAGCTATATCCCCGTGATTTTAGGGAATCTTCTGATACTTTTCAGGCTGTCGATTCTGCTCTGGTCAAGCATTCAACGTTAATGATCCTGGAAGAGACACGTCAGCTGGATTTAGCACTTATGTGAAGGAGAAAGGGCGAGCAGCCCTGCCTTGTCCTGGTGACACCCCCTCCAAATCTCTTCAAAGCAGCCACAACGCCCAAGCCCTCCTTCCTTTCAATCAGGCACTTTGCATAACAAAGAGCGGGTTCAGTGCTCGCACACAGGGCCGGTGTTGTATGGGGCGGGGTATCCAAGTGAGCGTGGCTCCGGAGATTGCCAAACAATGTATCCCACAAGCTACCATGGGTGATGCAGGATAGCTTACAACACTGGGACAACATTTGTTAGGGCTCCTGGGGGCCAATTTCAATCTGAATGTGCCCCGCTTGCTTACAGGTGTGGGGGATGAGGGGTGGACAGTGTGTAGCACCCTTGGGTTCTGTAAATACAAATGTTCCTTGATCTCAAGGAGCAGGCAGCAAAAGTGGAGCTAAAACACTAAACGGACACTTTAAAAAGTGCATAATTGCTGTCCGCAAGATGTTAACTAGGATGAAACCAGAACACTTTTTGATCATGCATCTTGAAGCGTAAATGTTCACTGATGCCAAGTGTAATTAGAAAAGGAACACATATCTTTGTGAATAAACAATTATTTATTATTAAAATTTAAGAAAAGTCGAAGGGGACACCCGGATTTGAACCAGGGAACCTCTTGATCTGCAGTCAAATGCTCTACCACTGAGCTATATCCCCGTGCTTTTAGCGAATCTTCTGATACTTTTCAGGCTGTCGATTCTGCACTGGTCAAGCATTCAACGTTAATGATCCTGGAAGAGACACGTCAGCTGGATTTTGCACTTATGTGAAGGAGAAAGGGCGAGCAGCCCTGCCTTGACTGGTGACACCCCCTCCAAATCTCTTCAAAGCCACAACACCCAAGCCCTCCTTGCTGACAATCAGGCACTTTGCATAACAAAGAGCAGCTTTAGTGCTCGCTCACAGGGCCGGTGTTGTATGGGGCGGGGTATCCAAGTGAGCGTGGCTCCGGAGATTTCCAAACAATGTATCCCACAAGCTACCATGGGGATGCAGGATAGCATAAAACACCGGGACAACATTTGTTAGGGCTCCTGGGGGCCAATTTCAATCTGAATGTGCCCCGTTTGCTTACAGGTGTGGGGGGTGAGGGGTGGACAGTGTGTAGCACCCTTGGGTTCTGTAAATACAAATGTTCCTTGATCTCAAGGAGCAGGCAGCAAAAGTGGAGCTAAAACACTAAACGGACACTTTAAAAAGTGCATAATTGCTGTTAGCAATATGTTAACTAGGATGAAACCAGAACACTTTTTGATCATGCATCTTGAAGGGTAAATGTTCACTGATGCCAAGTGTAATTAGAAAAGGAACACATATCTTTGTGAATAAACAATTATTTATTATTAAAATTTAAGAAAAGTAGAAGGGGACACCCGGATTTGACCCAGGGACCTCTTGATCTGCAGTCAAATGCTCTACCACTGAGCTATATCCCCGTGCTTTTAGGGAATCTTCTGATACTTTTCAGGCTGTCGATTCTGCGCTGGTCAAGCATTCAACATTAATGATCCTGGAAGAGACACGTCAGCTGGATTTAGCACTTATGTGAAGGAGAAAGGGCAAGCAGCCCTGCCTTGTCCTGGTGACACCCCCTCCAAATCTCTTCAAAGCAGCCACAACGCCCAAGCCCTCCTTGCTGACAATCAGGCACTTTGCATAACAAAGAGCGGGTTCAGTGCTCGCACACAGGGCCGGTGTTGTATGGGGCGGGGTATCCAAGTGAGCGTGGCTCCAGAGATTTCCAAACAATGTATCCCACAAGCTACCATGGGGATGCAGGATAGCATACAACACCGGGACAACATTTGTTAGGGCTCCTGGGGGCCAATTTCAATCTGAATGTGCCCCGCTTGCTTACAGGTGTGGGGGGTGAGGGGTGGACAGTGTGTAGCACCCTTGGGTTCTGTAAATACAAATGTTCCTTGATCTCAAGGAGCAGGCAGCAAAAGTGGAGCTAAAACACTAAACGGACACTTTAAAAAGTGCATAATTGCTGTCCGCAAGATGTTAACTAGGATGAAACCAGAACACTTTTTGATCATGCATCTTGAAGCGTAAATGTTCACTGATGCCAAGTGTAATTAGAAAAGGAACACATATCTTTGTGAATAAACAATTATTTATTATTAAAATTTAAGAAAAGTCGAAGGGGACACCCGGATTTGAACCAGGGACCTCTTGATCTGCAGTCAAATGCTCTACCACTGAGCTATATCCCCGTGCTTTTAGCGAATCTTCTGATACTTTTCAGGCTGTCGATTCTGCGCTGGTCAAGCATTCAACGTTAATGATCCTGGAAGAGACACGTCAGCTGGATTTAGCACTTATGTGAAGGAGAAAGGGCGAGCAGCCCTGCCTTGTCCTGGTGACACCCCCTCCAAATCTCTTCAAAGCCACAACACCCAAGCCCTCCTTGCTGACAATCAGGCACTTTGCATAACAAAGAGCAGCTTTAGTGCTCGCTCACAGGGCCGGTGTTGTATGGGGCGGGGTATCCAAGTGAGCGTGGCTCCGGAGATTTCCAAACAATGTATCCCACAAGCTACCATGGGGATGCAGGATAGCATACAACACCGGGACAACATTTGTTAGGGCTCCTGGGGGCCAATTTCAATCTGAATGTGCCCCGCTTGCTTACAGGTGTGGGGGGTGAGGGGTGGACAGTGTGTAGCACCCTTGGGTTCTGTAAATACAAATGTTCCTTGATCTCAAGGAGCAGGCAGCAAAAGTGGAGCTAAAACACTAAACGGACACTTTAAAAAGTGCATAATTGCTGTTAGCAATATGTTAACTAGGATGAAACCAGAACACTTTTTGATCATGCATCTTGAAGGGTAAATGTTCACTGATGCCAAGTGTAATTAGAAAAGGAACACATATCTTTGTGAATAAACAATTATTTATTATTAAAATTTAAGAAAAGTAGAAGGGGACACCCGGATTTGACCCAGGGACCTCTTGATCTGCAGTCAAATGCTCTACCACTGAGCTATATCCCCGTGCTTTTAGGGAATCTTCTGATACTTTTCAGGCTGTCGATTCTGCGCTGGTCAAGCATTCAACATTAATGATCCTGGAAGAGACACGTCAGCTGGATTTAGCACTTATGTGAAGGAGAAAGGGCAAGCAGCCCTGCCTTGTCCTGGTGACACCCCCTCCAAATCTCTTCAAAGCAGCCACAACGCCCAAGCCCTCCTTGCTGACAATCAGGCACTTTGCATAACAAAGAGCGGGTTCAGTGCTCGCACACAGGGCCGGTGTTGTATGGGGCGGGGTATCCAAGTGAGCGTGGCTCCAGAGATTGCCAAACAGTGTATCCCACAAGCTACCATGGGTGATGCAGGATAGCGTACAACACTGGGACAACATTTGTTAGGGCTCCTGGGGGCCAATTTCAATCTGAATGTGCCCCGCTTGCTTACAGGTGTGGGGGATGAGGGGTGGAAAGTGTGTAGCACCCTTGGGTTCTGTAAATACAAATGTTCCTTGATCTCAAGGAGCAGGCAGCAAAAGTGGAGCTAAAACACTAAACGGACACTTTAAAAAGTGCATAATTGCTGTTAGCAATATGTTAACTAGGATGAAACCAGAACACTTTTTGATCATGCATCTTGAAGGGTAAATGTTCACTGATGCCAAGTGTAATTAGAAAAGGAACACATATCTTTGTGAATAAACAATTATTTATTATTAAAATTTAAGAAAGGTAGAAGGGGACACCCGGATTTGACCCAGGGACCTCTTGATCTGCAGTCAAATGCTCTACCACTGAGCTATATCCCCGTGCTTTTAGGGAATCTTCTGATACTTTTCAGGCTGTCGATTCTGCGCTGGTCAAGCATTCAACATTAATGATCCTGGAAGAGACACGTCAGCTGGATTTAGCACTTATGTGAAGGAGAAAGGGCAAGCAGCCCTGCCTTGTCCTGGTGACACCCCCTCCAAATCTCTTCAAAGCAGCCACAACGCCCAAGCCCTCCTTGCTGACAATCAGGCACTTTGCATAACAAAGAGCGGGTTCAGTGCTCGCACACAGGGCCGGTGTTGTATGGGGCGGGGTATCCAAGTGAGCGTGGCTCCAGAGATTGCCAAACAGTGTATCCCACAAGCTACCATGGGTGATGCAGGATAGCGTACAACACTGGGACAACATTTGTTAGGGCTCCTGGGGGCCAATTTCAATCTGAATGTGCCCCGCTTGCTTACAGGTGTGGGGGATGAGGGGTGGAAAGTGTGTAGCACCCTTGGGTTCTGTAAATACAAATGTTCCTTGATCTCAAGGAGCAGGCAGCAAAAGTGGAGCTAAAACACTAAACGGACACTTTAAAAAGTGCATAATTGCTGTCCGCAAGATGTTAACTAGGATGAAACCAGAACACTTTTTGATCATGCATCTTGAAGCGTAAATGTTCACTGATGCCAAGTGTAATTAGAAAAGGAACACATATCTTTGTGAATAAACAATTATTTATTATTAAAATTTAAGAAAAGTCGAAGGGGACACCCGGATTTGAACCAGGGACCTCTTGATCTGCAGTCAAATGCTCTACCACTGAGCTATATCCCCGTGCTTTTAGCGAATCTTCTGATACTTTTCAGGCTGTCGATTCTGCGCTGGTCAAGCATTCAACGTTAATGATCCTGGAAGAGACACGTCAGCTGGATTTAGCACTTATGTGAAGGAGAAAGGGCGAGCAGCCCTGCCTTGTCCTGGTGACACCCCCTCCAAATCTCTTCAAAGCCACAACACCCAAGCCCTCCTTGCTGACAATCAGGCACTTTGCATAACAAAGAGCAGCTTTAGTGCTCGCTCACAGGGCCGGTGTTGTATGGGGCGGGGTATCCAAGTGAGCGTGGCTCCGGAGATTTCCAAACAATGTATCCCACAAGCTACCATGGGGATGCAGGATAGCATACAACACCGGGACAACATTTGTTAGGGCTCCTGGGGGCCAATTTCAATCTGAATGTGCCCCGCTTGCTTACAGGTGTGGGGGGTGAGGGGTGGACAGTGTGTAGCACCCTTGGGTTCTGTAAATACAAATGTTCCTTGATCTCAAGGAGCAGGCAGCAAAAGTGGAGCTAAAACACTAAACGGACACTTTAAAAAGTGCATAATTGCTGTTAGCAATATGTTAACTAGGATGAAACCAGAACACTTTTTGATCATGCATCTTGAAGGGTAAATGTTCACTGATGCCAAGTGTAATTAGAAAAGGAACACATATCTTTGTGAATAAACAATTATTTATTATTAAAATTTAAGAAAAGTAGAAGGGGACACCCGGATTTGAACCAGGGACCTCTTGATCTGCAGTCAAATGCTCTACCACTGAGCTATATCCCCGTGCTTTTAGGGAATCTTCTGATACTTTTCAGGCTGTCGATTCTGCGCTGGTCAAGCATTCAACGTTAATGATCCTGGAAGAGACACGTCAGCTGGATTTAGCACTTATGTGAAGGAGAAAGGGCGAGCAGCCCTGCCTTGTCCTGGTGACACCCCCTCCAAATCTCTTCAAAGCAGCCACAACGCCCAAGCCCTCCTTGCTGACAATCAGGCACTTTGCATAACAAAGAGCGGGTTCAGTGCTCGCACACAGGGCCGGTGTTGTATGGGGCGGGGTATCCAAGTGAGCGTGGCTCCGGAGATTGCCAAACAATGTATCCCACAAGCTACCATGGGTGATGCAGGATAGCGTACAACACTGGGACAACATTTGTTAGGGCTCCTGGGGGCCAATTTCAATCTGAATGTGCCCCGCTTCCTTACAGGTGTGGGGGACGAGGGGTGGACAGTGTGTAGCACCCTTGGGTTCTGTAAATACAAATGTTCCTTGATCTCAAGGAGCAGGCAGCAAAAGTGGAGCTAAAACACTAAACGGACACTTTAAAAAGTGCATAATTGCTGTCCGCAAGATGTTAACTAGGATGAAACCAGAACACTTTTTGATCATGCATCTTGAAGCGTAAATGTTCACTGATGCCAAGTGTAATTAGAAAAGGAACACATATCTTTGTGAATAAACAATTATTTATTATTAAAATTTAAGAAAAGTCGAAGGGGACATCCGGATTTGAACCAGGGACCTCTTGATCTGCAGTCAAATGCTCTACCACTGAGCTATATCCCCGTGCTTTTAGCGAATCTTCTGATACTTTTCAGGCTGTCGATTCTGCGCTGGTCAAGCATTCAACGTTAATGATCCTGGAAGAGACACGTCAGCTGGATTTAGCACTTATGTGAAGGAGAAAGGGCGAGCAGCCCTGCCTTGTCCTGGTGACACCCCCTCCAAATCTCTTCAAAGCAGCCACAACGCCCAAGCCCTCCTTGCTGACAATCAGGCACTTTGCATAACAAAGAGCGGGTTCAGTGCTCGCACACAGGGCCGGTGTTGTATGGGGCGGGGTATCCAAGTGAGCGTGGCTCCGGAGATTGCCAAACAATGTATCCCACAAGCTACCATGGGTGATGCAGGATAGCGTACAACACTGGGACAACATTTGTTAGGGCTCCTGGGGGCCAATTTCAATCTGAATGTGCCCCGCTTCCTTACAGGTGTGGGGGACGAGGGGTGGACAGTGTGTAGCACCCTTGGGTTCTGTAAATACAAATGTTCCTTGATCTCAAGGAGCAGGCAGCAAAAGTGGAGCTAAAACACTAAACGGACACTTTAAAAAGTGCATAATTGCTGTCCGCAAGATGTTAACTAGGATGAAACCAGAACACTTTTTGATCATGCATCTTGAAGCGTAAATGTTCACTGATGCCAAGTGTAATTAGAAAAGGAACACATATCTTTGTGAATAAACAATTATTTATTATTAAAATTTAAGAAAAGTCCAAGGGGACACCCGGATTTGAACCAGGGACCTCTTGATCTGCAGTCAAATGCTCTACCACTGAACTATATCCCCGTGCTTTTAGCGAATCTTCTGATACTTTTCAGGCTGTCGATTCTGCACTGGTCAAGCATTCAACGTTAATGATCCTGGAAGAGAAACGTCAGCTGGATTTTGCACTTATGTGAAGGAGAAAGGGCGAGCAGCCCTGCCTTGTCCTGGTGACACCCGCTCCAAATCTATTCAAAGCCACAACAACCAAGCCCTCCTTGCTGACAATCAGGCACTTTGCATAACAAAGAGCAGCTTTAGTGCTCGCTCACAGGGCCGGTGTTGTATGGGGCGGGGTATCCAAGTGAGCGTGGCTCCGGAGATTTCCAAACAATGTATCCCACAAGCTACCATGGGGATGCAGGATAGCATACAACACCGGGACAACATTTGTTAGGGCTCCTGGGGGCCAATTTCAATCTGAATGTGCCCCGCTTGCTTACAGGTGTGGGGGGTGAGGGGTGGATAGTGTGTAGCACCCTTGGGTTCTGTAAATACAAATGTTCCTTGATCTCAAGGAGCAGGCAGCAAAAGTGGAGCTAAAACACTAAACGGACACTTTAAAAAGTGCATAATTGCTGTTAGCAATATGTTAACTAGGATGAAACCAGAACACTTTTTGATCATGCATCTTGAAGGGTAAATGTTCACTGATGCCAAGTGTAATTAGAAAAGGAACACATATCTTTGTGAATAAACAATTATTTATTATTAAAATTTAAGAAAAGTAGAAGGGGACACCCAGATTTGAACCAGGGACCTCTTGATCTGCAGTCAAATGCTCTACCACTGAGCTATACCCCCGCGCTTTTAGGGAATCTTCTGATACTTTTCAGGCTGTCGATTCTGCGCTGGTCAAGCATTCAACGTTAATGATCCTGGAAGAGACACGTCAGCTGGATTTAGCACTTATGTGAAGGAGAAAGGGCGAGCAGCCCTGCCTTGTCCTGGTGACACCCCCTCCAAATCTCTTCAAAGTAGCCACAACGCCCAAGCCCTCCTTGCTGACAATCAGGCACTTTGCATAACAAAGAGCGGGTTCAGTGCTCGCACACAGGGCCGGTGTTGTATGGGGCGGGGTATCCAAGTGAGCGTGGCTCCGGAGATTGCCAAACAATGTATCCCACAAGCTACCATGGGTGATGCAGGATAGCGTACAACACTGGGACAACATTTGTTAGGGCTCCTGGGGGCCAATTTCAATCTGAATGTGCCCCGCTTGCTTACAGGTGTGGGGGATGAGGGGTGGACAGTGTGTAGCACCCTTGGGTTCTGTAAATACAAATGTTCCTTGATCTCAAGGAGCAGGCAGCAAAAGTGGAGCTAAAACACTAAACGGACACTTTAAAAAGTGCATAATTGCTGTCCGCAAGATGTTAACTAGGATGAAACCAGAACACTTTTTGATCATGCATCTTGAAGCGTAAATGTTCACTGATGCCAAGTGTAATGAGAAAAGGAACACATATCTTTGTGAATAAACAATTATTTATTATTAAAATTTAAGAAAAGTCGAAGGGGACACCCGGATTTGAACCAGGGACCTCTTGATCTGCAGTCAAATGCTCTACCACTGAGCTATATCCCCGTGCTTTTAGCGAATCTTCTGATACTTTTCAGGCTGTCGATTCTGCACTGGTCAAGCATTCAACGTTAATGATCCTGGAAGAGACACGTCAGCTGGATTTTGCACTATGTGAAGGAGAAAGGGCGAGCAGCCCTGCCTTGTCCTGGTGACACCCCCTCCAAATCTCTTCAAAGCCACAACACCCAAGCCCTCCTTGCTGACAATCAGGCACTTTGCATAACAAAGAGCAGCTTTAGTGCTCGCTCACAGGGCCGGTGTTGTATGGGGCGGGGTATCCAAGTGAGCGTGGCTCCGGAGATTTCCAAACAATGTATCCCACAAGCTACCATGGGGATGCAGGATAGCATAAAACACCGGGACAACATTTGTTAGGGCTCCTGGGGGCCAATTTCAATCTGAATGTGCCCCGCTTGCTTACAGGTGTGGGGGGTGAGGGGTGGACAGTATGTAGCACCCTTGGGTTCTGTAAATACAAATGTTCCTTGATCTCAAGGAGCAGGCAGCAAAAGTGGAGCTAAAACACTAAACGGACACTTTAAAAAGTGCATAATTGCTGTCCGCAAGATGTTAACTAGGATGAAACCAGAACACTTTTTGATCATGCATCTTGAAGCGTAAATGTTCACTGATGCCAAGTGTAATTAGAAAAGGAACACATATCTTTGTGAATAAACAATTATTTATTATTAAAATTTAAGAAAAGTCGAAGGGGACACCCGGATTTGAACCAGGGACCTCTTGATCTGCAGTCAAATGCTCTACCACTGAGCTATATCCCCGTGCTTTCAGCGCATCTTCTGATACTTTTCAGGCTGTCGATTCTGCGCTGGTCAAGCATTCAACGTTAATGATCCTGGAAGAGACACGTCAGCTGGATTTAGCACTTATGTGAAGGAGAAAGGGCGAGCAGCCCTGCCTTGTCCTGGTGACACCCCCTCCAAATCTCTTCAAAGCCACAACACCCAAGCCCTCCTTGCTGACAATCAGGCACTTTGCATAACAAAGAGCAGCTTTAGTGCTCGCTCACAGGGCCGGTGTTGTATGGGGCGGGGTATCCAAGTGAGCGTGGCTCCGGAGATTTCCAAACAATGTATCCCACAAGCTACCATGGGGATGCAGGATAGCATACAACACCGGGACAACATTTGTTAGGGCTCCTGGGGGCCAATTTCAATCTGAATGTGCCCCGCTTGCGTACAGGTGTGGGGGGTGAGGGGTGGACAGTGTGTAGCACCCTTGGGTTCTGTAAATACAAATGTTCCTTGATCTCAAGGAGCAGGCAGCAAAAGTGGAGCTAAAACACTAAACGGACACTTTAAAAAGTGCATAATTGCTGTTAGCAATATGTTAACTAGGATGAAACCAGAACATTTTTTGATCATGCATCTTGAAGGGTAAATGTTCACTGATGGCAAGTGTAATTAGAAAAGGAACACATATCTTTGTGAATAAACAATTATTTATTATTAAAATTTAAGAAAAGTCGAAGGGGACACCCGGATTTGAACCAGGGACCTCTTGATCTGCAGTCAAATGCTCTACCACTGAGCTATATCCCCGTGCTTTTAGGGAATCTTCTGATACTTTTCAGGCTGTCGATTCTGCGCTGGTCAAGCATTCAACGTTAATGATCCTGGAAGAGACACGTCAGCTGGATTTTGCACTTATGTGAAGGAGAAAGGGCAAGCAGCCCTGCCTTGTCCTGGTGACACCCCCTCCAAATCTCTTCAAAGCCACAACACCCAAGCCCTCCTTGCTGACAATCAGGCACTTTGCATAACAAAGAGCGGGTTCAGTGCTCGCACACAGGGCCGGTGTTGTATGGGGCGGGGTATCCAAGTGAGCGTGGCTCCGGAGATTTCCAAACAATGTATCCCACAAGCTACCATGGGGATGCAGGATAGCATACAACACCGGGACAACATTTGTTAGGGCTCCTGGGGGCCAATTTCAATCTGAATGTGCCCCGCTTGCTTACAGGTGTGGGGGGTGAGGGGTGGACAGTGTGTAGCACCCTTGGGTTCTGTAAATACAAATGTTCCTTGATCTCAAGGAGCAGGCAGCAAAAGTGGAGCTAAAACACTAAACGGACACTTTAAAAAGTGCATAATTGCTGTTAGCAATATGTTAACTAGGATGAAACCAGAACACTTTTTGATCATGCATCTTGAAGGGTAAATGTTCACTGATGCCAAGTGTAATTAGAAAAGGAACACATATCTTTGTGAATAAACAATTATTTATTATTAAAATTTAAGAAAAGTCGAAGGGGACACCCGGATTAGAACCAGGGACCTCTTGATCTGCAGTCAAATGCTCTACCACTGAGCTATATCCCCGTGCTTTTAGCAAATCTTCTGATACTTTTCAGGCTGTCGATTCTGCGCTGGTCAAGCATTCAACGTTAATGATCCTGGAAGAGAACCGTCAGCTGGATTTTGCACTTATGTGAAGGAGAAAGGGCGAGCAGCCCTGCCTTGTCCTGGTGACACCCCCTCCAAATCTCTTCAAAGCCACAACACCCAAGCCCTCCTTGCTGACAATCAGGCACTTTGCATAACAAAGAGCAGCTTTAGTGCTCGCTCACAGGGCCGGTATTGTATGGGGCGGGGTATCCAAGTGAGCGTGGCTCCGGAGATTTCCAAACAATGTATCCCACAAGCTACCATGGGGATGCAGGATAGCATAAAACACCGGGACAACATTTGTTAGGGCTCCTGGGGGCCAATTTCAATCTGAATGTGCCCCGCTTGCTTACAGGTGTGGGGGGTGAGGGGTGGACAGTATGTAGCACCCTTGGGTTCTGTAAATACAAATGTTCCTTGATCTCAAGGAGCAGGCAGCAAAAGTGGAGCTAAAACACTAAACGGACACTTTAAAAAGTGCATAATTGCTGTCTGCAAGATGTTAACTAGGATGAAACCAGAACACTTTTTGATCATGCATCTTGAAGCGTAAATGTTCACTGATGCCAAGTGTAATTAGAAAAGGAACACATATCTTTGTGAATAAACAATTATTTATTATTAAAATTTAAGAAAAGTCGAAGGGGACACCCGGATTTGAACCAGGGACCTCTTGATCTGCAGTCAAATGCTCTACCACTGAGCTATATCCCCGTGCTTTTAGCGAATCTTCTGATACTTTTCAGGCTGTCGATTCTGCGCTGGTCAAGCATTCAACGTTAATGATCCTGGAAGAGACACGTCAGCTGGATTTAGCACTTATGTGAAGGAGAAAGGGCGAGCAGCCCTGCCTTGTCCTGGTGACACCCCCTCCAAATCTCTTCAAAGCCACAACACCCAAGCCCTCCTTGCTGACAATCAGGCACTTTGCATAACAAAGAGCAGCTTTAGTGCTCGCTCACAGGGCCGGTGTTGTATGGGGCGGGGTATCCAAGTGAGCGTGGCTCCGGAGATTTCCAAACAATGTATCCCACAAGCTACCATGGGGATGCAGGATAGCATACAACACCGGGACAACATTTGTTAGGGCTCCTGGGGGCCAATTTCAATCTGAATGTGCCCCGCTTGCTTACAGGTGTGGGGGGTGAGGGGTGGACAGTGTGTAGCACCCTTGGGTTCTGTAAATACAAATGTTCCTTGATCTCAAGGAGCAGGCAGCAAAAGTGGAGCTAAAACACTAAACGGACACTTTAAAAAGTGCATAATTGCTGTTAGCAATATGTTAACTAGGATGAAACCAGAACACTTTTTGATCATGCATCTTGAAGGGTAAATGTTCACTGATGGCAAGTGTAATTAGAAAAGGAACACATATCTTTGTGAATAAACAATTATTTATTATTAAAATTTAAGAAAAGTCGAAGGGGACACCCGGATTTGAACCAGGGACCTCTTGATCTGCAGTCAAATGCTCTACCACTGAGCTATATCCCCGTGATTTTAGGGAATCTTCTGATACTTTTCAGGCTGTCGATTCTGCGCTGGTCAAGCATTCAACGTTAATGATCCTGGAAGAGACACGTCAGCTGGATTTTGCACTTATGTGAAGGAGAAAGGGCAAGCAGCCCTGCCTTGTCCTGGTGACACCCCCTCCAAATCTCTTCAAAGCCACAACACCCAAGCCCTCCTTGCTGACAATCAGGCACTTTGCATAACAAAGAGCGGGTTCAGTGCTCGCACACAGGGCCGGTGTTGTATGGGGCGGGGTATCCAAGTGAGCGTGGCTCCAGAGATTTCCAAACAATGTATCCCACAAGCTACCATGGGGATGCAGGATAGCATACAACACCGGGACAACATTTGTTAGGGCTCCTGGGGGCCAATTTCAATCTGAATGTGCCCCGCTTGCTTACAGGTGTGGGGGGTGAGGGGTGGACAGTGTGTAGCACCCTTGGGTTCTGTAAATACAAATGTTCCTTGATCTCAAGGAGCAGGCAGCAAAAGTGGAGCTAAAACACTAAACGGACACTTTAAAAAGTGCATAATTGCTGTCCGCAAGATGTTAACTAGGATGAAACCAGAACACTTTTTGATCATGCATCTTGAAGCGTAAATGTTCACTGATGCCAAGTGTAATTAGAAAAGGAACACATATCTTTGTGAATAAACAATTATTTATTATTAAAATTTAAGAAAAGTCGAAGGGGACACCCGGATTTGAACCAGGGACCTCTTGATCTGCAGTCAAATGCTCTACCACTGAGCTATATCCCCGTGCTTTTAGCGAATCTTCTGATACTTTTCAGGCTGTCGATTCTGCGCTGGTCAAGCATTCAACGTTAATGATCCTGGAAGAGACACGTCAGCTGGATTTAGCACTTATGTGAAGGAGAAAGGGCGAGCAGCCCTGCCTTGTCCTGGTGACACCCCCTCCAAATCTCTTCAAAGCCACAACACCCAAGCCCTCCTTGCTGACAATCAGGCACTTTGCATAACAAAGAGCAGCTTTAGTGCTCGCTCACAGGGCCGGTGTTGTATGGGGCGGGGTATCCAAGTGAGCGTGGCTCCGGAGATTTCCAAACAATGTATCCCACAAGCTACCATGGGGATGCAGGATAGCATACAACACCGGGACAACATTTGTTAGGGCTCCTGGGGGCCAATTTCAATCTGAATGTGCCCCGCTTGCTTACAGGTGTGGGGGGTGAGGGGTGGACAGTGTGTAGCACCCTTGGGTTCTGTAAATACAAATGTTCCTTGATCTCAAGGAGCAGGCAGCAAAAGTGGAGCTAAAACACTAAACGGACACTTTAAAAAGTGCATAATTGCTGTTAGCAATATGTTAACTAGGATGAAACCAGAACACTTTTTGATCATGCATCTTGAAGGGTAAATGTTCACTGATGCCAAGTGTAATTAGAAAAGGAACACATATCTTTGTGAATAAACAATTATTTATTATTAAAATTTAAGAAAAGTAGAAGGGGACACCCGGATTTGACCCAGGGACCTCTTGATCTGCAGTCAAATGCTCTACCACTGAGCTATATCCCCGTGCTTTTAGGGAATCTTCTGATACTTTTCAGGCTGTCGATTCTGCGCTGGTCAAGCATTCAACATTAATGATCCTGGAAGAGACACGTCAGCTGGATTTAGCACTTATGTGAAGGAGAAAGGGCAAGCAGCCCTGCCTTGTCCTGGTGACACCCCCTCCAAATCTCTTCAAAGCAGCCACAACGCCCAAGCCCTCCTTGCTGACAATCAGGCACTTTGCATAACAAAGAGCGGGTTCAGTGCTCGCACACAGGGCCGGTGTTGTATGGGGCGGGGTATCCAAGTGAGCGTGGCTCCAGAGATTGCCAAACAGTGTATCCCACAAGCTACCATGGGTGATGCAGGATAGCGTACAACACTGGGACAACATTTGTTAGGGCTCCTGGGGGCCAATTTCAATCTGAATGTGCCCCGCTTGCTTACAGGTGTGGGGGATGAGGGGTGGAAAGTGTGTAGCACCCTTGGGTTCTGTAAATACAAATGTTCCTTGATCTCAAGGAGCAGGCAGCAAAAGTGGAGCTAAAACACTAAACGGACACTTTAAAAAGTGCATAATTGCTGTTAGCAATATGTTAACTAGGATGAAACCAGAACACTTTTTGATCATGCATCTTGAAGGGTAAATGTTCACTGATGCCAAGTGTAATTAGAAAAGGAACACATATCTTTGTGAATAAACAATTATTTATTATTAAAATTTAAGAAAAGTAGAAGGGGACACCCGGATTTGACCCAGGGACCTCTTGATCTGCAGTCAAATGCTCTACCACTGAGCTATATCCCCGTGCTTTTAGGGAATCTTCTGATACTTTTCAGGCTGTCGATTCTGCGCTGGTCAAGCATTCAACATTAATGATCCTGGAAGAGACACGTCAGCTGGATTTAGCACTTATGTGAAGGAGAAAGGGCAAGCAGCCCTGCCTTGTCCTGGTGACACCCCCTCCAAATCTCTTCAAAGCAGCCACAACGCCCAAGCCCTCCTTGCTGACAATCAGGCACTTTGCATAACAAAGAGCGGGTTCAGTGCTCGCACACAGGGCCGGTGTTGTATGGGGCGGGGTATCCAAGTGAGCGTGGCTCCAGAGATTGCCAAACAGTGTATCCCACAAGCTACCATGGGTGATGCAGGATAGCGTACAACACTGGGACAACATTTGTTAGGGCTCCTGGGGGCCAATTTCAATCTGAATGTGCCCCGCTTGCTTACAGGTGTGGGGGATGAGGGGTGGAAAGTGTGTAGCACCCTTGGGTTCTGTAAATACAAATGTTCCTTGATCTCAAGGAGCAGGCAGCAAAAGTGGAGCTAAAACACTAAACGGACACTTTAAAAAGTGCATAATTGCTGTCCGCAAGATGTTAACTAGGATGAAACCAGAACACTTTTTGATCATGCATCTTGAAGCGTAAATGTTCACTGATGCCAAGTGTAATTAGAAAAGGAACACATATCTTTGTGAATAAACAATTATTTATTATTAAAATTTAAGAAAAGTCGAAGGGGACACCCGGATTTGAACCAGGGACCTCTTGATCTGTAGTCAAATGCTCTACCACTGAGCTATATCCCCGTGCTTTTAGCGAATCTTCTGATACTTTTCAGGCTGTCGATTCTGCGCTGGTCAAGCATTCAACGTTAATGATCCTGGAAGAGACACGTCAGCTGGATTTAGCACTTATGTGAAGGAGAAAGGGCGAGCAGCCCTGCCTTGTCCTGGTGACACCCCCTCCAAATCTCTTCAAAGCCACAACACCCAAGCCCTCCTTGCTGACAATCAGGCACTTTGCATAACAAAGAGCAGCTTTAGTGCTCGCTCACAGGGCCGGTGTTGTATGGGGCGGGGTATCCAAGTGAGCGTGGCTCCGGAGATTTCCAAACAATGTATCCCACAAGCTACCATGGGGATGCAGGATAGCATACAACACCGGGACAACATTTGTTAGGGCTCCTGGGGGCCAATTTCAATCTGAATGTGCCCCGCTTGCTTACAGGTGTGGGGGGTGAGGGGTGGACAGTGTGTAGCACCCTTGGGTTCTGTAAATACAAATGTTCCTTGATCTCAAGGAGCAGGCAGCAAAAGTGGAGCTAAAACACTAAACGGACACTTTAAAAAGTGCATAATTGCTGTTAGCAATATGTTAACTAGGATGAAACCAGAACACTTTTTGATCATGCATCTTGAAGGGTAAATGTTCACTGATGCCAAGTGTAATTAGAAAAGGAACACATATCTTTGTGAATAAACAATTATTTATTATTAAAATTTAAGAAAAGTAGAAGGGGACACCCGGATTTGAACCAGGGACCTCTTGATCTGCAGTCAAATGCTCTACCACTGAGCTATATCCCCGTGCTTTTAGGGAATCTTCTGATACTTTTCAGGCTGTCGATTCTGCGCTGGTCAAGCATTCAACGTTAATGATCCTGGAAGAGACACGTCAGCTGGATTTAGCACTTATGTGAAGGAGAAAGGGCGAGCAGCCCTGCCTTGTCCTGGTGACACCCCCTCCAAATCTCTTCAAAGCAGCCACAACGCCCAAGCCCTCCTTGCTGACAATCAGGCACTTTGCATAACAAAGAGCGGGTTCAGTGCTCGCACACAGGGCCGGTGTTGTATGGGGCGGGGTATCCAAGTGAGCGTGGCTCCGGAGATTGCCAAACAATGTATCCCACAAGCTACCATGGGTGATGCAGGATAGCGTACAACACTGGGACAACATTTGTTAGGGCTCCTGGGGGCCAATTTCAATCTGAATGTGCCCCGCTTCCTTACAGGTGTGGGGGACGAGGGGTGGACAGTGTGTAGCACCCTTGGGTTCTGTAAATACAAATGTTCCTTGATCTCAAGGAGCAGGCAGCAAAAGTGGAGCTAAAACACTAAACGGACACTTTAAAAAGTGCATAATTGCTGTCCGCAAGATGTTAACTAGGATGAAACCAGAACACTTTTTGATCATGCATCTTGAAGCGTAAATGTTCACTGATGCCAAGTGTAATTAGAAAAGGAACACATATCTTTGTGAATAAACAATTATTTATTATTAAAATTTAAGAAAAGTCGAAGGGGACACCCGGATTTGAACCAGGGACCTCTTGATCTGCAGTCAAATGCTCTACCACTGAGCTATATCCCCGTGCTTTTAGCGAATCTTCTGATACTTTTCAGGCTGTCGATTCTGCGCTGGTCAAGCATTCAACGTTAATGATCCTGGAAGAGACACGTCAGCTGGATTTAGCACTTATGTGAAGGAGAAAGGGCGAGCAGCCCTGCCTTGTCCTGGTGACACCCCCTCCAAATCTCTTCAAAGCAGCCACAACGCCCAAGCCCTCCTTGCTGACAATCAGGCACTTTGCATAACAAAGAGCGGGTTCAGTGCTCGCACACAGGGCCGGTGTTGTATGGGGCGGGGTATCCAAGTGAGCGTGGCTCCGGAGATTGCCAAACAATGTATCCCACAAGCTACCATGGGTGATGCAGGATAGCGTACAACACTGGGACAACATTTGTTAGGGCTCCTGGGGGCCAATTTCAATCTGAATGTGCCCCGCTTCCTTACAGGTGTGGGGGACGAGGGGTGGACAGTGTGTAGCACCCTTGGGTTCTGTAAATACAAATGTTCCTTGATCTCAAGGAGCAGGCAGCAAAAGTGGAGCTAAAACACTAAACGGACACTTTAAAAAGTGCATAATTGCTGTCCGCAAGATGTTAACTAGGATGAAACCAGAACACTTTTTGATCATGCATCTTGAAGCGTAAATGTTCACTGATGCCAAGTGTAATTAGAAAAGGAACACATATCTTTGTGAATAAACAATTATTTATTATTAAAATTTAAGAAAAGTCCAAGGGGACACCCGGATTTGAACCAGGGACCTCTTGATCTGCAGTCAAATGCTCTACCACTGAACTATATCCCCGTGCTTTTAGCGAATCTTCTGATACTTTTCAGGCTGTCGATTCTGCACTGGTCAAGCATTCAACGTTAATGATCCTGGAAGAGAAACGTCAGCTGGATTTTGCACTTATGTGAAGGAGAAAGGGCGAGCAGCCCTGCCTTGTCCTGGTGACACCCGCTCCAAATCTATTCAAAGCCACAACAACCAAGCCCTCCTTGCTGACAATCAGGCACTTTGCATAACAAAGAGCAGCTTTAGTGCTCGCTCACAGGGCCGGTGTTGTATGGGGCGGGGTATCCAAGTGAGCGTGGCTCCGGAGATTTCCAAACAATGTATCCCACAAGCTACCATGGGGATGCAGGATAGCATACAACACCGGGACAACATTTGTTAGGGCTCCTGGGGGCCAATTTCAATCTGAATGTGCCCCGCTTGCTTACAGGTGTGGGGGGTGAGGGGTGGATAGTGTGTAGCACCCTTGGGTTCTGTAAATACAAATGTTCCTTGATCTCAAGGAGCAGGCAGCAAAAGTGGAGCTAAAACACTAAACGGACACTTTAAAAAGTGCATAATTGCTGTTAGCAATATGTTAACTAGGATGAAACCAGAACACTTTTTGATCATGCATCTTGAAGGGTAAATGTTCACTGATGCCAAGTGTAATTAGAAAAGGAACACATATCTTTGTGAATAAACAATTATTTATTATTAAAATTTAAGAAAAGTAGAAGGGGACACCCAGATTTGAACCAGGGACCTCTTGATCTGCAGTCAAATGCTCTACCACTGAGCTATACCCCCGCGCTTTTAGGGAATCTTCTGATACTTTTCAGGCTGTCGATTCTGCGCTGGTCAAGCATTCAACGTTAATGATCCTGGAAGAGACACGTCAGCTGGATTTAGCACTTATGTGAAGGAGAAAGGGCGAGCAGCCCTGCCTTGTCCTGGTGACACCCCCTCCAAATCTCTTCAAAGTAGCCACAACGCCCAAGCCCTCCTTGCTGACAATCAGGCACTTTGCATAACAAAGAGCGGGTTCAGTGCTCGCACACAGGGCCGGTGTTGTATGGGGCGGGGTATCCAAGTGAGCGTGGCTCCGGAGATTGCCAAACAATGTATCCCACAAGCTACCATGGGTGATGCAGGATAGCGTACAACACTGGGACAACATTTGTTAGGGCTCCTGGGGGCCAATTTCAATCTGAATGTGCCCCGCTTGCTTACAGGTGTGGGGGATGAGGGGTGGACAGTGTGTAGCACCCTTGGGTTCTGTAAATACAAATGTTCCTTGATCTCAAGGAGCAGGCAGCAAAAGTGGAGCTAAAACACTAAACGGACACTTTAAAAAGTGCATAATTGCTGTCCGCAAGATGTTAACTAGGATGAAACCAGAACACTTTTTGATCATGCATCTTGAAGCGTAAATGTTCACTGATGCCAAGTGTAATGAGAAAAGGAACACATATCTTTGTGAATAAACAATTATTTATTATTAAAATTTAAGAAAAGTCGAAGGGGACACCCGGATTTGAACCAGGGACCTCTTGATCTGCAGTCAAATGCTCTACCACTGAGCTATATCCCCGTGCTTTTAGCGAATCTTCTGATACTTTTCAGGCTGTCGATTCTGCACTGGTCAAGCATTCAACGTTAATGATCCTGGAAGAGACACGTCAGCTGGATTTTGCACTTATGTGAAGGAGAAAGGGCGAGCAGCCCTGCCTTGTCCTGGTGACACCCCCTCCAAATCTCTTCAAAGCCACAACACCCAAGCCCTCCTTGCTGACAATCAGGCACTTTGCATAACAAAGAGCAGCTTTAGTGCTCGCTCACAGGGCCGGTGTTGTATGGGGCGGGGTATCCAAGTGAGCGTGGCTCCGGAGATTTCCAAACAATGTATCCCACAAGCTACCATGGGGATGCAGGATAGCATAAAACACCGGGACAACATTTGTTAGGGCTCCTGGGGGCCAATTTCAATCTGAATGTGCCCCGCTTGCTTACAGGTGTGGGGGGTGAGGGGTGGACAGTATGTAGCACCCTTGGGTTCTGTAAATACAAATGTTCCTTGATCTCAAGGAGCAGGCAGCAAAAGTGGAGCTAAAACACTAAACGGACACTTTAAAAAGTGCATAATTGCTGTCCGCAAGATGTTAACTAGGATGAAACCAGAACACTTTTTGATCATGCATCTTGAAGCGTAAATGTTCACTGATGCCAAGTGTAATTAGAAAAGGAACACATATCTTTGTGAATAAACAATTATTTATTATTAAAATTTAAGAAAAGTCGAAGGGGACACCCGGATTTGAACCAGGGACCTCTTGATCTGCAGTCAAATGCTCTACCACTGAGCTATATCCCCGTGCTTTCAGCGCATCTTCTGATACTTTTCAGGCTGTCGATTCTGCGCTGGTCAAGCATTCAACGTTAATGATCCTGGAAGAGACACGTCAGCTGGATTTAGCACTTATGTGAAGGAGAAAGGGCGAGCAGCCCTGCCTTGTCCTGGTGACACCCCCTCCAAATCTCTTCAAAGCCACAACACCCAAGCCCTCCTTGCTGACAATCAGGCACTTTGCATAACAAAGAGCAGCTTTAGTGCTCGCTCACAGGGCCGGTGTTGTATGGGGCGGGGTATCCAAGTGAGCGTGGCTCCGGAGATTTCCAAACAATGTATCCCACAAGCTACCATGGGGATGCAGGATAGCATACAACACCGGGACAACATTTGTTAGGGCTCCTGGGGGCCAATTTCAATCTGAATGTGCCCCGCTTGCGTACAGGTGTGGGGGGTGAGGGGTGGACAGTGTGTAGCACCCTTGGGTTCTGTAAATACAAATGTTCCTTGATCTCAAGGAGCAGGCAGCAAAAGTGGAGCTAAAACACTAAACGGACACTTTAAAAAGTGCATAATTGCTGTTAGCAATATGTTAACTAGGATGAAACCAGAACATTTTTTGATCATGCATCTTGAAGGGTAAATGTTCACTGATGGCAAGTGTAATTAGAAAAGGAACACATATCTTTGTGAATAAACAATTATTTATTATTAAAATTTAAGAAAAGTCGAAGGGGACACCCGGATTTGAACCAGGGACCTCTTGATCTGCAGTCAAATGCTCTACCACTGAGCTATATCCCCGTGCTTTTAGGGAATCTTCTGATACTTTTCAGGCTGTCGATTCTGCGCTGGTCAAGCATTCAACGTTAATGATCCTGGAAGAGACACGTCAGCTGGATTTTGCACTTATGTGAAGGAGAAAGGGCAAGCAGCCCTGCCTTGTCCTGGTGACACCCCCTCCAAATCTCTTCAAAGCCACAACACCCAAGCCCTCCTTGCTGACAATCAGGCACTTTGCATAACAAAGAGCGGGTTCAGTGCTCGCACACAGGGCCGGTGTTGTATGGGGCGGGGTATCCAAGTGAGCGTGGCTCCGGAGATTTCCAAACAATGTATCCCACAAGCTACCATGGGGATGCAGGATAGCATACAACACCGGGACAACATTTGTTAGGGCTCCTGGGGGCCAATTTCAATCTGAATGTGCCCCGCTTGCTTACAGGTGTGGGGGGTGAGGGGTGGACAGTGTGTAGCACCCTTGGGTTCTGTAAATACAAATGTTCCTTGATCTCAAGGAGCAGGCAGCAAAAGTGGAGCTAAAACACTAAACGGACACTTTAAAAAGTGCATAATTGCTGTTAGCAATATGTTAACTAGGATGAAACCAGAACACTTTTTGATCATGCATCTTGAAGGGTAAATGTTCACTGATGCCAAGTGTAATTAGAAAAGGAACACATATCTTTGTGAATAAACAATTATTTATTATTAAAATTTAAGAAAAGTCGAAGGGGACACCCGGATTAGAACCAGGGACCTCTTGATCTGCAGTCAAATGCTCTACCACTGAGCTATATCCCCGTGCTTTTAGCAAATCTTCTGATACTTTTCAGGCTGTCGATTCTGCGCTGGTCAAGCATTCAACGTTAATGATCCTGGAAGAGAACCATCAGCTGGATTTTGCACTTATGTGAAGGAGAAAGGGCGAGCAGCCCTGCCTTGTCCTGGTGACACCCCCTCCAAATCTCTTCAAAGCCACAACACCCAAGCCCTCCTTGCTGACAATCAGGCACTTTGCATAACAAAGAGCAGCTTTAGTGCTCGCTCACAGGGCCGGTATTGTATGGGGCGGGGTATCCAAGTGAGCGTGGCTCCGGAGATTTCCAAACAATGTATCCCACAAGCTACCATGGGGATGCAGGATAGCATAAAACACCGGGACAACATTTGTTAGGGCTCCTGGGGGCCAATTTCAATCTGAATGTGCCCCGCTTGCTTACAGGTGTGGGGGGTGAGGGGTGGACAGTATGTAGCACCCTTGGGTTCTGTAAATACAAATGTTCCTTGATCTCAAGGAGCAGGCAGCAAAAGTGGAGCTAAAACACTAAACGGACACTTTAAAAAGTGCATAATTGCTGTCTGCAAGATGTTAACTAGGATGAAACCAGAACACTTTTTGATCATGCATCTTGAAGCGTAAATGTTCACTGATGCCAAGTGTAATTAGAAAAGGAACACATATCTTTGTGAATAAACAATTATTTATTATTAAAATTTAAGAAAAGTCGAAGGGGACACCCGGATTTGAACCAGGGACCTCTTGATCTGCAGTCAAATGCTCTACCACTGAGCTATATCCCCGTGCTTTTAGCGAATCTTCTGATACTTTTCAGGCTGTCGATTCTGCGCTGGTCAAGCATTCAACGTTAATGATCCTGGAAGAGACACGTCAGCTGGATTTAGCACTTATGTGAAGGAGAAAGGGCGAGCAGCCCTGCCTTGTCCTGGTGACACCCCCTCCAAATCTCTTCAAAGCCACAACACCCAAGCCCTCCTTGCTGACAATCAGGCACTTTGCATAACAAAGAGCAGCTTTAGTGCTCGCTCACAGGGCCGGTGTTGTATGGGGCGGGGTATCCAAGTGAGCGTGGCTCCGGAGATTTCCAAACAATGTATCCCACAAGCTACCATGGGGATGCAGGATAGCATACAACACCGGGACAACATTTGTTAGGGCTCCTGGGGGCCAATTTCAATCTGAATGTGCCCCGCTTGCTTACAGGTGTGGGGGGTGAGGGGTGGACAGTGTGTAGCACCCTTGGGTTCTGTAAATACAAATGTTCCTTGATCTCAAGGAGCAGGCAGCAAAAGTGGAGCTAAAACACTAAACGGACACTTTAAAAAGTGCATAATTGCTGTTAGCAATATGTTAACTAGGATGAAACCAGAACACTTTTTGATCATGCATCTTGAAGGGTAAATGTTCACTGATGGCAAGTGTAATTAGAAAAGGAACACATATCTTTGTGAATAAACAATTATTTATTATTAAAATTTAAGAAAAGTCGAAGGGGACACCCGGATTTGAACCAGGGACCTCTTGATCTGCAGTCAAATGCTCTACCACTGAGCTATATCCCCGTGCTTTTAGGGAATCTTCTGATACTTTTCAGGCTGTCGATTCTGCGCTGGTCAAGCATTCAACGTTAATGATCCTGGAAGAGACACGTCAGCTGGATTTTGCACTTATGTGAAGGAGAAAGGGCAAGCAGCCCTGCCTTGTCCTGGTGACACCCCCTCCAAATCTCTTCAAAGCCACAACACCCAAGCCCTCCTTGCTGACAATCAGGCACTTTGCATAACAAAGAGCGGGTTCAGTGCTCGCACACAGGGCCGGTGTTGTATGGGGCGGGGTATCCAAGTGAGCGTGGCTCCGGAGATTTCCAAACAATGTATCCCACAAGCTACCATGGGGATGCAGGATAGCATACAACACCGGGACAACATTTGTTAGGGCTCCTGGGGGCCAATTTCAATCTGAATGTGCCCCGCTTGCTTACAGGTGTGGGGGGTGAGGGGTGGACAGTGTGTAGCACCCTTGGGTTCTGTAAATACAAATGTTCCTTGATCTCAAGGAGCAGGCAGCAAAAGTGGAGCTAAAACACTAAACGGACACTTTAAAAAGTGCATAATTGCTGTTAGCAATATGTTAACTAGGATGAAACCAGAACACTTTTTGATCATGCATCTTGAAGGGTAAATTTTCACTGATGCCAAGTGTAATTAGAAAAGGAACACATATCTTTGTGAATAAACAATTATTTATTATTAAAATTTAAGAAAAGTCGAAGGGGACACCCGGATTAGAACCAGGGACCTCTTGATCTGCAGTCAAATGCTCTACCACTGAGCTATATCCCCGTGCTTTTAGCAAATCTTCTGATACTTTTCAGGCTGTCGATTCTGCGCTGGTCAAGCATTCAACGTTAATGATCCTGGAAGAGAACCGTCAGCTGGATTTTGCACTTATGTGAAGGAGAAAGGGCGAGCAGCCCTGCCTTGTCCTGGTGACACCCCCTCCAAATCTCTTCAAAGCCACAACACCCAAGCCCTCCTTGCTGACAATCAGGCACTTTGCATAACAAAGAGCAGCTTTAGTGCTCGCTCACAGGGCCGGTGTTGTGTGGGGCGGGGTATCCAAGTGAGCGTGGCTCCGGAGATTTCCAAACAATGTATCCCACAAGCTACCATGGGGATGCAGGATAGCATACAACACCGGGACAACATTTGTTAGGGCTCCTGGGGGCCAATTTCAATCTGAATGTGCCCCGCTTGCTTACAGGTGTGGGGGGTGAGGGGTGGACAGTGAGTAGCACCCTTGGGTTCTGTAAATACAAATGTTCCTTGATCTCAAGGAGCAGGCAGCAAAAGTGGAGCTAAAACACTAAACGGACACTTTAAAAAGTGCATAATTGCTGTTAGCAATATGTTAACTAGGATGAAACCAGAACACTTTTTGATCATGCATCTTGAAGGGTAAATGTTCACTGATGCCAAGTGTAATTAGAAAAGGAACACATATCTTTGTGAATAAACAATTATTTATTATTAAAATTTAAGAATAGTCGAAGGGGACACCCGGATTTGAACCAGGGACCTCTTGATCTGCAGTCAAATGCTCTAACACTGAGCTATATACCCGTGCTTTTAGGGAATCTTCTGATACTTTTCAGGCTGTCGATTCTGCGCTGGTCAAGCATTCAACGTTAATGATCCTGGAAGAGACACATCAGCTGGATTTAGCACTTTTGTGAAGGAGAAAGGGCGAGCAGCCCTGCCTTGTCCTGGTGACACCCCCTCCAAATCTCTTCAAAGCAGCCACAACGCCCAAGCCCTCCTTGCTGACAATCAGGCACTTTGCATAACAAAGAGCGGGTTCAGTGCTCGCACACAGGGCCGGTGTTGTATGGGGCGGGGTATCCAAGTGAGCGTGGCTCCGGAGATTGCCAAACAATGTATCCCACAAGCTACCATGGGTGATGCAGGATAGCTTACAACACTGGGACAACATTTGTTAGGGCTCCTGGGGGCCAATTTCAATCTGAATGTGCCCCGCTTGCTTACAGGTGTGGGGGATGAGGGGTGGACAGTGTGTAGCACCCTTGGGTTCTGTAAATACAAATGTTCCTTGATCTCAAGGAGCAGGCAGCAAAAGTGGAGCTAAAACACTAAACGGACACTTTAAAAAGTGCATAATTGCTGTCCGCAAGATGTTAACTAGGATGAAACCAGAACACTTTTTGATCATGCATCTTGAAGCGTAAATGTTCACTGATGCCAAGTGTAATTAGAAAAGGAACACATATCTTTGTGAATAAACAATTATTTATTATTAAAATTTAAGAAAAGTCGAAGGGGACACCCGGATTTGAGCCAGGGACCTCTTGATCTGCAATCAAATGCTCTACCACTGAGCTATAAGCCTGGAAGTGTTTTTGTGCTGGGGAGTGGCATGCGGGTGACACGGATGGATGACAAGTGTGACAAGACAGGCAATACAGAATGACAGTTGCAGGAATGAGGAGACTGACGACCATGATGTGAGGTGGAAAAAACTTTGGCCACAAGCTTTATTTTAGTACCAGCCATGGTGCAAAAGAAAAACCAGCCATAACATCACATAAGGATATCAATACTATATTTTGGGGACAGAGGGAACAGGTGAGTGGGGGGCCCTAATCCCAATTAGGGGCCCGCTCGAGGCTGATCCCCGCCGCCATTCATATGAAAGCTTGTGACAATTGTTTGGCCACAGCGTGTGAGCTGTGACATGTTCATAATTGCTTGTCTTTGGAGCAGGTTCATCCTGCTTTCTCTTGTCCTTTCCAAGTGAGGTGGGGAGATGTGCGCTTGTGTGCCTTTTACTGATGTCCAACCTGACCAGGTTTAGCACTTGCGCCCTCTCTTGCTCACAGGGTGATTTTCGCTGAAGTTATGGCTCTTGATCCCTATTTCTTGATAGAACAAAACCCCGCGTTGTGAAGCCTTTCACTTGATCCTCCGCGGGATGTGTTCTTGGAGCCATTTTGATTTTTTGGTCATGTGTTTTGTACTTTTCCACGGATGGAGGCGTTTTAGCCTCTTGGTCCACTCTTTGGAGATGAATTTGGCACTTTCTCCACACATGATCCACTTGAGTTTTTGAAGCCCCCACGCTCCGTTTGCGGGCTAGTTCTTTCCTCGGGGGTGGGTTCTAGGAGCCTTACTAGGGTCTTCCCTGCTCCAGATCCACTTGTGCTACGAGACCCCTTCTGCGCATTAGGCTGCTTGTTTTACAGCCGGGGTGGGTTCAAAGAGCCTTACTGGGTTTTTTCCCTGCTCCCAATCCACTTGCATTGTGAGACCCCCTCCGCACTTAGCGCTGCTTGTTTTTACTGCCGGGATGGGTTCAACGAGCCTTACTGGGTTTTTTTCCCTGCTCCCGCTCCACTTGCATTGTGAGACCCCTCAGCGCTTAAAGCTGCTTGTTTTTACAGCCGGGGTGGGTTCAAAGAGCCTTACTGGGTTTTTACCCAGCTCCCGATCCACTTGCATTGTGAAACCCCCTCAGCGCTTAAAGCTGCTTGTTTTTTTACCGCCGGGGTGGGTTCAAAGAGCCTTACTAGGTTTTTACCCTGCTCCCAATCCACTTGCCTTGTGAGACCTACCCTCAGCGCTTAGCGCTGCTTGTTTTTACAGCAGGGGTGGGTTCAAAGAGCCTTACTGGGTTTTTACCCAGCTCCCGATCCACTTGCATTATGAAACCCCCTCAGCGCTTGAAGCTGCTTGTTTTTACAGCCTGGGTGGGTTCAAAGAGCCTTACTAGGTTTTTACCCTGCTCCTGATCCACTTGCGTTGTGAGACCCCCTCAGCGCTTAAGGCTGCCTGTTTTTACAGCTGGAATGGGTTCAAAAGGAGAGCCTTACTAGAATGTTCCTTGCTCCCGATCCACTTGTGTTGTGAGACCCCTTCAGTGCTTGTGTTGTACTATTTCGCTGCTGGGGTGGGTTCTAAGGGCTTAGCTGGGAACTTCCCCCGCCCACGATCCACTTGCGTACCCCAGTGAGCTTATCTTGCATAAACAAAATTGTGAGGGGGTGGGTTCTGGAGCCTTACTAGGAACTTACCCTGCTCCTGATCCACTTGTGGTGAGACCCCCCCTTCTGCATGCATGGAGGTGGATACTTGAGGCTTACTAGTACATGTTTCTGCTCAAGTTCCTCTCTCCTTTTCACTTTTGTTATACCCCTAGGGCTCCCACCTGTATTGATGTTCTCTGGTGGATTCTGAGCGCCTGGGTCTTCTATAACCGTATTTTCCTGGAATATTAACAAATAGACAAAAAGACCCCCGGTATTTTAAGAAGGCCCTTCTTGGAGTAGAATTTTTATGTTTTATTTTTTGAAGTGAGGCGTTTTAGCCTCCCCTAATGCTATGATTGTGTTCCATTTTCTACCTGGCCCTCGCTATAGCTTTTCCTTACGGTTATTTGTAGGGTGGGAGGGATGGTTTTTTAGACCTGCAGCCGTCCTGCTGCTGTTCGTGGCTGACGGGGAGGAAGCATGAGAAGGGCCACCTTGCCCCCGCCAGATAAAGGCAGAATTCGGCCTGGGGGCAAGGCGGCCCCTTCTTTGAACTTCAAAAGGCCCCCGCTCAGCATCCGCAGGATGGGAAGGGGGGCCTTTGAAGTATGGAGGGCAAGGTGACAGGGGGCAGCGACTGCCAGTTGTCACCTGCCCCTCTCACCTCACCCTCCTGTCTTGGAGACGCGCTGTCTGGGTTCCCATTGTAAAGGGACCCAGCAGCCCGACCCCGTCATGTGCATGCTAAGTGGGGCAGCGCCAAAAGGCACTGCCCCACCAGACTTAGCACAAACGCCCCACCTCCCAGCTTACGGCCCCGGGCCTCCCATCCGGGTGGGCCCGGGTGTATAAGCCTGGAAGTGTTTTTGTGCTGGGGAGTGGCATGCGGGTGACACGGATGGATGACAAGTGTGACAAGACAGGCAATACAGAATGACAGTTGCAGGAATGAGGAGACTGACGACCATGATGTGAGGTGGAAAAAACTTTGGCCACAAGCTTTATTTTAGTACCAGCCATGGTGCAAAAGAAAAACCAGCCATAACATCACATAAGGATAACAATACTATATTTTGGGGACAGAGGGAACAGGTGAGCGGGGGGCCCTAATCCCAATTAGGGGCCCGCTCGAGGCTGATCCCCGCCGCCACCCTGAGGGGATGCTGACCGGCGTCTCCCAGGTCCACCCAAAATAAGAGATTATGAATTAAGTACAGCCTCTGGCTGCCAGGGTCCAGAAAATATTCCTGGTGAAATGTCCATACCTTCAATGGACAGGTGAACCCTGTCATTGCAGAACATGGCCTGGTTGTGTACCGAGATCCCATGTTTAATAAATTTGAGGCCTGATAAAAAGGCAGAAATTGGCCACGGCTTTGTTCAGTTTGCGCTTAGAAATCTCCATGGCTTTACTGCACTCTGCCTCATGCCACTGTTGGCGAGGGATGATTTCTGACCTCTTCACTTCTGTTCGAAGTCTTAGCATGCGTGCCAGGGATCTGAGGGAGGTGCCGATTTAAGCCAGAAAAACGTCCTGCCCAGCTGAGGCAAGTCATTGCCCCCGAAATGGGTGGATGATGAGGAGATAATCGGGGGGGGGAGGGGGGAGGGGAGGAAGATAATATTAAATCAAGTATTTCCTGATGTATCTTTTGTAAGCCCCCTGATTCCAACCCCCACTCCCTTTTATGGCTTTCTCTTGCAACCCCCCCATCCAGGCTGAAGTGGCTGCTCCTTTCCTGAAGGAGTGGGATCCAAACTCAGTAGGATTCCATCCTATAGCTATTATAGTCTTCCTGAGGACAGACCTCACCTGGAATCTACTGAGGGCAGACCCAATTTTGTGTGTGAATAATTGCCCCCCCCCCCCCCGGCTGGGGCGCTTGTTCGTGAAGGCCCTGGTGCTGCAGATAGGGCAATATTCTGTTTCCTCAATGAGGTACAGGTTGATGATCCTCCCTTTTCCTAATTGGTCAGTTTTGGGCCTACACAGTTTCACAGCCCTACCTCTGATCCTGTGTTTTTGGAGGCTATCTCGCTGATCCTGAACGCCCCAGAGTAGTTGAGTGTGAAGGCAGCTCTAAATAGTGAGCTCTCGTAGGCATTGTTGCATACTGCAGGGAGGGTGTCTAGCAGAATTTTGTAATTTAGCAAAATTGAGGGGGCGCCTGGTGTCTGTCTTGACCCCTTCCATTTTGGACCAACCGTTGAGAGCATATCTGGTTAGTGCGCCGTGGGTGGGGTCGGGTGCCACCGCTAATCTAGTGTAATATGAAACTGCTGCCAGATGGGAGAGCTGGCTGGCGGGGGTTGCCTTGGATTTGTCCATGGTGGCCCAAACCTCTTCTGGAACTGCTGTCCTCCTGGCTTCTGCCTGTGGGTTTAGTGCCTTGCAAGTGGAGAACTGAAAAACGGGACAGAGCGTCAGCGGCCTTATTATCTTTGCCTGCAATGTGCCGCCCAATTATTACCATGTTATTTTCCAGGGTGACTTTTTGTCATTTCTCTCAACACTTTTAGCACCAGAGGGCAGGAGGCAGCACCCTTGTTTAACATGTGTACAACCGCCATGTTGTCTGACCGTGTGACCAGTTCTGTGCTGGCCAACAAGTCCCCCCTTAAATAGAGTGCCATCCATTATGGGGAATATCTCTAGCAGTGTGATGTTCCTGAACCAGCCCCCCCTCTGCCAGCAGGGAGGCCAGTGCTCAGCGCACCACTTGTTACCAAAACATACCCCAAATCATTTGCTGCCAGCCGCATCTGTGAACAAGGACCTTTTGTCTGCTCCATTCATGGTTTTGCGCTATATCACCTGGTCATTAAAATTGTTAAGAAATGATTCCCATATGGCCATGTCTAGTGTTATTTCTTTGCCCAATCTGATGTGGTGGTGTGGCTTAGTAACCCACCCTCATTTTTAGTTCCACGTTCTTGTTAAAGATCCGGCCTAGGAACATGATTCTGGTAGCAAAATTGAGCTTCCTAGCAAGGGACTGTATTTCCCGCAGCGTCGCCTATTCCCTGCCTGTCATCAACCTTATTGTCTTTAGAAGGTCCTCTATTTTGTCTATGGGTAGGCAGCATTCCCTCTTGGAAGAGTCAATCTCTATGCCTAAGAATGGCAGGGTGGTGGAGGGTCCTACCGTCTTCTCAGGCGCCAGTGGAACCCCTAATGCCTGCCTGGTTTCACTGAGTAACTTAATGGATGCGCTGCCTATGGGAGACCCTGCTGGGCCAGTGAAGAAGAAATCATCTAGAGAGTGTACCGTTCTGGCTCTAGGCGTGGCCTGTTGGAGTACCCTTTGTAGGAAAGAACTGAACTGTTCAAAGTAGGCACATGCGATGGCGCAGCCCATTGGGGGAGGGGGGGGGCGTTTATCAAAACAGAATATGTTGTCAAAAAATGGAAACGCGGCCACTAGTAGGTGTTCTTGTGCACAGGCGGCAGCCTGAATGCTGACCTAGTGTCGGCTTTCGTCATGAGAGCGTGTCTACCTGACAGTTTTACTAGGTCAACCGCATCCTGCACGCCGCTGTAAGAGACAGTAGCCTCAGTGGCAAGGATGCCAACATTGAAAGAGCTTCCGGGTGAGTGAGATAAATGGTGGATCGTCCTAAACTCCACCTGCTGTTTTTTGGGCACAATGGCCAGGGGGAAGCATAAAAACTCAATGAAAGGAGGGAGTTGGAAGGGACCCTCAATCCTCCCTAGGTTTGACTCTTTACCACTTTATTCTCTTATTATGTTGGCTGGGGAAGAAGCAGATTTTTGGTTTTGGGTATAGTGGGAGATCCCTGGCCCTTGAATGGGATCTGAAACTCATCTTTGAAGCCCTGACCCAAGAATTATCTAGCTGCAGGGTCAGGCTAGTTCTCTAACATTTTTATTAGTTGGTCAATTTCTGTTGGTGAGGCTCCCATTTTATTACTAGTACATGTTTTACCCTCTGAGACTTTTGGGCTGGGCCTGGAGGGAGAGGCTTTTGTGCAGTTGTTGCTGCTGTGGCCTCCATTGAATGTGCTGCATAGGTGCTTGTATCTGCACTCCGAGCCCTTGTTGCATGACCCTCTATTGAAATACAAGCAGGTCCCCGGGGTGCTCCCTTTGGCCCCACCGGTGCTGCGGTTGGCCAACTGCCCTTGGTTTTGCCCCCCTGGGGGCGATCTTCGAAACAGGGGGTTTGTTTTTGTTGGCCTGTGCACTGTCTTGCTGGTGCCTGCGCTGGTTATGCTGCCTATTTCTACCTCTTCTGTTATACTGATGCTCATGGTCTTTATTTCTCTGAGCGCTCCTAGCCGAGATTTCATTTAATACATGGAAAATATACAGTTTGGGCTCTTCCTCCTCCCAGCCCAGATCAGGGAATTTCTGCATCTCCTTCCTGAACTCTCTATCGTAGTTCAGCCATGATTCCCCCCCAAAAGGTATTGTGAATCTCCAAAATTCTGTGGTGATAGGCAATCAGTGCAGTGCCCTCTTCTGGGAATTTTTCTAAAATGATTGTTGACAGGATTTGAAAAGAGGCCTCCCATTTCTGGATATTCTTTTCCAAAGTAGGCCTCTTCGCCCTATCTTTCTCTTCTTCTTTCTTATCTTTTTTTGAAATACCAAAACCTAATTCTTCTTATTCCAATAGGCAAAACATATCAATAAATGGCTTCTTCCAAATCTTTCTCTTACTTTTGCGCTCAATGTGCCATGCAATAGTCTTTTTTAAACTTCTATTCACGCTTTTGCCGGCTGTGCGCCTCCCATATTTAGTCATTTCTGGGCTTGGGGACACAACATCATTGCTAGGCCCAACCCACGCTTTAAGGTGGCCCTGGACATCCTCGCCCCCAGAATCAGACTCTGTATCCGTGCTGTCACTCTTGCTGCTGGAGCTGCTCGAGTCATCCCTGTGTCTCTTCTTTCTTACAGCACCCCCATCCTTGTGCCATTTTAAAAATTGTTCTAGCATTGGCCCCAAAACATTGCTTTTCACAGTACCTGATTTTGCTTTTCTTTTGGTGTCGGGGTGGGTTTCTGAAGAGGCGGGCATGCTGCGGACATCGAGGCGCTGCTTCTTCCTGGTCGGCTGCTCCATTCCTGCTGGCTCATCATCGCCGACATCTTCATCACCTAGTGCGCCTGCGTTGTCAGCATTGAAACTGGTTGATGCGAGCTCCGCCATTCTTTCCTGCACCAGATCCATGCCATGGACAGCTTCTGCTGCTTTGGCCCATTCCAGGAGTAGTGTTTCTTTTAGGGATAAAGCGTCAGCCATCCCTTTCCTCTTTGGGCCTCTGTGTGCTGGTTTGTAATAGGTGGTTCATGTGTTGCCCACTCGGCGTGCCTTGCTCCTGTGTGCGCCAAAAATGCTGTATGGCACCTTTTATTCTCCTTTCAGTTACCTGTGTTAGGTAAGTTTCTTGCTCTGTATCTTCCTGCTTACACAGATTTGCGGCTCTCGCAGCGTTGCGCACTGTAGGGGTTCTCATTAACGCCTGCCGGTACCGTGGTTTGTGAAAGAAAATGGCCCCGGTTGCTCCCCTGTGTGCTTGCCCTGTGATGGTGTGGCCTGCTTAAGGTAAAGAGGATTTGTCCATGCAGCTCCTCTCCCCCCGACCCCTCGAGGGTGCTCTGCGTCGACCTGCTTCCAACCAGGTGCCTTTATAGCTTCTGCTCTGTCCGCGGGCTGCCCGATTCTATAATTGTTCGAGCAGCGTTCCCTGTGGGTTGTCCTGCGCTGCTGGCAGGCTTTCAGTGGTGCTGGAGGGGCTGGTGAGAATTCCGCCCTACCGCTCGCTTCCGTGTATGTAAAGTGATTACCATCCAGCGGGAGATGCCTCGGCTGCGGTCCGTGTCATGCGTGTGACCGGTTGTGCCCTCGGAGTGCCTCACACTGGGCAGCAGCAATCTTCACCAGACGTGGCCTTCCTGTGATCTTAAATTCCAGCTTTGCCAAAACGGACTTTCCAGAGCACTTTTCCATGCAGACACAAGGGCCAAATGCCTCCTTACTGCTATTAGTATGCTGAATGATGACGACACTGCAATGTGACTGCTGCATGCATAGAAACCCAGTGCCAAAGTCAGGAATGCCAGCTGTTAATGCGCCGCACTCGGCCGATCTCTTCTCCCGTCTCCTTTGGAAACTTTTACTAGAGTGCTGCCTGGTCACTGGAAATCGGCCTGCCAATCTTAGATATGGCAGTAATTTCCCCTATTTCCTCCGTCAGCAGTGTTCTTCGCCTGCTTTGATGATGCCTGCGTGGCTGAGCCGACGCACGCACCGCATGATCCCTTTGATGCCGGTATTATGATGACGGATCCAAATTGTGTTCTCTGCTGCAAAGAAACGTCTGCTGAGCTACTTCGTTCAGTGCTTCGTGTCGTCCTGCTTCCAGTCTCCCTGCAGCCGTCCTGCTGCTGTTCGTGGCTGACGGGGAGGAAGCATGAGAAGGGCCACCTTGCCCCCGCCAGATAAAGGCAGAATTCGGCCTGGGGGCAAGGCGGCCCCTTCTTTGAACTTCAAAAGGCCCCCCCCCCCCCCCCCCCCCGCTCAGCATCCACAGGATGGGAAGGGGGGCCTTTGAAGTATGGAGGGCAAGGTGACAGGGGGCAGCGACTGCCAGTTGTCACCTGCCCCTCTCACCTCACCCTCCTGTCTTGGAGACGCGCTGTCTGGGTTCCCATTGTAAAGGGACCCAGCAGCCCGACCCCGTCATGTGCATGCTAAGTGGGGCAGCACCAAAAGGCACTACCCCACCAGACTTAGCACAAACGCCCCACCTCCCAGCTTACGGCCCCGGGCCTCCCATCCGGGTGGGCCCGGGTGTATATCCCTGTGCTTTTAGCAAATCTTCTGATACTTTTCAGGCTGTCGATTCTGCGCTGGTCAAGCATTCAACGTTAATGATCCTGGAAGAGACACGTCAGCTGGATTTTGCACTTATGTGAAGGAGAAAGGGCGAGCAGCCCTGCCTTGTCCTGGTGACACCCCCTCCAAATCTCTTCAAAGCCACAACACCCAAGCCCTCCTTGCTGACAATCAGACACTTTGCATAACAAAGAGCAGCTTTAGTGCTCGCTCACAGGGCCGGTGTTGTATGGGGCGGGGTATCCAAGTGAGCGTGGCTCCCGAGATTTCCAAACAATATATCCCACAAGCTACCATGGGGATGCAGGATAGCATACAACACCGGGACAACATTTGTTAGGGCTCCTGGGGGCCAATTTCAATCTGAATGTGCCCCGCTTGCTTACAGGTGTGGGGGATGAGGGGTGGACAGTGTGTAGCACCCTTGGGTTCTGTAAATACAAATGTTCCTTGATCTCAAGGAGCAGGCAGCTAAAGTGGAGCTAAAACACTAAACGGACACTTTAAAAAGTGCATAATTGCTGTTAGCAATATGTTAACTAGGATGAAACCAGAAGACTTTTTGATCATGCATCTTGAAGCGTAAATGTTCACTGATGCCAAGTGTAATTAGAAAAGGAACACATATCTTTGTGAATAAACAATTATTTATTATTAAAATTTAAGAAAAGTAGAAGGGGACACACGGATTTGAACCAGGGACCTCTGGATCTGCAGTCAAATGCTCTACCACTGAGCTATATCCCCGTGCTTTTAGGGAATCTTCTGATACTTTTCAGGCTGTCGATTCTGCGCTGGTCAAGCATTCAACGTTAATGATCCTGGAAGAGACACGTCAGCTGGATTTAGCACTTATGTGAAGGAGAAAGGGCGAGCAGCCCTGCCTTGTCCTGGTGACACCCCCTCCAAATCTCTTCAAAGCAGCCACAACGCCCAAGCCCTCCTTGCTGACAATCAGGCACTTTGCATAACAAAGAGCAGCTTTAGTGCTCGCTCACAGGGCCGGTGTTGTATGGGGCGGGGTATCCAATTGAGCGTGGCTCCAGAGATTGCCAAACAGTGTATCCCACAAGCTACCATGGGTGATGCAGGATAGCGTACAACACTGGGACAACATTTGTTAGGGCTCCTGGGGGCCAATTTCAATCTGAATGTGCCCCGCTTGCTTACAGGTGTGGGGGGTGAGGGGTGGACAGTGTGTAGCACCCTTGGGTTCTGTAAATACAAATGTTCCTTGATCTCAAGGAGCAGGCAGCAAAAGTGGAGCTAAAACACTAAACGGACACTTTAAAAAGTGCATAATTGCTGTCCGCAAGATGTTAACTAGGATGAAACCAGAACACTTTTTGATCATGCATCTTGAAGCGTAAATGTTCACTGATGCCAAGTGTAATTAGAAAAGGAACACATATCTTTGTGAATAAACAATTATTTATTATTAAAATTTAAGACAAGTCGAAGGGGACACCCGGATTTGAACCAGGGACCTCTTGATCTGCAGTCAAATGCTCTACCACTGAGCTATATCCCCGTGCTTTTAGGGAATCTTCTGATACTTTTGAGGCTGTCGATTCTGCGCTGGTCAAGCATTCAACGTTAATGATCCTGGAAGAGACACGTCAGCTGGATTTTGCACTTATGTGAAGGAGAAAGGGCAAGCAGCCCTGCCTTGTCCTGGTGACACCCCCTCCAAATCTCTTCAAAGCCACAACACCCAAGCCCTCCTTGCTGACAATCAGGCACTTTGCATAACAAAGAGCGGGTTCAGTGCTCGCACACAGGGCCGGTGTTGTATGGGGCGGGGTATCCAAGTGAGCGTGGCTCCGGAGATTTCCAAACAATGTATCCCACAAGCTACCATGGGGATGCAGGATAGCATACAACACCGGGACAACATTTGTTAGGGCTCCTGGGGGCCAATTTCAATCTGAATGTGCCCCGATTGCTTACAGGTGTGGGGGGTGAGGGGTGGACAGTGTGTAGCACCCTTGGGTTCTGTAAATACAAATGTTCCTTGATCTCAAGGAGCAGGCAGCAAAAGTGGAGCTAAAACACTAAACGGACACTTTAAAAAGTGCATAATTGCTGTTAGCAATATGTTAACTAGGATGAAACCAGAACACTTTTTGATCATGCATCTTGAAGGGTAAATGTTCACTGATGCCAAGTGTAATTAGAAAAGGAACACATATCTTTGTGAATAAACAATTATTTATTATTAAAATTTAAGATAAGTCGAAGGGGACACCCGGATTAGAACCAGGGACCTCTTGATCTGCAGTCAAATGCTCTACCACTGAGCTATATCCCCGTGCTTTTAGCAAATCTTCTGATACTTTTCAGGCTGTCGATTCTGCGCTGGTCAAGCATTCAACGTTAATGATCCTGGAAGAGAACCGTCAGCTGGATTTTGCACTTATGTGAAGGAGAAAGGGCGAGCAGCCCTGCCTTGTCCTGGTGACACCCCCTCCAAATCTCTTCAAAGCCACAACACCCAAGCCCTCCTTGCTGACAATCAGGCACTTTGCATAACAAAGAGCAGCTTTAGTGCTCGCTCACAGGGCCGGTGTTGTGTGGGGCGGGGTATCCAAGTGAGCGTGGCTCCGGAGATTTCCAAACAATGTATCCCACAAGCTACCATGGGGATGCAGGATAGCATACAACACCGGGACAACATTTGTTAGGGCTCCTGGGGGCCAATTTCAATCTGAATGTGCCCCGCTTGCTTACAGGTGTGGGGGGTGAGGGGTGGACAGTGAGTAGCACCCTTGGGTTCTGTAAATACAAATGTTCCTTGATCTCAAGGAGCAGGCAGCAAAAGTGGAGCTAAAACACTAAACGGACACTTTAAAAAGTGCATAATTGCTGTTAGCAATATGTTAACTAGGATGAAACCAGAACACTTTTTGATCATGCATCTTGAAGGGTAAATGTTCACTGATGCCAAGTGTAATTAGAAAAGGAACACATATCTTTGTGAATAAACAATTATTTATTATTAAAATTTAAGAATAGTCGAAGGGGACACCCGGATTTGAACCAGGGACCTCTTGATCTGCAGTCAAATGCTCTAACACTGAGCTATATACCCGTGCTTTTAGGGAATCTTCTGATACTTTTCAGGCTGTCGATTCTGCGCTGGTCAAGCATTCAACGTTAATGATCCTGGAAGAGACACATCAGCTGGATTTAGCACTTTTGTGAAGGAGAAAGGGCGAGCAGCCCTGCCTTGTCCTGGTGACACCCCCTCCAAATCTCTTCAAAGCAGCCACAACGCCCAAGCCCTCCTTGCTGACAATCAGGCACTTTGCATAACAAAGAGCGGGTTCAGTGCTCGCACACAGGGCCGGTGTTGTATGGGGCGGGGTATCCAAGTGAGCGTGGCTCCGGAGATTGCCAAACAATGTATCCCACAAGCTACCATGGGTGATGCAGGATAGCGTACAACACTGGGACAACATTTGTTAGGGCTCCTGGGGGCCAATTTCAATCTGAATGTGCCCCGCTTGCTTACAGGTGTGGGGGATGAGGGGTGGACAGTGTGTAGCACCCTTGGGTTCTGTAAATACAAATGTTCCTTGATCTCAAGGAGCAGGCAGCAAAAGTGGAGCTAAAACACTAAACGGACACTTTAAAAAGTGCATAATTGCTGTCCGCAAGATGTTAACTAGGATGAAACCAGAACACTTTTTGATCATGCATCTTGAAGCGTAAATGTTCACTGATGCCAAGTGTAATTAGAAAAGGAACACATATCTTTGTGAATAAACAATTATTTATTATTAAAATTTAAGAAAAGTCGAAGGGGACACCCGGATTTGAGCCAGGGACCTCTTGATCTGCAATCAAATGCTCTACCACTGAGCTATAAGCCTGGAAGTGTTTTTGTGCTGGGGAGTGGCATGCGGGTGACACGGATGGATGACAAGTGTGACAAGACAGGCAATACAGAATGACAGTTGCAGGAATGAGGAGACTGACGACCATGATGTGAGGTGGAAAAAACTTTGGCCACAAGCTTTATTTTAGTACCAGCCATGGTGCAAAAGAAAAACCAGCCATAACATCACATAAGGATATCAATACTATATTTTGGGGACAGAGGGAACAGGTGAGTGGGGGGCCCTAATCCCAATTAGGGGCCCGCTCGAGGCTGATCCCCGCCGCCATTCATATGAAAGCTTGTGACAATTGTTTGGCCACAGCGTGTGAGCTGTGACATGTTCATAATTGCTTGTCTTTGGAGCAGGTTCATCCTGCTTTCTCTTGTCCTTTCCAAGTGAGGTGGGGAGATGTGCGCTTGTGTGCCTTTTACTGATGTCCAACCTGACCAGGTTTAGCACTTGCGCCCTCTCTTGCTCACAGGGTGATTTTCGCTGAAGTTATGGCTCTTGATCCCTATTTCTTGATAGAACAAAACCCCGCGTTGTGAAGCCTTTCACTTGATCCTCCGCGGGATGTGTTCTTGGAGCCATTTTGATTTTTTGGTCATGTGTTTTGTACTTTTCCACGGATGGAGGCGTTTTAGCCTCTTGGTCCACTCTTTGGAGATGAATTTGGCACTTTCTCCACACATGATCCACTTGAGTTTTTGAAGCCCCCACGCTCCGTTTGCGGGCTAGTTCTTTCCTCGGGGGTGGGTTCTAGGAGCCTTACTAGGGTCTTCCCTGCTCCAGATCCACTTGTGCTACGAGACCCCTTCTGCGCATTAGGCTGCTTGTTTTACAGCCGGGGTGGGTTCAAAGAGCCTTACTGGGTTTTTTCCCTGCTCCCAATCCACTTGCATTGTGAGACCCCCTCCGCACTTAGCGCTGCTTGTTTTTACTGCCGGGATGGGTTCAACGAGCCTTACTGGGTTTTTTTCCCTGCTCCCGCTCCACTTGCATTGTGAGACCCCTCAGCGCTTAAAGCTGCTTGTTTTTACAGCCGGGGTGGGTTCAAAGAGCCTTACTGGGTTTTTACCCAGCTCCCGATCCACTTGCATTGTGAAACCCCCTCAGCGCTTAAAGCTGCTTGTTTTTTTACCGCCGGGGTGGGTTCAAAGAGCCTTACTAGGTTTTTACCCTGCTCCCAATCCACTTGCCTTGTGAGACCTACCCTCAGCGCTTAGCGCTGCTTGTTTTTACAGCAGGGGTGGGTTCAAAGAGCCTTACTGGGTTTTTACCCAGCTCCCGATCCACTTGCATTATGAAACCCCCTCAGCGCTTGAAGCTGCTTGTTTTTACAGCCTGGGTGGGTTCAAAGAGCCTTACTAGGTTTTTACCCTGCTCCTGATCCACTTGCGTTGTGAGACCCCCTCAGCGCTTAAGGCTGCCTGTTTTTACAGCTGGAATGGGTTCAAAAGGAGAGCCTTACTAGAATGTTCCTTGCTCCCGATCCACTTGTGTTGTGAGACCCCTTCAGTGCTTGTGTTGTACTATTTCGCTGCTGGGGTGGGTTCTAAGGGCTTAGCTGGGAACTTCCCCCGCCCACGATCCACTTGCGTACCCCAGTGAGCTTATCTTGCATAAACAAAATTGTGAGGGGGTGGGTTCTGGAGCCTTACTAGGAACTTACCCTGCTCCTGATCCACTTGTGGTGAGACCCCCCCTTCTGCATGCATGGAGGTGGATACTTGAGGCTTACTAGTACATGTTTCTGCTCAAGTTCCTCTCTCCTTTTCACTTTTGTTATACCCCTAGGGCTCCCACCTGTATTGATGTTCTCTGGTGGATTCTGAGCGCCTGGGTCTTCTATAACCGTATTTTCCTGGAATATTAACAAATAGACAAAAAGACCCCCGGTATTTTAAGAAGGCCCTTCTTGGAGTAGAATTTTTATGTTTTATTTTTTGAAGTGAGGCGTTTTAGCCTCCCCTAATGCTATGATTGTGTTCCATTTTCTACCTGGCCCTCGCTATAGCTTTTCCTTACGGTTATTTGTAGGGTGGGAGGGATGGTTTTTTAGACCTGCAGCCGTCCTGCTGCTGTTCGTGGCTGACGGGGAGGAAGCATGAGAAGGGCCACCTTGCCCCCGCCAGATAAAGGCAGAATTCGGCCTGGGGGCAAGGCGGCCCCTTCTTTGAACTTCAAAAGGCCCCCGCTCAGCATCCGCAGGATGGGAAGGGGGGCCTTTGAAGTATGGAGGGCAAGGTGACAGGGGGCAGCGACTGCCAGTTGTCACCTGCCCCTCTCACCTCACCCTCCTGTCTTGGAGACGCGCTGTCTGGGTTCCCATTGTAAAGGGACCCAGCAGCCCGACCCCGTCATGTGCATGCTAAGTGGGGCAGCGCCAAAAGGCACTGCCCCACCAGACTTAGCACAAACGCCCCACCTCCCAGCTTACGGCCCCGGGCCTCCCATCCGGGTGGGCCCGGGTGTATAAGCCTGGAAGTGTTTTTGTGCTGGGGAGTGGCATGCGGGTGACACGGATGGATGACAAGTGTGACAAGACAGGCAATACAGAATGACAGTTGCAGGAATGAGGAGACTGACGACCATGATGTGAGGTGGAAAAAACTTTGGCCACAAGCTTTATTTTAGTACCAGCCATGGTGCAAAAGAAAAACCAGCCATAACATCACATAAGGATAACAATACTATATTTTGGGGACAGAGGGAACAGGTGAGCGGGGGGCCCTAATCCCAATTAGGGGCCCGCTCGAGGCTGATCCCCGCCGCCACCCTGAGGGGATGCTGACCGGCGTCTCCCAGGTCCACCCAAAATAAGAGATTATGAATTAAGTACAGCCTCTGGCTGCCAGGGTCCAGAAAATATTCCTGGTGAAATGTCCATACCTTCAATGGACAGGTGAACCCTGTCATTGCAGAACATGGCCTGGTTGTGTACCGAGATCCCATGTTTAATAAATTTGAGGCCTGATAAAAAGGCAGAAATTGGCCACGGCTTTGTTCAGTTTGCGCTTAGAAATCTCCATGGCTTTGCTGCACTCTGCCTCATGCCACTGTTGGCGAGGGATGATTTCTGACCTCTTCACTTCTGTTCGAAGTCTTAGCATGCGTGCCAGGGATCTGAGGGAGGTGCCGATTTAAGCCAGAAAAACGTCCTGCCCAGCTGAGGCAAGTCATTGCCCCCGAAATGGGTGGATGATGAGGAGATAATCGGGGGGGGGAGGGGGGAGGGGAGGAAGATAATATTAAATCAAGTATTTCCTGATGTATCTTTTGTAAGCCCCCTGATTCCAACCCCCACTCCCTTTTATGGCTTTCTCTTGCAACCCCCCCATCCAGGCTGAAGTGGCTGCTCCTTTCCTGAAGGAGTGGGATCCAAACTCAGTAGGATTCCATCCTATAGCTATTATAGTCTTCCTGAGGACAGACCTCACCTGGAATCTACTGAGGGCAGACCCAATTTTGTGTGTGAATAATTGCCCCCCCCCCCCGGCTGGGGCGCTTGTTCGTGAAGGCCCTGGTGCTGCAGATAGGGCAATATTCTGTTTCCTCAATGAGGTACAGGTTGATGATCCTCCCTTTTCCTAATTGGTCAGTTTTGGGCCTACACAGTTTCACAGCCCTACCTCTGATCCTGTGTTTTTGGAGGCTATCTCGCTGATCCTGAACGCCCCAGAGTAGTTGAGTGTGAAGGCAGCTCTAAATAGTGAGCTCTCGTAGGCATTGTTGCATACTGCAGGGAGGGTGTCTAGCAGAATTTTGTAATTTAGCAAAATTGAGGGGGCGCCTGGTGTCTGTCTTGACCCCTTCCATTTTGGACCAACCGTTGAGAGCATATCTGGTTAGTGCGCCGTGGGTGGGGTCGGGTGCCACCGCTAATCTAGTGTAATATGAAACTGCTGCCAGATGGGAGAGCTGGCTGGCGGGGGTTGCCTTGGATTTGTCCATGGTGGCCCAAACCTCTTCTGGAACTGCTGTCCTCCTGGCTTCTGCCTGTGGGTTTAGTGCCTTGCAAGTGGAGAACTGAAAAACGGGACAGAGCGTCAGCGGCCTTATTATCTTTGCCTGCAATGTGCCGCCCAATTATTACCATGTTATTTTCCAGGGTGACTTTTTGTCATTTCTCTCAACACTTTTAGCACCAGAGGGCAGGAGGCAGCACCCTTGTTTAACATGTGTACAACCGCCATGTTGTCTGACCGTGTGACCAGTTCTGTGCTGGCCAACAAGTCCCCCCTTAAATAGAGTGCCATCCATTATGGGGAATATCTCTAGCAGTGTGATGTTCCTGAACCAGCCCCCCCTCTGCCAGCAGGGAGGCCAGTGCTCAGCGCACCACTTGTTACCAAAACATACCCCAAATCATTTGCTGCCAGCCGCATCTGTGAACAAGGACCTTTTGTCTGCTCCATTCATGGTTTTGCGCTATATCACCTGGTCATTAAAATTGTTAAGAAATGATTCCCATATGGCCATGTCTAGTGTTATTTCTTTGCCCAATCTGATGTGGTGGTGTGGCTTAGTAACCCACCCTCATTTTTAGTTCCACGTTCTTGTTAAAGATCCGGCCTAGGAACATGATTCTGGTAGCAAAATTGAGCTTCCTAGCAAGGGACTGTATTTCCCGCAGCGTCGCCTATTCCCTGCCTGTCATCAACCTTATTGTCTTTAGAAGGTCCTCTATTTTGTCTATGGGTAGGCAGCATTCCCTCTTGGAAGAGTCAATCTCTATGCCTAAGAATGGCAGGGTGGTGGAGGGTCCTACCGTCTTCTCAGGCGCCAGTGGAACCCCTAATGCCTGCCTGGTTTCACTGAGTAACTTAATGGATGCGCTGCCTATGGGAGACCCTGCTGGGCCAGTGAAGAAGAAATCATCTAGAGAGTGTACCGTTCTGGCTCTAGGCGTGGCCTGTTGGAGTACCCTTTGTAGGAAAGAACTGAACTGTTCAAAGTAGGCACATGCGATGGCGCAGCCCATTGGGGGAGGGGGGGGGCGTTTATCAAAACAGAATATGTTGTCAAAAAATGGAAACGCGGCCACTAGTAGGTGTTCTTGTGCACAGGCGGCAGCCTGAATGCTGACCTAGTGTCGGCTTTCGTCATGAGAGCGTGTCTACCTGACAGTTTTACTAGGTCAACCGCATCCTGCACGCCGCTGTAAGAGACAGTAGCCTCAGTGGCAAGGATGCCAACATTGAAAGAGCTTCCGGGTGAGTGAGATAAATGGTGGATCGTCCTAAACTCCACCTGCTGTTTTTTGGGCACAATGGCCAGGGGGAAGCATAAAAACTCAATGAAAGGAGGGAGTTGGAAGGGACCCTCAATCCTCCCTAGGTTTGACTCTTTACCACTTTATTCTCTTATTATGTTGGCTGGGGAAGAAGCAGATTTTTGGTTTTGGGTATAGTGGGAGATCCCTGGCCCTTGAATGGGATCTGAAACTCATCTTTGAAGCCCTGACCCAAGAATTATCTAGCTGCAGGGTCAGGCTAGTTCTCTAACATTTTTATTAGTTGGTCAATTTCTGTTGGTGAGGCTCCCATTTTATTACTAGTACATGTTTTACCCTCTGAGACTTTTGGGCTGGGCCTGGAGGGAGAGGCATTTGTGCAGTTGTTGCTGCTGTGGCCTCCATTGAATGTGCTGCATAGGTGCTTGTATCTGCACTCCGAGCCCTTGTTGCATGAACCTCTATTGAAATACAAGCAGGTCCCCGGGGTGCTCCCTTTGGCCCCACCGGTGCTGCGGTTGGCCAACTGCCCTTGGTTTTGCCCCCCTGGGGGCGATCTTCGAAACAGGGGGTTTGTTTTTGTTGGCCTGTGCACTGTCTTGCTGGTGCCTGCGCTGGTTATGCTGCCTATTTCTACCTCTTCTGTTATACTGATGCTCATGGTCTTTATTTCTCTGAGCGCTCCTAGCCGAGATTTCATTTAATACATGGAAAATATACAGTTTGGGCTCTTCCTCCTCCCAGCCCAGATCAGGGAATTTCTGCATCTCCTTCCTGAACTCTCTATCGTAGTTCAGCCATGATTCCCCCCCAAAAGGTATTGTGAATCTCCAAAATTCTGTGGTGATAGGCAATCAGTGCAGTGCCCTCTTCTGGGAATTTTTCTAAAATGATTGTTGACAGGATTTGAAAAGAGGCCTCCCATTTCTGGATATTCTTTTCCAAAGTAGGCCTCTTCGCCCTATCTTTCTCTTCTTCTTTCTTATCTTTTTTTGAAATACCAAAACCTAATTCTTCTTATTCCAATAGGCAAAACATATCAATAAATGGCTTCTTCCAAATCTTTCTCTTACTTTTGCGCTCAATGTGCCATGCAATAGTCTTTTTTAAACTTCTATTCACGCTTTTGCCGGCTGTGCGCCTCCCATATTTAGTCATTTCTGGGCTTGGGGACACAACATCATTGCTAGGCCCAACCCACGCTTTAAGGTGGCCCTGGACATCCTCGCCCCCAGAATCAGACTCTGTATCCGTGCTGTCACTCTTGCTGCTGGAGCTGCTCGAGTCATCCCTGTGTCTCTTCTTTCTTACAGCACCCCCATCCTTGTGCCATTTTAAAAATTGTTCTAGCATTGGCCCCAAAACATTGCTTTTCACAGTACCTGATTTTGCTTTTCTTTTGGTGTCGGGGTGGGTTTCTGAAGAGGCGGGCATGCTGCGGACATCGAGGCGCTGCTTCTTCCTGGTCGGCTGCTCCATTCCTGCTGGCTCATCATCGCCGACATCTTCATCACCTAGTGCGCCTGCGTTGTCAGCATTGAAACTGGTTGATGCGAGCTCCGCCATTCTTTCCTGCACCAGATCCATGCCATGGACAGCTTCTGCTGCTTTGGCCCATTCCAGGAGTAGTGTTTCTTTTAGGGATAAAGTGTCAGCCATCCCTTTCCTCTTTGGGCCTCTGTGTGCTGGTTTGTAATAGGTGGTTCATGTGTTGCCCACTCGGCGTGCCTTGCTCCTGTGTGCGCCAAAAATGCTGTATGGCACCTTTTATTCTCCTTTCAGTTACCTGTGTTAGGTAAGTTTCTTGCTCTGTATCTTCCTGCTTACACAGATTTGCGGCTCTCGCAGCGTTGCGCACTGTAGGGGTTCTCATTAACGCCTGCCGGTACCGTGGTTTGTGAAAGAAAATGGCCCCGGTTGCTCCCCTGTGTGCTTGCCCTGTGATGGTGTGGCCTGCTTAAGGGAAAGAGGATTTGTCCATGCAGCTCCTCTCCCCCCGACCCCTCGAGGGTGCTCTGCGTCGACCTGCTTCCAACCAGGTGCCTTTATAGCTTCTGCTCTGTCCGCGGGCTGCCCGATTCTATAATTGTTCGAGCAGCGTTCCCTGTGGGTTGTCCTGCGCTGCTGGCAGGCTTTCAGTGGTGCTGGAGGGGCTGGTGAGAATTCCGCCCTACCGCTCGCTTCCGTGTATGTAAAGTGATTACCATCCAGCGGGAGATGCCTCGGCTGCGGTCCGTGTCATGCGTGTGACCGGTTGTGCCCTTGGAGTGCCTCACACTGGGCAGCAGCAATCTTCACCAGACGTGGCCTTCCTGTGATCTTAAATTCCAGCTTTGCCAAAACGGACTTTCCAGAGCACTTTTCCATGCAGACACAAGGGCCAAATGCCTCCTTACTGCTATTAGTATGCTGAATGATGACGACACTGCAATGTGACTGCTGCATGCATAGAAACCCAGTGCCAAAGTCAGGAATGCCAGCTGTTAATGCGCCGCACTCGGCCGATCTCTTCTCCCGTCTCCTTTGGAAACTTTTACTAGAGTGCTGCCTGGTCACTGGAAATCGGCCTGCCAATCTTAGATATGGCAGTAATTTCCCCTATTTCCTCCGTCAGCAGTGTTCTTCGCCTGCTTTGATGATGCCTGCGTGGCTGAGCCGACGCACGCACCGCATGATCCCTTTGATGCCGGTATTATGATGACGGATCCAAATTGTGTTCTCTGCTGCAAAGAAACGTCTGCTGAGCTACTTCGTTCAGTGCTTCGTGTCGTCCTGCTTCCAGTCTCCCTGCAGCCGTCCTGCTGCTGTTCGTGGCTGACGGGGAGGAAGCATGAGAAGGGCCACCTTGCCCCCGCCAGATAAAGGCAGAATTCGGCCTGGGGGCAAGGCGGCCCCTTCTTTGAACTTCAAAAGGCCCCCGCTCAGCATCCGCAGGATGGGAAGGGGGGCCTTTGAAGTATGGAGGGCAAGGTGACAGGGGGCAGCGACTGCCAGTTGTCACCTGCCCCTCTCACCTCACCCTCCTGTCTTGGAGACGCGCTGTCTGGGTTCCCATTGTAAAGGGACCCAGCAGCCCGACCCCGTCATGTGCATGCTAAGTGGGGCAGCGCCAAAAGGCACTACCCCACCAGACTTAGCACAAACGCCCCACCTCCCAGCTTACGGCCCCGGGCCTCCCATCCGGGTGGGCCCGGGTGTATATCCCTGTGCTTTTAGCGAATCTTCTGATACTTTTCAGGCTGTCGATTCTGCGCTGGTCAAGCATTCAACGTTAATGATCCTGGAAGAGACAAGTCAGTTGGATTTTGCACTTATGTGAAGGAGAAAGGGCGAGCAGCCCTGCCTTGTCCTGGTGACACCCCCTCCAAATCTCTTCAAAGCCACAACACCCAAGCCCTCCTTGCTGACAATCAGGCACTTTGCATAACAAAGAGCAGCTTTAGTGCTCGCTCACAGGGCCGGTGTTGTATGGGGCGGGGTATCCAAGTGAGCGTGGCTCCGGAGATTTCCAAACAATGTATCCCACAAGCTACCATGGGGATGCAGGATAGCATACAACACTGGGACAACATTTGTTAGGGCTGTTCTGTAATATTTGGTATCCCATACCGATCCGGTATCCCCTGTCTTCGGCTGTCTTCGTAGATCACAGACCAAAGTAGGAGAGTTCCGAGCCTCGGTAAGTTTTGAGCCTCGGTATGGGATACCAAATGTTGCATAACACCGGCATAACGCCCGAGTTCCATACAGCCACGGTGAAACCTGCTACTTTCTCCTCTCAAAACTCGCTACTTTCCCCTCTCAAAACTCGCTACTTTCCCCTCTCAAATGGAGTGCACGCAATTCCAGGTTGTCTCATCATATCGCATTTTAACACAATAAAAACGTCAGAATCATTACAGATGCAGGGAACTCATCTTTTAGAGCTCTATCCAGGCGCTCTGGGGCAAAATACATCATAGCTCTCAACTCTCACGCTTTTGGCGGGTGTCACCCGCCTTGTAAACAGCTGACTCACCCCAAGCCTCCAGCCTTTCAATGGGCGTCTCACCCGCCAAAACTAAAATCGGGTGTTTTCACCCGCCTTCGCGACCCAAATGGTTGAGAGCTATGATACATGCACATCTCCTGATTTGCTTATGGATTGCACCAACATAAATTACTTCACAGAAAGCACATTGCAAGGAGCATCATCAGTCTTTGATACGTGGAGGCACCATGGAAGTGACTTTAGAATAAGTTGTCATAAGTAAGCCAAGAGGCAAATCATTTTGTGAGGCAAAATACCTAAAATGCACTGTTATATATGGAGCAAGTAAGGCTTTTTAAAAAAAAAAATAGCATCATATATTAACACATAAGCTTTGAAGTGAATCACTTACAGAGCTGCAGATAAGACAGTCTAATTAAATGATCTGCCCAGGATCACACACTGGTTAAAATAGTGAAACCGGGATGTGGACAATTTAAGCAACTGAGCACATCTTTACAGTCATTATTTCATAAAGCATGCAGCATTATGCAAACTTCTCACACCTGATCACTTCCTGCCGTGTACATTTCTAAAGGGACAAAAGTCCCTGCTAATAGTCCCCCCTCCCTCCCATCAGTGCCTAATGGCTCACATTGAAATGTTCTGTTGACACAGAGCAACTTGAGAGCCCCTCTGCTGCTGCCCTGAGCTCCTTGGGACATTGTCCTGCCAGAGGTTTCGGAAAGGGTAAGGTGTCCTGCTGCCAGGACAATTACTGTGCTGAGCAGGAATTACTCAGCACACATTGACCTGCCAGCGAGACATCTTTCTCATTGGGTACCCTCATTGAGGTGCCAAACGGGACGGGTGGCCCACTGATGAAAGTCCCGGTCAGGCTCTAAAAAGAGCCTGTTGGGTGGCAGCTTGGCCCCCCCACTCCCGCGGCTCAGTACGCCACTTTTACTTGATGAGTCAGCCGAACTGCGTTGAGTTGAATGAAACTTAGTTGGTCATATGGTTATTTGTAGCTTAAAAAATCATAGCTGCCAACACTTAGTGGGTTATATAATTAGTAGCTTAATAAATCACAGCTGCCAACAGTGATGGAAATGACCACACAAACTATGGCTGAAAATTGAAAAAATACTCCAGAATACTACCTCCTTAGGGAAATTGACCCGATAGATGGGTTCACTGTAGAGGGTGTGGCATAGCGGTGCAGTCATCATGGCAGGCACGTAAAACACATACAAATAATATTTCATTTTACAGGGATGACATGAAATGCAGATAAATCACACAATAAACCAGACCGACAATATATATATATTACACATCTCATAGCATAGTGGGAGTATTTGTGCTGTTTCCCTTTTAAGAACATGTATTGTCCCTCTAAGGATGTGTCATGTCAGCCTCATACCTGACTTTGAAAAGAAGGAGCCTGCGCACGCACGTGCAATACCACGGCGGTAGACTAAATGTAATGGCACTCTGTCTCTGTGTCTCATTGTGTTGGGCCTGCAAGCCTACCCTGTGTGATCACAGGTCTGCGGCCCTGCTAGTCTGGGTGCAGTCTGGGTGCCCCCAGACAAGCATGTGTAACCTGGGTGTCTCCAGGCCACTGGCCCGCTGTGTGATCTCAGAGCAGCTGCTTGTCCGTGAGCCCACGGCAGCTGCGGTCTTGTCGTGTGACCACGGCGATCAGGGTAATCCCTGTCACATTAATTGTGTGTCGGTGCCCCGAGCACCCCTTGGGCTGGCCCAGAGTCACAGTGCACAGAAAGAATTTGTGTACTCCACTACCCAATTCAAGGGATAGTTCAATCAGTATTTTGTTAAATGTTAACCCTCAAAATTAAGGGGATACCAAATATTACAACCCTATATTAGTTGTAATATTTGGTATCCCCTTCAAAAAAAGGATGAGATGGCTTCCAGAAGCTGTCACAGTGTACGCTTATGATGTACTCCCCTCCCCAATGCAAGGGATAGTTCAAGCAGTGCGTTGTTAAATGTTACCCTTCAACATCAAGGGGATACCAAATATTACAACTCTATATTAGCCATTATATTTGGTATCCCCTTCAGAAAAAGAATGGGATGGCTTCCGAAAGCTGTCAGAGTGTAGGCTTATGATGTACTCCCCTTCCCAATGCAAGGGATAGTTCAAGCAGTGCGCTGTTACATGTTACCCCTCAACATCAAGGGGATACCAAATATTACAACCCTATATTAGCTGTAATATTTGGTATCCCCTTCAAAAAACAAGTGGGATAGCTTCCAGAAGGAGGCATAGTGTAGACGAACAATGTACTCCCCCCTGCAATGCAAGGGATAGTTCAAGCAGCGCTTTGTTAAATGTTACCCCTCAACATCAAGGGGATACCAAATATTACAACCCTATATTAGCTGTAATATTTGGTATCCCCTTCAGAAAAAGGATGGGATAGCTTCCAGAAGCTGTCATAGTGTAGGCTTATGGTGTACTTCGCTCCCCAATGCAAGGGATATTTCAAGCAGTGCGTTGTTAAATGTTACCTATCAAAATCAAGGGGATACCAAATATTACAACCCTATATTAGCTGTAATATTTGGTATCCCCTTCAGAAAAAGGATGGGATAGCTTCCAGAAGCTGTCATAGTGTAGGCTTATGGTGTACTTCCCTCCCCAATGCAAGGGATATTTCAAGCAGTGCGTTGTTAAATGTTACCTCTCAAAATCAAGGGGATACCAAATATTACAACCCTATATTAGCTGTAATATTTGGTATCCCCTTCAGAAAAAGGATGGGATAGCTTCCAGAAGCTGTCATAGTGTAGGCTTATGATGTACTTGCCTCCCCAATGCAAGGGATAGTTCAAGCAGTGCGTTGTTAAATGTTACTCCTCAAAATCAAGGGGATACCAAATATTGCAACCCTATATTAGCTGTAATATTTGGTATCCCCTTCAGAAAAAGGATGGGATAGCTTCCAGAAGCTGTCATAGTGTAGGCTTATGCTGTACTTCCCTCCCCAATGCAAGGGATAGTTCAAGCAGTGCGTTGTTAAATGTTACCCCTCAAAATCAAGGGGATACCAAATATTACAACCCTATATTAGCTGTAATATTTGGTATCCCCTTCAGAAAAAGGGTGGGATAGCTTCCAGAAGCTGTCATAGTGTAGCCTTATGGTGTACTTCCCTCCCCAATGCAAGGGATAGTTCAAGCAGTGCGTTGTTAAATGTTACCCCTCAAAATCAAGGGGATACCAAATATTACAACCCTATATTAGCTGTAATATTTGGTATCCCCTTCAAAAAAAGGATGAGATGGCTTCCAGAAGCTGTCATAGTGTAGGCTTACGGTGTACTTCCCACCCCAATGCAAGGGATAGTTCAAGCAGTGCGTTGTTAAATATTACCCCTCAAAATCAAGGGGATACCAAATATTACAACCCTATATTAGCTGTAATATTTGGTATCCCCTTCAAAAAACAGGTGGGATAGCTTCCAGAAGGAGGCATAGTGTAGACAAACAATGTACCCCCCCGTGCAATGCAAGGGATAGTTCAAGCAGCGCTTTGTTAAATGTTACCCCTCAAAATCGAGAGGATACAGAATATTACAACCCTATATTAGCTGTAATATTTGGTATCCCCTTCAGAAAAAGGATGGTATAGCTTCCAGAAGCTGTCATAGTGTAGGTTTATGATGTACTTCCCTCCCCAATGCAAGGGATAGTTCAAGCAGTGCGTTGTTAAATGTTACCCCTCAAAATCAAGGGGATACCAAATATTGCAACCCTATATTAGCTGTAATATTTGGTAACCCCTTCAGAAAAAGGATGGGATAGCTTCCAGAAGCTGTCATAGTGTAGGCTTATGGTGTACTTCCCTCCCCAATGCAAGGGATAGTTCAAGCAGTGCGTTGTTAAATGTTACCCCTCAAAATCAAGGGGATACCAAATATTACAACCCTATATTAGCTGTAATATTTGGTATCCCCTTCAAAAAAAGGATGAGATGGCTTCCAGAAGCTGTCATAGTGTAGGCTTACGGTGTACTTCCCACCCCAATGCAAGGGATAGTTCAAGCAGTGCGTTGTTAAATGTTACCTCTCAGAATCAAGGGGATACCAAATATTACAACCCTATATTAGCTGTAATATTTGGTATCCCCTTCAAAAAACAGGTGGGATAGCTTCCAGAAGGAGGCATGGTGTAGACAAACAATGTACTCCCCCCTGCAATGCAAGGGATAGTTCAAGCAGCGCTTTGTTAAATGTTACCCCTCAACATTAAGGGGATACCAAATATTACAACCCTATATCAGCTGTAATATTTGGTATCCCCTTCAAAAAAGGATGGGATGGCTTCCAGAAGCTGACACTGTGAAGTCTTATGATGTACTCCCCTCCCCAATGCAAGGGAAAGTTCAAGCAGTGAGGTGTTAAATGTTACCCCTCAAAATCAAGGGGATACCAAATATTACAACCCTTTATTAGCTGTAATATTTGGTATCCCCTTCAGAAAAAGGATGGGATAGCTTCCAGAAGCTGTCATAGTGTAGGCTTATGGTGTACTTCCCTCCCCAATGCAAGGGATATTTCAAGCAGTGCATTGTTAAATGTTACCCCTCAACATCAAGGGGATATCAAATATTACAACCCTATATTAGCTGTAATATTTGGTATCCCCTTCAGAAAAAGGATGGGATAGCTTCCAGAAGCTGTCATAGTGTAGGCTTATGGTGTACTTCCCTCCCCAATGCAAGGGATAGTTCAAACAGTGCGTTGTTAAATGTTACCCCTCAAAATCAAGGGGATACCAAATATTACAACACTATATTAGCTGTAATATTTGGTATCCCCTTCATAAAAAGGATGAGATGGCTTCCAGAAGCTATCACAGTGTAGGCTTATGATGTACTCCCCTCCTCAATGCAAGGGATAGTTCAAGCAGTGCTTTGTTAAATGTTACCCCTCAAAATCAAGGGGATACCAAATATTACAACACTATATTAGCTGTAATATTTGGTATCCCCTTCAAAAAAAGGATGAGATGGCTTCCAGAAGCTGTCCAAGTGTAGGCTTATGATGTACTGCCCTCCCCAATGCAAGGGATAGTTTAAGCAGTGCTTTGTTATATGTTGCCCCTCAACATCAAGGGGATACCAAATATTACAACCCTATATTAGCCATTATATTTGGTATCCCCTTCAAAAAAAGAATGGGATGGCTTCCAGAAGCTGTCACAGTGTAGGCTTATGATGTACTCCCCTCCCAATGCAAGGGATAGTTTAAGCAGTGCTTTGTTAAATGTTACCCCTCAAAATCAAGGGAATACCAAATATTACAGCACTATATTAGCTGTAATATTTGGTATCCCCTTCAAAAAAAGGATATGATGGCTTCCAGAAGCTGTTGTAGTGTAGGCTTATGATGTACTGCCCTCCCCAATGCAAGGGATAGTTTAAGCAGTGCTTTGTTAAATGTTGCCCCTCAACATCAAGGGGATACCAAATATTACAACCCTATATTAGCCATTACATTTGGTATCCCCTTCAAAAAAGAATGGGATGGCTTCCAGAAGCTGTCACAGTGAAGGTTTATGATGTACTCCCCTCCCCAATGCAAGAGATAGTTCAAGCAATACATATGTTCAGTTGAAGGGGTTAATTCTTTTCAAACCATGGATTGTGCATTGGTCAAGCACTCAGCAAGAAGTGACCATGGCACAACCGACGCGTGAGAGTGAGACACGTCTTAACTTGATTCTTTAGGCGCTATACTGATCTCCATGGTTTCAAAATAATTAGGAGGGATAGAAGTGAGGGCGGAGGAAGGAAATGTGTTATGTTGGTTGATGGTACATTGACAGGGTCTGCAACCAGTGGCTGCTACGACTACATCTCCCATGATCACCTACCATTGACCATTTGCCTCGAACTAATGGGAGCTGCATTAAGGTGGAGCAGAGCGGGTACATGGGAGGCATATGGGGCAGGGTTGGAGGCAGAGTGAGCGCCTGTTGAAGGAAGACCCTCCGTGGTTGAAAACTTTGTAGTTAATAAAGTGACTGTTATGGGCAGATTATTTCTTTCTTGTTTATAGCAAATACTACAGTCTGCACGTGAGGTGCAGTCTTTTCTCTCTTTCTACTACCCTTCTACCTAATTATATAATCCTTGCATTGCCACAGTCATTGTATGTTTTATTTGGACTCAGTGTAATGAAGAAGACCGGGAAGAAGTCGACCATTTCTCCCTTGTCCGTCTTTTTTCTATATGACCGACGGCATGGATGTCTGTCCACGGTCCCGTTAGTCGGGCACTTTGTCCTGTATTCATTGCGATATTACGTGTGTTGCTGTGTGTCGCTGGCCGCTGCGGCAAGGTTCCCTGAGGTGGCAGTGTTGGGGGATTTCTGCACACGGCCCGGAAGTGGTCAACGCCTCCGCAGGCTACTCATTTTTGACCCAGAGCAGGGCACGTGCCTTCATGCAGGAACTTGTACCCACACCGGAAACATGTCTTGTCGGTCCTCTCAGTGTTGTCATGCGTCACCTGTGATAGCTTCTTGACAGCCTCCTCGTCACATGGAGACAGAGATATTTCTTCTCTGCCCAGATTGACGACCTGCTGAGATATGCCAGAATCAGTCCTTGCCATCGCCAGGATTTCATCCAATGTCGGTTGTTTATGGAGCAATTTCTTCTTGAATTCAGGGGACTCGCATCCCGCAATGATTTGGGAGCGCAGTGCTTTTTCATTCGAGTAGCGGTGGAATGCACAGTGCTGGATGCGGATGCGGTGTCTCATAACAAAATTGTCATGGGTTTCATCTCTCTCTGCATCGTAGTGTGAAAGATGTGTCATTCGTAGTCGACATTGGTGTGTGGGGAAAAATACATGGCAAGCGCCTCCTGAATCTCTTGGAAATTGGCTTTCTCTTCGTACACAAGCTCATATAAAATGTCTCGCACTGATGCCATCACGGCCAGGGTGAATATATTCATTATTATTTATATATCGTCTACCATGGGGCCCATCGCCTCAACGTAGACCTTGAAGTCTTTACCCCACCGGACCCACTGTGGTCCAAGATTGCTGGTGTCTTTGAAGTCAAAAGCACTTGGCAGTTTCCTCAGGGAGACATCGCCTTTTGTGGCTTAAAACACTTCTGATGCGCGTGCTGGTAGTGTGGCTGGAATCTCCTCCTCAGACATCGTGGCAACTTTGTGTGCTTTCCACTGTGCCTCTCCCAGAAATTGTTTTTCTGTTGCTATTGTGCCTTGTGTGCGGGCTGGTCCGTGGCAAGCTGTGTTTACACCCTTTGTGGGATGTGAGGAGTCTGAATCTCTAGGACCATGTGGCGCTCCCCTTCCTCACCTCTGTAGCACTGGCCAGTCAAAAGTGCTATGGGCATGCAGATTGCACGTGTGCTGTAGGTCTCCGTCTTGTTGTCCCCAGCTGCCAAAAGTACGTTGCCTTGTGCCTCGTGGGTGCCTCCTAGGACAATGCAGCTCACTGCCGCTGCTCGGGAGGGAAATCGAGATGCTGGTATCACTGCCGCCGTCTGGAGGGCAAAGCCTTTGTTCTCTGCATTCGCCACTGCTGCCCTGGCTGGGTCGGCAGAAATGGGCCGCTCCTGCGGTGAGTGTCTCGGAAGGCTCTCTACCCTATGATGTTGGAGCACGTCTGGCTCTGCCCCCTCGCCGCCAATGTTAACACAGGGCATGGAGCGTTTGCCTGGATTACCACGCCTGTTGTGCTGGCGCAGCGCACGCAATGACAGAGGCCCACACAGAGGTCTGGTCTCAACTCTGTCTTTAATCAACAATGCTGGAACATCCCTAGAGGCATCCTGCCTCCCTATATCAGTTCTCCATCCCTTGACCCCACCCTGGTCCCGCCCCCACATAATGAGGAGTGTCTCCCAACAGCATGACACCTCAATGGGTCAGGAACAAGGGTCTTCTGCATTGCATCATGAAGAAATCCAGCTGGAACAACTTCTTCCTTTCAAAGGTACTGTGGGGCGTGGGGTACATTATCCTTTTGCCATTTGGTGTGCTTCCAATCTCTGGTAGTGTGATTTAACCCTGAACTAAGTTGACATCAACTTACCTGCATTGGACTTACAGGTTGTGCTTTCTAAAGGTGACCCCTCTTGAGTTTCTGTGATTTATCCTTTGATCACTAACTATTTAAGAACATTTTTCTAAGAAGGAAAGTATCAGAACTTTGACTTTGTCCTTTGACTTTGGCTGTCTTCGATCCCTAAAGGCCTCCTTCTGAAACGATTGGCTTTGCAGTGCTTTTTCCATTACAGGTTTTAAATTTTGAACACTTTAATGCTGGGATAATAGACTACCTGCATTCCCTTGGGATAATCTAACTTTTCTTATAACCTATCAGTCTTTTATGGGGTGCATTTAAAGGCCCTAAACAGAAACCCCTTTCACCTGAAAAACCGCATTTAAACACTGCACCAAAAACAGCCGTGCTGTGCTTTCCCTGTCACATGAGTGGCAAGCAGTTGAACACTATAATCCAAAAAACGGCCCTGCATTGCTTTTGTTGCATCTGAATTACATTAAGTTATGCACTGCATCCAAAAACGGCCTTGTTTTACTTTTAATTAACATGGGGGGCAAGAATTTGAACATTACAACCAGACACAGCTTTTGCTTTCCTTTTCTCTTGAACAGCAAACCTTGAAACACTGCAAACGAAAAATGGCTTGGATTTTTCTTTTGTTCATATCAAATCCGAGAACCATGTGGAAGGGAGCCTACCCCTCATTATCAATGGACCAACAGCAAATTTCAAACTCACTCAAAAAGAAGAAATTAAAGAATCCCGTGACCTACAAGACAGGATTTCAAACATTAGACACAAAAACGGCTTGCATACGCGTGAAAAAGAAAAATGACTTTGAAAAGCTACAGCGAAAAGATAGCACTTCTCGTTTTGGAATGTCAGGGAAATATGCTGGAGGGGTTGACTAAGCAATGCACATTATGTTTCCACCCACAAGACTTCAGTCATCTTTGAAGAGGCTCATAATACCAGAAAAAACATTGTGGGCTAAGGCAGGAAACTTCACAATTAAAAGCCCCGCTTTCCACTGGAAGTCGCACCTACCAGTGAACCATTGCACAGTCAAATGTGATGTTACTGAGGGCGCATAATTCCCTGCTCTGCCAGACTTAAAGTCAGGGGTTCAGGGAAAGCAAGTGTGGCTAAAGCTTGACTAGGAGGTTTGAGCTCCTTCCTGAACCCACTACCAAGCACAAACTGACAACTTCAAAGGGTGTCATAAAAATCTCTGGTCACCAGCTGTGGGGGATAAAGCGCCCCTCCCATAGAGGGGGACAGATTCTCCCAATTGACATTGAAGGACTGATTCAATTATTAGACATTTTCGCAGGAATTAGAATGAGAAATAATTTCCTTTTGTGCTATGTTTTTATGTAATTTCCAGGAGGTTTTTAAGAGCTAATGTGCATTTTCCTAAGATTTTGGGGACTGAAATGGCCAGTTAAGACTGGTTTCTGGCTGCTCGGAAGATGTGACAATTATGAGATTTGATGTAAAGGTGGAAGGTGAGATTAGGAACATGCTTGATCATTTGCAGAGTCGTAACTGTCATATATTTTATGAAAATGACAAAAATTTGACAAAGGGCCATGCTACCTCGTACGGAGTTAGCGATTGATTTACCTAATTCCCTATGACCTACTAAAAGCACAAATCTAATGCATATGGACGGGGCTAGTATAGGTATGAAGTAATGAGACATAACTACTTTTTGCCAAAAGGTGGAGCTGAGAACAAAGCAGTGTAATAAATGCAAATAGACAGATGGTGCTCTCTTCCCTTGAACCAATCATGCCAGGGGGCGGAGAGAGGAATCGTAAACTGTCCTATCCGAGTGGTAGCAATAATTACAGAGTACTCCATCTAGATTGTAAAGTTGGTGATGCCATTTGTGCTATATAAGGGGGACTGTACTAAGTTAGGAGACACACAAACATTGGGGAGACGGGAGAAGGAGGACGGAGAGAAGGCGGTTGAACTTAACCAAGGCAGAGTGCAGTGACCAGACCCCTTGCCTAGCTGTCCAGAATGTCCTGATATCCAGCTGGCTTTCCATAATCCCAAAACAAGACTTACTTTGTAAGTAGCAAATAACCCCAGCCTTAAATTGTATAAGCCCTTTCTTTTTGTAGCAGTGCCCCCATTGAAAACCACCCCATTGAAAACATAAATGAAACCCCCATTAAAAACCCCGAATTGCCAGTGTAATTCAGTCACCTTCCCATAGAAGAATCTGTGTTTAGCCTGTGTATGCTAGGATACTCCCTTTGGTAAACCTCTCAGTGTCTGTAAATCCTTAGCATATTTTTAAGTAAATCAATTAATTCCCTCATTGAAATTCATGGTACAAGATGGTTGAAATTCGAAATTAATCATCTTTGTACCTGTTGTCTTTCATTAATATAGTCATTAAAGTGTTGCCTCTAAAGAATTAGTATTCTTGTAACTGAAAAACGAGTGTGTCTGTGTATTGTGTGCATTACCCCATGAATTTCTTTTTGCATCTGTCCTATGAAAACCCCAAACTGTAGTCCCATTGAGAGTAACCCCTTTTGCCTACAAGTCTTCTGTTATGTGCCTCTGTCCTTGTCATTGAAAAACGATTTTCCTATTCTGAGCTAAACCCCTTCTCTGAGCTGCCTGTCATTGTAAATCCAGGGTAAAATGAATTTCCATTTGCCAATGTATTTTTCCCTTTTGCATTTGCTTTGTCCCAAATCCGATTTTCCTACTTTATTTCTATTGTGTGCTGAATAGTAGTCTCTAAACTTCCCTATCTCCTCAAGTGTATGCAACACGAATCTCCTTTCATTCTGTCCCCTAGCAGTGGTGAGTAATAGTCAAAATCCCATTCTGTCGTTTTGCTCCAAAAATTGATTTTCACTTTCTTTGCTAGCTTCCCATCTTGTGGTGGTGGACTTTACCCCAAATCTGATATTCTCGCTCTATGCCTACTCCATGCCACTGGCTTCCATTCAAAGGAATCAAATTAGAGGATGTTTGGGGGTGAGTGTTGCAGGGGGGAGTGTTAAACCGTTGGTGTTATCTCTTTATAAATGTGTTCTTTTTTTGTGTCAATAAAGATTGTGGGAATTGTAACAGGATATCTTAAGGAAATTGTTTTGTAGAGATTAGAGCATTTGTGTCCCCACAACATTAGTGGCTGATAAATTGTTTGATTTTCCTTTTTCATTAAATAATAAATTGATAAATATCCAACTGATACACACCGGCCTGATTCCTGGTCTATTGTGACACGGGGTGTTTGTGGAGGTTGGGTGTGAGGCGGGTTGGAGGCCTACTAAAAAATAAAATGAACCCGTGGTCTATTAAAAATAAAAATCCCTTTATTGTACACCACATTCATTGTCGGGGAAGAATTCCCTAGTTGGAATGTGCCGTGTAATAAAACCATCTAACCCTAATTTTTCCTTCCTTAACTCAGTATTGCAAAGGGGTTCTTAGTGATTGTATCGAATGCAAAAGTTTCGAATGCCAAAGTTTAGAAAAAAATGCATCGAAAAAATACATTTAAACAAAGAAAATTAACAGAGGGTTGTGGGGGATCCTCCCTTACCCCCTGTTTTTTTTATCCCTTAAAACCCATTGTAGTAAAAAACTTTACCTACAAAAAATGCTTTTTGTTCGATGCATTTTTTTCCGAAACGTTGGCATTCAAAACTATGTATTTGAAGCAATGCCTGGATACCTTGCTAAGGTGATACTATATAAATGCAATACTTACCTCAAATTATGTCACCTCCGGGTGCTAGAACATGTGTTACATATGAATGTATTACTCATCTGCTTTATTGTTCACTTTTTTTATTGAAGCCTAACTTTTGGATTAATGTTACAACTAATTGCTGCTTTTTAAAGAATGCTTTAAATATCTTTGCGTATAAATAAATAATTAATTTATTATAACTTTAACTGTTTAAGCGTTTCGCTCGATCCTTGTATTGACTGATTTCATTGCACAGCTCTACAATTCACATTACCTCTTTAAAATAAGCCTGGCTGCTCAGTCACACTACCAACTTGTGTATTATAGGCCTATATTAAAAGGTGGGTTACCTATTGCCAAGAGATAAGTCTTGTGTAGTCCCACACCAGTTGGACTGCGCTAATTCTTACCTAACACTGGTGGTAGCGGTGGGATTTGTGTAGAGTGGTTGCAGTGACTATTGGTTGTACTTGTGCCCAAATAAACCATCCACAAGTCTTTCTCCACCAAAAAGAAAAGTAATCTTGTAACTGCAAATAGTGCCAGGAATGGATAATTCTAATGAACAGTGCCTTACTGCACTTAAAATGGAACAATATAATTACTTGGTTGAAACATTGTTAAATCACCAAAACCATTGGAGTAGGCCCATAACCCCTACTCCCAACCATGATATGGAGGACATTGATTAAACTGATAGTTTAGAGCTTAGCACCAATCTGCCAAATGGGTCAGAAGGTGAGCAGGATCCTCAAGAAATGAACAACTCCCCTCTTCAGCCTGCTCCTGTAATTCAACAGACTCTTATCATGACCCCTGTGGGTCACAATATAAGCCCTGAATATCTCACACTTGAAAGAATGAGACTGGAAGTAGAATTCAAGAAACTTGCAGTGCAATCTGAAGACAAAGCCAAAGAGAAGAGGCTCAGAGAGAGGGAAATGCAGTATGAGTAGGAAATGAAAAAGGTGTCCATTTATTCTGCAACCTTCACAGGGTTGTCTCGGTCTACGAATCCCAAGAGACCTCGCTTACCAAAGAGGCTGTAAGTATGTATGATCCTAAACTTGATGTGCTGGATTGGTTGAGTACATTTGAATTCACTTATAGTTTGCAGAATATTTGTGGGAATTATTTAATTACATGGATCATGCCTAGGCTCCCCCAGAATGGTTGTGATGCTATTATGGAATTGGGTTCTACAGACAGGAAAGATTATTAACTAATGAAACAGGCACTTGTTGCCAGATTTGGGAAGACTCCTTCTTAATATTTAAAAAGGTATAGAGACCATAAAAAGAAAGATGGTACCCCTTGGGATACCTGGGTGTGGTGAATGCCTGAAAGACTTAGATGGTTGGGTTAAGAGTTACAAAGTAAACTTCTTTGAAGGAATGAGGAATTTGTTTTTACTAGAGAATATTTTTGATGCCTGCTCTCCTGAGTTGAGACAGCACCTGGCTGACTCGAAGGAACTTGATCCCAGGTGACTAGCTCAAGCTGCTGACTTTTGGGTAACCAACATGGCCACTCATATGGATTCTGGCGCAAATTAGAAAAAGGATGAGGAGAAAAGGCAGAAGACAGATAGTAAAGAACATTTGAATCCTCCACCACCTAAAGAGGGCCACAAAAACCATACGGGTACATTTCATCGGAAACCTTATACCAGAGGTGCCAAACCAGAGGGAGGTTACCAGAGACCCCATTCCAGAAATGCTTTGGTAAATTTGTGGTTTGTGGGTCTAGTGACCATGTGAGAGGGGATCACAGATGTAGGGTATACCTGCATAGCTCCACACTGTCTCCTTTGCTTACACTCCAGAGGAGGAAGCTCCAATGACAGGTGCTCACCTTCACCTACTAGCTGATGACCCCATTGGAGTTCAAGCTATTCTTTCTTTAATGTCCTTAGGTCTGTGGGAGCAACATAATATAGATATGTATAAACACAATACCCTGACAACACAAAATAATATTATAAGGACAGTGTACTTGTAAATGGCCAGGAGACTCCTGCCATCAGAGAAGTTGGGGCAGCATTAGAGTGGTTGATGAAAGTTTCTTCAAACCTGAGGATGCAGCTAAGGCACCCAAAGGCCCCACTAAACTTGCTGGAGGCCCCATACCAAATGGTTCCTATTTTGCCAGCCCTCAGCCATTGCAATAACATGACTAAACAAGTTCCTGTTAGTGTGCAACCTCACGTACCCGCGAGAGTTCTGTTGGGTAATGACTTGAAAACTCTTGAAGTAGTCTCCACTACCCCCAGGCCTCCCAGCAAAAAGAAACAGGAGCTGACAGGATTGTCCGGAAAGGCAACCTTAAGAGACTCTCAGTTCGAGGTCAGGGAGGAATCCAGTACCTCAAACCAGCAGACAGGCCAATCTTCCACTTCTAGAAAGAAGAAAGAGACCAAGTAGAAATCCAGAGTCTCTGGGAAAAAAGGGTCTGAAGACAAGGACTTCACTGAGAGGACAGTCCCAGGTCACCCCAGTGGCCCCCTCCCCAGTCATAACTGAGTGGGAGGACAAACCAACTCCTGAAAACCCAGCTACTGGTGAAACAGAACTGGTGGAGATCCTTCCCTGTTTGGAAGATCTGGATCCTAGAGACCATCCTGAGCTGCAGACTTTGCTTGTAGAAGGTGGACCCTCTAGGGCAGATCAGCATCGGACAGAGAGAGTGTGCCTCTCTAGATGGCCTGAGACAACAGACAGCTTCCCAGCTGGAAGGGCAAGAGCTAGGGAAGCATACACTCTACTTTCCTTATTCAAACAGACAACCAGCCCTTGAGGATGTACTCTTCTATAGAGAGCCTACAGCATCTACCCCCAGGGACTTCAGGTGACTGGTAGAACCCCGGGAGGTGAGAACTAAGCTACTACAACTAGCACATGAGATACTTCTGGCTGGTCACTTGAGCTCCAAGAAGACCAAAGAGAGGCTTTCTCTGTACCTTTACTGGCCCAAGATGGATGCAGATGTTGACAAGCATTGTAGATGCTGCCACACCTGCCAGACCTCTGGCAAAAGTGGATCCAAGAATGTGGCACCTTTAGTGCTCCTCCCAGTGGTGGACGTTCCTTTTGAGAGAATGGAGATTAATATTGTTGGTCCCCTAGACCCTCCTACTTGCTCAGGCAATCAATGTATATTGGTTGTGGTAGCCAATGTCACCAGGTACCCTGGGGCTTTACCTATGAGAACTGTTACTGCCCAAGCAGTGGCTAAGGCTCTCCCTGGTATATTTTTTTTTTTTACCAGGCTTGGGTTTCCTAATGAAGTTATCTCTGACAAGGGATCTAATTTTATGTCCACTACATTCAGACCATGTGGAAGAACTGTGGAGTAACTTACAAGTTCTCAACTGCCTACCACCCTCATGGGTTGGTAGAGACGTTTAACAGAACAATGAAGAGCATGATAGGTGCCGTAGAAGAACCCCTAAGAAATTGGGACCTTCTACTGCCATGCCTTTTATGTGCTTACAGAGAGGTGCCTGAAGCTGTAGTGGGGTTCAGCCCCTTTGACCTCTTCTATGGTCATCCAGTCATATGTCTTGGCCCTGATTAAAGAGGGTTTGGAGAGTCCTCCATCCCTGAAGCCAATCTATGTCACTGACTATGTGCTAGGCCTCAGAAGGAGGATGGGACTTTTGATGACAGAAGCAACAGAAAACCTGAAGGCTGGGCAGGCTCTGGTCAAACGTTGGCATGACCAGAAGGCAAACATGGTTAAGTTTACTCCAGACCGGTTTCTATTGTATATGGTTCCTCCAAGGCAGAGGGCCTTATGGGACAAATGAATAGAACTCTTCAAGGTTGTAGGCAAACTTGAAGAGTTTAATTATTTTGCGGACTTGGGCAACCCCAAGGAGGCCCCTAGGGTCTTTCACACTAACCGTCTGAATGCCTATGTCTGTAGACCAGAACTGGGAGCTTTGCTACTAGCCTCTGATCAAGAGGAGAAGAGTGAGCCTCTTCCTGATCTCCTCAGGGGCCACCCTTCAGATGAGACAATTGAAGGAGTAAAACTCTCTTCAGATCTGACACTGCAGAAACAGGATGAGTGAAAAGCTCTCTTAAGTCAGTTTGCCTTCCTGTTTTCTCTGACACCAGGCTTGCCTCTTGGGGCCAGCATGATATCCTCGCTGGTGACAGTCTCCCTGTCAAAAGCAGGGACTACAGAATGTCTGATCATGTCAGAACCCATAAAGGAGGAGGTTAACAACATGCTTGATCTCAGGGTTATAGAGCCATCTACAATTTCATGGGCTAGTCCAGTGATACTAGTGCGAAAAGCAGGAACCAAGGAATTAAGATTCTGTGTGGACTATAGAGCTGGTGGACAAACATGGATCTGCCAAGTACCTCAGCACATTTGACTTGACCTCAGGCTATTGGCAAATAGCACTGACAGACCATGCCAAGGAGAAAACTGCATTTTCCACCCCAGGGGGCTTATACCAGTTTAGGGTTATGCCCTTTGAACTAATGAATGCACCTGCTACATTCCAAAGGAGGGTGAACCTGGTTCTGAATGGGTTAGAGGACTTCTGCATGGCATACTTGGTTGGCATTGCAGTGTTCAGCCCTCTTGGGAAGACCAGCTTCATTCACCTCCGATATGTATTGCAAGCTCTTGAATAGGCCCTCATGACCATAAAGGCAAGTACATGTCAAATCGGTCAGAGCAAAGTGGTTTAACTTAGACATGAGGTAGGAGGTGGTGAGATTGGGCCCTTGCCTAGTAAAGTACAAGCTTTAAGACTGGGCTACGCCCACTACTCAAACCCAAGTGCGAGCCTTTCTAGGTCTTACTGGGTACTACAGAAATGTCATTGAGAACTGTGAGACCATAGCTTCTCCCCTGAATGTCATCTCCTATCCAAAATTTCCTAAGAAGTTCAGTTGGAATGAGGACTGCAACAAGGCATTTGCAGGGCTGAAAGAAACCCTCAGCAAAGCACAGACTTAACAGCTCCTGATTACAACCAATCCTTTGTAATACAAACAGATGCTTCTAATATAGGGATAGGTGCAGTCTTAAGTCAACTGGATGAGCAAGACCGAGAACACCCTATTTGCGTCATCAGTAGGAAACGGATGGACCTTGAAACAACGTGGGCAACTATTGAGCGTGAGTGTTTTGCCATTGTACGGTCTCTGAAGAAGTTTAGGGCATACTTGTATTGTTCTACTTTCCTTATTCAAACAGACAACCAGCCCTTGAGATGGTTAATGCAAATGACGGAGGGAAATCCTAAATTACGTAGATGGTCTATCAGCCTCCAAGGGTTTGATTTTACCATTGAGCATAGGTCAGGATACAATCACCAAAATGTTGATCGCCTCTCCAGAAAGTATGAATGACTGGAACAAGTGATTCATCCAGGAGTGGATTAAATTCTCTGTCCCTCAGTCTGCTGGGGACGAGTGTTAGGGAGAATTTTCATTTCTGTGCCAATTCCCTTTAACCTTAGAGACCCCTAGATCTTTTGCTGGACTCGGGGCATTTTAATTTTTACTCCAGAGTGAGTGGGACCTTTTTCTCACTCCATCATGTGTTTTCCTGACTATGTTTTTCTATGTTCCTTACTGTTGTATGGCATCTGTTAAATTCCATAGGCATCTGCTTTTGCATTGTGACACACAGCACCTTTTGTGCAGAGCCACTGAGAAGTCCCTTGACCGTCTCTTAATTTGTATATAAATTTTCTTGAATGAACTACTGTTCCCAAGAATAGTAAAATGGCCACTGACTTACTTACCTTTACTTCATGGGTCCAGCACACACCACCCTATGTGGAGTGCTGGGGGTTACATAGTAACTCCTTTAACCCATTTAGAATGTGACACTTTGTTACACTAACTCACTTGAATGGCTGGTGGCAGTGGTTTTTTTTTTACTACCTAGTGACATGTATCTGCGGGTTGATACCTCAGCTGGATTGCAGCACTCAAGGGTGGCCACTTTCCAAAATGGCCCATGTCTTATTTTTTTGCCTTTTCTTGTTAGTTTGTTTCTTCTAGGCTTTTACTCTGTTGTTTACATCAGGGTTGAGTCCTTTGTGTGTTTTGCCTTTGGTGGGCCTCAGTCCTGAAGCCCGCCCAGGGTCTAGTGTGTCTGGAAAGGCAGGAAGTGAGGGAGGGCCCTGAAAATTCCCTTTCCTTTGTCTCTAGGTGTGCCTAAGTGAAACCAGTTCCAATTGGCCAGCTGGCTGTCCTATTGACCGCCTAGGGCTGTGAATGAAAGGGAACTTGCATAAAACGCAAGGTTTTGGGGAATAGGAGCAGAGTTGACCACTGGAGGACTACATCTGAAGCAGAATATGAGAGAAGACACCAGCATCATCTTCCTGGACCGCTAAGTGCCCGGTGAAGGCCTGCAGCTGTGCTGACACTGTTTTAGAATCAACAGGGAAGACCCGTAAAGGAGGGTTTCCTTGCTTAGGCTAGTTGGACTGCCTAGCCTCGTGATAATCTCTATTTTGGCACAACCCCTCAACTAATTGCGACTTTTCAAGACTGGAGAAACCCAATGCCTGGGGTACCTCGACCATCTGTGAGCGCATTGTCTTCCAAAGTCCGAATCCAGCCAGATCTTCGTGGGAATCCAAAGAACCCTACAGAAGCAAGGAATGCACATCCAGAGTCCCCTCACCAGAGTCCAGGACTGAGGGATCAAGGACATTTTAACCAGAGTGTTTTGTTCTTCTTTGGCGCTGAGAAAAAGGTGCCAAAACCAGAAAGAGACGCTGAATCAACAAAGATCCATTGCTGCCAAGCCCCTGTCTCTCGAGTGCTGCTGCAGGAGTTCGCCAGACGTCTCCCTTTCGTCACCACGACCATGCACCAGGAAAAAGGGTCTACTGCATTGCATCGTGAAGGTATCCAGCTGGAACAACTTCTTCATTTCATAGGTACTGTGGGGCTTGTGGTACATTATCATTTTGCCATTTGGGGTGCTTTCAATCTTTGCCAGTGTGATTTAACCTTGCACTAAGTTGACCTCAACTAACCTGCATTGGTCTTACAGCTTGTACTTTCTAAAGGTGACTCCTCTTGAGTTGCTGTGATTTCTCTTCTGAACACTGACTATTTAAGAAGCTTTTCCTAAGAAGAAGCGCTTCAGAACTTTGACTTTGTCCATTGACTTTGGCTGTCCTGGCTCCCTAAAAGTCACCTTCTGAACCTATTTGCTTTGGCAGTGCTTGTTCCCTGACAGGTTTTAAATGTTGCACACTTTAATGCTGGGTTAATAGACTTCATGCATCCCTTTGGCAGAATCTAACTGTTCTTATAACCTATCAGTCGGTTCTGATTTAACCCCAACCTTTCCTTCCTTAAACAACTCAATATTGCAAAGGTGATACTATATAAATGCTATACTGACCTCAAATTACGTCACATGTGGGTGCTAGAACATGTTTAACATATGAATGAATTACTCATTTGCTTTATTGTTCACTTTTTGAATTGTATCCTAATTTGGGATTAATGTTACAACTAATAGCTGCTTGCTCAAGTTTAAAGAATGCTTTAAATATCTTTGTGTAATTAATGTATTATAACTTTAAGTGTTTAAGTGTTTACTTGGATACTTGTATTGACTGATTTCATTGCACAGCTCTACAGCTCACATTTCCCCTCGTAAGATAAGCCTGGCTGCTCAGTCACACTACCAACTTGTAAGGTGGGTTACCTAGTACCAAGATGTAAGTCTTATGTAGTCCAATACCAGTTGGATTGCTCTAATTCTTACCTAACATCAAGCAAGGAGTCGACCTCCTTACAGGACTGGGTACCTGGATGTCAATTGTCAGAGCCCTGGGCACATCTAGAAGAAGTGTGGAGGATTACTCCTCTGAGAACAATGGAAGACCCACCTTCTGGTGTCTGACATGACCTTCAGAGGAAAGGTGGGAAGGAGGCCAAGGATCACTTTGTCTTTGAGAACTAAAGGAAGGGTTTATGGCGCAGCAATGCCCCCATTTCCCCTAACCTGCGCCCTGATGTCAAAGCTATCCCAAATGCCCTTTGGAATAAAGCATATAGAAGGATACCTTTGACAGGGGTTCAAAGGGAGGGTCCAGAAGGCCTCTCTAGACAAGGGAGAGATCTCAAGGAGGTGCTATGGAGCAGTGAATGTCTTAACTCAAAACTGTGGAGAAATTTGGAAATCGAATTTTCAATCTTGAAATTCAAGAAATGCCTGCATTTCAGCCATTTTGAATTGTATTGTGGAGGAAGAGAGTTCTAAGAAGAGACCATCCCTTAGGAAGTCAAAGATTGTCAAAGGATCCATCTCTATCTGTGAGCAAACCTTCTTCGGGCACCATGATATGAAATTATGGCAGTGTGATGGGGGCAACTGTAAAGTGTCTGGTTTACAAACTACCCCCTTTGAGCTCCTCTACTGCTGTGGCCCTACCCACTCAATGCCCACATCACCAAGAGAACAGTCTCCAAAGATGCACAAGGCAGGTGGGGAAAATTGAGAGGGGGAGAAACAAGGCCAAAATCCAAGGACCTTCCTGACAAAGATGGTGGAGAAGGTGCCTGCTCCAAAATGGAATGATAGCTCCTCCACCTTCTCCTCCAGAAATCTCCTTATCACACTTGGTATGAGGACACTTGGGGGAAAGGCATAGATCATTCCCTGAGACAGAGGGAACTTTTGAATGCCATGTAGGAAGTCCAGACTGGAGCAAATATCTTTATTGAGTGATCCTGGTTGGAGGAGAACAGATGTTTTGTTATTAGGATTTGTACTGCTTACTGCTGAAATTTGCATGGTCTCCAGGCACCCCGCTGGCTCCGGAGAAGATTGGGTGGGGTTTGATTATTTGGTAGGAGAGAGAAATGCGAGATTGGGAGTACCCTGTGCTCTGTGCGCTTGTAAACTTCTAAGTGTTAAGTGAAGGAGACATTGGGCTCATTGCAAGCATGCCGGTCCGGACACAACAGTGCCAGTCAGTTTACAAGCAGTTTGTTTTCGGACCGGCATACTACAGGTCTGCCTGCCGGAGCCACCGTGCCCAACAGTTCTGAACCTGCCGGACACAGCAGCCACGGTAGGCAGACCATCATGGAAGCACCCGCACCGTTAACAATGAACATTTAACCAGCGCCAGATTTTCTGGTCCACCGGGGTTGTAATCCCCCGGTGTAACCGGGGAGTGAGGCACAGGTAACTCATTACGGGTCCGGCGGCAACCTGCTGGTTGCACCGGCACGGTTACCGCTGGACCTGTAATGAGCCACATTGAAGGCTTTGTGTCCAGAGGGGTGGACGTCTGCCTGCAGTGTGGGCATGCCTTTCACCAGGAACTGAGCATGTCAGTTGTAGATAGGTGTAACAGTTTTCTAACACGGCACACTCCAACCATGGACTACTTCCCCTAACAATGAATTTGGCGCACAATAAAAATGCTTTTTATCTTTAATAAACTACAGGTTCTTTTTTTTGTAGGCCCTCAACCCATCTCGCTCCCACCTTCACAAACACCCGGTGTCGCAATGGACTAAGAACCAGGCCGTTGTGTATCAATAAGATATTTATACATTTATTGGTTTAATGAAAATAAAAGCAACATTAAACAATTGGACAGTAGTCACTAATGCTGTGGCACTACAAATGTAAAGATTCCCACAACACAGTTAGTTCAAAATCCCCATAATTCACATGTACCTTTAATGGCAAAGAGTAAAAATGATTTTGGAGAAATTGGTTGCATTAAAGTTAAGCGCTCCCCCTGCAACACTCGCCCCCAAACATCAGCTAACTTAATTCCCTTTCAATGGAAGGCAGTGGCAAGGAGTAGAGACAAACAGAGAAAAATCAAATTTAGAATACATTCCAACACCCCAAGATGGGAAGTCAGAAATCAAAGTGAAAATCTGATTCATGAGCAAAATGGCAGAATCGGATTTGCTTTTTACTCGCGCAGCAGCTCACAATTGCGGTTGGATAGCTAGGTACAAAATTAGGGTTGCTGCACTTTAGAAGATAAGGAAGACTACTACTCAGCATTCCAGGGCAACGTGAACACAAGGTAGGAAAATCGATTTTTGGGACAGAAAACAAATGCAAAAGAAAAACACACGCAACAGAATGGAAACTCGTTTTTACACAGGATTTGGGGTGTCAGGCAGCCACGGAAAGGGCTTAGCTGTCAAAATCGGAAATCGGTTTTAAGGACAAGGAACAGAGGCACATAACAGATAGGATTCTAACAGAAAGGGGTTGCTCTCAATGGGACTACGGTTTGGGTTTTCTATGGGACAAATCCCAATCAGAATTCGTAGGAAGGTACATAATACACTGCCAAATTGAGTTTTTGTTACACAAAGAATAATTCCGTTGAGGCTATACTTTGATGGCTATAATTATTAAAGAAAGGCACTTGGCATGAGGTGGTTAATTTCGAATTTCAACCAACTCACACTGTGGTTCTCTTTATAGGCAATTAATTGATTTACTTGAAAATAATGCTAAGGATTTATGCAGACTACTGAAAGATTTATCAAAGGAATACGCTAACATACATAGGTCAAAAGAGAGGGGTATGCAATTTTGGACTGAGGCTATTTGCTACTTACAATGTAAGCTTGGGTTTGGGATTCTGGGCAGCCAGCGAGGTCTCTGGTCACTCTGAAAAGCTCAGGTAATGAATCTGGTCACTGTGCCCTCCTGGATGGGAGTCTGGACAGCTAGGCCAGGGTCTGTTCACTGCACTCTCTGGGATGGGGCTCTGGACAGCTAGGCCAGAGTCTGGTCACTGCACCCTCTTCGATGGGATCAGCTAGGCAAGGATCTGATCGCAGCTCTCTCTAGGATGGGATCAGCTGTCTCCTTTCCTATCTCCCCGGATTCTTGTGTGTCTGGATCTGGAATCTGTGTATCTTGATGTGGACAGATCTGGATGGATGGATGGATGGATCAGGAATCTCTTGTGTCACTCTGTGTCCCCCTTATATAGCCCAAATGACCTCATTCAATTTACAATCTGGGGGAAGTACTCTGAAATTAGTCATATCCTGTGATAGCACAGTCTGTTATTCCTCTCTCCGCCCCCCTGGGCCTACTGGTTCAGGGGAGAGAGCATCATTTATCTATTTGCATTTATGACACTTCTTTGTTTCTGATGTCCACGTTTCAGTAAAAATTAGTTATGGGTCATAATTCCAAACTTATAATAGCCACCGCCATAAAAAGTGAATATGCGGTTTCAGTGTGTTGCTGTCACGACCCTCGCCCAAAATTCCCTCTGGCAAACCCATTGGTCAGGTGGAGTCAGGACTTGGGCCTCTAGAGCTTGGCATTATCTTCAAAAGCCCTCATGGGGCCGGTCTTGGCGCCTATGGCGCCAGGCTCATACACCATGAATAAACAATGTGCTTGGGAACTACTTTATTATTGTCAGCCAACATGGAGGCATCCACATAGCTTGGTTCATAAGAACCAAGCTATGCAGTCTAGTGTTTTGGGTGTGGTAGCCTAGGGACTACTTTTCCTGGACTATTTTATTGGGGCTATTTAAACCACACCCGAGCAAGACAACACGCTTCGCGTTACTTTGCAGCTTGCAACATGACGCTTACCGTGTCCAGCTATTCACTCGAACCTTCGGAGAAGCAGAACCTGCAAGCAGACAAAAGGAACATCATTAGCAGCAGCATCTCACCTGCAGTCTTCATCTTTAAACACTCGCAGCTACTGAGAACAGCTTCCTCGAATCTGCACGCCTCCCGGACAGAACGACCTGAAAGAGGAAGATAGAGACAACATTAAAGAAAGCAGTAGAGACATTTACAAATTACGAACTGCTCAAAAGGCTAACCTGGCTGGTCGCCTCTCAGCTGGCCCCATGTCGGACATTCCACTCGCGCTGAAGAACACTGTGACCTACAAGGAAGGAAAACACAGCTTAGCAAAGGCAAGACTTTGCAGCGCTGCGCATAGCGCTTACTTACCGCATCATAGCGCTCTTTATGCACCAACATTTACCAGCGGGCTCAACCAAGCCAGTTCACTGTGCTGAAGCTTCGCATACCTAAGGGAGAAAAAAGAGACATTTTAAATAAAGAAAGGCATGCAGGATAGCAACAAAACTAAAGAACAGCAATAAGACTTACCTGAACAATATCAAACGGGCCGTCGTCATTGAAGTAACTGACCGCACTCGCCCATGAAAGACAACACGCCCCTGCAAAGAAGGCAGGATGGAGAGCACGCCTAATTCTACCACAAGGCAGAACCCTCCCCGCAGACCACATCAGGGCAAAGCTGAGAAGCATACCAGCGAGTAACCCGGCTGGGTGGCGTCCCTGTGGATACCAGGTGAGCGTAACAGTCGCAGGGAATTAGACAATCTGACTGCCAACGCCATGCGAAGTAGCATCGCCCTTTGGCACATTTTTGCCCTGTTCTTGAAATGCTTAATAGCAAACATTCTGCCAATAATTACACATGTTCATAACATCACTTTCCATCTTCCTACCTAGTTTCATGTTTGTCCCATTTTTGAATCAACCAGCAACGCGTCTTTCCTGGCCTTCAGTTCCTAAAGTGATAGAAACATGCACTAGGTCTCTTTACAATCACATGGAAAACTAGCATAATACCAAAATGATTACTTATTCAGGGTGCTGCGAAAAATGTCTTAAAAGGAATAAGTCCTTTAATGTCAATCTGGAGGATCAGTCACATGTGGGGATGGTGCTGGAAACCCCCCACAGCAAACTGTCTCCTCCTGGCTCAGCTTTCAACAAAGGACTTTTATGATGCTCTTTGAAGTTTGACAGTTCATCCTTCAGAGTGGGTGCTGGAGGAAATCGCATTTCTTGGACATGCACTAGCCACACGGGCCTTCTTTGTTCCCTCTTCCAGTACTGCTTGCTAGTCTGGCAGGGTAGAGAATCCTCACACTCTCGGCCACCTGACAGGCCATTACTAAATAGTTCACTTTTAAGCGTGATCTCCAAGGGATGCAGGACTTCCAATTGAGTTTTTTTTTCTGCCTGAGCCAAACTGATTTTACTGGTTCTCAAGGTAGCTGAGGTCCCATGGGAAAAAGCATAATAGACTTGTTTAGCCAAATAAAACCACCCACACATATTTGCTTACATTTCTGTGCAAGCGAAATTTCCAATTCATATAGGCTTTCAAACATCATTTTTCTTGATTTCCTTTTACACGTGTGCAGTCAATAATTCATTTTAAGTTTCAAATGATGTTCTGTCGTTTTGAGGGGGTTTGCATGTACTGTTGGTTCATGGACACAGAAGGGTCCTGCACAGGGTTCTTTGATTGGACACAGAATAAAGAGGGAAAACCATGCCGTTTCTTTCATCCACAATGTTTTGAATGCGGTGGTTCACATCAAAGGGAAACAAAAGATGTGTCAGGTTGCAGTGTAGAAATCGTTGCCCCTCATGTGATTTATCAGTAAGAAAATGCTGTTTTTGGGATGTATGGCATAACGTTTTGGCATTCAGATGGAATGAAGCACGCTGGGCTGTTTTTCAATGCAGCACGTAACTTTGTGGTATTTCGATGAAAGAAATAACAAATGCAGGGCCGTCTTGAATGCCGTGCGCAACTTTGTTATTCAGATGACAAAACAGCAAATGTAGAGCAGTTCTGAATGCAGGTCATTTTCTTATGATTCAAATGAAAGGAAAGCAAATGCAGAGCCATTCTTTGGGTGGCAGTGTTCAATGCTCACCACACATGTACCAGGAAGACAAAAGCACAACCGTTTTTGTGGCACTGTTTAAATGCTTTTTTTAGGTGCAGGGGATTTCTGCTTAGGGCCTTAAATATTCCTCAAAGATTCCCCCCTACTCTTCTGTGACATTTTGTTGGGGAATAGTAGGGCAGAGTGGGGTTTCCTTCGGCGGAATTCTCCTTCATCAGCGAGTGGCAATCTAGGATCCCCTTCCGTCTTTAAGTCGGAGGTTATGGTGCAGGACCCTCTTTACTTCCTTTCCTTCCAGGTCCCAGGGGTGTCCCTCTTCAGGCTGGAATGTAAGGAAGTTAATTCCCTAATAGAAGATAGAAAAGAAACAGGTTTTAGTACTTTTTACTGACATTATCCCCAGAAGATTTACAACAATAGAACAATGATTACAGTTTACAATTTTTCTGATATTAGTTTTTCCCATTTTTTACAATATAACCGAGTAAATTACTCTTTGTTATATAGATATACCCATGCATCTCCCTTCCTCCGTCTGCTTTTTCATCCTTTCTTTTCATTCTTTTGAGGGTTCCTCTGCTTGATTTTCCTTTGGCTCATCAATCAGCTGCGAAGCGTGTCTGGGGTGACAGCTTTTCAACTGATTGATGTTAACCCATTTTTTTCTGCCTGTTCTCCTTTGGGGATGCAGAAATTATAGGCGAGAGGTGACATTTTTTCCACAATTTCAAAGTGGCTGCGCCAGGAGGGGAGAAATTTCCGCTCCTTTGTCTGGTTCCTCTGAAAATTGTACAATTAGACCCTGTCTCCTACTTGATATTCTTTCTTAGTAGTCTGAAAATCGTAGTGGCTTTTCATTCCCACTGCTGATTTTTCCAGATTCCACTGAGCATACACAAAAGCATGCTGAAGGTGTTTTCTCAGATTCTCAATATATTCATGTGTGGTGGATGAGTTAATCAGTGTCAGCTCTTGTGTTCTGTAGAGAAGATGCTGGGGTATCACCATTTTTCATCCAGTCATTAGCTCAAATCGAGACATTTTTGTCTCAGAAGATGGTGTAGCCTGATGGCCATCAGGACAAGTGGTAGCCAGATGTCCCAACTAGGCCCAGAGTCCACCACAAACTTCTTACAAATGCTCACAATTGTTTTATTGTATCTCACAACAACCCCACTATAGGCAGGGTGGTATGCAATATGGAGTTTCCTCTTTACCCCAAGTATCACCCACATCTTTGTCATCACCTTGCTGGTAAAGTGACTTTCTTGATCCAACTCAATCCTTTGGGGAAGGCCGAAACGCGAGAAGATGTGGTTGATCATCAGGGCAACTGCTGTTCTGCCTTGCAATTTGGGGCCGGGATACATTCCACCCATTTGGAAAACAAGCATGTTACTGTTAACATGTACTTGTTTCCTCTAGAGGAGCGAATCACGGGCCCGATGAAATCTACCTGCAAATCTGACCAAGGCAGTGTCATCCCCCTTTTCTGGAGGGGAGCTCGGTGTGTGAGGGAACTTGTCTGAAATTGTGCACACACAAGACACCCCTTCAAATATTGGTCTAGGTCCTGACCCCTGCGCAGCCATTATGCAACCTCTTGCAAGATTTCTAAAGTGGTATGAAACCCCTGATGACCAGCTGTGGCTGTGTCATGGGTGTAACTTGGTGTCAGGCTTCGGAAAGAGGTAGGTAACACCCACTAGTCACATCCAGATATGGATCTCCTTGCTAGGCCCTGAAGACCCTTTGCATATGGAAACAAGGCACAACACCATACACTAGTGATACGACAGCCACAAGGTTCAATTTCCAAGTACTAGGGTTTATTGCAAAGCAAATATATTCTCAGTTGGCCGACTGGGTCTAACATCTCGCAACGTGTGTCACCCAGACCTCATGAGATGCAAGAGAGCGAACATTCTACAACAGTATCATATATATGAATTTGCAATCATACAATCTTTTGTGACACATCAAAACTGCCCATAATGTATCTTCTCGAGCTAGGGCTCGGTAATTGACAATTATGAAAAATAAGACACTTTATGACACGTTTCTTATTCAATCTATATTACTCATTTTAGCAACAGTTGCAATTTGCAGCGTGCAGACATAGTTCTTTGTTATGAAGAACATAAGGCACTTGTTCGTCAAGGATACTGTGTTTGTGGGAGAGACACATTCCAAAGCGTGTTATCTACTGGTTTCTATTTGTGAACTAGGGGTCAGTCTGCTCTAAGAAGGGCCCCGAAGAGGGCCACTAGAAAAGTATAATTCATTTTTAATGGCCTGTTTCTTCAGTTTCAGCGAGACCGGCCGGCACCTGGGCCGCTGATTAAATGACTCTCTGTTCTCCTTCAAGGACTTGTGAGGGAGGAAAACAATGTATTTCTGTAGTGTTTGGCATTTCTGTCTGGGCCGGTCTCACAACATGTAGACTGTGGCCTCGCTCCGTGCATGAGTTTTTCGGAATAAAATAAATTTTGCAAAGCGTTTAACAGAAGGGAAGAGAACGCAAATGGCGGATGTTACACAAAATGGACGCCCTATGGTTATGCTGACGATTCTCTGTTGGCGATGTAGGGCATATGATGCGATTGGTTTTCGGCCAGCATAATATAACTTCTATACTTGCTTAGGGTAGTTTCTAGACTTACAAACCCTCCTTTTGGCCGTAAGCCAAGAGCATCAACCGTACATCGCATCTTCATCTGAGCATGTATCTAGTTCTGAACTATGCATGCTACTGTAATCGTCATCATCAATATTAATTGACATGAATTCTTTCATTGTTTCCATTTCGTTGTTTGCATTCGTATTCAACTTGGGAGTTCTTTTTTCTGTTACCATGTGTACACATTCATTTGTTATTTCAGAGCAAAAGATTGGCAGACAACAACATGTCATGAGAATTCCAATTAATGTTACTAGAAATGCAATTAGTTTCCATCCCCATGAGCGCAGTAACTCCCAAAACCATGAACTTATATTCAGCTCCCAACTGCCTGTCGGGGTATAAATGTCAGAACTCAGAATGTGCAATTTCTTGATTGCCTCCAAAATCGTAAGGGAGGAGTCACTCACAAATATACAGCACTCTGACCCCACGATTTTACACACACCTCCATGATCGGCCAAGATTATATCAAGAGCCATTCTATTTTGAAGTGTCATTAATCTAACTGCCTTTTCTTCTAATGTCATATTATATAATGTGTCGGTTGTTCCATTTATCGTTTTTTCTAATACCCTGGGCAGTCTTCTTATATTCCAAGAGTTTATGGCTTGCCCCCAGAATGGGATAAATGATTTTGCTATGTCCTCTGCAATTAATCCTGTGTCATCTCGCTGTGGCCTAGATCGGGATAATTTCGATATGTCTGACGTTTTGGAAAGGAATACACCAGGAAAAAGGATCCCTAAGTAACACGTCCCTCCCGAATTTCTAGGCAACCAGGGATAAGCTTATTCTCCACATAGGAAATAAACAGGGTCACCTACATATATTGGTTCTTCTTCTTTCTCAAGTACTGCAATGTTCATGCATCTAGTGAATGTTCCTACTGAGTAAGAACCCTTCTTTCGTAAGCAAAATGGGACAGTGCGTGGGCTGTAATTGACAGTGTTAGAGCGGGGCACAACATCCTTGTTCCCTACTGGATTCATGTGGAAAGTGATTACAGATGATTGATTACCCTTGCTCGGTTAAATATGGAACAACCCACCGGTTCCATTATCACTCTTTCAAACTCATCTATGTTTGTTCCATCTAATTGACGAGTATCACTCTTATTCCATTTCCCATAAAATAGTGCACTCAATGATGCATAACATACCGTATTAAGGGGTAATGGCTGTACGTACCAACCCATTCCTTTCCCGCCATGCTGGGGTAAATGGGAGCAGATCCAACAATGCGTTCTATTCAGAATAGTGTGAGTCATATTCATGAGCAAAAGCAATGTGTTATTGTCGTGCCCTTTTCTGTGTCTTTCTTCTAATGGAGAGAGAGTATAAGAGAGTACATGGACTGGACTATCTGTAGCAGGAGCATTGGTAGAAGGTAAAAGAGAACATAATGGATGCACACTCTCCAGATACCATAATACTGGGATCAGTGTACTCAGAATGTAAAGTAATGTTATAATCATTAGCATGAATTTCCTACAGCAAATCCTTCTAGATATTTATTTAGTCTCTATATCTATAATATCATCAGCGTGGAGGGAACAGAAGTGAGTATAGGCAATGTCTGTAATTCTTTTCTCTGCAATGTTCATCCGAATAATTTCTTCACAGCAGCAGCTGTTTAAGCAGCAAAGCGTCCAAAAAAACAGCAAAGCGTCTAGGCCAGTTCTCATTAGCCTGGGTGTGGCAAGATTATTATGACTCTGCATTATGCTTGCTCCAAAGACTTTAGAGCAAGCATCAATTGTGTTGGTACCATGTGTGCCCCGTTTGTTCGCACGGGGTGATCAACATAGATCATTCACTTTTCAAAGATAGCACCGGGAAGCCACGTTCCAGAGCTTTCAATTTGATGCAGATTGATACAGCTCCCACGCTCTACTTCCCTAGGCCTCCGATTCCCAATTCATCCATGTCGGGAATAGAGGCAAAACATACATGTAGATCAGATCACTTCCGATTTTGAGAATGTAGGTTGTACCTTATCGCTCCAGGTACTGTGTGATCCATAAATAATACAGTTTCATTTCCGGATGCAGGCTTATTGTCAGCCTGTGATGCAGTGAGTGATGATGCAGGCTCAGCTGGGCAATGTTGAGGAAGCACCTCTGGCCCCCTTTCCCTCGTTGCATTTTCCCCAGGCCCTTTCTCGTGTTTGGGCAGCACTTTTGGCAGAGAACTGGCGATGGTGTCTTTCTGATCAAGTGCAGCTTTTTCTTTTTCAACGTCTACATCAGGCAGCTCTTTCAACGTGAATGGAATTCTTTTTGTGTGAGTGGCATGGATTCATGCCTTTCGACCATCCACTCGGACTGCAGTCTGTGTTGCCAGGAGGATCTGGTAGGGGCCCTTCCAACGCGGTGCAAGCAAAGACTTTCTTTCAAAATTCTTTACCAGAACCCATTATCCTGGCTGCAGACAATGCCCTGGGCCAGTGTATCTGACAGGAAGAGCCTCCTGCACCTGCTGAGGAATCAAACACAGTTTTTGAGTTAACATGTTACAATAAGTGCTGAGCAAAGGGCATTCAATTTCATTCAAACGTCTAGGCTGCGGGGCGCTCCAAACATTTGCGGGTCTCCCCATCATGATTTCGTATTGGGGAGAGTCCAGTCCTTGCCTGCACAGACATGCGCATGCACAACAAAGCTAAGGGCAGCGCATCAGGCCACTTCAAATGACTCCCTGAACATATTTTGCTAATTTTGTTTTTCAAGGTACCGTTTTGGCACTCAACAAGACCGGCACTCATCGGGTGTCTGGCTGAATGGAATCGTTTATCAAACTGGAGGCCTGCACAAATTTGTAACATCACGGCGGCAACAACATGCAGGCCGTTATCTGACCATATGACACATGGCAGGCCAAATCTGGAGAAGTACTCCTTCAGCATCACTTTTTCTGTGCTCATCGCTGTGCAGTCCTTAAGCGGGTATGCTTCCACCCATTTACTGAATGCACAGACTACCACCAAGACGTACTTGAGGTTCTGACACCTTTCCATTTCTATGAAATCAAAATGGATGACTTCAAAGGGCATAGAGGGGGGGCCAAAACTACCTACTGGAGTAGTGGTTCCTTTTCCAATGTTATGTTGCAAACATGTCATACAGTTCTGGACCAGTCTTTCGGCAGTTTTTCTAATGTGCAGATTCTGCCAATATGTGTCTAAATGCTGAATCATTTTTTTAGCACATATGTGTGTTGGACTGTGGGCCATAATGACCATCGCTGTTACATAGGAGTTGGGCAGCATCCACTTTTTACTCTCTTTGTCTACCCAGCAACCCTCTATGTCTAACTCTACTGTACCCTCAGAACAAGTTTTTATTTCATCTGCAGTTGCTTCTGTTTGCATCTCCTTAACTGTGGCAATCCGATTTTCTATCATGCAGAGTACTTCTTCTGACCTTTCAATAAACATTTTTGTATGTTGATCAGTGGCAGTTTGTTTCGCAATTTTGTCTGCAAATGCGTTTCCTTTTCCAACGTTACATGTTACTTTCTTATGCGCTTCGCATTTTATTATTGCTAATCGTTTAGGATGTGCAAGTGCAGACAATAATCTTGCTATCAAAGAAACATGTTGAATCTTGGTTTCATGTGATGTTAGAAAACCCCTCTCAGCCCAGAGTCGACCAAAATTGTGTACCACCCCAAATGTGTACTGACTGTCAGTATATATGTTTACATTCAGGTTTTCAGAAATTTCACATGCTCTGGTTAACACTATTATCTCTGCAGCCTGTGCTGAATTATATGAGATCCTTTTGCTGTCTACAATACTCTTTAGTGTCATGATGGCATATGCAGAAGTTGATGTGCCATCGGGTAATTTGAAACAGGAACCGTCACAAAACAGTTCTCCATCTGGCTCTTTCTGTGGGCTATCTGTTAGGTCAATTCTTCCTTTCGTTTCTTGTTCAGTAACCATTATACAATCATGGGGTGGTGGTTCCTTTTCACCGTTCTTTCATTGGGAGGGGGCATTAACTCTGCAGGATTCAAAGCGCAACATCTCAAAATTTGAATATGCGGTACAAATAGGACAATTTCATATCTCGTCAGTCTAGCTGACGTAAGATGTTGCGTCTGCGTTGTATTTAAAAGAACGTCTACCGTGTGAGGCACCATTAAGGTTAAGGCGTGACCCAAAACCATTCCCTCGGTTTGTTTTACTGATGCGGCAGCCGCAGCAACAGCTCGCAAACAGCGCAGCAAAGCGCATGCAACAGGATCCAGCGTGGAAGAAAAACAACTGCATGGCCTATTTCTCCCTCCTTGTTCCTGAGTCAAAACAGCCAAAGCACAACCACAGCCTGGGTCCAAAATACCTTCAGCTATCCCTCCGCAAATACCTCCCCCCTCGAGCTCTTTGCTCCTCTACCTCCAACTCACTCAGGGTCAGTCGTTTTTCTAAGAAACGAGCTGGGGGTAGATCTCTGTCTTCGGCTGGGGCCTCCCTCTGGAACAGCCTCCCTGCCACTCTGAAACTTGAGGAGAACCATCTCTGATTCCAGAAGCACCTCAAGACCTTCCTCTTTTCTTCTGCCTTCGCTCCCCCTCTCCACTGATGATCTGTTCTCTCTTGGCACCGTGCACCTGGCCATCCTCTGTCTTTTGGGCCCAGGTACCTGCTCATCCTGTCACCCTCCCGCACTGCCTCCGGTCCACCCCTTGCACTGGGGTCTGTATCTGTACCCATACAGCTCTCCCTTTTTCTTCCTGCACTTATCGGACCTACCCTGTCTGCTGCCTTAAAGCTAGCACTTGCAAATTGCTGGCTGCATTACCACTGTTTGTTGCCTTTATTATTTATTTTTTGTTATTTATCTGTTTCTCCTCTGCTTCGCACTTTCCACCTCTCCCCCTTCCATGCACTTTTCCCCTCCCCCCTCTCCCATGCACTTGCGGGTTCTCAATGTCACTGGGCCTAAGATCGCTGTTTTGTTCTCCCCTGTTCCCCTCTCTTGTCGCGCTCTGACAAGACTTGTGTACGAGCGCGATAGAAATAAAATATCAATCAATCAATACTCTCATGCACAAATAACTTGAAAACCTTTTCATAATCTGGTGTGCCCAAAACTGGAGCTGCGCACAATGCAACTTTAAGCAGATCAAATGCATCCTGACATTCCACGCTCCATGGCAAAGGCAAAGCAACATCCTTCTTTGTCAATGCAACCATCGGTTTCACAATCATGGCGAAGTTAGCAATCCACTGCCTACAATATGAAGCCATGCCTATTATGGCTCTGACTTCCTTCTGTGTCTTTGGAATAGGCATACCAGAGATGCTTTTTATTCTTTCTGGTGTCAATCTCCTTCCCTCCTTTAAAAGTAGGTAGCCCAAATAGGGCACCTCCTTTCGACAATACTGGAATTTATTTAATCACGCTTTATGCCCATGCGCTGCCAAATGTGTCAACAATCTAGCAGTACTCTCTTTGCAAATGTCTGCTGTGTCTGCCACAATCAATAGGTCATCGATGGATTGCAATAGTACACAACCCGTTGGTAACTCTAGCATGTCTAGTTGTTCTTTTAATGCTCTGCTATAAATACTCTGGCTCTCAGTGTAACCTTGTGGAACTCGTGTGAATGTGAAAGAACGTCCTCCTAATGTAAAAGCAAATATATATCTGCTATTTGGATGTACTGGAATGCTAAAAAATGCATTCTTCAGATCTACAACACTAAAATGCGATGCGGATGCTGGAATCATAGTTAAAATGGTAGTGACATCTGGGACCAATGGAAATTGTGGATCAACTACTTTATTCAATCCGCACAAATCAATTATGAAAATGTATGGTATTTCATTCCCTCCTTTCTTGTAAACTGAAAGAATTGGACTACTGCAAGTGCTAACAGTAATTTCTTCAATTACGTTTCGTTTAATCAAATCAGAAACAATGTATTTCAATACTTTTTCACCTTCTACCAAAATTTTATACTGTGGAATGCGTGGCAATGTAATTCCCTCCTTCAAAACAATTTTTACCAGCTCTATTTTCAAGCAACCAACGTCATTATCATTCATCGCCCATAAACAAATTGGTACACTACTTAATTCAGTTGGTAATGGTTTTGCCAAAAATTGTGACACTGGCATCTTTTGTGGGGATATTGTCAAAAACACTCCATCAGGAGAACAATGAATAACCACACTCAATTTTTTCAACAAATTTAAACCCAATATATTTTTGCCACAATTTTGTGTCAAGAGAAATGGGCAAGACTCAGTGAATGGGCCTAATGTTATAGGTACTGACTGTGACACCGGGCTAATTACTGGGGTACCTGAGAACCCTACTGAAACGTTGTTTTGCCCTGACAGTGGTATTTCTGGAACCAAGTGATGGTCAATTGAGCACTTCTGTGCACCTGTGTCCAGTAGAAAAGTGTGCTCTCTAGTCCCAACTTTCATCTCTACGTAGGGCCCTTTCTGATCAACGGGAATAGATACTTGTTCCAACCTCTGTCTTGGGCAGTCCTACTTGAACAATACATCATCAGCACTATTCTGCTGATGTTGGTTTTGGTTCTGATTCGGGTTGTGATTGCCCTGGTTATTCTGATTTTGTGGCATCCTTGAGTTTCTATTTTGTCCTTGTGTTCCCGGGTGACCTCTATTCTGCCTTCTTGGGGCATTTCCATTCCTATTCTGTAAATGTGGGCACTGCGCTCCCCAATGACCTTCTTCTCTACAATATGCACATTGATTCAGTCCAATTGGACCTCTGTGCATGTTGGAAAAGTTCCCTCTCGTTTGTGCATTCCCTCCGCCCCTGTTATTATTTGCTACCTGCTGCATTAATACTCTCGTTTTTAGATTAACTCTGTCCCTTGTTTCTACCTCTTTCTCTGCATTTACTCTATTCTCATAGTATTGTGCCATGTGTAATACTTCACTCTGTGACTTTGCTTGCCACGCACTTTCAGATGTCATTATTAAATTTAGAATTTTCGGCATTAACCCTCTCACATACTTGTCAATAAATAATCTCTTCCCGGGTCCAGTACTCACATCTTGGCCACTAAAATCTGCAAATACTTCTTCGAATCTATTAAAATAGTCAGTAGCCAGTTCATCTTTACCTTGTACACATGCCGTTAATTTGTCCCAGACAATTCTTGTTTCAGGTATTAGTATTTTTATTTTCTGTACTATTTGCGCTGGTAATGCTAACAGAACCGGCGATGGCTTCTCGCCAGTTTTTCTGGCTGTATCCTCTTTAATCAAATGTTCCCATGTCCCACCCAAAATATTAACATCATATACATTTCTAATTTGCTTCCATATATCGATCGGGAGAATCACAGGAAATAATAGATCAATATAACTCATTGTAAAAATAGACGATTTCAAATAGGACTCAATCTCCTTATAAAATCCCGCGGGTTCTTCCTTAAATCAGGGATTGTTTGTTTTATATTATTCACCTCCTGTCTGGAAAAAGGGACATGCACAAACTGTGCTGTATAATGGGCTTCTATCGTGTGCGCGTCAGTCGCAGCAATCTCTACCTTCAGGACGAATGTGGGGGGCACTTCTCTCATGGGCAATTGCAAACTAGGCGTTTCCGCATTGGTTCGCTTATTAAGCACTATAGCTAAATCGAGGGAGAGGGCAGACCTTCCAGTTTCAGGTAAAACATTTCTTTTGTATATTGTCATTAAATCGGGTGGGCAACAAAACTTCTTTTCAAAACACTCATCTTGCAAATACTCAACCATCACCTGCAATACCTTCCTCTGCATCTCTACCGTATACTGATCAACGTATCATACACCTCCATTGGAGTAATGGTAGCATCCGTAATCCATCTAATCGCCTCTCGCATACAAATTTTCATCTCTTCACTAACAGGTTTAACGGCGGAAAAAATCGCTGCTTGACATATGGCACCACCTGTTGTTTCCCTCTTTTCATCTCTCCATGCAATTGATCAAGCTCACTTTTAAACTCAAATAGCCAGTCTATGTGTTCTTTTACTTCTGCCGCACTTTCCCTCATACGCGAAAAAGCCTTTAGATCCCGCAACTTCTGCGGTGCTAACATACCAGTCAATTTCTTCCATCTATCTATAAGATACTCCCCCATGCATTCTAACAATAGCTGTTGTTCACCAAGCTTCTTATAGTTATACATTGCACTCAGCGCAGATCTCTCGTCATTGCCTTCAATGTACGTTTCTGCCCATTCTTTCAGTTCTTCTTTTCTCTCCCTGCTAACCATACTACAAGTTACTTTAGTGCCCTCTCTTTGCACAGGCCCCGCCTCCGTAGAACTGCCTCCTATGGCAGCTGCTAATTCATGCTCTGTCGGTAGTGGGGGGAATGGTGTCACGTGCACAGGGGGAGATGGTGCAGATAGAACAACAGGAATGGGGAGTGGCAACTGAGGTGGAGCAATGTGTATTGGTGCAATCGTGTTAACATTACTTTGAGGACGTTCTTGTCTCTGTTCGTTCAGAATTGTATTTATCAGTTCATCTGATGCATGCAACTCTTGTTGTGGATATATTTTTTGTATGCCTAATTGAAAAATCCTATCCCCTCTTCTGATATCCTCTGTCACTTTGAGCTCATCTAGTTCTAGCGCGTTTTCTGTGTTTGATTTGTGTCTTCGTGCATGTTTCTCCCTACTTTTTAAACAGAGATTAGCTTCCTTCATCCAGTCTCTTATGACATCAAATGTCGCGTGGCGGGCTTTCTTGCACAGCAGTACTGATTCTAAGTGTTCTATATGTGCCAATTCCAAAGTCCCATCTTTTGGCCACTGCAAATCTGCTACATGTCTGGTCTGCCTATGCCAAATTTAATTAAACATTATTGCTCCTATTCCATATTTCACATAAATTTCAAATGCTGGCGACCCTACGGGTGGCGCAACCTGGCCAGTTTCCAAAGATTGTCTACAGTGGAAAAATCCCACTAGACAGACAGGAAGACAATTTCCCAGGCATAGTGATCTTAGTTGTACCTTACCCTGGGCGTTTGATCTTTCAAGAGCAACACTCAATCAATATCAGGGCTGTTAAGAATCGGGGCACGACTCACCTGATCAGATCGCAATTCGTCCGTATACAGACGCAACCAAGAATCGTCGTGACTGCATATCTGGCTCAATCTGCCCTGTTTCGGGACCCTCGCCTCGATGCTCTCTGGCCGCTGCTCGTCGATCAGGGATCGCTATGTACAGATCTGCAAAGGAGTCTCTCATCACTTTCACAGGGCGCCCCGAACACCTTTCGATCCTGGCTCGACGGCCTCGTCCTCGATTCATTTTCGTCTTCTTCAAATTCAACGTACACGATGGAGCAAAAGGGGGAGGGTCCCTATTCGGGCGCCATTTTTTGCTAGGCCCTGAAGACCCTTCGCATATGGAAACAAGGCACGTGATACGACAGACACGAGGTTCGATTTCCAAGTACTAGGGTTTATTGCAAAGCAAATATATTCTCAGTCGGCCGACGGGGTCTAACGTCTCACAACGTGTGTCACCCAGACCTCGTAAGACGCAAGAAAGCAAACATTCTACAACAGTATAATATATTTGAATTTGCAATCGTACAATCTTTTGTGACACATCAAAACCGCCCATAATGTATCTTCTTGAGCTAGGGTTCGGTAATTGACAATTATGACAAATATGACACAAGACACATTTCTTATTCAATGTATATTACTCATTTTAGCAACAGTTGCAATTTACAGCTTGCAGACATAGTTCTTTGTTATGAAGAACATAAGGCACTTGTTCGGCAAGGATACTGTGTTTGTGGGAGAGAAACATTCCAAAGCGTGTTATCTACTGGTTTCTATTCGTGAACTAGGGGTCAATCTGCTCTAAGAAGAGCCCCGAAGGGGGACCGATAGAAAAGCATAATTCATGTTTAATGGCCTGTTTCTTCAGTTTCAGCGAGACCGGCCGGCACCTGGGCTGCTGATTAAATGCCTTTCTGCTAGCCTTCAAGGACTTGTCAGGGAGGAAAACAATGTATTTCTGTACTGTTTGGCATTTCTGTCTGGGTCGGTCTCTCAACATGTAGACTGTGGCCTCGCTCCGTGCATGAGCTTTTTGGAATAAAATACATTTTGCAAAGCGTTTAACAGAAGGGAAGTGAAAGCAAATGGCGGATGTTACACAAAATGGACGCCCTATGGTTATGCTGACGATTCTCTGTTAGTGATGTAGGGCATATGATGCGATTGGTTTTCGGCCAACGTAATATACCTTCTATACTTGCTTAGGGTAGTTTCTAGACTTGCATCCTTACCAACAAACCGTCTTGGATTCAGAACATTTTGGGAAACATCATCAACACCCGCAGATCATCTTTCCTGATGTAATCGGTTTCCGTCAGAGGAAAATTTACAGGGTCTTCACTGTGTTGGTGCATTTTCCCAATATTCGGATCCCTTTTTGTTCCATGATCAAATCAGCATCACTCCACTGGGCAGTTGAGAGTTCATTTTGGGCAAGTGTTTTGGACCTGGTGATGGCAGCAGCCTGGATTTCCCCCGACAATACTCGATCTCAAGTAGATCCCACAGGATGGCTCTGGTTTTGCCCAACTGATCAGCCAGGTCATTTCTGGTTTTGTCTGGTTCCTCTATTCTGGAATGACCCTTGATCTTTTTTACAATAGATGGTCATCCCATTAGAGGTGACCAGATCATCAATGTTCTGTATTAGTTTTCCATGCTTGAGGGGTTTATTGTTTGCACACAGCATGCCTCTGGTTTTCCAATTAATCATGTGCTCCACAACCCCGTTCCGGACATTATCTGAATCAGTGATTATGACCAGTTTGTGGTGTCAGTGTTGCACAGCAGTGAGGATGGCCTGGTGAACTTCCATCAACTCTGCCACCTGACTACTGCAGGGACCGATCTTGTACCCATCGGAGGGTTCCAGGACATCATCCACCCAGACGTTGCCAACGCCAGCCACCAGTTTCTTTTCCCTGTTGTTGTCAACATGGTAGGAGCACCCGTCCACATAAACTGTGGGCATCCCCTTGCACGTGTCCTCTTCATAGACTTTGTGCGGGGAATTCAGGTACGCCTCCATGTTCTCTTGGGTTTTGAGACTTTCGCACTCGAGACAGTTTTCTTGGGTACAATCACACAAGTCAGCCAGATCTTACGCAAGGGTAATCTTCTTGTTTTGGCCATATCTGACCTCCACAGGAAAGCCTTGCATGGTCAGAATCCAGGAAGTAATTCTGGAATTACTCACATTCCCTGCCCGGATTCTGTGGTTTTGGAGGTATTGCAAAGGCTGGTGAGGAGTCTCGACGATGATGTGCCCCCCCTGGATGAACCGGCGGTAATTTTTCAATGCCCACGCCGTTGCCAGGAGTGCCTTTTCACAATCGTTGAATTTTTCCTCCACAGAGGATAAACTTTTACTTGCATAGGACATAACTTTATTTACCTTGTCATACGTGTGGTGTAATACTGCTGTTAAGCACATATTCGAGAATGCCGTCTTCAAGAAGAACTTCTTGTTTTTGATGGGGTAAGCGAGACAAGGCACTTAGAGGATTCTATTTAGTTGTTACACTGCCTCTGCTTGTTCTGGACCCCAGTCCCACATGACCCCCCCTTTTAACAAAGGGACCAGCGGTCTCATGACCTCTGCATAATCCTCAATGAACTTCCTACTGTAATTAGTCAGTCCAAGAAGGCTTCTTAGTTCACGCAGAGTAGTGGGGTCTTTTAGTTTTAGTAGTGCTTCCACTTTGTTCACCTGGGGTCAGACACAACCAGGGGTGATTTCATGTCCTAAGAAGTTTACACGGGTCCTACACCACTGTGTCTTCTGTAAGGACAGTTTTGCTCGGGCAACCTTCAACTGGGTCAGAACATAGCGGATTTCCGCTATGTGTTCCTCCACAGTTGAGCTTTTAATTAGGACATCATCCACATAGGCCAGGTTACCCCTTCCACCCAAGTCGGGCATGGCCTTATGAAGAAAGATGTTAAATTAATTGCCGGAATTTATATATCCGAAGGGAGTTCGGGTCCATGTGTACTGCGGCCCCCCGAAGGTGAAGGCCAGCTGTAGTGGTCTTCCCATTTTATGGGTACTGTCCAGCATTCATTGGTCAGGTCAATAGCGGTCAACACCTTTGACCCCTGGATCTGGGCCAGACCCTGGTCAATGTAGGGGAGAGGCCATTGGGACATGTGGGCCTGCTTCTTCAGCTCCCTAAGGTTTGCACATAGTCTCCATTGGCCATTATGTTTTAGAATCCCCAGTACCGGATTGTTAAAGGTACTGTGTACTGTACGAATTATCCCACAGGACTCTAGGTTCTTTATCATTTCGGTAAGGGACTCCATAGACGTGAGCGTCAATCAATATTACTTCACGAACACGGGAGCCATCCCAGGGTATGTGGGAATTGAGGTAGAATGTATCTCGGTGCGACCACAGTCGTGCGAGTCGACAGCAAAGATTTCTTGAGCATCTAAAAACACCTGCTTCAGATTTTGCTTTTTCTCCTCGGTCTCACAGGCATCAGTGAGCATGACCCGTTCCTCAACCATCTGTCTGAAGCCTGGAAAGACCTCGGGTTTTGCAATCTCAGTACCCATCTTCCAGCTGCGTGGAGAGATCCATTGTTATGGTGCTGGCCTGGTCAGGAGGTTTCAGGTAGGAGAGGCAGTCATTGTGGACCTGGAATATCACCTCCTCCTTCCTTATGTCACTGGTCACCTCTTCCCTCCTGGAATGTTACTCACCGGTATGGGGAGTGTGTAAAAAACAGACCGGTCCTCTTGTGCTGGGGATTTGCTTGAAGAGCTCGGGTTAGAGCCTCCACCCGAGCCTCCTCTCTGTGAGGGAATTAACTCTATAAACTGATATGACCACCTGCTGAACTGTACAGACAAGGGGACTGATCAATCAAAAGAGCGGGGAGAACACACCGCCACGGACCCAGCTGTAAAGAAAAGACAAGAGATAAATATTTGTCAATAATACTCAGTACAAGGGAAGAGAATTCGACACTCTCTCCCGAACCACAGAAGCTGAATGAAGTCGACCCTCCACCCGTGGTTGGCACAGGCACCTGATAGAATAAACAGGACACTACGTGGCAGCCAATGGGGGGAAGAGGAGTTAGGAAGAGGTTGTTGATAGGGTGGAGGGAAATTAGGAACACCAGTAAGAGGGTTAGGAAAAACCTATGTTGGATAGGACAAGGGGAGCAACGGGAAAGAATCCTACCTATTTTCCTCTGAACACTTTAGACCTGTATCCAGCATACCATACACAGAATATAGACCTGAGATTTGAAACATCTTAATACGTGCATCTACCATAGTCTTAGACCTGTCCCTACGACCTCATAAACACAGAAACATTGATGATACTCTGCACATGTCATACTTGGGAGAAAATCCCACAATGAATCAACAAACACATGGCCCGTGGGTTTACAGAAAACAATGAATATGAACACGTAACATGAAACATGGAACATATTTGCAGCAACATAAATAACAAATAACATATGCCCCTTTTGATTTTAGAACGTGATTTGCTGTTATACAATGCAGTAATGGCTTTTCCACCCGCATTGATCAATGAACCTTGCGAGCGCACAAACTTCTAGCACTGGATTTTCAAGGCGGCAGGATACTAGAAACAAGGACAAACTACTTTATGTCCGAGCAGTAAGCGCGCTGTTTCAACACACAGCAAATAACACCCATAAGAGCGTGATTCTGCCCGCCGCCACTCACCCTGTACTTAACTCAAGTCTGGGAGGCCCGCAAGCCTTCCCGGACGTAGCAGTCTTCAGCTTCTAAAATGGATTCTGCAGCCGCCTGTAGTCCGTGTTCCCATAGAGAGTTTTCACATGCTGCTGCCTGTGTCGTAGCTTCGCCTGCTCCTGCTTCGATACACAAAATAAGCCACAACTGCCGTGGCTCCGTTACTCCTTATAAACGTTTGTTAATCCTTACCAGAAGTGTCAACGGCCACACGGCCGCAGCTACAATTTTCCCCAAAGAAAGCTGGGAAATGTAGTTAGAGTTGAATTTGTGAATTCCACAGACCTCTACCGCCTTTTGCACACTCCTTTCTTGCACCAGCCCTTTTTCCTGACAATATTCTAGCGGAATCAACCCTGGCTTTCCCCAAAACTATTACCCTTAATAGAGTACCTGAGTGAGTTCCCCTTAAGCCACAAAAAGGACCTGGAGCAACCTATAAAGCAGAAGAGACTTTAGATACTAGCTAAATGTGAAAACTGCCCAATGATGGTAATCAAGGAATAATACTTTACAACTGGTGGAGGTAAGAATAATGCAAAGAATCCTGGGCAACAACGAAAGTATAAAACAAAAAAAACGAAGGTTAGTAGGGTAGCTATCCCCGGACGAAACGAGGGTCGCACTGGTTTCTGGATGGTGCACCACAGCAAAGCATTCCAAAATGCACTTTAGAAATGATGCAATGTTATCCAAAGATGAGGTAACAGTTCGATGAAGAACAGGATTCCAAAATGAAGAATTGTCCTTACCAGTGTTATTCCTCAGGAGAATGCAAACACTGTGAGGAATGGGCTCAAGAGTCCGTGGTCAAGTGAGAGATGGTATTCATACAGGAAGTAGCAGTAGCAAAGTCTTAAACCAGGGAACCAGGAGCAGGTAAAAGGTCTGCTACATGAGCGGACAGCAAACAATCCAAATCACAATCCAGGAGTCCAGGAGCAGGCAAAGGGTCTGGTACACGGGCGGTCAGCAAACAAAACCAAGACAGGATCAAGAAATAGAAGTCTGTGTGCAGGCAAGGTCGGTACACGGGCGGACAGCAAACAATAACAAGGTAGAATCAAGATTTAGGAGTCCGTGTGCAGGCAAGGTCGGTACACGGAGAAAACGGGAGACTTCCGGAATTAAGGTACAGAAAGTAGCACTTCAGAAAAATGCCGGTTGCAACTATAAACAGAAGCAGTGTTCTGAAAACCGTTGAAGGTTAAATACAATAAGGAGGCAGAACATAATCGAAAACGAGGCTCCCGTATTAATGCCGGGAGCTACAACTCATGTCAGGTTTTCTGGGAAATGTAGTTTATTGCAGCTATTCTCTATGGCAGCTGCCACCGTGAGAAAAAAGGTGCATGACAGCGCCGTAGCCCCTTATGAAGAGCAACCACTTTCTTGTTCCTCTATCTGGCCTTACATAGACCTCCCCAACTGTCCTTGTTAACGCGGGAGACCGGAGAGGCACGGGGCAGACATCGGGGAATGTGATGAGGCGAATGTCGGGGTGTAACAGCATCCACCCCCAAAGGCGGCGCAGACCCCCTCCGAGCATGGAAGCGGCGTAAGAGCACTGGAGAATGAATGTTGCATAATGGTTCCCAGGATCTGTCTTCGGGACCGTACCCTTTCCAATCGACCAGATAAAAGGGGCGCCCACTGCGGAGACGAAAGTGCAGAATCTCCGCCACTTCATACTCATCACCCCCGTCCACCTGAAACGGAGGGGGGCGATCGGGCAGCCGAGTAGAGGACGGACAAGGTTTCAAAAGACAGACATGAAACACAGGATGCTGTTTCCAGGAGGTAGGTAAGGAAAGACGTACAGCCACCGGATTTACAATCTCTGTGATGGAAAAAGGACCCACGAATTTAGGCAGCAACAAGCGTTTGCCAGGCATTCGCAAATTGCGGGTGGACAACCAAACTTTCATGCCCACTTAATAGTCGGGTGCAGGTTTTCTGTGACGATCAGCATTCTTTTTAGCCCTCGCTTGGGCTTGACATAGATGTGAACGGACCGTTCTACGGATCGTCACCAACTCCCTCACACAATCCTGAGCAGCCGGGTTGTCGATGGGAAGAGTCGGTTTTAGTGGCAATGATTGTGGATGACAGCCATACAGAGCAAAGAACGGTGAGACCCCTGAGGCGGTATGCATAGAATTAATATAAGCAAATTCTGCAGAGGGAAGCATCGTCAACCATGAGGCTTGAAAGCGGAGGCAGAGGCACCGAAGGAATTGCTCAAGAGTGGCATTAACCCTCTCAGTTTGTCCATCAGTCTGAGGATGGTAAGCAGAACTCAACCGGTCGTCAATACCAAGGGACGCAGTCAAGGCCCTCCAGAAACGTGATGTAAATTGAGAGCCACAGGCCGAAATCATGATAGCAGGCAGACCAAAGAATCGGAAAACGTTCTTAAGAAAAAGGGAAGCCAAGACAGGAGCAGAGGGCAGCCCCGAACAGGGAATGAACAATGCCATTTTGGTAAAGTAGTCAATGACCACCCATATGGTATCAAAGCCCTTCACAGGAGGTAGGTCCACAACAAAGTCCATAGAAACCATGTACCATGGCTTGTGGGCCACAGGAAGAGGCCGTAACAGACCCACAGGTTTAGAATGGGAGACTTTGCATTGAGAACATACTGAACAGGATGCCAAATAGTCAACCACATCCCTGGACATAGAGGGCCACCAAGACCATCGGCGTAAGGCCTCTAGCGTCTTCTGTTGACCCAGATGAGCCACGAAGAGGGAGTCATGCGACCAAGCCAGGGCACGCAGGCGTGCCTGTCCTGGAGGCACAAACAGGCATCCCTGAATGTAGGGCAGGCCTTGAACCACATCAAGATTAAGAGTGTCACATTCCTCCTTATGTGTGGAGACCCTGTCTGAAATCAAAGTCCGCAGAGTAAGTTGAGGGGTGCAGGCACAGACAACGTTACAAGGTAACAAAAGAGGTTTGTCAGAGACTTCGCTGCCAGAACGAAGGGCAATGCACGACAAAGCATCTGCTCAAGAATTCAATCGGGCCGGCCGATATGTGATTGTGAAATAAAACTGGGAAAAAAAAGATGCCAGCGAGCCTGTCGGTCAGTAAGGCATTTCATTGATTTAAAAGCCAAAAGACTCAGATGATCCAAAAAGACCGTGACCTGATGACGAGCCCCCAAAAGATGATGCCGACATTTGGAGAAAGCATCTTTTATGGCTAGGAGTTCCCGTTCCGTGATCGGATAGTTGCGCTCATAAGGGGTCAATTTCCTTGAAAAGAATAAGGGCCTCATTAGACGGAAGGCGGTAATGGTTAACGGCCACCGTTAATGGTAACGGTGACCGTTAACCATTACCGCCTTACTACGAGGTCCCTTAGCGGGTTGGTGCTTTAACGCCTGCTTTTTGCAGGTGTTAAAAACCAACCCGCTAAGGGACTTTGGAGCTAATTACGGCACCGCTAAATTGCGGTGCCGTAATTAGCGCCTTCCCCATTCCCATAGAGCCCTATGGGGCAGAAATGGAAATGGGGAAGGGCAATGGCGGAAGGGGGATTTACCACCCCTCCAACCTTGGAATGGGGCAGTAAATCCCCTTTCCGCAAAGGCGGTGCCGATATTTTACCGGCATGAGCCATGGCGCTAATCGCGCCATGGCATTACCGCCTTCCGTGTAATGATGCCCTTAGACTGGATGAACCTCTCCTGAATCTGGACATTTCTGGGAGAGAACTGCCCCAATAGCCGACCCAGAAGCGTCGGCCTCAACCAAAAACGGGAGTAAAGGATTAGGATGCTGTAATACTGGAGCGGAAGTGAATGCTGCTTTAAGGGCATCAAAAGCTCGCTGTGCCTCCTGGTTCCATTGATAGGATTTCTTAGAGCTAGTCAGTGCCGTCAGAGGTGCAGAGATAGAGGAAAAGGAACGGATGAAGCGCCTATAGAAGTTTGAAAACCCCAAAAATGATTGCAAAGCTTTATTCGATCTAGGAACGGGCCAGTCCAAAATAGCTCTAACCTTGGAACGGCTCATTCGTATACCCCGACTGGTCAGATCATAACCAAGAAATTCCACCTCAGTGGAATTGAAAACACACTTTTCAGCCTTGACAAATAAGTGGTTTTCTCTCAACCGTTGCAGGACAATTTGCACGTGTTTCGTGTGTTCCTCTTTGGAGGATGAATATATGAGGATATCGTCCAAATATACCATCACAAACTGATCCAAACAGTCATGAAAAATGTCATTCATAAACGCCTGGAAAGTGGCCGGGGCGTTGCTCAGACCAAACGGCATAACCAGATATTCATACAATCCATAACGTGTTTTGAAGGCGGTTTTCCACTCGTCGCCTTCTCTAATTCGATCGAGATTATATGCACCCCTAATATCAAGCTTAGTAGAAATTACAGAGGAACCGAGTTGATCTAAGAGTACTGAAATAAGCGGGAGGGTTACTGGTTTTTTACTGTCACCGCGTTTAATGCCCTATAATCAATACAGGGGCGGAGGTCTCCCTCCTTCTTAGGGACAAAAAAGAGAGGGGAGGCCGCAGGGGACCTGGAAGGTCTGTTGAAGCCAATAGCCAAGGCCTTGTCTATATATTCCTTCAACACCTTATCTTCTGGTACAGTAAGAGAATCGACCCTACCAGCAGGAATCTTAGCCCCTGGCAATAAGTCGATGGGGCAGTTGTAGGGCCTATGAGGTGGCAACTGGTCTGCCCCTCCTTTGTCGAACACGTCTCGAAAAGACAGGAGGGATTTCAGGTTCAGGAGACTTAGGGCAATGGCGGAAGGGGGATCTTATTCTAATTCGATCGAGATTATATGCACCCCTAATATCAAGCTTAGTAGAAATTACAGAGGAACCGATGGCTCCAATTACAGACATGGACGCCACCAAAGCCTGACAGGAAGACTCAGGGGACACATTAGTGTTTTAGAAACATTTCTCATTACACTCAGACGAAGGGAACTGAACGGTTTTCTTTGCCCAATCAATGGCTGGATTATGATGTTGCAACCAAGGGATGCCAAAAATTACCTGGAATTGAGGGGCTTTAATTAGATCAAAGGAAATTGACTCTGCATGTCCTTCCTCTGTTTGCATACGAACTAAGGAGGTATTTTGTGTAACCAGGCCAGAGATCAAAGATGTGCCGTCCACAGTGTGAACAGCCTCGGTTGGGCTTTAGACAAAATAGAAATATTATTACGTGTGGCAGAATCGTAATCCATGTAATTTCCGGTTGCCCCAGAATCAATGATCGCCAAGGAAGGAAAGGTATTAGCTTCAATAGTGGTAAACACCACAGAAAGGCTAACGGGAGCAGAAACAGCACCATGGGAGTCCAAAGAAAGTACCCCCGGCATAGGGACTCTGTCTATCGCCGGGTTCTGCCCTTTCCCGACTTTTTGACAGGTTTCTTAGGGCAGTCTTTCATTTGTTCAGCAGACCCACAATACATACATAGATTATGTGATCTGCGATATTCGCGTTGTGCAGGGGTCAAAGGACCTCTTACTACCCCGATTTGCATAGGTTCTGGAACAGAAGTGGAAGGAGAGGACTGGTCCAAATGGGGAGTAACAGGGACTGGTGTCTTGCGATCCCCTTTTCTTTCGGACCTTCTAGCATCTTTTTGCAAGACCAAATCTAGCAATTCACCAAAAGTGGTAGGAACCACTGGTACTGTAGCCAAAATGTCCTTTAATTCTTCCGACAACCCTTTATAAAAAACGGCTGATTTTTTCTCTTCAGGCTGATCTGTCTCAGCTGCTAATTGGTTGAACCTGGTAAGGTACGAAAACAAAGAAGACGTGCCTTGACGCAGATTGGGAAACTCCAGGTCAGTAGTCTGAGATTTATAGCGGGTGTCAAAAACTCTGTTCATGGCAGTGATGAGTGCATCACAGTCGTAAAGGATATAGCTATTGGACTCAAGTAATGGATTAGCCCAAGCTGCTGCTGTACCCCCAAGATGGGAAAGGACAAAGGCTGCCTTTGTAGTGGAATTAGGAAAAGAAATGGGCCGACACAGAAAATGTAACTTACACTGGTTGATACATGTCTGGTATTGTTTGGGTTCCCCAGATAAACGTTCTGGGGGGGCCAGTGGGAACTGGGTAGCCATAAGCACACTGTGATCAGGGGTGGCCCTCTCACTCTCTAATTGTTCAGGGTTCCTCAAGTCCTTATTCCCCCTAGCACACTCTTTTTCTAACCTCTCAAGTTTCTGTTTGTCAGCCCCTATTTCTTGATCGTATGCAAAGGCCTTAGCCTTGTGCTCTGCTATCAGGGCTTGACTGACCTTCCCTTGTGCTGCTACCTGCCTCTGGAGTCCCCTGTTCTCATCACAAAGGGCCTCATCTTCTTTTTTTGCTTCTTGTATTGTCTGGGAACACTTAGACCATTTTTGTTGCAGGAGATGCATCTCCTGCCTCTATGCATTTTCTGTCCTGGGTGAGCTGTTCTAGATCACCTTCTACTTGTCTTATGTGCCCCATTACATTTTCATACTCTACCTTTAGGTCAGTCAGTTCCTGAAGGCCTGACTCACTTCTCTCTAGATCTGCCTTTAATTTGCACACTTCCTTGCATATGGTATCTTTTTCCTGGTACAGGGTACCACGCTGTTCAGTCAGGTCATGCCTGTGTTAAATTAACGCACCTAACCTCTGTCGTTCCTGGTCGAAATCTGTTTGGGAATGGAGTTCTTTAATGATTAACTTATCATTCTCTTCTTCCAATTTCTTAATCTGATTTTGTAAAGTGTTTATCGCCTCTGAGCAGGCTCTGTTATATTTTACTTATTAGTTCAATTTTAGTTGGCTCTCTTCTAGGGAATCAGCCCTGTCCTGGCACTCCCCTTTCAGTGCAGAAAATTGGGCCTCCTGTTCTGAATTGGTTTGTTGCTGTACTGTCAACTCCTCCTTTAGCTGCTTGATAAGATATCCCAACACTTACTCAGAATTTTGGCTCACTTGCATTTTTTCATCTGTCTGCCTCAACTCACTCTGCATTTGATTTAAAAGCTCAGACTGGTTTTTTGCAGAGGTTATACTTTCTGAGTCATATAAAACTCAGTCAGGGCTTGATGTAACAGGACACTGTCCTGCCACACATCCATGCTTATGAAGGTGACCTGTTGCATCATGCTGGAAAATCAGGCCCCCTGCCCCTGCTCTGCCCATTCCCCTCTACTGAATAATTTGGACAGAAGGTGCTGCCCAGCTATGTTAATTTCCACAGTGCTCATTATGATAAGTGTTTTTCCTTTAGTTATCTATGCAAGGACAAATCTCTACCCTGCTCTTGCCTAGTTTAGGGTTACACTATTTTATTTTTGAGACACAGGCCTGATACCTAGGGTATATGTTTTGTGGTGGTGCCTTTACAGTGTAACACAGTTTTTGAGTCACTAAAAGTAACACTACCTTCAATGGGTTAGTCTGCTGTGTTGGACTGGCACAGGTGAAAACACTTATCTCAATCACGGCAAAAGCACCCACTGTTTAACGGTTTTATAACATGGCACATTCCAGCTAGGGACTCCTTCCCCTAACAATGAAAGTGGCGCACAATAAAAATGCTTTTTATCTTTAATAAACCACGGGTTGTTTTATTTGAGTAGGCCCCTAACCCGTCTCACACCCACCTTCACAAACACCCTGTGCCGCAATGGACTAGGAACCAGGCCGGTGTGTATCAATAAGATATTTATTAATTTTATGGTTTAATAAAAATAAAAGCAAAATCCAACAATTGGACAGTATCCATCAATGTTGTGGCACTACAAAAGCAAAGATTCCCACAACACAGTTAGTTTGAAATCCCCAAAATCCACATGCATCTTTAATGGGAAACAGGAAAAATGATTTTGGAGCAATTCATAGCATTACAGTTTAGAGCACCCCCTGCAACACCCAACCCCCAAATATCAGCTAACTTAATTCTCTTTGGATGGAAGGCAGTGGCAAGGAGTAGAGATAAAAAGAGAGAAATTGAATGTAGAATACAGCCCACCACCCCAAGATGGGAAGTCAGAAAATAAAATGAAAAACCGATTTATGAGCAAAATGGCAGAATTGGATGTGCTTTTTACTCGCACAGCAGCTCACAACCGTGGTGGGATAGCTACGTAGGAAATTTGGGTTGCTGCACTTTAGAAGATAAGGAAGCCTAATGACTGCTACTCAGCATTCCAGGGCAGCATGAACATAAGGTAGGAAAATCAATTTTTGGGACAGAACACAAATGCAAAAGATAAACACGCGACAGAATGGAAACTCATTTTTACACAGGATTTGGGATGACAGGCAGCCATGGACAGGGCTTATCTGTAAAAATCGGAAATCGGTTTTAAGGACAAGGAACAGAGGCACATAAAAGATAGGATTCTAACTGGAAGGGGTTGCTTTCAATGGGACTACGGTTTGGGTTTTCTATGGGACAGATGCAAATTGGAGTTAGTTGGAAGGCACACAATACACAGGCAAATTCGGTTTTTGTTGCACAAAGACTAATTCTTTTGAGGATATACTTTAATTGCTATAATTATTAAAGAAAGGCACTTGGCATGAAGTGGTTCATTTCAAATTTCAACCAACTCACACCGTAAATCTCTTTATAGGGGAATTAATTGATTTACTTGAAAATAATGCTAAGGATTTATGCAGACTACTGAAAGATTTATCAAAGGAATATGCTAACATACACAGGGTAATACTGTTTATTCTATGGAAAGGTGAAGGGGTTATACTGGCAATTTGGGACTTTCAATTGGGTTTTCAATGGGATGCAAAATTCAAAAGAGAGGGGTCTGCAAATTGGGACTGGGGCTATTTGCTACTTACAATGTAAGCTTGGGTTTGGGATTCTGGACAGCCAGTGAGGTCTCTGGTTACTCTGGACAGCTTGGGCAATGCATCTGGTCATTGCACTCTCCTGGATGGGAGTCTGGACAGCTAGGGCAGGGTCTGGTCACTGAACTCTTTGGGATGGGGTTCTGGACAGCTAGGCCATGGTCTGGTCACTGCGCCCTCTTAGATGGGATCAGCGTGGCAAGGATCTGGTCACTGCTCTCTCTAGGATGGGATCAGCTGCTCACTCTCCTGTCCCCCCGGAATCTTGTGTGCCTGGATCTGGACTCTGAGGGGCCAATTCATAGAATTTGGCGCACAAGTGGCGCACGCGGCTGGCGCACAGTGTGCGCGTGCGGTAGTCTGCGCCAGCCGCGTGCGCCGAAACACATTCAGGCGCACAGCGTATTCATGGATTCCAACATCCACAACCAGCCGTGGCGCAGAGTGGCGCAGCGACCCTGCAGCAGCGTCAGTTACGCCCCCAAGAACGCCCCTTGCGCAGGGAAAAGCCATCAAAATCCCCAATCCAGCGCAAAGGGCAGCAGCAAACGCAGAGCGGGGAGCGTGTATTTCAGGGGTGTGCGGGTGTCCCCACACGCGATAGGCCTGGGTACGTGTATTACAGGGGTGCGCGAGAAATTCTACACGCGATTGGCCTGGGTACGTGGATTTCAGGGGTGCGCGAGAAATTCTACACGCGATTGGCCTGGGTACGTGGATTTCAGGGGTGCGCGAGAAAATCTACACGCGATTGGGCTGGGTACGTGGATTTCAGGGGTGCGTGAGAAATTCTACACGCGATTGGCCTGGGTACGTGGATTTCAGGGGTGCGCGAGAAAATCTACACGCGATTGGGCTGGGTACGTGAATTTCAGGGGTGCGCGAGAAATTCTACACGCGATTGGCCTGGGTACGTGGATTTCAGGGGTGCGCGAGAAATTCTACACGCGATTGGGCTGGGTACGTGGATTTCAGGGGTGCGCGAGAAATTCTACACGCGATTGGCCTGGGTACGTGGATTTCAGGGGTGCGCGAGAAAATCTACACGCGATTGGGCTGGGTACGTGGATTTCAGGGGTGCGCGAGAAATTCTACACGCGATTGGCCTGGGTACGTGGATTTCAGGGGTGCGCGAGAAAATCTACACGCGATTGGGCTGGGTACGTGGATTTCAGGGGTGCGCGAGAAAATCTACACGCGATTGGGCTGGGTACGTGGATTTCAGGGGTGCGCGAGAAATTCTACACGCGATTGGCCTGGGTACGTGGATTTCAAGGGTGCGCGAGAAAATCTACACGCGATTGGGCTGGGTACGTGGATTTCAGGGGTGCGCGAGAAATTCTACACGCGATTGGCCTGGGTACGTGGATTTCAGGGGTGCGCGAGAAATTCTACACGCGATTGGCCTGGGTACGTGGATTTCAGGGGTGCGCGAGAAAATCTACACGCGATTGGCCTGGGTACGTGGATTTCAGGGGTGCGCGAGAAAATCTACACGCGATTGGGCTGGGTACGTGGATTTCAGGGGTGCGCGAGAAATTCTACACGCGATTGGCCTGGGTACGTGGATTTCAGGGGTGCGCGAGAAAATCTACACGCGATTGGCCTGGGTACGTGGATTTCAGGGGTGCGCGAGAAAATCTACACGCGATTGGGCTGGGTACGTGGATTTCAGGGGTGCGCGAGAAAATCTACACGCGATTGGGCTGGGTACGTGGATTTCAGGGGTGCGCGAGAAATCGCAAAACCTACACGCGATTGGGCCTGTGCGAGTGGGGCAGTGTATTATGTAGGTGTGCGGGAAGTTGAAGAGGTGAATTGCCAGTGTGGGTCCTCCCAGGTCTCCCCTCTACCCCCTCCACGACCTCTGCAGGCAGCCCACACCACAGGGGACTACCCTGCACCCCTGGTCATGTCCCGCAGGCAGCCCATCCACCATGGGCATGCCCCCCAGCCAAGCCACATGTCCCCTTGCACCCCCACCCCCCAGCAGGCCCCCACTCATGTCCCCCTGCACCCCCACCCCCCAGCAGTGCATGGGCAGCCTCCACCAGGCCCCCACCCATGTCTCCCACCACCCCCACCCCCCAGTCACCAGGGGCAACCTCCACCAGGCCCCCACCCATGTCTCCTACCACCCCCACCCCCCAGCAGTGCAGGGGCAGCCTCCACCAGGCCCCCACCCATGTCTCCCACCACCCCCACCCCCCAGCAGTGCAGGGGCAGCCTCCACCAGGCCCCCACCCATGTCTCCCAGCACCCCCACCCCCCCAGTCACCAGGGGCAGCCTCCACCAGGCCCCCACCCATGTCTACCACCACCCCCACCCCCCAGCAGTGCAGGGGCAGCCTCCACCAGGCCCCCACCCATGTCTCCCACCACCCCCACCCCCCAGCAGTGCAGGGGCAGCCTCCACCAGGCCCCCACCCATGTCCAACCCATGTCTCCCAGCACCCCCACCCCCCAGCAGTGCAGGGGCAGCCTCCACCAGGCCCCCACCCATGTCTCCCAGCACCCCCACCCCCCCAGTCACCAGGGGCAGCCTCCAGCAGGCCCCCACCCATGTCCAACCCATGTCTCCCAGCACCCCCACCCCCCAGCAGTGCAGGGGCAGCCTCCACCAGGCCCCCACCCATGTCTCCCAGCACCCCCACCCCCCCAGTCACCAGGGGCAGCCTCCAGCAGGCCCCCACCCATGTCCAACCCATGTCTCCCAGCACCCCCACCCCCCAGCAGTGCAGGGGCAGCCTCCACCAGGCCCCCACCCATGTCTCCCACCACCCCCACCCCCCAGTCACCAGGGGCAGCCTCCACCAGGCCCCCACCCATGTCTCCCACCACCCCCACCCCCCAGCAGTGCAGGGGCAGCCTCCACCAGGCCCCCACCCATGTCTCCCACCACCCCCACCCCCCAGCAGTGCAGGCGCAGCCTCCACCAGGCCCCCACCCATGTCCAACCCATGTCTCCCAGCACCCCCACCCCCCAGCAGTGCAGGGGCAGCCTCCACCAGGCCCCCACCCATGTCTCCCAGCACCCCCACCCCCCCCAGTCACCAGGAGCAGCCTCCACCAGGCCCCCACCCATGTCTCCCAGCACCCCCACCCCCCAGCAGTGCAGGGGCAGCCTCCACCAGGCCCCCACCCATGTCCAACCCATGTCTCCCACCACCCCCACCCCCCAGCAGTGCAGGGGCAGCCTCCACCAGGCCCCCACCCATGTCCAACCCATGTCTCCCACCACCCCCACCCCCCAGCAGTGCAGGGGCAGCCTCCACCAGGCCCCCACCCATGTCCAACCCATGTCTCCCACCACCCCCACCCCCTAGCAGTGCAGGGGCAGCCTCCTCCAGGCCCCCACCCATGTCTCCCACCACCCCCACCCCCCAGCAGTGCAGGGGCAGCCTCCACCAGGCCCCCACCCATGTCTCCCACCACCCCCACCCCCCAGCAGTGCAGGGGCAGCCTCCACCAGGCCCCCACCCATGTCTCCCACCACCCCCACCCCCCAGCAGTGCAGGGGCAGCCTCCACCAGGCCCCCACCCATGTCTCCCACCACCCCCACCCCCCAGCAGTGCAGGGGCAGCCTCCACCAGGCCCCCACCCATGTCTCCCACCACCCCCACCCCCCAGCAGTGCAGGGGCAGCCTCCACCAGGCCCCCACCCATGTCTCCCACCCCCCCACCCCCCAGCAGTGCAGGGGCAGCCTCCACCAGGCCCCCACCCATGTCTCCCACCACCCCCACCCCCCAGTCACCAGGGGCAGCCTCCACCAGGCCCCCACCCATGTCTCCCACCACCCCCACCCCCCAGCAGTGCAGGGGCAGCCTCCACCAGGCCCCCACCCATGTCTCCCACCCCCCCCCCACCCCCCAGCAGTGCAGGGGCAGCCTCCACCAGGCCCCCACCCATGTCTCCCACCACCCCCACCCCCCAGTCACCAGGGGCAGCCTCCACCAGGCCCCCACCCATGTCTCCCACCACCCCCATCCCCCAGCAGCGCAGGGGCAGCCTCCACCAGGCCCCCACCCATGTCTCCCACCACCCACACCCCCCAGCTGTGCAGGGGCAGCCTCCACCAGGCCCCCACCCATGTCCAACCCATGTCTCCCAGCACCCCCACCCCCCAGCAGTGCAGGGGCAGCCTCCACCAGGCCCCCACCCATGTCTCCCACCACCCCCACCCCCCCAGTCACCAGGGGCAGCCTCCACCAGGCCCCCACCCATGTCTACCACCACCCCCACCCCCCCAGTCACCAGGGGCAGCCTCCACCAGGCCCCCACCCATGTCTCCCACCACCCCCACCCCCCCAGTCACCAGGGGCAGCCTCCACCAGGCCCCCACCCATGTCTCCCACCACCCCCACCCCCCAGCAGTGCAGGGGCAGCCTCCACCAGGCCCCCACCCATGTCTACCACCACCCCCACCCCCCCAGTCACCAGGGGCAGCCTCCACCAGGCCCCCACCCATGTCTCCCACCACCCCCACCCCCCAGCACTGTGGGGCACCTGCCAGCAGGCCCCCACCCATGTCCAACCCATGTCTCCCAGCACCCCCACCCCCCAGCAGTGCAGGGGCAGCCTCCACCAGGCCCCCACCCATGTCTCCCACCACCCACACCCCCCAGTCACCAGGGGCAGCCTCCACCAGGCCCCCACCCATGTCCAACTCATGTTCCCCACCCAACATGTCAGCACAATCCAGAACCCTGGTCTGTATGGTCAGCCCCCAAATGCAAAACACCCACCCGAGTATTGCATCCACCCACTCATAATTTGCAATCACATCACAGAACACCAATTGCAAGTTCCGAAACAAACACATGTCCCTCACATACACCCAATGGGTGTCAGTGAATCTCAAAACACATAACATGAAATGCATGAAAACAATGAGATACCACACATTGAAGTTCAACAAGAAATAATGTATTAAACGAAACATGAATAGAATCAAAAATGAAGAAACAGAAATGTGAATGTAAAAAAATGAAAAGAAGCATGTCCGTTCAAAATTAAAAAAATAATAAATATTGAAATCCAAAGTAATGTTGTACAAAGTCAATGTCCACAAAACAAAATCCAATGGGAAATAAAAATAAAAGCCATTGATCCATGGAGAATGTTAAAAAAGAAAGTATGTACAAGTCTACAACTATGTACAATGCAAGAAGCCAGGGTCCATTATCCCAACAAAATAAAGGAAACCTATCTAACTACACTAACTAATAAAAAAAATATATACAAAAATGTGGCCAATGTCCAAAAGGTCCAAATGAAACAAAAACAAAAATGAAACCTAACACTACCTACATAACTATGTACAAGGGCAGCGGGCTAGTTCCACGGCTCACTTCTGGATGTGCCGGGCCAGGGCATCATCGAACTCCTCCTCAATGTCCCGGAGGCGGTCCTCCTCCATGGCCCCGAGGGTCCGCAGGGCCGTCGACGTGTCCACCTCCAAACCCCTGCGGATTGCCTCGAGGCACTCGGCCCGCCTCAGGGCCCTCTGCATGGAGTTCTCCGCCCTGACCATTGAGAGCCGTGCCCCTCCGCCCGCTGCCGCTCCGCATCTATGGCGTGGCCCAACCGCTGCCACACGGAAGACACTTTTTGTCCTGGGTCCTCCTGCCCTCCGGCCGATGCCTGCCCCTCCGATGTCGAAGGCCCCGAGCCTTCATGGCTCCCACCATGGTGCTGCTGCTGCTGTGCCTCTGCCCCTGCACTGCCTCCTGCTGCCTGCACATCCTCCGCCGGCTGGGGTGCAGTCGTTGACGTGGCCACCCCTGCTGGACGTCCGACTCCCGACTGTGGCAGGGATGCCTCCTCCACCAGCCTGGCCGCACCGTCAGAGGCAGCTCCATAGGGCACCCAGGTGACTGATGGGTGGGAAGATGGCACAGAGTACAACTGGCGCGTAGGGGGTCCAGCTGAGGAGGGGGTCGTGGCAAGCCCCATCAGACGGAGGAATCCGGCCTGGGTGACCTGTCCCAGCAGGCTGACGTGGTCAACGAGCCATTCGAGATGACGTGCAGTCTCTTCATGAAAAGACTGCAGGTCACCTCGCATGGCCCGTTGACGCAACGCCACACCAGCCAGGACAGGCTCAACCCGGGCCTGGATAGCCACGTCCGCAGGCAGAGGAAGGCCAGTTGACGTCAGCTCATCCCCTGCCTGAAAACTGGTCTGGTCATAGGCATCCCTGCTGGTGCAAGATGATGCAGGGACAGGATCAGGGACAGGATTGCACACAGGCACCTCCGCGGCGGCCTGTGCTGCCTCCTGTCCCTGGTCCTGCACTGCACCACTAGCACCAGTGGGATCCCCACCCCCAGACCCCGTCTCTGGTGCTTGCACGGCCTCCTCCTCCACCAAACCCCCCACCAACCTGGATGACTCTGTGCCATCTTCCCCCGTTGGGCCCTGTGGGGTCCCAGCTGCCCCTTCTGCTGCCGAGGAGTCCAACTGCAACCTCCGCCTCTTGGACCTCCCCCCGGCAGCTGCGGCCTGGGACGCGGCACCGGACTCCTCACTCCCCGACGAGATGACAACATGGGAGGGGAGCCGGGCCTTGCGTCTCCGGCTGGCGGTGGGATCCCCGCTGCTGTGCTCCACAGCACCTTCTACGCCCTCTTCATCAGTTGACGCTGCAGACAGGGAGAAACAAAACACACGCATCAGGGCAATGTACAATGGACACATACACACATGACAGTTGTACATGAGTGGCATTGGCAAACCTCAGACATGTCATCACGATCCCCAACACACATGTCATTACAACTCGCACACACGAGCCATACCACAGCCATATCGCAACTGCCAACACCATCCATACACATACAACAGCATGAGCAGCCAAAGGTGAGCCAGACATCACATGCAACACAGGAAGTGCACCACACATGTACACACACCACCACACTTGCATGCATGTGTACACCTCTGGCAAGTGTCGCAGTGTTCAGACGGGCATCCATGTCACATCTGCCCATCAGGCTTCCACATACCGCTGTCACATGCATCCATGTTGCATCACTGTTGCACCCTTGTCAAATACACACACATGCACATGTACACAGCGCTGATGCATGCAGCTGAAAACAACATACATGCGTGACATCACGGACATGTCTACTCACATACACATTCATACAAACTTGTGTGCCCACACAACTGCATTTGGCATGCAAGCCCACACACACAGGCACCATCCATGTCTCACACATTACAGCCCTCGCATGTGTCAGCCCCACGGACCTGTACACCCGCACCCATACTCGACCCCATACAAACAGATGTGCAACCTGCACACTACTGAACAATCACCACACGCACTGCTCACAATCAGGATGCATGTACACTCACCGCTCGACTCCAGACGGGTCTGCCTCTCAAGGACCTGGACGTGGAGCGCTGGGGATATGTGTTCCAGGACCCTCATCTGTTCCTCCGACAAGTGGCCCCGGCGCCCCTTGGCATCCGCTGCCTTCAAGAGGCGCCGGGCCTTGTTCAGGGTCCTGGACCTGAAGTCCTCCCAACGCTTCTTGACATGTTGGAAGTCGCGGACTGCCACCCCCTCCGCGTTGATGGCAGTCACGATGTCAGTCCAGATCCGAGTCCGTCCTTCCTTGTCGGCGCGGGAACTTCCGAAGAGGGCATCATACTGCCCCAGGACTTGCTCCACCAGGACACCAACTTCGGTGGCACTGAAGCTGGTGCCCCTCTGCCTCTCTGGCCGGGGGTTGTCAGTGGTCATAGATGGAGTTTGCCCCGACATGACAACCCCAGAGGCAGGAGTGGGTGGGCAACTGGGTCCTGGGGCTGGGCTGTGGAGCGATGGAATCCCAGTTGGGAGTCTTTGGTTCCAGCAGGGGTGGTCACACCAACAGCACCCCTGGCTGATGTGCAGGCAGCAAATGGCAGGGCACGTGGGCAGCAGGCAGTCAGGCAGCAGCAGATGGCAGGTGGGAGCGTGCTCGGGGCTCTGGGGGGCAGTAGTTCGGCCTTCTGGGCAGGAGCGTGGTCTTCCGTGTGCTTACGCGTGGCCAGCTTGATACGGAGTGATTTGGCACGTGAAAATTCTGCACGTCAGCGTGTAATTCGAGGAAAGGCCCTTAGCGCGTAAGCGCGTCTGCACGCATACGCATTTTCATTGGACCAAAGGCCCTCAGCGCGTGAGCGCGTCTGTGACGTGACGTGCGAGGGAGTATCCCTCATTGCACGTGATGACAGAACACACGTGGATTTCAACCAATCGCGTGTGAAAGTTCACGGCACCCCGGAACACACGTACCCAGGCCAATGGCGTCACGTACCCAGGCCAATGGCGTGTGGAATTACCCGCGCACCCCGAAACACACGTACCCAGGCCAATGGCGTGTGGAACTACCCGCGCACCCCGAAACACACGTACCCAGGCCAATGGCGTGTGGAACTACCCGCGCACCCCGAAACACACGTACCCAGGCCAATGGCGTGTGGAACTACCCGCGCACCCCGAAACACACGTACCCAGGCCAATGGCGTGTGGAACTACCCGCGCACCCCGAAACACACGTACCCAGGCCAATCGCGTGTACGCTCGCTCCCCTCCGATCACACGCGATGACACCCGAATACGGGAAACCAACGAGTCCGCCCACACGGAGGCGTCCCCCGCCCGCGCACAGCATAAAAGTGCGCGCAAACAACAAACGCGTATATACAGCGACGATGAATGCCCCATTTGTTGCTGCACTGATTGTGGGACACCGCAGGAGGAGGAGAATAGCCAGGGCACGCATTTCTGCACCACGGACAAGCCTTTTTGGGATGCCTGATGACCAGGTCTACGGCAGGTATAGGTTTCCACCCCATATCATCCTAGACCTGGTCAGGGAGTGGGAAGATGACCTCACATCCCCCACCCTTTGCTCCCAAGCATTGAGCCCCTTGGAGAAGCTGCTCAATGTCTTGCATTTTTTGGCCACTGGGTCGTTTCAGCGGACCACTGCCATAGTGGGGGGGGTCTCACAGGCCACGCAGTCACGCTGCCTACACCAGGTACTGGCAATAATGACAGCGCGCCCCTCAGTCCGCAGGCACATATACATGCCCAGAACACCCGCAGAAAGGCAGGCCGTTGTCCTGGATTTTTTCAGGGTGGCACACTTCCCCAAAGTGCTCGGTGCCATAGATTGCACCCATGTGGCCCTACGTCCACCTAGGGCCACTGAGCACATCTACCGAAACCGCAAGCACTGGCATTCCATCAATGTACAGGTGGTATGCGATGCAAAGGGAATCATCACCTCTGTCTATGCAAACTACCCTGGCTCCACCCATGACAGTTTCATATACAGAATGTCCGCCCTGAGCCGGGCCCTGGAAGCTGGGCAGCATGGCGACACATGGCTCCTAGGTCAGTACAAATGCCCTTGCACATGCATGCAAGTCACACACAGACAAATATCCCAACCCTAATAATCTCAATTATTATCACCTCCCCAGGGGACAGTGCCTACCCTCTGAGCAACCACATGATGACGCCAATCCGGAACCCCACCACACCACCCCAGGTAAGATACAACGCCGCCCATATTGCAACCAGGGGCATAGTGGAGCGCACATTCGGAGTGCTCAAGTCACGTTTCCGCTCCCTTGACCGCTCTGGTGGGCAACTACTCTATGCACCACCAGTAGTGTGCAGGATCATTGTGGCAGCATGTGTCCTGCACAATGTTGCAACACGGCAGGGCGTCCCGGTGGACATGGTAGTGCCCCCACATCCCCAACCACAGGCAAGGCGCTGCCCATGGGAGGGGACAGGGCACGTGGCGAGTAAGCCCGGACCCAGCTTGTGGCCACATTTTTCACCTAAACTCCCACCCCTGCGGAGTGCACACAGGCCTGGCACATACCAGGTGACAATCGATGATGACAAAGTGACAGTCAACTGTCACAACCCTACCACCCTGAGATATTTGCCATGGAAGTGCCACATCGTCTGCATCCCTAGCTACTTAAACACAAGCTATCCTGTGCAACCAAAATGCACACATATGACATGTGACATGACATGGGCCATACACAAGTATTCCAAGGCGCAATGAGGCGGGGGGGGAACAAGGGAACACAGAGAACGGTACTACTAGGCCAGGTGTCATTGAGATTGTGCAAGTGCAGGGGTAGGGGGAAGGGAAAAGTGCAAGGGGAAGGGTGGGGGGGAGTCCAGTACAGGGGAAGTAGGCCAAAAGAATAATACATAGGTCGCCTGGTGGCAACTGCAAAGATAAGTGCAGACAAGTGCTGGGAAGGGAGGGCTGTAGGGATAGAGAGACAGTACTGCAGTGCAGGGGTTGCCAGGGTGGCAGTGCAAGTGGACAGTGGCTGGGCCAGGGACCGAGGTTGGTGAGAGTGTCCCAGTAGCAGCTCCTGTGCAGTTCCAGTGAAGAATTCTGCAAGGGAGAGGCAGAGAGTAAGCAGAAGCAAAGAGGAAGGTCTTGAGGTGCTTCCAGAACTGGAGATGGTTCCCCTCAAGTTCAAGTCAGGCAGGAAGTCTGTTCCAGGGGGAGGGCCCTGCTGCGGAGAGAAACCTACCCCCAGCTAGTTGCTCTGAGAAGCGGATGACCTGGACATGCAAGGTGTGCATCACACACACCTGCAAAACAGGCCATGGCCATCACTGTCATGTCACTCAAACCCTCCCAAACATCAACATGACATGGCAAGCAATACCCATACACTGACGCAGTAACAATAAGGTACACATTGCCATGTCCTAAATGTACAGTGGCATCGGACAATGATGCCTGACCTGGAATCAGATGAAATGACAGACCAACAAAATGTCCCACCCAAAATAAGTCGTTTCCAAATGCATTGCAACAGTCGTAGACGTAACATCACAATGAATGCCTGTCTATATGCACATTATGCATTGCAAAATCAACACTGCAGCTCATGTGTGCAGTGTCCCACTCCTGCATCACACTGCTCAGCGCACAGCACAGTGAACAGCCATTGCGTGTGATGCACACCCTGAGCATCACATCTAAGTGACAGACTACATCAAACATCAAATTTGGCATGTACTGGAACCATAATCGGTCACAGAACATGTGCTGCCGGGACACAGTGGGCACCAGAAGGCAAACAGTGTACACGTGGATATGCAAGGGTGGGAGTACATGGAGTGCATCCGAGTGCAAGTGTGTGGTTCTGCAGGGACATGCACTCCACATATGCATGTGCACTCAAGTGACCATCAGTGTTCCCTACACATCACATGTGAACATCCACCATGTGTACACCCCAGCATGTCAAACCACAACTATCCCCTCGCACCTGAAAGGAAAACACAACACATGAACAGGCATTGATCAGCAGAACACAACATGTACATAGGACAACAACATTACAATGTCAGAGTTCCCATCACACTGCAGGGCAATGCAACTATCAACAACAACCCCCCCCCTCCCGCGCAAATGACCATGACCCGCTGAACAACTGCACCTGGGTCATGGAGCCTCCAACCCTCATTTCCACCTGGCCACAGGATCACCTTTACCCTTCGTGTCCATCTCCCACCTTGTGTGTAAAAAGATGCCTGAACCCTCAGAATCCACACTCATTTCCAAAATCACAAAATCCAAGGCATGAAAACGAACCCAAACACCCTCCAGTAGATGACTTGACGTAGCAGTACCTCACAAACGCCAAGTACTACCACAATGATGCAACAACCAAGGTAGCACAGCAGAACAATGTCACGACAGGATGTGAGACATGTGTGGTACATGACATAGGATGATGCACCATGAATGGATGTGTACTGTCACAGGTCCCCTGTACAGGCGCGGGAGTCTCATGAAACAACCACCCACACCATGTCCCGGGTGCCTGCAAGGTCAAACTCACACAGGCCCCTGAGATCATGGTGGGGAATGAGGTTCAGGGATATGCAGTCGGGACAGGTGTAGACACACTGGATGACTGGAATGAGTGGCAGGTGAGGGGAGGAGGAATGACACATGAAACTAGGGAATGCACGAAAATGTACAACCTGCATGAACACATACACAATCCAAACAAACTTGGACATCATTGTCATGGCCTTCTGTAGTCCAGGCTCAGGAGTGGTACGAACCAACCACCCCCTCTAGGGTTTTAGCGCCTGCAAGTTCAGGGCTTACACAGGCATCCGCAACCCCAGTGGGGAAAGAGGGTCAGGGAACGTTGCTTGGATAGGCACGGGAAGCAGGAACACCGGGTAGAGGGTACAGGTTTCATAATTGCATAGGATCACGGGTGATTAGGGAAAAAAACATACCAAATAGGACCACACATACATCCGTGCATCAGTACACTCCCCAGCAAGCCTATGCAGGGCAGTTTGTAAGGAAAACAACAAGACACTTAGCTCTGGTTTTGAGTGCTGGCCTCCTGCCTGCGCACTCTCAGGGCCGGTTACAGGAGCACTGCAATGCTGCAAAGAGAGACACAGTCAACAACCTGTATGTGCCAATTACACGAAAACACAACACAAAACATGCCCCATAGCAACAAACTACTCTACAAACAGACAATCAGTGCTCGATGCTTCGTACCCATATATAACATCACCCCTGTGACAGGTCATACACAGTCAATGCAGTAAGTCAGGCGCTGGTGGGTGCGTGGCAAATGGAACACCAATGTGTCACAATTCACACAACATGCAATGTTCCCTGGGTAAGCAGACAGACCCATATGGCAAGCCATGACTACAGAGCAAGTTGCGTACCACCATGACCAAAACAAAGTTGGCAGTGCATTTATCATGAAGTACGTGGAATAGACATGCACTGCACCCAAGTATGTCCCTTGCTGTATGTCCCTGTGAGCTGCCCCTTTCCATGTCTCGGAAGGCTACATGGTTGATACAAGTGCCTCAATGAACCTTGGTGTACCGCAGGGTATGTGCCACTGCCCCTGCATGTGTCCCAGACAACCCTACTATCAACAGCCATCAGTCCACAAACACATCTGAGCTGCATTGTGTGCTTCAACACCAATATTCGTCTAAGCTCACCCTCAGTGCTGTGACTAAGCCTGCATGTGCAACTCGCCTGGTGCAAGCTTTGCTGTGTCGTGGCCCCCCTGTGATGCTCACCTTGCCTGGAGTTCCTTGGAACATGTCAGCAGTTCTAGGATGTGGGTCTGCAATCACTGTGGCTCTGCTCGTGCACACATGTGCATGTGGGCACCAACAAACGGGTCAGGAATTCCGTCGTCCAATGGGCCATGTCTGCTGGCAAAGGTGCTCTGGTGCCTCATCCCCCTGCAGAAAGTGCATGAAACAAATGATTAATGCATCAAAGTGATCTGTGTGTGTCTCATCAGGCATCTCATTACTTGACCATGTCAGAGAGTCACATCACAAATCACACCATCAGTCCGTCTTTGACTTCCAAAGTGTGGAACACTATCTACAGCATGAATTGCAACAGGCACGTGTACAGGAAAGATATGAGACATAATACACAATGCATAGCAATCAATGTCCACATTAATCATGACACACCCCATCTAGCAAAAGCTGAACAGTGGACAATTACACCTAAATCATCCCCACTGGGGGTGTCAACACAAGTCACAAAGCACCAGACATGCCACAGATATGACAGTCCAAAGCCCTTGTGTAAAATTCTGTAACACCGAACCATCCTTGCGAGCCCATGGATAAGGGAGGCAGGAGTGGCATATGTGAGTCAAGGAACCCAAGCAGCAAACACATACACAAGACAACCATGAAGGGCCCAGCTGGAACAGACAGTGGATGCCTTCAAAAACCACAAGGCACCGCACTGTCACATGAAAGCACAATAGACTACAAATTTTAAACTAACTCAACTATTAACTAATTACACTAACTATGGAAAACCTACATTACCTATTTAAACTAACTATCAAACAGAAACTTAACTAACTAAACTAAAAGAAAAATCAAAAATGGCCACATACGACCCGGGGGGGAGGGGAGGCACCCAGAAGGGGGGAGGTACAGGGTGCTGCTCAACATCCACATGCGATGATGCTGAGCCAAAAAAAAATACCTCCATGGGCTCAACGCCTGCACAGCACGACCTATGTGGGAGATAGATGGTCGTCCGAGTCTGGCTCATCCTGGAAAGGAGGACGTGGCACAGTAGCCTGGCCACGCCTAGCCGCAGCTTGCCCCTCGTCGGCAGCAAGTCTGCCGGACAGGTGAGCCTGGTTCTGTGTGGCGATGTTACATAGGTCTGCATGCAGAACCTCACGTGATACACGTGCTTCCTCTTGCAAGGTAGCACGTGTAACACGGAGTTCCTCCTGCAAGGCCTGGCTGGACAACCGCTGCACCTCCCGGCAAGCCTGTAGCTCAGCCGAGATGGTGCGCTCAAGCTGTGCAAACCTCTCCTCTGCCTGCTGCCTCTGGGACATCATAAGGACACCCAGAGTGGATCTGAGGGAGGCATACTCCTCCCTCAGGGCATCCATGTGCGCCTCTGCGTGAGCAGCAATTGCTTGACGCAGAGACGACATTTCAGCCTGGCGTGCCCTGTCTGAGGCCGCCATGCCCAGCCTGAGCGAGCGGGCCGTGGACCGTGCCGCCTGCTGCTGGAGAAGCACCTGCCTAGCAGGGGGGAGCACAGATCGGGCCACACGCTCCATGCTGTCAGCGATGTTCTCCATTGCTGCCCCCTGCCGTTCGGAATTGGCAGTCATGTCTTGCTCCCACTCAGTATACAGCGGTTGCGCGCGGCGACCGCGTTGCCGGGCTTGACCCCTGCGGCACCCAAGGACCGGAGGTCCTCGCTGTGTTGGCACCGCCTGCGGCTGCACGACTACATGCCCCCGTCGATGTGATGTCCCAGGCACATCAGTGACTGGTGTGGAGGGTGACCCTGCGTCCCGATCCACCACGGGCGGAGGAACCAAGACTGTCTGATCCCTCAGTGCAGGTGTCGCAGACAGAGGAGTGTCCACATCAGAATCACTCACCCCTGACACATGGACTTGATGCTCATCCAACTCAACATGGACGTCAGAGTCGTCATCAAGGCTGGACTCATAGGCAGCCAGAGACAGGATGGACTGCAGCACTTGGGAGTTTTCGTGGCCTACCACCCCACGACCCCCACTAGTGCCGGGTTGATGTGGTCTTACCAACCCTGTGTCTGGAATGACAACACCATCCTCTGCATCCATTGCGTCATCACCTGAAAAATAGAGAGGAAAAGGTCACTACACATGTCAGAAGCACACAACACACACACACACCGACAGCAAAGGCATCCGGCAGACATGTGACACACAACATATGACCTGGCATGCATGCTGGGTCTACTTTGAATAGCCACTGTGATCAGACCTGTTGAAAGGTGGCAGTCTGCATGGAAGTGGGTCTATGCAGTGCTGAAAATGTGTACGCCACTCACTACCTACATGTACAAGCACTCCATGGTGTGTGCCAGGAAATGTGAAGGCAGTGCAATGTCAAATTCAGACATCACGTGCATTGTGTATTCAATGTGTACCATGTCTAGCAGCCAAGCACCCCTCCACCCCAGTACCAAAGCAGGGATGCCTAGCATGGTATCAAAAGGCTGCCCATACACCTGTGTATTGACAAGCAGTGTTGACTGGCATCAACAGCTTAATGTGAATCAAATTACAACACTGCTAATGATGCTGGGACAGTGGGCAGGACACATGATGGAAGATCCGGAGGCCAGCCACGTGTGAAGAAGACACGACAAGAGTTGGACAGAGTCATTGGCCATTGAACAGGCTGAGGCCTGTGAGCCACACAGATTGTCATTGCCTAAACATGTGTGCAACGCAGGACTGAGCCACAGTTGACATGGGGAGGCCGATAATATGGCAGGCAATGTATGTAACCAAGGACTCATATTACAGTGATCATCCAGTCAAGGACACATAGGGGCATGCGTGCAATGCACATGGAGCATGAATGGGCACTCATGTCCCTGCGGGACATCTGACCCATGCACAGTACAAGTGGGATACCCTGCATCGAGTACTAAGGCTGTACCACACGGCATATGTCTGGCAGTTTCTAAGCTGGAAGTTAGCATCTACACAGGACACATGAACAAGAAACTACACATTGGCAAGAATGTAGCAGACCAGTGCAAAGGTGGAACTGGGGTGCAGAGTGGCGGAGGAGGGGCAAGGGAGCATGCCCACATGGAGTCCTGCATGCAGGCAGAGGAGACATGCATGACGGTAGCATTGCATTACTTACACATCAGAACCATGTACACGTCACATGTAGCAGCAATCATGCACAACACATCCCACAAGTGAAACACACACGTCCTCAACAACTACGCATCAACACTCACTGGACTGGGCATCAAAGTCCAGCATCTCTCCCACACCTTCGACCAATTCTGGTGGTATGAACTCCGCAACGAGAGCCTCATGCGGAGTGAGTTCTTCCTCCTCTGGTGCAGGCCCACCGCCAGTCACCAGAGTCAAGTTGTAATTTGAGGCACGCTTAGCCTTAGTGCTGCGCTTGATGTCATTCCAGCGCTTTTTGCACTCCTGCGCCGTGCGCACCTCATGGCCGAATGAACTGACATGTTCAGCAACATGCTTCCAGTGGGTGTCACGTTGAGCAGCCGTAGTCTGACTATTGGCACCCACTAGCATGCTAGCATGTCACGGCTGTGTCCCCGCACGTAGTCCACGAGGAAGTCCAGTTCCTGCTTACAGAAAGGCTTCTTCCTCGACGTGCAGGAGGTCGTGGCTGTGTGTGGGGTCCCAGCCTGTGCTGCAGGTGCATCCTTCCTCCTCTTGGACTGTGGCGCAGACCCTGGCTGGCTAATGCCGCCCTGACCAGTATGGCCAGTGGGTTCGGTGGATTGAGCCGAGGGAGTGGCAGGTGGAGGGATGACCAAAGGCCTGACTTGTGTCAGTGGCAGCTGGGTGCCCACTAATGGACCCTGCGCAGCAACATCAGCTGTGGCAGGGTCATTGACCGCAACGGTCCTGGTTGGCAGACTCACAACCGGGGTGCTGTTGGGTGCATCTGCCCCTGCACTTGCCAACACCCGGCTGTTCGGGGCAGCAGATGACATGACTGCCCCAGGGACACGTGTCTTGGTCTGAGCAGCCCGGCGTGCCCCTATGGTTTCCCCCCTGGCCTGTTGGAGATCTACCAAGGGCTCTTCAAGTGCCAACGCAGCCTGCGCTGGCAGACCCTGAGCCTGGGTGGCGGTGTCCACAGCTGCACCTGCAGCTACCGCTACCCTTGGGCCCGTGGCAGTCGATGGAACGGACTGCTGGGTCATACGGGTGCTAGTGCCAGATGCAGGAGCTGCATCCCCCGGAACCACAGGGGGTGGTGGCATGGCTGCACCAACACATGGCACAACATTGTGCTCAAGTGGCGCACCCCTGCCTCTTCCCCCTCTGTGGCTGCCCTGGACACCCTGGAGTCCCCCTACTCCCTGGTCACCACGGCCACGTCCCCGACCACGCCCGCCACGAGGAGTACGCCCAGCTGAGGCGCCCCTCACCTTTGGTGGCCCCCCAACCATGGCACAGATGTAATAGTGCTGGCACAGATGGAGTGGTGCCAATGGGAGGTGTACACCACAATTGTCCTGGGCAATTGGGGTGAAGGGGGTGGGAAGCAAGATGTTAACAGCCCCCCTGCACCTGCAAGGCTGTATGTGACCCCGGTGATGTGGTGACGGGTCACGCAACGCTCAGGCACCCCAAAACTGCAGTAAAACCGTGCACGCAACCCTGCAGCCTACGTGCGTGGATTTGACCTCCCGCAGTACGCGGTGGCACCCAGTAACACGAATAACGCGTACACGTGGGACACGCAGGCTACGATGACATCGAAAATGGGTGCAATACACAGGGGCACCCGCAGTGGGAAAAGGAGCGTTTGCGACTCACCGTCTGACTAGCGCGATGCAGAAAAACACACGTAGCCAATACCCCCGCCAAAAGAAGAGATACGTCCTTGAGAGCTGTGAAGTAGATGGCGCGCGAAACAACTGGAAGCAGCAACACACGTCGGTCTCCACGGAAGGCACGTACAGCGAACTGCTGGGCCCGCTCACCTTTAACCCGTGCTGAGGGAAACGCACGCGCGCGTCACGTCACATGCGGACGTGCAGTTTTTCATGCGCGATTACGCGCATTACACGCGGACGTGCAGTTTTTCACGCGCGATTACGTGCATTACACGCGGACGTGCAGTTTTCCACACGCGATTAGCCTGGGTACGTGTTTTTCCGGGTGTGCGGGTAGTCCCACACGCGATTAGCCTGGGTACGTGTGTTCCGGGGTGGCGTGAACTTTCACACGCGATTGGTTGAAATCCACGTGTGTTCTGTCATCACGTGCAATGAGGGATACACCCTCGCACGACACGTCACAGACGCGCTCACGCGCTGAGGGCCTTTGGTCCAATGAAAATGCGTATGCGTGCAGACGCGCTTACGCGCTACGGGCCTATCCTCGAATTACACGCTGACGTGCAGATTTTTCACGTGCCAAATCACTCCGTATCAAGCTGGCCACGCGAATACACACGGAAGACCACGCTCCTGCCCAGAAGGCCGAATCACTGCCCCCCAGTGCCCCGAGCAGCCTCCCACGTGCCATCTGCTGCTGCCTGCCTGCCTGCCTGCCTGCCTGCTGCCACCGTGCCCTGCCATTTGGTGCCTGCACATCAGTCATCTGCAGGGGTCCAGTTGCTGTGTCGACCCCTGCTGGAACAGTAGACTCCCGACTGGGATACCATCGCTCCACAGCCCAGCCCCAGGACCCAGTTGCCCACCCACGCCTGCCTCGGGGGTCGCCATGTCGGGGCAAGCACCATCTGAGACCAGTGGCGACCCCCAGCCAGAGAGGCAGAGGGCCACCAGCTTCAGTGAGAAGGAAGTTGGTGTCCTGGTGGAGCATGTCCTGGGGCATTATGATGCCCTCTTCGGAAGACCACGCGCCAACAAGGAAGGACGGGAGAGGATCTGGGACGATGTAGTGGTTGCCATCAACGCGGAGGGGGTGGCAACCCGCGACATCAAGCACATCAAGAAGCGCTGGGAGGACTTGAGGTCCAGGACCCTCAATAAGGCCCGGCGCCTCGCGGAGGGGGGCCGGGCACGCCTGAGTGACATCCAGATGAGGGTCCTGGAACGCGTAGACCCAGCGCTCCACGCCCAGATCCTTCAGAGGCAGACCCATCTGGAGTTGGCCGGTAAGTGGCAAAGCATTACTGTGTGAGACAGGGCATGTTGCAGTGTGCTGGTTGTCTGATACCTGCCTGTATGTGTGACATAGGCCATGTACGTATGTGTGTGTGCAGGGACATCATGGTCAGGCATGTGAGTACAGTGATGTGTGAACCACATGGTTGGTGCATGTGTTCTATTGCAACATGGGGGGCTCTGTGCGGAATGGACACATGGAAGCATGGCAGTCTCTATTCCTGGACATGGGTGGGGGTGAGGGATGGGTGCTGGTCCCATGTACACGTATGGTGCCCATGTGTGTGTGTCTGAACTGCGTGTCTGTGACTTGTAACTGCCATGGATGCATGACACATGTCTGTGACAATGTTCAGATTCACTGATGCAGCCTAGTCATCCTTGTATCCACTGCGTCTGTGGTGTACGAGGCCAGATGGATGGAACTACGGTGAGGTGTGTGCATGTGATGGCAAGACCCATGATGCATGTGAGTTTAAAACCAACATTGTATGAATCATGAGTCCCTTAGTCATGTATGCCAATGTCCATGGCATGCGCCATGCCTGTTACTGTATGTGTTTTGCCTGCACTGACCCATGTGTTGTGGAGGGACATGATGGAAGTGATGTATGACAGTGCCACTCATCTGCTGTTGCTTCCTGTCTAGGGGACCATTGTACAGTACCCTGATGCTTGTGTTCTATGTCTCCCTCTACACAGTGGCAAGTGAAGAAGAGGGCGGAGAAGGCGCTGTGGAGCATAGCGGCGGGGATGCCACCACGGCTGCAGCGGAAGGGGTGGGTGAGCCCCCACAGGGGCTTGCACCGGCGGAAGACGGCGTGGAGACATCCAGGTTGGTGGTTTCCACAGAGGGGGAGGAGGCCGCTACTGAGCCACACATGGGGCCTGGTGGGGGCATCCCCGCTGGTGCAAGTGGTGCAGTCCAGGGCCAGGGGCAGGAGGCAGCACAGGTCGCCGTGGAGGTGCCTGTGCATGTCACTGTCCCTGACACTGTGACTGCACCACCATGCACCAGCAGGGATGCCCCATCCCAGGCCCGTCCGCAGGTAGGGGAGATGTCCATGTCATCTGACACTCCTCTACCTGCGGACGAGGGGACCCCTGGCCGTGTGGAGAGGGTCCTGATTGGTGTCGCGTTGCGCACGGCTGGCATTCGTGATGAGGTGCATGCCTCCCGGGAGGAGCATGCACATCATCACGAAGAGCACCGTGCGTACGTGAACCATTTGGGAGCCGCCATGGTCGGGGGTTTCCTACATGTGTGTGGCCTTCTGGCGACCCTCTCCTCCTCTGTGGAGGCTATGCGCCAGTCGTGCTCCATGCCGTCTTCCGGCCCACATGCCACCAGGGCCCCCTCTGGACCTGCCCCGACCAACGCAGCCAGCTCGGTGGGGACCCCATCCCTGCCACAGTCGGGAGTCGAAGGTCTAGCAGGGGTGGACACACCAGCAACTGTCCCCCTGCAGATGGAGGATGTGCCGGCATCATCTGGCAGGGCACGTGCACGACGGCATCGGTGGATTCCATCAGCCTGGATGCCGTCGTGCTGGCAGAGGCAGTGGCGTCGGAGGCAGCAGCAGGCTCGACGTGGGAGGCATCATGGCTCGGGGCCATCAAGATCAGAGGGGCAGGCATCGGCCGGAGGGCAGGAGAACCCTGGGATGGCAGTGTCTTCCGTGTGGGAGCAGTTGGTCCAGCGGATAGGTGCGGAGCGGCAGCGGGCGGAAGAGGAGCGGCTCACCATGGTCAGGGCGGAGTTCTCCATCCGTCGGGCGTTGAGGCGGGCTGAGTGCCTCGAGGAAGCTCGCAGGGAGTTTGAGGTGGACACGGGGTTGTCCCTGCGAGACCTCGGGGCCAGGACAGAGTCCCGCCTCCGGGACATCGACATGGAGTTCGAGGATGCCCTAGCCGGCAACATCACAGAGTGAGCCGCAGGACTTGCCCGCTGCCATTGTATATAGTTCTTTAGTTAGTTAGTGTTAGGTTTCCTTTATTTTTTACGTTTTTTTTGGACCGCTCGGACAATGGCCACTTTTCTGTATATATTTTTATTATTAGTTAGTAGTAGTAGGTTTAATTTATGGTGTTGGGCTCATGGACCCTGGGATATTCTTGTACATAGTTTGATGTTTGGAAAAAATGTGTTGGATTTATATTTGTGTTCACCATGAGGCAATGGTTTTTCCTTATTTTTCCCCCCATTATTTTGCTTTGGACTACATTAGTTTTTGGATTCCTTTGTTTTTTGATTTTTTCTATTAGTTCTTGGACATGGACCATTTGTTTTGTCATCCCCATTGTTGTGTGTTTTATTTCTTTACTTCATTTTCATCTTTAATACATATATTTATTACTTACATTTGTGGTATTTTCTCATTGGTTTCATGCATGTCATGATATGGGTTTTGACATTCACTTGCACCCATTGTGTATGTGTGTGTGAGGGACATGTGTTCATTTACATACTTGCCATTGGGGTTGTATCATGTAATTGCATCTACTATGTGGGTGGATGCAATCCTTGGCTGGGTGTTTGTGCTGGGTATGCTGCCCATTACTGCCATGATTGCGTTTCGTCAGGACCTGGGGGCAGGGGGACATGAGTGGGGGCCTGCTGGGGGGTGGGGGTGCAAGGGGACATGGTTTTGGGCCTGCTGGCAGGTGCCCCACAGTGCTGGGGGGTGGGGGTGCAAGGGGACATGAGTGGGGGCCTGCTGGGGGGTGGGGGTGCAAGGGGACATGGTTGGGGGCCTGCTGGCAGGTGCCCCACAGTGCTGGGGGGTGGGGGTGCAAGGGGACATGAGTGGGGGCCTGCTGGGGGGTGGGGGTGCAAGGGGACATGAGTGGGACATGGTTGGGGGCCTGCTGGCAGGTGCCCCACAGTGCTGGGGGGTGGGGGTGCAAGGGGACATGAGTGGGGGCCTGCAGGGGGGTGGGGGTGCAAGGGGACATGAGTGGGACATGGTTGGGGGCCTGCTGGCAGGTGCCCCACAGTGCTGGGGGTGGGGGTGCAGGGGGACATGAGTGGGGGCCTGCTGGGGGGTGGGGGTGCAAGGGGACATGGTTGGGGGCCTGCTGGCAGGTGCCCCACAGTGCTGGGGGGTGGGGGTGCAAGGGGACATGAGTGGGGGCCTGCTGGGGGGTGGGGGTGCAAGGGGACATGAGTGGGACATGGTTGGGGGCCTGCTGGCAGGTGCCCCACAGTGCTGGGGGGTGGGGGTGCAAGGGGACATGAGTGGGGGCCTGCAGGGGGGTGGGGGTGCAAGGGGACATGAGTGGGACATGGTTGGGGGCCTGCTGGCAGGTGCCCCACAGTGCTGGGGGGTGGGGGTGCAGGGGGACATGAGTGGGGGCCTGCTGGGGGGTGGGGGTGCAAGGGGACATGGTTGGGGGCCTGCTGGCAGGTGCCCCACAGTGCTGGGGGGTGGGGGTGCAAGGGGACATGAGTGGGGGCCTGCTGGGGGTGCAAGGGGACATGAGTGGGACATGGTTGGGGGCCTGCTGGCAGGTGCCCCACAGTGCTGGGGGGTGGGGGTGCAAGGGGACATGAGTGGGGGCCTGCAGGGGGGTGGGGGTGCAAGGGGACATGGTTGGGGGCCTGCTGGCAGGTGCCCCACAGTGCTGGGGCGTGGGGGCGCAGGGGGACATGAGTGGGGGCCTGCAGGGGGGTGGGGGTGCAGGGGGACATGAGTGGGGGCCTGCAGGGGGGTGGGGGTGCAAGTGGACATGAGTGGGACATGGTTGGGGGCCTGCTGGCAGGTTCCCCACAGTGCTGGGGGGTGGGGGTGCAGGGGGACATGAGTGGGGGCCTGCTGGGGGGTGGGGGTGCAAGGGGACATGAGTGGGACATGGTTGGGGGCCTGCTGGCAGGTGCCCCACAGTGCTGGGGGGTGGGGGTGCAGGGGGACATGAGTGGGGGCCTGCAGGGGGTGGGGGTGCAAGGGGACATGAGTGGGACATGGTTGGGGGCCTGCTGGCAGGTGCCCCACAGTGCTGGGGGGTGGGGGTGCAGGGGGACATGAGTGGGGGCCTGCAGGGGGGTGGGGGTGCAGGGGGACATGAGTGGGGGCCTGCAGGGGGGTGGGGGTGCAAGTGGACATGAGTGGGACATGGTTGGGGGCCTGCTGGCAGGTGCCCCACAGTTCTGGGGGGTGGGGGTGCAGGGGGACATGAGTGGGGGTCTGCTGGGGGGTGGGGGTGCAAGGGGACATGAGTGGGACATGGTTGGGGGCCTGCTGGCAGGTGCCCCACAGTGCTGGGGGGTGGGGGTGCAAGGGGACATGAGTGGGGGCCTGCTGGGGGGTGGGGGTGCAAGGGGACATGAGTGGGACATGGTTGGGGGCCTGCTGGCAGGTGCCCCACAGTGCTGGGGGGTGGGGGTGCAAGGGGACATGTGGCTTGGCTGGGGGGCATGCCCATGGTGGATGGGCTGCCTGCGGGACATGACAGGGGTGCAGGGTAGTCCCCTGTGGTGTGGGCTGCCTGCAGAGGTCGTGGAGGGGGTAGAGGGGAGACCTGGGAGGACCCACACTGGCAATTCACCTCTTCAACTTCCCGCACACCCACGTAATACACTGCCCCACTCGCACAGTCCCAATCGCGTGTAGGATTTCTCGCGCACCCCTGTAATACACGTATCCAGGCCAATCGCGTGTAGATTTTCTCGCGCACCCCTGAAATCCACGTACCCAGGCCAATCGCGTGTAGATTTTCTCGCGCACCCCTGTAATACATGTACCCAGGCCAATCGCGTGTAGCATTTCTCGCGCACCCCTGAAATCCACGTACCCAGGCCAATCGCGTGTAGATTTTCTCACGCACCCCTGAAATCCACGTACCCAGGCCAATCGCGTGTAGATTTTTTCGCGCACCCCTGTAATACATGTACCCAGGCCAATCGCGTGTAGCATTTCTCGCGCACCCCTGAAATCCACGTACCCAGGCCAATCGCGTGTAGATTTTCTCGCGCACCCCTGTAATACACGTACCCAGGCCAATCACGTGTAGAATTTCTCGCGCACCCCTGGAATCCACGTAGCCAGGCCAATCGCGTGTAGATTTTCTCGCGCACCCCTGTAATACACGTACCCAGGCCAATCACGTGTAGAATTTCTCGCGCACCCCTGAAATCCACGTACCCCGCTCAATCGCGTATTTAACTTCCCGCGCGCCACTTTTTTGATGCGCTGGGACTCTACCGCCTGCCTTCGTGTGGCGGCCGTGTTTCAGCTTGTGCGTGTCTTTGGCTGTGCGTGGCTTTGCCCTATTCGATTCCATGAATACGTGTGGTTCGAGTGCGTGTGGGCGTTCCGTCTGCTTCCCTGCAGTACATCCCCAGTTACGCCCTTATTTTCGCGTGTTGTTCCCCATTCCGCGCGTTACGCCCCCATGTCCCGCCCACTTTCTGGTGTGTGCGCTGAGGTTGTGCGCTTTCACTGTGCGCGTCGCGCACGCCTTTCGCGATGTTGCAGTGACTTGTGCGCCATGCACGGGTTTGGCACACATCCCGCGGTGAACACGCGCAGGGACTTCCATGAATCGCACGCGTGCGCGTGCGCCTGTTTTTTTCCGCTTGCGCCTGCTTGCGCCTGCTTGCGCCTGCTTGCGCGTAGATTTTCGGCGCACGTTTGTTCCATGAATCGGCCACTGAGTATCTTGCTGTGGATGGATCTGGATGGATGGATCAGGAATCTCTTGTATCTCGCTGTGTCCCCCGTATATAGCCCAAATGACCTCATTCAATTTACAATCTGGGGGGGAGTACTCTAGAATTACTCCTATCCTGGGATAGGACAGTCTATCATTCCTCTCTCCACCCCCCTGGGCCTATTGTTTCAGGGGAGAGAGCATCATTCGTCTATTTGCATTTATGACACTTCTTTGTTTTTGATGTCCGCTTTTCAGCATAAATGAGTTATGGATCATAATTCCAAACTTATAATAGTCACCGCCATAAGAAGTAAATATGTGGTTTCAGTATGTCGCAGGGAATAAGACAAACCGACCGCCAACTCAATGCGAGGTAGCATCGTACTTTGGCACATTTTTAGCCCTTTTCTTGAAATACATAATAGCTCAAATTCTGCCAATAATTACACATGTTCATAACATCACTTTCCATCTTCCAAATTAGTTTCATATGTGTCCCATTTATGAATCAACCAGCAACGCATCTTTCCTGGCCAATTCAGTTCCCAAAATGCTAAAAACATGCAGTTGGTCTCTTTACATCCGCTGAATAATCACATGGAAAACTAGCATAATACAAAATTATTACTTATTCAGGGTGCTGGGAAAAATGTCTTAAATGGAATAATTCCTTTAATGTCAATCTGGAGGTTCAGTCACCTCTGGGGCGGTGCTGCAACCACCCACAGCAAACTATCTCCTCGCGGCTCAGCTTGCAACAAAGGACTTTTATGATGCCATTTGAAGTTTGACAGCTCATCCTTCAGAGTGGGTGACATGCATGCATGACCAAGAAGTGGGAGGAAATCACACTTCTTGGTCATGCATTAGCCACACGGGCATTCTTTGTTCCCTCTTCCAGTACTGCCTGCTAGTCTGGCAGGGCAGAGAATCCTCACACTCTCAGCCACCTCACAGGCCATTGCTAAATAGTTCACTTGTAAGCGTAACTTCCAGGGGATGCTGGACTTCCAAATTAGTTTTTTTTTCTGCCTGAGCCAAACTGGTATTACTGGTTCTCAAGGTAGTTGAAGAGCGTAATATACATGCGTAGCCAAAACACCCAACCCAAACATATTCGCTGCCATTTCAGTGCAAGCAAAATTGTAATTTCACGTTGGCTTTCAAACGTCATTTTTCTTGACTTCCTTTTACACATGTGCAGTCAATATTCCATTTAAAGTTTCAAATGCGGTTCTGTCGTTTTGAGTGGGTTTGCATTTACTGTTGGTTTATGGACACAGATGGGGCTTGCGCAGGGTTCTTTGATTGGACACACAATAACAAGGGAAAACAATGCTGTTTCTTTCATTCACAATGTTATGCGCGCGGTGGTTCACATCAAAGTGAATCAAAAGCTGTGTTAGTTTGCAATGTGGAAATCTTTGCCCCTCATGTGATTTATCAGTAAGAAAATGCTGTTTTTGGGATGTATTTCCTAACATTTTGGCATTCAGATGGAATGAAGTACGTTGGGCTGTTTTTCAATGCAGTACGTAACTTTGTGGTATTTTGATGAAAGAAATAACAAATGCAGGGCCGTCTTGAATGCCGTGCGCAACTTAGTTATTCAGATGACAAAACAGCAAATGTAGAGCAGTTCTGAATGCAGGTCATTTTCTTATGATTCAAATGAAAGGAAAGCAAATGCAGAGCCATTCTTTGGGTGGCAGTGTTCAATGCTCTCCACACATGTGCCAGGAAGACAAAAGCACAACCATTTTAGTGGCACTGTTTAGATGTGGTTTTTAGGTGCAGGTGATTTCTGCTTCGGGGCTTAAATATACCTCACAGAGGAATAATCTTTTTTCAAGCTGTGTGCGAGTAGCTGGTTTGTATTTGTGTGTGGTGAGTAAGCATGAGAGAAATTGAGGGATTTAAGTGACATGGTCAATTTAATTTTCTTGCAAATTAAATATATTGATTTAGAATTATCGATCTGAGACGGCTCAGAACAGTCTTTCTAAATCTAAATATTGCACACCTGCTGCACACGAGTGCACACAGGGGCTGACAGGGGCAGACGGGATAACCGGGAGAATAGTGACGTCGGCTGTGAGGTGAGTGTTTGTCAGTGTGCCTGTGTTTATGTTGTGTGTTTCAGCATGTGTGTTTATGTGTGTTTGAGAGTGTGCATGTATCTGTCTGTGAGGGGGTGGGCAGGAATGATAATGCAGGGAGTGGGCGTGGGATTAAATGAGCGTTCAGGGGAGACCACCCGCCCGATTTTAAGCGGGAGATTGGTTTTCAAGAGGATGGGGTTCTTATAATTCGAATATTAAAGGCTGCACCAAATAGGCCGACACAAATCGGTTATTTTGGCGTGCGTCCTTTAATATTCGAAAATATCACATAGAACCACATTGAGAGCTCACCAAGAGATTGGGATTCTGCTTGTGGTTTCCATTGTGCTTTCACATTATTTGTCTTGCTGTTGGTTGCGTTACGGTTCGAGGTGTTTGGCTTTAGTGGTTGATTTGTGAAGATGTCCTGTTTTGAAGTTTAGATATTCCGGGCAACAGTGAAAGCGTTCTCTTAGGGTTTTTTCAGTGCTTTAATGTGATCTATTCCAATCATTATAGTTTCCTGAGTGCCAAGCGCCGTGTTCTGAGCAGATAGTGGACAGCTGGTATGGACTGAGCCTCAGGGGGCTGTCATCAACTGCCCCCATGTTGCCAGTCAGCAGTCTTATCGCATCCTGTTATATTCCTTTATATATTCCTTTCACTCTGGGGCTTATAATGTGCGCTTTGCAGCACTTGCATTTGAAGCTGTGTTTGCTGGAGCCATTCTGGCCGTCACTTCCATCAAAAAGTATTATGACCTTGTTGCCTTTTAGCATTGGTACTACATCTGCCACTTACTGACAGAGAAGGGTTTATAGCTTTTTAGTGGGGATTTAGTGTTTCAGCTCTCTGCTGGCTGGCCGTCTAGTGATAATTGGCAGCTATTAACCACCGGATCAATTTGTCTCTGTTATAGTGTTTGCACCCCAAGGATGCCTCAGTTTTCGACTCTAAGAAAGGGGGGGTCCCCAACCATGTTGTTGAAATGGGACCCAACACATCTTCATTCGGGCCTGTTTGCAGCTGTATTTATATGCACTGAGTTCAAAGGGGTACCTACCTCTGAAGGTTCTTCGAAACCAGGGCAGGAACCTCACTTTGCACCAATGGACAGTGGTACCGCCTCTGAGGGCCAGGTGTGAAAGTTTTGAAAGTTTTCACACCCCTCAAGAAAATCAACGAGGGGCGGGCCAGATGTGCTCAACTCTTTTTATTTTATTTTTACATTTATGAAGCGCTCACACAGCCGGCAGGCATCGAGGTGCCAAGACGCGCACGCTGCCGCTGAGCTATCCTCCCGGGCTAACTCTCTGTCCATTAGCAGCCAGGTGGGAGAGGAGTAGTGTAATTATACCTTCAGGTGAAACCCGCACTTGCATTAGTAAAGTGCAGTTTGCTCCAATGGGGGCTTACAAATGTATAATACAAGAAATAATCTTTCCAAGATATTGTGTAATTTTTTGCTAACATGGTATTATAACATCTCTAAAAGGTTGGACCCAGTTATAAAGTAAAATAATTTTCCAAAAAATTATAACCACCTTTTACTCCCATAACGAATCGCATGTTTGTGGGAATGCAACATGCAGTCATGTTCTGCTTAGTAGTAAAATGCAGTAAACCATAACTAAGCGCAGGGGAGAGGTTTTATTTTATTTGTATTTATTTATTTGCATTTGTGAAGCGCACAACTGTCCTGAGGTATTGTGGCGCTGTTAAGAAGGCTTGCTTACTTACATAAGTGCTTGTGAGAAGTGGTAGTTACAGAAGTGCTAGCAGAGATATACAGTTTTCCTGATTCCCTTTGGTAGGGCCGCATCAGCACACAATGCAGAAAGTCAAAATATGTGGCATAGACAACATGCACAGCCCCTTCTTGAAGGGCGGCATGGGCGCACAATGCAGAAAGTCAAAATATGTGGCACAGACATGATTCGCAGCCCCTTCTTGAAGGGCGGCATCAGCACACAATGCAGAAAGTCAAAATATGTCGCACAGACATGATGCGCAACCCCATCTTGAAGGGTGACATCGTTAAGGTTAGCTTCTTGGCTTGGCCCGTGTAAAGTGTGATAGCACCAGCCAGTCCTGGCCTTTATGCTCCCATCACACTGCTGCACTCTGGTCCCTGCACTCCTGTGCTTATTACAGGCAATACAATAAGAACTACTGCACAGCTTTACAGACCCTGAGCTGAGAGCCAGAACTTGCCAAACACCTCACCCCTCACTCAGAGACCCCTGAAAGCTTTCCTTCCAGATCCTGGGGATACGCTTAGTGTAAGCACACAACCCTTTCCCTGAGTAAGTCCCTACTCCCCCTTCCTTTACACTATATGGACATGTACAGGATGGAGAGGCAGTGAGCATTGCTAGGTCCTGACTAAAGGGAGTTGCATAGGACACCGAGACACATGACCCTTCCCCCACTTCATCCTTACTTATTTGTGGCAGATTGCCCTGTCCTGTGGTGTTCCTTCCGGCCCAGGCAAAGGTCCTCTTTAGGACTGAGAGACAGCTCCACAACATGGGAGAACTATAAGGTGACCCCCATGCACAGGGTACTAGTTTAACTCTTACTACTCCCCTAGTGCTTAGACCCACCAACAGTTCTGCTTGCTGCTTGCCCTCCGTGGACATTCGGGAACAAACCAACTCAATGACACGCTTTTTATCCGCCTCTGTGGATGAAATGCTTTACCAGTTTAGCCAGGAAACACACAGGGCCTCATTACGAGGTATGCCGGGAAGGCAAAAACGATGCTGGTGTGGTAATACCGGCATCGTTTACCGTCCCGTTGCATTCCGACCCCCAAACCCGGTATTAGCGGCACACTAAACAACGGTGCCGCTAATAGCGGCATAGGCGCGTACACGCGCCCCTTCAGCAAGCAAATACCGGCATGCCGGTAATAGGGGGTAATTCCAAACCACTCATACATGCAAATACCGGCATCGCGAAGCCGGTAATCACGGCCTGCGCGATGCCGGCCATACAAGCATCGCGGACCACCCGCAAACAGCAAGCAGGATACAAGGAAGCTGCCACAGGTGCACACAATCCCCAGAGGTGGGGTCAATGGAGGCAGTGCCAGTATAAACTGAGTACACACCACAACCCGCCCCACAGGTGTAGGCAATGTAGAGTGGCCCAGTACAAAAGGAGCACACCTACACACCACACCCCTTCCTACACCAAAATGCTACCACTAGCAGTTGCAATCATGGCACTGGAGGACATGCCTATACTGCTACAACTACAGCAACAACAACAACAGCAACAACTACAGCATCAAGAACAGGCTGCACAGAGGAGACGCAGGAGGAGAAGGAGGGTGAGACAGGCCCAGCAATTACCACCAGCGCAGCCACAAGTGCCTCGTAGGCAGCCACCAATCCCTCGCACCAGACCCAGCCCATTCAACCTAACCCCTGAGCAGATCCACACCCTGTACCGGTTGGACCGTGACACCATCACCACCATAGCGGACATGATACCGAACGACATTGCCAGCCACATTGAAATACGCACTGCCCCACCCCACTACTAAAGGTGGTGTCTGTGCTATACTTCCTGGCCACAGGCACCTACCAACACACAGTGGGCCAGCTGCATGGCATTTCACAACCACTATTCTCACGCATGCTGAACCAAGTGCTGGATGCCCTCCTGAAGCACACAAGCACCCACATATCCCTACCACGGACTGCCCAGGAGATACCCAAAACCAAAGTAGGCTTCCATGCACTGGCAAGCATGCCCAATTGTGTTGGTGCCATCGACTGCACCCATGTGGAATTGGTAGTCCCCCATGCCATAGAGGCGGTGTACTGCAATCGCAAGCAATACCACTCCATCAATGTGCAAATGGTATGTGACTCCAGCAAGATCATCACACATTGCTGCGCCCGATTTCCTGGATCCACACATGATGCCATGGTACTGCGCAACTCCACGCTACCCTGTCACATGGAGCGACATGCGGGACCACGAGCCTGGCTGCTCGGTGAGTTGCACAACAGGGCCATGACCATGCTATGGGGTACTGTTGTGTGCGGATGCAGAAGGGGGAGGGACATCTGCACCCGGGTGGGAAAGGGGGGGAATAGTGCACCTGGGTGGGAAAAGGGGGGGGGGAATACTGCACCTGGGTGGGAATAGCCGGTGATTGGAGAATGCATGCAGAGCCAAAACCTCCTGACATGAACCAGTCAAACGGTACATGACACTTCACTGGGCCACATATCACAAATAATGCATATCGATGAGAACAAGTAAGAGGCACAACCAGGCCACCATGGTGATGGCAAGCAATGCATGAATGAACAAGATGGCAAGTGTGGCAATGTGGGCAGTGTGACCATGCATATTAAATAATGAACAGCATGAATTGGAGTCAAAACATTGTTGCACTACCATAGCATATCTGCTTCAGCATGCATGATTACACCCTGCATCATCTATTGAACGCCATCCAGACTACCACACCTCATGACAGTATAGATTGCACCTAGATAACATTTTTTCATGCTTACAGGGGCATGTGCATGGCCACACCAAATAGCTGCTGCCATGACTGTGCTCCCTGAATGTGGCAGTTCAGAGTGACACACACCTATTTGAATCTGCTTGCAGGTGATGGAGGATATCCCTTGAGGCCGAGGCTACTCACCCCTGTGCGTAACCCGCAGAACAGCCATGAGGAGGAGTACAATCGTGTGCACACCTGTACCCGTGTTGTGATTGAGCAGACCTTTGGCCTGTGGAAGGGGCGGTTCCTCTGCCTCAGCAGGTCTGGTGGGGCACTCCTATATAGGCCTGAAAAGGTGGCAAAGATCACCATGGGCTGTGTCATGCTGCACAACATGTGCGTCCAGAGAAATGTACCACTGCCACCTGACATTGACATGCATGGGCCGGGTGAGGATGATGAGGATGGAGACGGAGGTGAAGTAGCCCCCCTGCCAGTACGTGATGCACGGGATGGCCATCCTGTACGCCAAGCACTAATTCACAAATACTTCTGAAACACAGGGACTATGAAAGACTTGTGTCAGTCAGACAATGGGCCAATGTGGACATGCACACAGGGAATGTTGGGAGTTGGGCACTGAACACCATACCACATTAAATGGATGCACACAAAAATAACAATGTCCAGCCATGAATTTTTCTTATCACAACGTGTGTATTATTTAAAACAGCAAAAATGTGCCCACTCCCCCTTCCCAGACTCCCACAACAAACTCCCTGACACCCCCCAACAAACTCCCTGACCCCCCCAACAAACACCAACACCCCCAATAGACTCCACAAGATGCACCCCTTCACCCCCAACCTTGTGTCCCACTACCATTGTCCCCCCACACTACTTCCGGGACTTCTTCCTGTCCAGAGGCAGCATTTCAGTGTGCCTTGCACTCCTACGTGTGTGGCGCACTGGGCTGGTGGGGACAGATGAAGCTGGTGTGGAGGTAGTAGGTGATTCGCTGGCAGGTTCCACACCTCCTGCAAGCCGTGGCCACTGCATATGAAGCAGCATTGAGGTCAGCACCTGTGTCACCGCCCCCAGGCAGTCCCTCATTAGCCGAGCCGATGCATTGACAGCGGCTGTGTTTGCTTCGATGGCCGCTGTGGTCCCTGCAATTGCAATGGTTTGCTCCCCGTCTGCTATGTACTGGCGGAGTAGGTCTAACATGACCTCCTGTTGGGCCTCCACCATCGACAATCGTGTCTCCAGGGTTCTGGAGGGGGCGGGAGTGGTGGGTTGTGCAGTCACGTGGATGGCATTTTCGGGACTGGACTCCTCAGAGGTGGGTAGGTCACAGTCACGGAGGCAGGGATCAACTTCACTGCAGGTGGGTGACTGCAGGTGTTGGGAAGAGGGGGTGGGCACGGGGCTCGGGCTGCCCGGGCATGTCACCTCAGTGTCTCCCTCAGGCTCCACACTGGCATCAAGTTCTTCCCCAGTTGAGACGGGTGGTTCCAGGGACTCCCCTTGACAGGTGTGGGTGTGGCCTGCTTGTCTCGAGCGGAGGTGGTGGTGGTGGTTGCCCTCTTCTTACAGTGTGAGGTCGATGCCCTCGCAGTTGTCTCCTGGGTTGCCTCTTCCTCATCAGTGCCTGGGGGGGTAGAAGAGATGCAGGGCATCAGTGATGGTGTGACATGGCAGTGGCGGTGCTGTTCATTATTCATTTGATCATGCTTTCATGTCTTATAGGTGTGTCACGCAGGGTATTCAGGGGGGGCATATAACCATTCACTGCATGGCAGGTGGCATGCCGTTGATTTTGGGTTTGTGTGAAGTATCACATGGGCAAGCTCCAGGTGTGTTGGCTGTGTGTTGGTTAAGGGATGGGCACTCAGCATGCATTTCAGTGTGGCAGCGTTTGGCCCGCCATCTGTATTTGGGTATGGTGATGTGGGTGTTGGGACATACATTGGCTTGCCTAGACTCTCTACCACTTCACTTGTGCTACTTCATGGTCTCCCCTACAGGTATCTGCAAGGTCACTCACCTCCTTCCGTGGTTGATGCCGCACCCGTTTCCATCTCACATAATCCCTTGATGGACTCAGGAATGATGAATCTGCTGGCTGTTTCTCCAAGGGCATCAATTTGGCAGGGGGGTGGACATCCCCGCCTGTGGCCATGGCCTCCCTTCGATTGGTGGCCATGATATTGCGTACCCTCAACCGGAGGTCATCCCACCGCTTCCTGCAGTCCCTCACACTGCGCGGGGTGGGACCTATGGCTGATACCTTGCAGGCTACCTCCTGCCAGATTTGCCTCTTTTGTTGCTGCACCTCCCGCTTCTTGTCATGGGATTGTATTGTGTCTGCATGTGCAGCTAGAGTGTCTGCTAATATGGTGAGCTCTGCGTCTGAGTAACGCTGTTTACGCAGCCGGGGGTGGTCTTCCTGGTAGCCTTTGACATCCTCTATGGATTTCCACTGTGCTCTCCGAGTATCGACTAGTGGTTATGAAGGATGGCAATGGATTGTGTTTTTAAAGATGGCCACCGGCCCATTTCCCGTTCCTGCGCGATGACGTAATTTCCGGGTCCGTTTTTTTGCAAACAGGGTATTACCATGCCGGTATTACCATGCCGGTATTTATGGGTTGGTATGAGGTGGTACCGCTATGGCGGGTCGCGCGATGCCGGTATAGGGGAGTTGGAGGCCCTTTAGCGGCATGGCGGTATTGACACTACCGGCATGGGGGGACGCGCGTGCTCGTGCACTCGTAATCACCCGCTATTAGCGGGTTCATATGAGCACGGACCCGCTCATTCCGGCATGCCGGTAATGAACCCGGTTTTACCAGGCAACTCGTAATGATGCCCACAGAGTTCTGCTGGAGGGGCTTCAATCCCCTGGCGTGGCTTGCAGATTATATTCTAAGCCTCTATTCTCTGGGGTTACATGCCTGGGCGAACACAATGAGGTGCTCCAGGAGAAACACAATTCTGACTGGATTGGAGAGCAAAGCTGAAAAATGGCGGTTGTAAGGCTTTGAATTAATCATAACCTATGTCATTTCTCTGGACAAAATTCAATGCCGTAATTTCTTATCCTGTCTTTGCCATCACAGAGGTTCTCCTGCTACCAGGGTCGGAGCGGAGCATAAACTCGGCCCAGGAACAAATGGAAATGTGGCCACATTCTCACATTACAATCCGTTGCTTTTCAGATCAGGCGGTTGAGTTTTGGAAACACCAGGGGGTGTTTTGGTGAGACACGTTGGAAAAGATGCATTTGAAAGCATATTTGCTTAGTCACATTAGTTAAGACTAGAGTAGTACTAGAGAAACTGGCGACTAGGGACACAATTCTGGCCCATTCCGCCAAAAAAGGGGTCCATTCTAGAATCATGGGCTGGCAGTTTGGCATCGCTCTGTAGGCCAGTCTGAGCCCGCCTGCTACCCACAGCCATGAGTCTAGTCTGAACTGCTGAGGCATGTGCCTCCCGCCCCACCGGAACACAAGCAAGCACAGCGTGCAGTGAGGTCCAGCAGCTGGGGGCAGCCTGACATCCATGCAGTAGTATGGAAAGTTACTATTGAGTGAAACCTCACCCCCCTTCCATCACTTTCTGTTTTCACTTTGTCTCTCTGAACAAAAGTTGATGCTCAGACATCAGTTCCATTATGTCCTGCAAGGACTGAAAAGTCTGGGGTTCCTTGTCTTCCGCGCAGTGGTTACACAATTCCCAATATCGGGAGCTCCAAAATGGGTATGCAAAGGGTTGATCTCACTTCTGTATTGCTGCAGGTGGGCTAAAATATGTATGCTTATAATTAATTCACTTATTATTTAAAATAATTTATTTTTGGCAGAAAGCTGAGTCTGATTAACGCAAGGCTTAGCTAGTGGGTGTGTCAACCCGTGCCCTCCCATGGCATCACCTGGTGAAGGGTTGTGCTGTTGGGATGACCGATTCCCCCGATCCTGCCAGTGAAGAATTTTTCTGATTCCACTGCACCCCCTTAATGAGACTGTGCAATGTCATTGTTGCTGGAGATGAAACAATATTGCCTCTTAAGTCATGTTTACCATGGATCAGGGAATGATGAGTCCTGAAGCAGAAACCTGCGGAGGCAGCGCATCAGGTTGGGCGACTCTTGCAGAGGATCAGGGATCCGGGAATGATGAGTCCTGAAGCAGAAACCTGCGGAGGCAGCGCATCAGGTTGGGCGACTCTTGCAGAGGATCAGGGAATGATGAGTCCTGAAGCAGAAAGCTGCGGAGGTAGCGCATCAGGTTGGGCGACTCTTGCAGAGGATCAGGGAATGATGAGTCCTGAAGCAGAAAGCTGCGGAGGTAGCGCATCAGGTTGGTCGACTCTTGCAGAGGATCAGGGAATGAGTCCTGAAGCAGAAAGCTGCAGGGGTAGCGCATCAGGTTGGGCGACTCTTGCAGAGGATCAGGGAATGATGAGTCCTGATGCAGAAAGCTGCGGACGTAGCGCATCAGATTGGGCGACTCTTGCAGAGGATCCGGGATCAGGGAATGATGAGTATTGAAGCAGAAACCTGCGGGGGTAGCGCATCAGGTTGGGCGACTCTTGCAGAGGATCAGGGAATGATGAGTCCTGAAGCAGGATGCTGCGGAGGTAGCGCATCAGTTTGGGCGACTCTTGCAGAGGATCAGGAAATGAGTCCTGACGCAGAAAGCTGGAGAGGTAGCGCATCAGGTTGGGCGACTCTTGCAGAGGATCAGTGAATGATGAGTCCTGAAGCAGAAAGCTGCAGAGGTAGCGCATCAGGTTGGGCGACTCTTGCAGAGGATCAGGGATCCGTGAATGATGAATCCTGAAGCAGAAACCTGCGGAGGCAGCGCATCAGGTTGGGCGACTCTTGCAGAGGATCAGGGAATGATGAGTCCTGAAGCAGAAAGCTGCGGAGGTAGCGCATCAGGTTGGGCGACTCTTGCAGAGGATCAGGGAATGATGAGTCCTGAAGCAGAAAGCTGCGGAGGTAGCGCATCAGGTTGGTCGACTCTTGCAGAGGATCAGGGAATGAGTCCTGAAGCAGAAAGCTGCAGGGGTAGCGCATCAGGTTGGGCGACTCTTGCAGAGGATCAGGGAATGATGAGTCCTGAAGCAGAAAGCTGCGGACGTAGCGCATCAGATTGGGCGACTCTTGCAGAGGATACGGGATCAGGGAATGATGAGTATTGAAGCAGAAACCTGCGGGGGTAGCGCATCAGGTTGGGCGACTCTTGCAGAGGATCAGGGAATGATGAGTCCTGAAGCAGGATGCTGCGGAGGTAGCGCATCAGTTTGGGCGACTCTTGCAGAGGATCAGGAAATGAGTCCTGACGCAGAAAGCTGGAGAGGTAGCGCATCAGGTTGGGCGACTCTTGCAGAGGATCAGTGAATGATGAGTCCTGAAGCAGAAAGCTGCAGAGGTAGCGCATCAGGTTGGGCGACTCTTGCAGAGGATCAGGGATCCGGGAATGATGAGTCCTGAAGCAGAAACCTGCGGAGGCAGCGCATCAGGTTGGGCGACTCTTGCAGAGGATCAGGGAATGATGAGTCCTGAAGCAGAAAGCTGCGGAGGTAGCGCATCAGGTTGGGCGACTCTTGCAGAGGATCAGGGAATGATGAGTCCTGAAGCAGAAAGCTGCGGAGGTAGCGCATCAGGTTGGTCGACTCTTGCAGAGGATCAGGGAATGAGTCCTGAAGCAGAAAGCTGCAGGGGTAGCGCATCAGGTTGGGCGACTCTTGCGGAGGATCAGGGAATGATGAGTCCTGAAGCAGGAAGCTGCGGAGGTAGCCATCAGGTTGGGCGACTCTTGCAGAGGATCAGGGAATGATGAGTCCTGAAGCAGGATGCTGCGGAGGTAGCGCATCAGTTTGGGCGACTCTTGCAGAGGATCAGGAAATGAGTCCTGACGCAGAAAGCTGGAGAGGTAGCGCATCAGGTTGGGCGACTCTTGCAGAGGATCAGTGAATGATGAGTCCTGAAGCAGAAAGCTGCAGAGGTAGCGCATCAGGTTGGGCGACTCTTGCAGAGGTGTTATTTGTCTCGGAGTGCACCAATGGGAGTTGGGAATAGGGGAATTTCCTACCACGTGAATAATAATCCAAGTTAGGCACCCCATGTGTGTTTTCAAATTAAGGAAGTTTAATAAATATATGTTTGGAATACCTGAAAGCATGTGTACAACATGCATCTTAAAGGCAGTGAATGCTCACCGATGCCAGCTGTGCTCAGAAAAGCCAGACAGATCTTTACAAATAAAGAAAAAATAGTATTGTTAAAATGAAAAAAAGGTGAAGGGGACACCCGGATTTGAACCGGGGACCTCTTGATCTGCAGTCAAATGCTCTACCACTGAGCTATATCCCCGTGCTGTCGAGTCTGATCCTAACCTCTGGAAACCATTGATTCTGTGCTGGTGAAGCGCTAAACGGAAGTGATGTTGGAAGGGTCCAAGGCGGTGCGTGAGAGCGTGAGATGGAGAGACACGTCAGCCGGATTTAGCACTTATATGAAGGGCAACGAGCGAGCAGCCCTGCCTTTTTCTGGTGACACCTTCCAAATCTCTTCAAAGCCACAACACACACCCCCTCCTCCCTCCTTGCTGACAATCAGGCACTTTGCATAACAAAGAGCTCCTTTAGTGCTCGCTCACAGGGCCCCGATCAACATTTATTAGGGCATCCTGGGGGCCATTTCAATATGAATGGGCCCCCCTTTGCTTACAGGTGTGGGGGTGAGGGGTGGACAGTGTGTAGCACCCTTGGGTTCCGTAATTAGAATGTTCTCTGTTCTCAAGGTGCAGGCAGCCAGAGTGGACCAAAACTAAACTGCCACTAGACAAAGTACATAATTGCTGTCAGAAACGTTCTAACTAGGATGAAACCATAACATTTTTACACCATGCATCGTAAAGTGCAGCAAATGCTCACTGATGCCAGCTGTGCTCAGAAAAGGAAGACAGGTCTTTACGAATAAAGAAATATTCATTATTAAAAATGAAAGAAAATTAGAAGAGGACACCCGAATTTGAACCAGGGTTGATCTACAGTCAAGTGCTCTACCACTGAGCTATATCCTCGTGCATTTCGATGAAAGGTCTAATTCTCTTCCAACCATGGATTGTGTATTGGTCAAGCACTCAGCAAGAAGTGACCATGGCACAACCGACGACGCGTGAGAGCGAGAGACACGTCTTAACTTGATTCTTTAGGCGCTATACTGATCTCCGTGGTTTCCAAATAATTAGGAGGGATAGAAGTGAGGGCGGAGGGACCTGGGGGGAGTAAGGAAATGTGTTATGTTGGTTGAGGGTACATTGACAGGGTCTGCAACCAGTGGCTGCTACGGACTACATCTCCCATGATCACCTACCATTGACCATTTGCCTCGAACTGATGGGAGCTGCATTAAGGTGGAGCAGAGCTGGTACATGGGAGGCATATGGGGCAGGGTTGGAGGCAGAGTGAGCGCCTGTTGAAGGAAGACCCTCCGTGGTTGAAAACCTTGTAGTTAATAAAGTGGCTGCTATGGGCAGATTATTTCTTTCTTCTTTATAGCAAATTCTACAGTCTTCCTAGTCACAGTCTTCAGGTGAGGCGCAGTCTTCACTCTCTCTCTATTCTATATAGTACTATAATCCTTGCATAGCCACAGTCCTTGTATGTTTTATTTGGACTCCGTGTAATGAAGAAGACTGGGAGGAAGTCGACCATTTCTCCCTTGTCCGTCTTTGTTCTATATGACCAACGGCATGGATGCCTGTCCCCTTCCCCTTCAGTCGGGCGGTGTTTCCTGCATTCACGGCTGGGTTTCCGTCGATATTTCGTGTGTCGCTGTTTGTCGCTAGCTGCTCCGCCTCCGCGGCAAGGTTCCTGTGATGGGCGGGCCTGCTGCCTTGGGCAGCCCTGTACTCGCACGCACACGCACACAATCACTGAGACATGACACAGGCGTCCGTGCTTTCCAGGGTCCCGACGGCAACTGCCGATCAGACGTTCTTTATTCAAAACGCACATGCGCGACCCAAAACAAGGCGCGCGCATGCGTCGTTCACACTGACAACGTCACATCCCTTTTTTTCTTTAATCAAACAAACGTGCATCAAACACAACGATAACTGGACCCAACCTGGGTCGCTGACCTGACTCGGACACCGGATCAGTCTCCCGAGTCGAGGACGTAGTCCTTGAGACGAGCAGGCGGTCTGCGATCATGTCGACCAGGCTAGCGACAGCTGCTCCGGGGGGTCACACCGGGGCTCTCCACCCACGGCAGCACATCCGGTGGCGCATCCGCTACAGGGCTCTCGGCCCCCGCTTCCAATGAGGCTCTGTCGTCGGGGTCCGCCTCCTCACAGGGAATGTCCACTTTCTTAAAAAAAGGATTGGTTGCGGGTGATTGTCCCTCGTTCATTGGCCGTGGTGACCATGGTCCCCTTCACATGGGTAACAGTCCACGGCTGGGGTTCGTATGGTAGTGACAGCTTCCCTTCAGGTCTACGATTCAGCACTAACACCGAATCACCTACGGCCACCTCCTTGTCTTGCAAACCCCTCCTCGCACTCTCCTTCATGTTGCGTGCCGCTCGTTTCTCCCGGACTTTCTCGTTGTCGATAACCCCGGGTTCCTGGCCCTCCATCTCTGGTATCAAACCTCTCGGGCAGCGTCCAAACAGCGCTTCGGCTGGGGCGACCCCCATGGACTGGTGGGGCGTGGTTCTGTATTCCCTTAGGAACTCGACCAATTTCTGCTGTAGGTCATTCCCTCCCATGGCTGATATTCTGAACACTTTGTTAAGGGTCCGCATCATTCTTTCAGCTTCCCCATTCACCCGAGGCCAGAGGGGCAAGGCCTTCCGGTGTTGGATGCCTTTTTCTTTCAAGTACTGCACAAACTGGCTCCCCATGAATGGGGGTCCATTGTCTGAGCACAACATCTCAGGGAAGCCATGCGTCACAAACATTCTGTCCAACGCCCGGGTGGTGTGGTCGGTTGCTGTTGATTCCACCACTTCCACCTCCGGGTACCTCGACCATTGGTCAACCACCGCCAAAAAGTACATGCCCCTTCCCGTTGATCCAAAATCAGCATGGACGGTGCCCCACGGCTTCTCACTCCTTTCCATGGAACTGATGGGCGGAGCCCTCTCAACAGGACTTTCCGCCTGGCACGGTAAACACCTTTTCACATACAATTCCACCAGGCTTTCCAGATCGGGGAACCATACCTTGGATCTGAGCCGCGCCTTTGTCTTGGCGATTCCTTGATGTCCCATATGTGCCAGTTCCAGGACGCGGTTCCTCAGGGTTTGTGGAATGACGATCTGCCTTCCCCGCAGCAGTAGTCTATCTTCAGATATCGATAGTTCGTCCCTCACCTTCCAGAGCGCTTGAAGGTCCTTCTGAGCCCTCAATTCCTGCCTGGAGTTGTTTTGGAGCACCTTCTTCCAGTCACCACTTCTCACCGCAGCCTTGACAATATGAAACACCTCGTCCATCGACGACTCCTCGGCCACGGCTACCCTGGACAGAGCCATGGGCATCGCGCTCTCCACAACGTCGTACACCAACTCTTGGCAATCCAACACCTCACTGGGACCTTCTGCCCGCTCATCGTTTGGGTGGCGTGAGAGGTAATCCGCAGGATTATTAGTCCCCGGTCTGTATACTAGCTTGACCCCGTATTTGATGAGCACAAGCATCCAGCGCTCTATCTTTGACGACACACCCGCCAGGATGGGCAGGAGCAGCTTGTGGTCGGTCACAACCGTAACTGGCTTGCCCAGAATGTACAGACGAAAGTGGTGGCAGCCCCAAAGAATGGCCAACGCCTCCCTCTCGATCTGCGAGTAGCGTTTTTCCTTGTCCGTGCGAGCTTTACTCGCATATGCGATGGGGCGCATGTCGCCTCTGTTATCAGCCTGCATAAGAACAGCCCCCAGTCCCACCGGGCTGGCATCGACGACAATCTCCGATTCTGCGGTGAGGTCGAAGTACGCCATCGTGTCTCGATCGGACAGTGCTCTTTTGATTTCCTGAAAAGCCTCCTGCCCTCTCCTGTCCCACACCCAGGTGGCCTCATTCTTGGTCAGTGCTCTGAGAGGCTCGGACAGGGACGCCAGCCGCTTGATGAATCACCCGCAGTAGTTAACCATCCCCAGGAAACTACGTACCTCCGTGGGGGACTGGGGGCCACCGCTTTGCGGATGTCCTTGACCTTTTCAGGATCTGGCGAGACGCCGCTGGCATGGAAGATGAAACCAAAAAACCTAATCCTGTCCTTGAAAAATTCGCACTTTTCGCGGTGCAAAGTAAGTCCCAATTTGCTCAACCTTCGCAGAGTATGCTTCATTCTCTTCATGTATTCAGCCTTGGACTCAGCAAAAACCAAAATGTCATCACTCATATTAAGTACCCCTTTTAGGCCAGCCAGCGCTCCCCTGATGGCATTTTGAAAGACTTCCGCTGCAGAGGAAATGCCAAAACTCAGGCGTTTAAACTGACGGAGACCCTCGTGTGAGGTAAATGTTGGAATATTTCTGTAATCTGGGTGGAGCTCTAGCTGGTGGTATCCCGACCTCAGATCCAACTTCAAGGATACCCTGGCCCCTTGCAGTTCCCCCACAATATCATCAAGGGTCGGTGTTAAATGTCTTTCTCGTTTAATGACGGCATTCGGGAGGCACATGTCCACGCAGATGCGTACCGCACCAGGCTGTTTCGGCTTAGGCGCCACTACGATGGGCGAGACCCAGGGCGTCGGCCCCTCCACCCTCTCAATGATGTCCATATCGACTAGAAGCTGAAGCTCCTTCTCCACTTGCTCCCTGAGGTGGAATGGGATTCATCGATGTTTGAGGGCGGTGGGCCGGATGGTGTCATCAATGTGAAGACGCACTGGGGGACCCCTCAGCTTGCCCACTCCCTGAAAGATACCAGAAATCCTGACCAGCAGTTGGTCTATGTCCACCTGGTAAACCTCAAGGGCAAAGTGCACAAGGTCCAAAACCTCTGACGCAGCGCAGCTGAGCAGTGAGTGCGGGCTGACGTCTGTGACGAAAAACCGGCCTTGATGGTCTTGGTCCCCTTGGTAACAGGTGCCACAAACACCCCTTGAATGGGTAGCGGAGTGTCGCCTCCAAAGGTGAAAATATTTGCCGTTGACACATCCAACGGTGGTGGCCCCGGGATTGCCTTATAGTGGTTGGTGGCAAGCACACAGCAGAGGCCCCTGTGTCTATCAGTACCTGTGTCGGAACACCTTGAAAGTCAACCATACACTTAGGCTGCCTCTTTTTTCGTGCTCCTGTCGCAAGATTCGAAATAAAAAAACCTCTTCTTCCTCCTCCTCTTCTTCTGCGATATTTAGTCTTTGGGTGTCTTGCTCCAGTATCGCAATACTGCGTTGTCTCCTAAACCCACCGCCACTTGGTGTTGCCGGTCCTCTTTGCGTGGCAACCAGTGCGGGGGCTCGACACATCCTGGCATAGTGGCCAGGACCATTGCACCTGCCGTAGGTTCTCGATTTGGCGGGACAGTCATCGGAGTGGGGCAGATCATACCCGCAGTACTGGCAAATAGTTGCTGATCCATGCGCTGGAGCTGCATCCTGGAGTTTCTGGCTCCATCGAGCTTTCGACGATGCTTGCCTCCCCACTGCAAATGCCTCTTCAGACTTGCCTGGGCGCACAGCTGCATCCATCTTTGCGCCTCTCATCTCAGCCAACTAATACACTCTGCCACTGTCTAATATTTGGACAAGAGACAAACCCGGCTCCCGCAGTACCTGTCTGCGCAGTTTACCCGAACTGCACCCTTGGATCACTTGATTGCGGACCATAACCTCTTCATTGTCCCACCTACAAGTGGTAGCCATCTGTCGCAGACGTGCGCAGAACTGGTCAAGTGATTCCTCCTCCCGCTGTTTCTCGCCACAGAATAGAAAGCTGTCTATGTCCGCGTTAGATAAAGGAATAAAATAGTTCTTGAGGGCTGTTTTAACGGCATCATACATCACTACTTGCAGGTTTAGAGACTCATATATGCGGAGAACGTCCATCCCTGCCGAATAGATCAGTGTCGCCCTCTTAGCGTCGTCATTGGTCTCTCCGGTCGCTGTGAAATACATGTCTAATTTTTTTATCCACAACAACCATTTTGGGCCCAATTTTGAAGGTGGACCCGAAGTGTCAAATTCCTGCATAGGTAACAATGAACCCTGTTGTCTGCGCACCACCGTCTGCGCTGCCGTTGCTTCTCCATCACTGTTCGTCATCTTCACAGGTCTCACAGGCACCTCAAAACCGGATTAGAGGGCGCAAACCTGACTTGGACAGATTGTTGACGCACCTGGTCAAATGCGCAGAGGTGACACAGTGCTGCACGATGTTCCAATGCCTGGCTGCCTTCTGTGCTTAGATGGACATTCCATCACCAAGAATCCTCTGGTTACAGGTTGCACTGCAGTCCTCTTGGGACGGAGAACTGCAGAAGTTTCAAAAATGTGGTGTTCTATTATCCCTTAGCACGTGGGCAGCGCACGAGCACCCCCGGGGCCGCTACTGCCTTACGCACTGAAGATAACGTGATCGCCATCGCTCGCGTCGGATTCGGGATGCACAAAGAAGAAAATGCTAGTGATTGACACATTGGTGCGTGTCAAATCGCTCACTCCGTTGGCTCCCGCTTCGTTGCCAATGTGACGGGCGGGCCCGTGCCTCGGGCCGCCCTGTACTCACACGCACACGCACACAATCACTAAGACATGACACAGGCGTCCGTGCATTCCAGGGTCCCGGCGGCAACTGCCGCACGGACGTTCTTTATTCAAAACACGCATGCACGACCCAAAACGAGGCTCGCGCATGCGTCGTTCTCACTGACGACGTCACAGTTCCCTGAGATGGTGGTGTTGGGGGATTTCTGCACACAGCCCGGAAATAGTCAACGCCTCCTCCCCACGGGAACACCAGCAAGCACAGCGCCCAGTGAGGTCCAGGTGCTCAGGGTAGCCTGATACCCATCCAGTAGTATGGAAAGTTACTATAGAGTAACCCCCTTCCGCTCGCCCCCCATCATTTCCTGGTTTCACTCTGTCTCTCTGAACAAGAGAGGTTATGCTCAGACGTGAGTGCAATTATGTCCTCCAAGGACTTCAACAAGTCTGGGGTTCCTTGTGTTCCGCGCAGTGGTTACACAATTCCAATTTATTTTTGGAAGGCCCAAGATGAGTTTGCAAAGGGTTGACCCCACTTCTGGATTGCTGCAGTTGGGCTAAAATAGGTATGGTTATAATGAATGTAAAACTTCCCATCCATCACTTATTATTTTTGGTAGAGCTGAGTCTTATTACGCAAGGCTTAGCCAGTGCGTGCGTCAACCCGTGACCTCCCTGGGCATCACCTGGTGATGGTTTGTGCTGTTGGGGTGACCGCCTCCCCGATCCTACTAGCGAAGAGCCTTTCCGTTTTTAATGCACCCCATTAATGAGACTGTTCAATGTCAGTGATGCTGGATATGAAACACTATGTATATGAACTGCAGTGTTGGGAATTCAGCGATTTTGCACAGGATCAGAGATCAGGGAATGATGAGTCCTGAAGCAGAAAGCTGCGGGGGTAGCGCATCAGGTTGGGCGACTCTTGCAGTGGATCAGGGATCAGGGAATGATGAGTCCTGAAGCAGAAAGCTGCCGAGATAGTGCATCAGGTTGGGCGACTCTTGCAGAGGATCAGGGAATGATGAGTCCTGAAGCAGAAAGCTGCGGAGGTAGCACATCAGGTTGGGTGACTCTTGCAGAGGATCAGGGAATGATGAGTCCTGAAGCAGAAAGCTGCGGAGGTAGCACATCAGGTTGGGTGACTCTTGCAGTGGATCAGGGATCAGGGAATGATGAGTCCTGAAGCAGAAAGCTGCCGAGGTAGTGCATCAGGTTGGGACACTCTTGCAGAGGATCAGGGAATGATGAGTCCTGAAGCAGAAAGCTGCGGAGGTAGTGCATCAGGTTGAGCGACTCTTGCAGAGGATCCGGGATCAGAGAATGATGAGTCCTGAAGCAGAAAGATGCAGAGGTAGCACATCAGGTTGGGTGACGCGACTCTTGCAGAGGATCAGGGAATGATGAGTCCTGAAGCAGAAAGCTGCGGAGGTAGCGCATCAGGTTGGGTGACTCTTGCAGAGGTGTCATTTGTCTCGGACTGGCTCTAAATCCTGCGCCTTTTTAAAATCCTTCTAAAAGTTGTGCTGTAAGATGCATCAATGGGACCTGGGAATAGATGAATTTCCGACCCCAAGCCTCTGGAAACCATTGATTCTGTACTGGTCAAGCGGAAGTGATGTTGGAAGAATCAACGGCACGTGAAGGCGTGAGAGGGAGTGCATGTCATCCGGATGTAGCACTTATATGAAGAGCAAAGAGCTAGCAACCCAACCTTGTTCCGGTAACACCTTCCATATCTCTTCAAAGCAGCCACAACACATGGCCTCCTCCCTCTTTGCTGACAATCAGCACTTCTACATAACAAAGAGCAGCTTTAGTGCTCGCTCACAGGGCCTGGGTCAACATCTGTTAGGGCTGCTGGGGGTTCATTTCAATATGAATGGGCCCCCTTAGCTTACAGGTGTGGGGGTGAAGGGGTGGACAGTGAGTAGCACCTAAATAAGAATGTTCCTTGACCTCAAGGAGCAGGCAGCCACAGGGGAGCTGAAACATTAAACTACCACTAAAAAAGTGCATCATTTCTCTGTCAGCAAGGTGCGAAGGAAGATGAAACATGAACATTTTTTGACCATGCATCTTAAAGCGCAGGGAATGTTCACTGATGGCAGCTGTGCTTAGAAAAGGAAGACAGATCTTTACAAATAAGAAAATATTAATTGTAAAAATGAAAGAAAATAGATGGGGACACCAGGATTTGAACCCGAGTTGATCTGTAGTTAAATGCTCTACCACTGAGCTATATCCCTGTGCATTTAGATGAAAGGTCTAATTCTCTTCCAATCATGGATTGCGTGGCGGTAAAGCGCTCAGCAAGAAGTGACCATTACAGAATGGGGATAGAAGTGAGGGCGGAGGGACCTCAGCGGGGAGGAAGGAAATGTGTTATGTCAGTTGAGGGTACATTGACAGTCTTTTCAGCAGTGGCTGCTACGCACTACAACTCCCATGATCACCTACCATTGAACATTTGCCTCGAACATCATGGGAGCTGCATTAAGGTGGAGCAGAGCTGGTACATGGGAGGCATATGGGGCAGGGTTGGAGGCAGTGTGAGCTCCTGTTGAAGGAAGACCCTCCGTGGTTGAAAACCTTGTAGTTAATAAAGTGGCTGCTATGGGCAGATTATTTCTTTCTTCTTTATAGCAAATTCTACAGTCTGCACGTGAGGTGCAGTCTTCTCTCTCTTTCTACTACCCTTCTATCTAATTATATAATCCTTGCATAGCCACAGTACTTGAATGTTTTATTTGGACTCGGTTTACTGAGGAAGAGCTGGAAGAAGTCGAACATTTCACCCCTGCCCGTCTTTGTTCTATATGACCGATATGCAGGGCATCTGTTTTGGCCGATGCATGACCAGAATGTAAGAATGAGGTGTGCAAACAGGGGCAACAATTAAGGGAGGCTGAAACTCCAACTCCAGACAGACAACCAACTTCAAAGACTAATGAAAACACTGTCCCAGAGAGACAAATGTCGTGGAGGAAGGGAAGCCCATATCTGTACATATGAAGATTTCCTTTGTTTAGAAGGACTATTATCATTTAGGCATTCTTCCAGCAACCATAAGTCTTAGTATCTTTATTTATGTGTTCTTTTTTAGATAATTTCTAGGCGACTCTGGTGATATACAATTCATCCACCTGTGACTTTGGGAACTGTAATGGTGAGTTAAACTAGGTTCCTGGCTCATCTGAAAATGTCTCGAGAGTTGGGGAACTGGTAAAGGGTGAAATTATGAATGTGCTGAGTAAATAACATGTTCATAACTGTTATGCTTTTTATGATAACGGCAGAAAGTTGCTGAACGGTCTTGCAAAATGGTGCAGACCTGGCTGTCATGTTATTTAATTCCCCATGATAAGCTGAAGTTGGGAAGAGAGAGAAGGGTGGCTGTTCAATCCTATTTGCGAGAACTCTTACAGGGGTACTCCCCAGGATTGTAAACTTGGTGGTGTCATCACTGCTATATTAAGGGCATGCACAATGAGGAAGTGAGAGAGCTGCTGAAAAATTACCATCCGAGGGAACTGCTGAAATGACCATCAAGAGATCTGCTAAAACTCACCATCTGACAGCAACAAGGAAGAGATTGCAGAAATTGCAGTTAGGTGCAGTGGTCTATTGAAGTTGTCCTTTTCTGGAAAGGCCTAAAAAGCTGTCTGGACCCTACAGTTTGTTTGTTTGTTTATTTGTAATGCGCGCCAGCCCCAAGGGTATCAGGGCGCAGGGGATACATGATATTTTCAGTTTAGGTTACACAATTATCATACAGTCAATAGTACAGTTGAAAGGTATATACATACAGTAGGCATAAACAGCATAGCATTACATAATTACAGGAGGTTCAACATCAACATCAGATGGGCATAGTAAGATCTATTTATAGTGCAAGAAGAATTGAGATGGAAGGACAGCGATTAAAATGCCTTAGTGGTCATTTTCTTTGAGCCAGTTGATGATGTTCTGTCTAAAGTTGGGTTACGTTTGGTCTGCCCTCAGGGAGGGGGGTAAGGAATTCCAGAGTTGTTCAGCTTTGACTGGGAAGCTACTCCCACCAGCTTTGGTCAGTTTGAATCTTGGTACAATCAGACAGTTTATGTTTGCAGTTCTGGTGGGCCGATTGGAGGATCTTCTATTAATTCTCTCTATGAGATAGCAGGGTGCGTCGTTGTTAAGGCACTTTTGTGTTAGCGAGGCAGTTTTAAGATGGATTTTGTCACTAGTGGAGGGCCAGTTATTCTGTCTCCTTACCTCAGAGATGTGCTCATTCCTAGATATACCGAGAAACACTCAGGGAAACAATTTAGTTTTACTTTGTAGTTTGGCCTGAAGTGTTATTTTGAAATATGTTTTTAACACACGAGAACACTTTGCGGAGTCCACTTTTTCAGCGTGGGAACTGGTGATTATTCAGGTAGCATTTAATGTGTTGCCTCAGAATATCTTTTCTTCTGGAGTAGCCCTCCTAGCATATGCGGGCTGCTATCCTTAGGAGTAGGGTGCACAGATCTTCTGCCCATTTGTGAGTAGGGACGGAGATTAGCGTCTTGGTGGGACTTGGGGCCACATTTCAGAGAGGAACTGTTTCATAGGTCGTGGGACCTTTTTCCTTTTATTGACCGTTGTAGGAAGTGTGTGGGCCCTAAGTCATGAATCACTCTTGTGATTAATAAGTAAAATAAAGATAAAAACGGATTTCAGATAAGCCCGTCCGTTGTTACGTTCTCCTTTCCGGTGGTCTTTTTTTGTTTGTTTTGGTCTAGCTTCTTTCAAGATTCTTGTCCAGTATTGCCTTTGTGATATATTTCACTTGATACAGGAGTCCATAATACAACGTTTTTTTGGGGGGATGCTTCCCTGGTTTAAAAAGAGGTCGACCGGTTTCGATGATTGTTATTTATCATCTTCTTCAGGACCGTGGTTTTGGGCCTATCTCGATAAGATCAGGAAGTGGATTGGGTCTAGGAAACCGTCATCCCATCTACCTGAGGAAAGAAAAGAAAACCAAAATAGGCTTTTCTGTTCATGAGGTCATATTATTTTGAGATAATCGCATTATTAGATTACTGAAGAATTAATTGTAGCTAAGATCATTAAAAGATAAACTTGTATGGACAGTCTTTTGTATTGGCAAAAGGGGATATAAATCTGCTTGACCCAAAACAGGGTGTTTTACCCAAAACAGGTTGTTACCTTCCGTGCAGCTCTGTTGGTCAGATGCTGTGTGCCGTGTTACTATTGTGGACGGCTGGAAGGTTACATCTGTGGTATCCTGTAAGACACAATGTAGTAGTGTGTCAAGATATATGTTTCACAACTGCTAAGTGCATCAACAGTTATCTCTGTTCATTATGTAGAGTGCCTCTTTAATATGCGTGGCTATGGCCATGTGATGGATGGCCCTTATGTATATACCCGGTGAGCGCCTGGCGCCATATACATGGCGTGGGGCATATCCTGATAATGGTGACATTTAGCCTGATCAGACACGCTGGGTGTCTCAAAGCTCCCGCTGTAGGCAGAGCTGCCCATGTCATTACAGGGCGGGTGTTAGAAAAGATAATTTTTTACTCTCTGTCGCGAGCGTGGCAGTCTTCCGTGCTTGCCGCAGCTCGCGATCGTGAGTGTTTTCATGTTTACATGATTCGCCCGCTGATGCGCGGCTGTTGGCTAGAGGAGGGCAGAGCTGCCCGTGCCGTTGCAGATGGTTTCAGGGTTCAATCAAATGAGGCTCTCGATCGCGAGCGCGGCAACTTTCTGTGCTTGCCGCAGCTCACGATCGTGGATACACTTACACTTGTGCAAAGCGTCTTTTATAAAAACTTGCATTCTGATATGCATGCCATAAGAGTAAGTCGCTTACCGAGTTATTCGGATGGCCTCCGCTCTCGTCAGGCCGTGGGACGCCAGGGCTCTTGCTCTGAGTGTCAACCAGCGGTTACCCGGCAACAGAGACGGCTTTTTATAGTCCATCTTCGCTGCCGGTGCCCCTGGTCGCATTGGGCGACCATCTTGGAGCGTGTTAGCTCCTCTGGGATACTCTGTGTGTTTTGCACCGTGTATGGTGGTGGCAAGCCTCCTGGGGCTAACGCTTTTTATGTTTTGACATAGAAATTCGTGATATTTGCTAACAGTATTTCAGCACCTTTTTCTTAAGTCGTAACAAAGCATATATTATTTCATGGTAACAATCATTATACCTATCATTATAGTGTGACCATTCTCCCCTCGTAATCAGTGCTAGTCTAATGTAGATTTTTTATGTACGTTTCTGATGTAGATTTAAAAATGTAAATTTAGTGGGAGCGCCAAAATTGTTCTTATTTCGAGGTTGGATTGGCCCCTATGATATATGCACTATTCAGCGGGGAGAAAGGCGTTCACACAACTTTGACCAAACCATTGTTCATATTCATGTCTGGGTGTCATGTTCCTCCGTGATTCGTTGTTGTAACATGCATGTTGTTCTCTGTGCTGTGGTATAGTCCTCATATAGGTCTTATCCTTTTTTCTTCATTTTTTGGAGGTGTTCATTTCATTAGGGCGAGATTGTTCCACTGTATTTCCTCGTTCAACCCATTTTTTACTGTGTCTAATCTGAAAATCCAGAGTTACTCTCGTTTCAAAAGCATTTGTTCAAAATCCCCACCCCTTCTTGGAGGTGTTAGTTTTTCAAGGATTGTCCATGCGAAATCATCCTGAGTATGCCTTTCTTGGACAAAATGACTCACAAGGGTGGCCGTTAGTTTTTTGGTGCGAATACATGGTTTATGTTCAATGAGTCTCTTCTTCACCTCCCTCGTTGTCATGCCCACATACCGGAGGGTACAGGGGCATGTAGTGAGATAGACCACCCCTTTAGATTTACAGTTGGTTAGATTTCTTTGTTGCCATGGTGTGTGCCATCCTATCTCTATTGTCTTGCTCCTTGAGGTTTGTGCATACATGGAGCAGCCCCCATACGGTGTATGTCCCATGGGTTTTTCTGCTCCCCAGATTGTGTTCTCTTCTTCATTATCGTCTCGTTCCTTTAGTGTATGTACAAGACTGTCTCTTTGGTTTCTACGTCTTTTGATAGCAAAGGATGGTTGGGCCAAAACACTAGAACCTGTATTCAGAATGGGCCACAATTTATTGATTTCTTTTTTGATGGCATTGAATATCGGGTAGTAACTCATTACAGCCATTATCCCTTCTTGTTTTTGATCTTTTCTATGTTGCTGTAGCATGATTTACCTTGGTATGCTTCTTGCCCGTTTGCATGTATCATTGACAATTTTCTTCGGATAACCTCTTTCTCGCAGCTGTTTGTTTAGTGCTCCAGATTGCTCTTTGAAGTCTTCTAGCCTTGTGCATGTTCTGCAGTACCGAAGGAATTGGCCAAAAGGGAGCTTGTCCCTCAGGGCTTTTGGATGATAGCTATTGTACCGCAGAAGTGAATTTCTGTCAGTGTCTTTTTTATAGACCCGAGCCCCTAATTCATCTCCTTGGGTAGTAATATGGAGGTCCAAAAAATGTTTCTCTGTCCTGTTTGCATCGATGGTAAATTTGAGATGTATATTGCAGTTGTTCAGCCACTGGTGGAAGGCTGTAAGTTCTTCTTTTGTCCCTTGGAATATCATAAGGACGTCATCGATATATCTTTTCCATATCTTTATCTTGTCCAGAAAAGGATTTGTGTTGGCATAGTTGAATTCATTTTTGAAATGTTCAACATAGAGGTTTGCTAAACTAGGTGCAAATATTGCACCCATTGCTGTTCCGGAAATCTGCTGAAAAAATGTTTTCTCAAGAATAAAGAAATTTCTTGTAAGGGCTATTTCTGCAAGTTCGGTAATGAAGCCTGCATGTCCTCCTGCTATTTTTGGATCGTTAATCAGAATTCCTCTCACCATTTCTACTGTTTCAGCTTGGGGGATATTAGTGTAAAGGGCCTCGATGTCCATCATGACCAGCCATTGAGTGGTTTGGTCAAAGGTTAGAGTTGTGAGTAGATTCAATATTGCTGTTGAGTCCTTAACATATGATGTCCTCTTTGGAATCTTGTTGCATAGAAATCTGTCCACATATTGTGAAAGGGGTTCCAGAATTGAGTTTATACCCGACACTATGGGCCTGCCTGGTATCGGTGTTACCCCCTTATGCACTTTAGGTAGTGCGTAAAAGGCTGGCAACCTTGGGTGTGCTGGTGTGAGGAAGGATGCTTCTTTTTCGTTGATATACTCTTCATTTAGTGCTTCTTCCACCATTAGTGCAATGAGTCTTCTCAGGGAGGGAGTAGGGTCACAGGGTAGGGCTCTGTAGCTGTTCTGATCTTGGACCAAGGTGTTTATCATCTGCTGGTACTCATGAGTGTCCATAATGACCGTAGCTCCTCCCTTATCCGCTGGTTTTATTGTTATTTTGTCATTGTTAGCCAGTGTTTTCAGAGCTTCCGTCTTGCTGTAGTTGTTATGTACAAATGTATGTCTTTTTCCATTAACTCCAACTTCTTTAGTAATGCCTGTTCAAAAGTGTTACACTCGGGGGTGTTGCTTTCAGTTGGTGGGAAAAATTGTGAGGTAGGACGTAGGTCCGTGAACTTCTCTATGTCTTTTTTCCGTAGTGTCCTGAAAGAATTGTTTGAGTCTTATTTTTCTGATCAATTGTGTTATCTCGATTCTTGTTTGGAATGGATCGTATTGAGCAGTAGGTACGAAGGAGAGTCCCTTCTCCAAGACAATTCTTTCTGCTTCTGTGAGTACATGTGATGACAGGTTCATAATTAATGAAAGTTTGGTTGCTGGAATCCTCTTCCTTGGCTGCGGGTCGTCATTGGGGAGAATGGTTGCCAGCGTGGTCTCCCTCGTTGGTTCCCTTGTTGTCCTAAAAAACTGACATTGTTAGTTCCTCGCCCTTGGCCCTGAATATTCCGGAATTGGCCTGCTGTTGTTATTTGGGCTGTCTGTTGATGCTGTTGCTGTTGTTGTGCCCTTAGGTCATCATCCGAGCTCATGCTAGAATTGTTAGAGGAGCCAGATCTGTTGCATCTATACTCTCTTGCACCCATTCGTTGGCTTTGTACATATGCATTTCTTCTAGCTAGTTTTGCTTCCTCAGAGAAGTAGTTCTCCGTAGTGTATTGGTAAATTTTTTCATGCGAGAAGACTGATAGATCTTTTTTCAGTTTACTAATCTTTTTTGTGAGATTTAACTCGTGGAATTCCTTCAGCGATGTCTCTAGTGCTGCTTGTTTCGTGTTGTAGATCTCTAGTGTGATATTAGCTTTGATAGCATTCATTTTGGTTTGTATATCCTTCATGAGCTTCTCTGAGACCGTCTTCGCTGTGTTGATGATGAGAATTAACCAGTCACTCGTGCACGTATTAGCTATGAAGGGCCAGTACTTCCTGAATTGCAGGTCATCTAGAAACATTCTGGGTTCTATGTGTATGATGAGGCCACTGGGAGCCGCATGGGCTCTTAGATATTCTATCATTAGTGCTCCATGGAGTTCTGTTCGTATTAGTTTTTTCCTTAGGGCCTCAATTTCATTCCATTCGTCATTATTTGTGAGGGCTTGTAGTGTTGCATTTGTCCACAATAGGGAGGGGTTCGCCAAGATGTTTTCCACAAGTTCTTCTGCGAACGCAAGATAGTTGTTTTCAGCCATCTTCTATTTTGTGGTGAGTATATAGATTCTCTGTCACTCTCGCCAATGATCCAAGACCGTCAGATCTTATTGTAGCCTTTTTATGGACCGGAGACTGCTCCAGTCCAACATATACTTGATACTTCCCAGCGGCTAAAGGGCCGCGCAAAGATATAAGAGTAAGTCGCTTACCGAGTTATTCGGATGGCCTCTGCTCTCGTCAGGCTGTGGGACGCCAGGGCTCTTGCTCTGAGTGTCAACCAGCGGTTGCCCGGCAACGGAGACAGCTTTTTATAGTCCGTCTTCGCTGCCGGTGCCCCTGGTCGCATGGGGCGGCCATCTTGGAGTGTGTTATCTCCTCTGGGATACTCTGTGTGTTTTGCACCGTGTTTGGTGGTGGCAAGCCTCCTGGGGCTAATGCTTATTATGTTTTGACATAGAAATTCGTGATATTTGGTAACAGTATTTCAGCACCTTTTTCTAAAGTCGTAACAAAACATATATTCATTCATGGTAACAATCGTTATACCTATCATTATAGTGTGACCATTCTCCCCTCGTAATCAGTGCTAGTCAAATGTAGATTTTTTATTTAATTTTCTGATGTAGATTTAAAAATGTAAATTTAGTGGGAGCGCCAAAAGACACTAATCTCCGTCCCTACTCACAAATGGGCAGAAGATCCGTGCAGCCTACTCCTAAGGATAGCAGCCTGCATATGCTAGGAGGGCTACTCCAGAAGAAAAGATATTGTAAGGCCACACATTAAATGGTACCTGAATAATCACCATTCCTAGATATACCCAGTGCCGCTCTGAGGGGATTATTTTGGAGAGTCTGAATTTTTCTGACGATGTACTTATTGGCACCAAGGTATAGTGAGTTACAATAGTCCAATTTGGACAAAATGAAAGCTCTGGTGAGAATGGTACATTTATTTGTAGAAAGGAATGGTTTGCCTGCTCTAATCAGTTAACATGTGTATGCAGAGGGCGAGGCTATGGAATTGACCAGTTTGGCAAAGGTAAGGATGGAATCCAAATAAAGACCTACGTTTTTTACCTCTTTGGCGACCTTAATGGTGTTGCCATCGATGTTAAAGGAGGTGTATTTGTATCTGGATGATGAGGTAAATCTTGTTTCCCAAGGCCAAATCCTTGTCATAATCCCCAGTAAGTGGTATGAGAATCTGGGTATCATCTACATAGTTAGTGTAGGTGATACCAAGAAGGTCGAGATCATCAAAAAAGGCCAGGTAAAATATTGTACATTCTAGGGGAGACACAGGAGCCCTGTGGCACTTCACAAGTGATGGGAATAGGGTCTGCTGCTGCTGATGGCGAGAAGAATCTCATAGTCCTATTGCTTTAAAAATATTCGATCCAAACTATAGCCTCCTGAGAGAAGTGAGATGCTGAGTCAAGGTGGTTACATAGGACCCTGTGGCCCACCAAGTCAAATGCAGCTGATAGATTCAGAAGGAGTAGTCAGGCCGATTTCCCTTTGTCCCTAAGCTCATCGATTTGGGCCTTGAGGTCAATCAGCGCCGTTTCAGTACTATGTTGGGGCCTAAATCCTGATTGACGGAATCCTAGTAGCTGGTTATGTTCTAGGTAATTCTGTATTTTTTTTAATTATTATTATTTTGTTGTTGTTATGCAACTTTACAAATGCTTTTTACATACACCTTACATGCCTGTTAACATCTTATACTTTTCAATTTATATTAAGTATATTAAAAACAATGAATGAGAATACATATTCTTCAAATAGATAACAAATATTTCAAAATTCATACTATGCTATTCAAACCAATTTCAGTACACTAACTGGTATAACAATTATATTAATAAAAAAATTGTTTAACAGGTTATGTACATCTGTTACTCAAGCACAGTATTACTAATTAGCATCAAGTATATCTAACCTAGTTAAATAATTATGTATTGCTATATTTAAGGAGACTTTACTAGCTTCACCCATTTGCTGCCACACACTTTCTGTATCTTTTAAAATGTACATTCTGAAAAATCATTCGAAGTACTCACAGCTTTGGCTTTGTAACTTAACACATTCTAACATAAAATGTTTCAGCGTCTTTATTTTGTTCATTTTACAGAATCTGCAAAGTTCACTCTCAGCCAGTTTCCATTTAAACTGTATTTCTCTCACCGGGATTAAATTGAATCTAAATCTCATAACGTTGATGCAGTATTGAATACTAGGGTATATTTGAATATATATTGGAATTTCACTACATTTTTTCTGTGGAAAAAAATCCATTGTAAACCCTTCATACATTAAGCATTTTTCTCTGTTTCATACATTAAGCATTTTTCTCTGTTTTCTCTCCAATCATATAACCATAGCTTTTTCTTGGCCCTGTTCGGATTGTAGATACAGGGTACAGTATGCTATAATACAATATAAAAAGGCGGATTTGTACGAGAGCAGCACGTTGTCTGGAAACGTTATCACAGTCAATATGTGGGTGCCAGTCTGATCATAGTAAAGGACTGAGGCAAGGCGTTCATCGGCGTCAGATATGGAGTAGCAAATGGACCTCAGGGCAAACTGGGCGGGTACAATGCAATAATAGAAGTGAGGACCCAGAGTTTGTGATGGCCTTACTTACAGTTCTTTCTGAATAGTCAGGGTGTCTAGGCGACGGCACGACCGGCGTAGACAGGCTCTGACAGGCTCAGACAGGCCTGAATCTTTGTAGGGAGCCTTGGTGGGAGGGCCGGCAGACACCTTCCGGCGAGGATGATGTCGGTATATGTGGCGGATGGCCAATAGAATGCAGGGCCTCGGCTGTAATGGTTGCTAGGCAACCGGGTAAACAAAAGCAGCGGCGACCATTACGAGAGCTCCTCGTGGTCTGATCCAAATGCAGGAGCGAACAGAGAATGGCGATTCTTGCAGGGATCATGATCAGCAGCAGGAGGAAGGTCTTGCAGGGAGGTATGCACACAAATGTGGTGCCAGGTACATGTTAGCGCACCATACCCCTTATCAAGCACGGGTGATGATGTTTTTCAAGATCTGCAGCACGAATGACGGGTTGGGCTTCTGCCCACCCTAGGATAACTAGCACAACGACTAAATGGATAGAATGTCCAGCAGTCCTGAGCCTTTGTAGGGAGCTTTGGTGGGAGGGCCGGTTGACGCCTTCCGGCGAAGATGATGCCGGTATATGTGGTGGATGGCCAATAGAATGCAGGGCCTCAGCTGTAATGGTTGCTAGGCAACTGGGTAAACAAAAGCTGCAGTGGAGAGCGAGGCTCAATCCTGGGGAAAGCATTGATCAGATTCCTGGCCTATCCTTCCAGCGGGCCCTGACATGCAGCTGGCTGTCCAGAATTTTAAACACAGGTTTCCTATGTAAGTAGAAGTTAACCTTTTGCAACCAAAAGGTGGGGTAATCGGTCCACCTTAAATCCTTTCCCTTTGTAGTGGGTGAGGGTAATATAGGGGGGCAAAAATGTGTAGATCCTTAGCCCATTTACCTAAAAATATCAATTTTATTAATTCCCTTTTCAAGAAATTAACAAAGCTCACTTCCCAGCGTATGCTGAAAAACGATAGCCTATAATTTAATTGGGTAATCCTTTTTGCCCTGTTGACACCAACTTCTTTAATGAAGAGGGTGTCTTTGTCCTTCCACTAACACAGGCCTTTGTGTGTAACGCGGTTCTGAAATCCAAAATTCTCCAATCATCCTAATTTTGCTATCCAGTTTACCCAACACAGACCAATGTAGCTGGGGGTCTGAAAAACAAACTGCTAAATCACCCTTCGTTTATTTTAAGGCAAAATTGTAAGTGAAATAATAATTGCCATATGCATTTGCCCACATTTGTAAAACTAAACTGCTAGCCTTTTAAGTGCGCAGGAAAATCGAAATTGCACAGCACTAGATTTGCAATAGTTTTATTAAGTATTTGTTCTGTTTAAAAAAAACCTTTATAAAATACAGTTCATAACACATCAATAGCACAAAATGCATTACTTTAATAAGTAAAAACAGATCTTTCCTATGTAATTTTTGACATTATCCAAAAAATCTCTCAATTAATTAACAGATTTTACAAACAAGTTTTAAAAACCTCAATAGAGTCAGGATTAATGAAACTGATCTCCCATTCAAAATATTCATCCATAATAAGTCTAGAGGTACCCATTCAGTGTTTGAAACAAATTTGGTAAAATATTCAATTCTTGAATTGCTCAATGCTGGACAGCATAGCAGCAGATGACACGAATCCACTTCCTTGTTGTTTTAGCAATGTCTACAGCATGATTTCATTTCCCCAATATGACTTCTAACACTTAAACTTTCAGTTGTTAAAAGAACATTAAATCTAACACGCATAAAATCATTCCTCCGTTTCTTATTAGGAATGCATTTCAAATATCGTTCCATCATACCTAGCAATTTACAGGTAGACACAACTTGTACCTAAAGTGTACAATTTTCGTCCAATACAAGCCTTTGGGCCTCATTCCGAGTATGGCGTTAAGGGATAGCGGCCACCGGTAACGAGACCGGTGGCGGTGATCCATTACCGCCATACTCCGAGTTCCCTTTGCGCCCTCGCCCTTAACGCCTGCTTTGAGCAGGTGTTAAAGTCAAGGGCGCAAAGGGGCCTCCAAGCCAATAACGGTGACCGTAATGAACGGTCACCGTTATTTGCATCTTCCCCATTCCCACTGAGCCCTATGGGGGCTCATTTGGGAATGGGGAAGAGCCTTGGTGAATGGGGAATTACCGCCCCGCCAACCTTGGAATGGGGCGGTTATTCCGCCATCCACCAAGGTGCTGCCGGTCCGGGTACGGCGTCAACCAAGGCGTTAATAGCGCCATTGGTTAGCGCCGTACTCGGAGTGAGGCCCTTTGAGTGTAGCGGGATTCTGAAATCCAAAATTCTCCAATCAGCCCAATTTCGCTATCCAGCTTCTCCAAAACAGCCCTTTCAGTGGTGGGGGTCTGAAATCCAAAATTCTGCAATCATCCCAATTTTGCTATCCAGCTTTTCCAACACAGGTCTTTCAGTGGAGGGGGGCTGAAATCCAAAATTCTCCAATCATCCCAATTTTGCTATCCAGCTTTTCCAACACAGGCCTTTCAGTGGAGGGGGGCTGAAATCCAAAATGTTCAATCATCCTAATTTTTCTGTCAGACTTCTTCAACCCAGACCAGAGTAGGGGGGGTCTGAAATACAAACCGCTAAATCACTCTCAGTTTATTTTAAAGCAAAAGGGTGGGTAAAATAATAATTGCCATATGCATTTGCCCAAATTTGTAAAACTAAACTGCTAGCCTTTTAAGTGCTCAGGAAAATCGAAATTGCACAGCACTACAGTTGTAATTGTCCAGCACTAATTATTTCTTGAATTGAAACTGAGATAAAGTATGTTGATTTGTGTGCTTGCCCAATTCCTTTGTATGATTTATTTGTGTAATAAGAAGTCTTGGGTATGTGTATAATTTGAGCCCTAAGTTTTAGATACTGTGGTTTTAGTGTTAGTAACTGCACTGTGTTAGGTGAGGGTAGTGTTTTATGTTTTACTTGAAAAAAAAATTGAATGAACAAAATATGTTTTTTGAAAGTTAAAGTGTTGCATGCAGTCTATGTTGTCAAGACTTGTAGTGCTAGAAAATCTATCAGAGGGTCCTATTTGAGGGGTAGGGGCGTGAGTAGTGGAAATCTATCATCTTACTCTTTATTTTATGATATATTTCGATATTCCTATTGGTGGAGTAAGATGTGCATATTTGAATAGGGATTCTGTTGTACCTATTTCAATAGATGCACCGCAACTGTGCCACAGTTTTCTGCTCTAAAAAAAAGGGGGGGATCCACCAACCATGATGTTGAAATGGGACCCAACCTACCCCTGAAGTTCCTTAGAAACCAGGGCAGGAACCTCACTTTGCACCTGAGTACAGTGGTGCCGACTCTGAGGGCTGGGTGTGAACGTTTTCACTCCCCTCAAGAAAATCCACCCCGGGGCGGGCCACGGATACCTTTTGTTTGCTCTTTCCAATGATTTGTGATGTGAGCATAAAGGCCAGGCCTGGCCGGTGCTATCACACTTTACACGGCACAGGCCAAGAAGCCACCTCTAGCCTCTCCCCGCGCTCTTAGTTATGCTTTGCTGCATTTTACTACTAAGCAGAATGTGACTGTACGTTGCATTCCCACAAACAGCCGATTAGTTATGGGAGTAAATGGTGGTTATCATTTTCTGGGAAATGGTTTTACTTTATAACTGGGTCCAACCTTTTAGAGATGTTATAATACCATGTTAGCAAAAAACGACACAAGATCTTGGAAAGATTATTTCTTTTATTACATATTTGTAAGCCCCCATTGGAGCAAACAGCACTGTACTAATGAAAGTGGGGGTTTCACCTGGAGGTATAATTACACTACTCCTCTCCCACCTGGCTGTTAATGGGCGGAGATTTGAGTACATCTCGCCAAAATAAATAATTGGAAAGAGCAAACAAAAGGTATCCGCGGCCCGCCCCGGGGTGATATTCTTGAGCGGTGTGAAAACATTCACAAACAGCCCTCAGAGTCGGGACCACTATCCACAGGTGCAAAGTGAGGCTCCTGCCCTGGTTTCTGAGGAACTGCAGTGCTAGGTACCCCTTTGAACTCAGTGCATATAAATACAGCTGCAAACAGGCCCAGCTGAAGTTATGTTGGGTCCCATTTCAACATCATGGTTGGGGAACCCTCTTTCGTAGAGTTCAAGACTGGCACCCTTTGGGTGAAAACACTATAACACAGACAAAATGATCCGGTGGTTAATAGCTGCCAATTATCATTAGAAGGCCAGCCAGCAGGGAGCTGAAACACTAAATGCCCACTGAAAAGCTATAAAACCTTCTTTGTCCGTAAGTTGCTGATGTGGTATTACCAGTTTTAAAAGGCAACAACGTGATAATACTTTTGTATGCCCTGAGGGAAGTGACGGCCAGAAGGGCTCCAGCAAACACAGCTTTAAAGGCGCCAGAACGAAAGGAATATCTAAAGGAACATATCAGCATGTTATAAGACTGCTGACTGGCAACATCGGGCAGTTGATGAGGGCCCCATAAGGCTCAAGGCCCCATCCATACCAGCGCTTGATTATCTGTTCCGAACACGGCGCGTAGCCCTCAGGAAAGTATAATGATTGGAAGATATCACATTAAGGCTGTAACGGTTTTAGAAGATGCCACACTCCAGCCAGGGACTTTTTCAATTTTATTTGAACCCGGGGTTCTTTGTTGAGCAGGCCTCCAACCTGTCTCACAACCACCTTAACAAACACCCTATATCACAATGGACCAGTAACCAAGCCGGTGTATAACAATAAGATATTTATGAATTTTATGGTTCAATAAAAGACCAGAGCGAAATCAAATAATTGGGCAGCAACCAACAGTGTGGCAATACAAATGCAAAGATTCACCCAATGCAGTTAATTGAAACTCCTAACAAAATGTACAGAAATCTTTAAAAGCAAACATAAGCAAATCGTTTAAAAAAAGAAAACAGATTGCACTCAGGTTATGCACTCCCCCTGCAACTCTCACCCGCAAATTCCAACTAACTAAATTCTTTGTGGCTGGAAGGCAGTGGCAAAGAGCCAGAATGAAGAGGGAAATATCAGATTTTTAATTTAGTTTACCACCCCCAGATGGGTACCAGAAAAAAATGGAAAACCTTATTTAGGAGCAAAATGGCATAATCGGTTTACACTTGTTATTTGTGCAGTAGTTTACAATTGTGCTGGGATAGATAGGACAGAAATTTGTGTGGCTGCACTTAAGAGATAAGGAAGCTTAGAGATACTAAACAAGGCACCAAGGCAATGTGAACACAGGTAAGAACATCGATTTTGGGAAAAAGACAGAATGCAAAAGAAAACACACACAGCAGAATGGCAATACTTTTCCACACATAACTTGTGATGACAGGCAGCCACAGAGAAGGGCTGAACTGTCAAAATCGGAAATCGGTTTTTAGGATAAGAAACACAGACACATACCAGATACGATTCCGATAGAAAGGGGTTATTCTTAATGGATTGCAGTTGGGGTTTTTCTATGGGATTAATGCAAATCAGAATGGGGAGGAAAGCACAATACACAGGCAAATTCGTTTTTTGTTAAACAAACCCTATTTCATTAGAGACTATGTTTTAATGATTATAGTTAGTGAAAACAAATTGTTTATTTGCGAATGGCAACAACAATGAATGTGAATTTTCAATGGGGAAATTAATTGATTTACTTAAAATGATACTAGTGATTTACAGAGAGAACAGAAAGAGATCTAAAATGAATACGCTAAAAGACATATAACACAGATTCTACTATGGAAAAGGTGAACAGATGATACTGGCAATTTGGAATTTGACTGGGATTTCAATGGGACTTGAAAGGGTCAAAAGAGCGGAACATGCATTTTGGGGACTGGGAGAAGTGGTACTTACAATGCAAGCTTGAGTTTGGGAATCTAGACAGCCAGTAAGGTGTCTCGACAGCGAGGCCAAGGGATCAGGTCACTGGGACAGCTGGGCTCTCCTGGATGGGATCAGCTGGGCAAGGGATCTGGTCACTGGGCTCTCCTGAATGGGATCAGCTGGGCAAATGGATCTGGTCACTGGGCTCTCCTGAGTGGGATCAGCTAGGCAAGGGATCTGGTCACTGGGCTCTCCTAAATGGGATCAGTTGCCTTTTCTCCTTTCTCCCTGGATTCTTGTGTATGCCTGGCACTGGGTGGGTGGGTCTGTCTGGATGCATGGATCTCTGCTTTCCTGGATCTTGAATGGATTTCAATGGCTTGTCCTTGTGTTTCTCTTCTCACCCTCATATAGCCAAAGTGACATCATAGATATTACAATCTGGGGGGAAGTACTCTGGAATTCTTCCTATCCTGGGATAGACCAGGCTACTGGTCCTCCCTCCTCCCCCGGGGCCGACTGGTTCAGGAGAAATAACATCATTTATGTGTGGGATTTATGACCTTTCTTTGTCTCACAAGGCTACTTTTTATCAAAACTGAGTTATGGAGCACAACGTCAAATGCATACTAGTCACCATCATAAGAAGCAGATATATGGATTCCATAAGTCACAGGAAATTGAACAGTCTGATTTACGCCTCTGTGCAACGTCACATCGCCTTTTGGCACACCTTTGCCATTTTTATGAAAAGCATGATATTCTGCAAATTGCTACACTTATGCCCATGAACATTTTGCATCTTTTCACCAAGTTTCATGTCTGTGCCATTTATAATTCACCCCTCACGTGCTAGAAACATGACCCTGGTCTCTTTCTATTTGTCTAAAAATCCCATGAAAAACTGTCATAATATAACATCACTGCTTATTCAGGGTGCTGAGAAATATGTCTTAGTCTACAAAAGTCCTTTAAAGTCAATGGGGTGAATTTGACCCTGTGTGGGCGGGCCTGCAATCCCCCACTGCCAAATTGTCTCCTACTGGGTCAGTCTGCACAAAGGACTTTTATGATGCCCTTTGAAGCTCTGCAGCTTGTCCTGGGAATCGGTGCAGGAGGAAATAGCACATCTCAGTGAAATACTAGTTCCACTTGGGTCCTTTGTCCCTTTCTGCAGGGATGGCGGACAGTCTAGCGAGTCAGTGAATTTTCACACTCTTGGGCCTTTCAGGTGTCCTTGTGGGCCGGTTTACTTATAGATGCAACTTTTCCCATGGGAGGCAGGGCCTCCTAGAAGTCAGTGACTGGGCCAAAAATCAGTTCTGCTGGTTTCTGATTTCATTTCAAAGGAGTCCAAGAGGATAATTCATAGAAATCAGCGCACAAGTGGTGCATGCGGCTGGCGCACAGTGTGCGCATGCGGCAGTCTGCGCCGCCCCGTGCGTCAAAACCCATTTCAGCGCACAGCATATTTATGGATTTCAACATCCATAACCAGCCATGGCGCAGAGTGGAGCAGCGACCCTGCAGCAGCGCCAGTTACGCCCCCAGCCACGCCCCGTGCGCCATGAACAGCGCACAAATCCAGTACATGGCACAAAGGCCAGTGGACCAGCATACAGCCCCCCAACCACGAAAACATGTGTAGAACTCCCCGGACATGCCCCAGAATACACATACCCGGCTCGCGCTAGCGCAAATGCATGTAAAACTCCCCACGCACCCCTCTGAATACACGTACCCCGCTCGCGCCAGCGAAAACACGTGTGAAACTCCCCACGCATCCCTCTGAATATACGTACCCCGCTCGCACCAGCGAAAACCCATGTAAAATTCCCCGCGCATGCCCCAGAATACACGTACCCCACTTGCGCCAGGTAAATTGAGTAGAAAAAGCACGCCCTGTGGCGTGGGCTGCCTGTGGGCCATGCCCAGGGTGGATGGGGTGCCCGTGTGTATTTGGGGGTTGCGCAGGAAGTTTCACACACGATAGGCCCTGTGCGAGTGGGGTATGTGTATTTGGGGCGTGCGCGGTAAGTTTCACACGCGATATGCCCTTTGCGAGCGGGGTACGTGTATTTGGGGTTGCGCGGGAAGATTCACACCTGATAGACCCTGTGCGAGCGGGGTACTTGTATTTGGGGGTGCGCAGGGCGTTTCACATACAATATGCCCTGTGCGACCGGGGTACATGTATTACTGGGGTGCGTGGGGACGTTTACATGCATTTTCGCTGGCGCGAGTGGGGTATGTGTATTTGGGGGGTACGCGGTAACTTTCACATGCAATAGGCCCTGTGCGAGCGGGGTACGTGTATTACTGGGGTGCGCAGGGAGTTTTACACGCTTTTTCGGTAGCACAAGAGGGGTACGTGTATTCAGAGGGGTGTGCAGAAAGTTCCACATGCGTTTTGGCAGTGAGGGCCCTCCTTGGTGTGTCCCTAACCCCCTCCCCATGCCCTGCAGGCAACCCACACTACAGGAAAGCACCCTACACACCTGGGCATGCCCCGCATGCAGCCCATCACCCCTGGGCATGCCCCACAGGCAGCCCGCATGTCACCATGCACCTGGGAGCCTTGACACATGTCCCCCACCCCACCCACCATTGATGGGTACCTGCCAGCAGGCCCTAACTCATGTCCCCCCATCCCCACCACCAGTGATGGGTACCTGCCAGCAGGCCCCGACTCATGTCCCCCAACCCCACCCCCAGTGACGGGTACCTGCTAGCAAGCCCCGATACGTGGCTCACTAAACACCATGTTCTCTCAAAACAGACCCATGGGCCTAATGCCTACACAAATCCCCCCTGCTCCCCAGTCCAAGCACGCAAGCATCCACTGCCCCCACTCACAAATTACACATGCAAGCCTCAAAAGAACCACCATGGGCATGCATAAATGTACAACAGAGGCACAACGTGGCAACACATGAGAGAGGCAATGCTCATTGAGCAATGCCCAAAACCAATGAGAGCACACAACACCAATAATGAAGAAATATGATGTGTATTAAAATACGTAAATAAAAAACAGAAAGAAAAATCAAACTAGTACATGAAGAAAAGACAAAATGATGATGAATCCAATGTAAACCAAAAAAACACAAGAGGAAGAAAGGGAAGTGGTCCATTTAAAAAGTCCAAATAAAGTACTTGAATGAATCCAAAAAAAACATTGATCCATGGTGATGACAGAATAACCAAAGTATGTACAAGTCTTGAATTATATACACTGAAAGTTTGAAGGGTCCATGATGGCCAAACAAAAGGAAACCTACCAAAAAACCCTATAAAAATAACTATGTACATAAAGTGGAGCAAAGTCCATGAACTCCAAAATAAAAAATAAACAAAGGAAACCTAACACTAATGAACTATATACAATGGTGGCGGGCAACTCCTACAGCTCACTAGTTGATTTCCCGGGCCAGGGTTCAATGTCCTGGAGGCAGACCTGTTCCCTGGCCCCGAGGTCTCGCAGGGATAACACCATGTCCACCTCCAACTCCCTGCCAATTCTCTCGAGGCACTCAGCCCGCCTCAGCGCCCTGCACATGGAGTTCTCCGCCCTGACCATAGTTAGCCGTGCCTCCTCCGCCCGCTGCATCTCCGCATCTATCCGCTGGCCCAACCACTGCCACCCGGAAGACACTCCCATTCCAGGGTCCTCCTGCCCGCCGGCCAATGCCTGCACCTCTGATGTTGATGGCCCCCGAGCCATGATGCCTCCCACGTTGAGCCTGCCGCTGCCTCCGACGCAACTGCCTCTGCCAGCACGATGGCATCCAGGCTGATGGAATCGACCGGCGCCGTCATGCACGTGCCCTGCCTGATGATGCTGGCACATCCTCCATCTGCTGGGTTCCAGTTGCTGGGGTGTCCACCTCTGCTGGACCTCCACTCCCGACTGTGGCAGGGATGGGATCTCCACCGAGCTGGCTGCGTTGGTCGGGGCAGGTGCACAGGGGGCCCTGCTGGCATCTGGGCCGGGAGACGGCATGTAGAACGACTGGCACACAGTCTCCACACAGGGGTGCGCCAGCTCGGCACAATGTTGTGCCACATATTGGTGCAGTCATGCCACCACCCCCTGCGGCTCTGGGAGATGCAGTTCTTACATCTGGCACTGGCGCCCATGTGACCCGGCAGTCCGTTTCATCGACTGCCACGGGCCCAAGGGTAGTGGTAGCTGCAGGTGCATCTGTGGACACCACCACCCAGGCTCAGGGTCTGCCAGCGCAGGCTGCGTTGGCACTTGAAGAGTCCATGGAAGATTTCCAGGAGGTCAGGAGGCACAACGTAGGTGCATGCAGGGCTGCCCTGACCGAGGCAAGTGTCCCTGGGGTAGTAATGTCATCTGCTGCCCCGACCAGCCGGGTGTTGGCAAGTGCAGGGGCAGATGCAGCTGGCACCACCCCGGTTGTGAGTCTATCAACCAGGACAGTACCGGTCAATGACCCTGGCACAGCGGATGTTGCTGTGCAGGCTCCATTCCAGGGCACCCAGCAGCCACTGTCGCAAGTCAGGGCTTCACTCCATGTTCCACATGCCACTCCCTCGGCTCATTCCACCAGCGCCACTGCCCATACTGATCAGGGCGGCATTTGCCAGCCATGGTCCGGACCAGCATCCAAGAGGAGGAAGGTTGCACCTGCAGTACAGACTGGGACCCCAGACACAAGTACGGCCTCCGGCACGTCGAGGTAGAAGCCTTTCTGCAAGCATGAACTGGACTTCCTCGTGGACTACGTGTGGCAACACAACCGTGACATGCTAGTGGGGCCGAATTATCAAACTACGGCTGCCCATCGTAATACCCACTGGAAGAAAGTTGCAGATCATGTGAGTGCATTCGGCCATGAGATGCGCACAGCGCAAGAGTGCAAAAGCCTTTGGGATGAACTCAAACGCAACACTAAGGCGAAGCGTGCCTCTAATTACAACATGACTCTGGTGACTGGCGGTGGGCCACCACCTGAGGAGGAAGACCTCACTCCGCACGAGTCACTCATTGCGGAGTTCATACCAACAGGAATGGTCGAGGGAGTGGGAGAGATGCCGGACTTTGATGCCTCGTCCAGTGAGTGTTGTCGCCTGTTCGTCGAGGACATGTGTGTTCTGCTTGTGTGATGTGTTGTGCTTGACTGCCACTGCATGTCATGTGTACATGGTTCTCATGTGCAAGTCATGCAATGCTTCACTGATGCGTGCCAGCTGTGCAGGATAGTGGACATGTTGAGCAGATGGGGACTGTCCTCACCACCACACTTGCACCCTACTGTAGTGATAAACAGTACCCGCACCTCCCTGGGATCCAGCCCTTTGTGCAAAGTAAATCACTCCTAATTACCTTCCCACACAAATAAGGTTTAAGAAGCACGATGAACTCAGTCTGGAAAAAAGCCAATCACACAGAATATGATGCTTGCATTTATTATCTACAATGACTAATGAAAACTAAGCAGCAATTTATAATAATGTGGAAATAGAGAGTGCAAGCTATATAATGCCAATTATCAATCACAGATGAATATGCAATTATTTGGTCTTACACTCCTAATGAAATGTAGATGAAGGTACGATCTGATCACACCCAGGACCCTCGCCGCTACAGGTGCCCGGCACTCCTCAGCAGAGGAGGGGAGGACTGGCCAAGCCCCCACAGTCCTACACCAGAGCGGGGATGTGATGTTAGGAGCCTCGGCCCTGATAGCGCACAGCTGGTCGTCCAGGCACTGTCCTTGATACGCGCGTCTTTCCAACAGTCCAGGATGAGTCCCCCCTCCCAGGTCCAAGTATCGTTCTCTTATTAGGAGCTGCACGTCAATCATCATGACGTGTCAGGTCTTCGAGAAGCTTCTAGGCTCTCCCCTCCTGGCAGTAAACATGTTTTTTGCTTGGAAAGTTACAAGACTGGAAACAGCCAGCCTTGGCTCCCAGGCTTCGGGCACTGTGTTTTGCATTCTTGCCTTATCAGTGCACCTGACTCGCAGAGCTAAGACGAGCAAAGCTATGCCTGACTCCCAAGGGCTGCACAGAGCCTCTTGTGCTAGGATGTTTTATGTCTTCAGAAAAGGCCTTTGCAATTAACCCCTTGCAAGCATGCAGGCTCACCCAGTTCGAGAGTCCTGGTTGATGTCAGCATTTTCCTCCACGCTTCGAATAGGCTCTAGTACACACAAGATAGCTCAGTGGGTTAGTGCAAATGCAGGTTACTGCAAGCGCCTAGCAGCTTATCACGACATTCCACCCCTTTCGAAGTGAGGCCTGAAAATGCTGACTCCATGATCTGGAAGCATGCACAGTGTGCTGTAGGCCAATTAAGCGTTTCTCTAGCGCAGTCATTCTAGTATAAAGGAAAGACATTCTGCGCAAGAGCCCAATGAAGACGATAAGTATGAATATTAGGGAAATCAGCAACCACAGCAATGGGTGCAGTATTATATTAAGCAGTTTAGTGGAGGAGGGAGACCATCCAGTGAATATATCCCACCAGTGGTGAGTAGTAACAGATTGCAGATGGTCAGCAGTTTTGATTAATTGGTTTCTGTCTATTATTAGCTTGTACTCTGCAGAAATAGCTGAGTTAGCTAGCGTCTGGAAATCTTTCCAAGCAGTTTGAGCAAACTGTCTAATAGCTTGAAGCCGGGCAGTAATCACTCCATAGGATAGAGTCCAGTTAAGCAAATGCGTGAGCTCAGCATGCAGAGTAGTGTGAGACCACTGGGTTAAAGAATATAGGGTATGAGTAACAATGTCTAGGATAGTCACAACTTGATCTACGCAAAATACTTGAGGATTCCCTAATAACCTATAATTGTTAATAAGCAAGGAATGATTAGTAACTATGCAAGCTGTATGCTGATCTATTTGAAAGATGTCAGTCCCATTTATGTGGTATTGCATCCAGGTGCACTCCCCTGCTACGGGATGTATGCATGGGTCCGGAACCCTCCCAGTTAGGGGACACACCCACCCCTGATCCCAGGGCATGCAGGTGTGACTGTGGATGGTGTAGTTTTGGCTGTCTAACAATTCCCCTCGTATTTGCGGAACCCACCAGGAACCATTGATTTTCATAGGCAATACTATAAAAGGGCACCATATTTCTAGAGCATAAGCGGTCCTACTAACTTGCATTAACGCATGGCAGGTGTTATTCATGCAATCAAAAGCAAGCGGCTTAATCCATATGTTTGCTGGTAACTGTAGCTCTGTGTGCCAGTGGGTTGAAGATAGTCGCCCCCATTCGGAGCGGAAAGCCAACACCTGCTTATTTAGCAAAGTTTGCCATAAAATACATCGTGTGTCTTTAGCAGTTTTGTTGATCTGCCCTATGGCAGAGAAAATGTCTTCATAGCTGAAATTCTGCCACTTCCAATGGTTGCCAATACTTGTAGCAGTGTTGCGCAGAGTAGGACTTATCAATGGGCCCCACTGAGCCAGAAGTTTTATAGCGCCGCTGGCATCAGAACCCATAGTGGCTAACTTGTTGCGCACAGTTTCTATGTCAAAAGCATTTAAAGCCCCCGTTCCCACTCCCGCTGCACCCGCAATCAATGAATCTAAACCCCTAGCTACGCGCAATTTGGTGATGGGCCATAGAAATTGACTCCATTTATAGCAGCTTGGTAGTACTAAGGAGACATTGCCCCGTGACAAGTCTATGTCTAAGTGTACCTCTGAAATAATGGAAGCGTGCATCACATGTCTGCAATTTAAATGTTGTCTTACTATTGGAAAATCTAGCATGTTTACCAACTCCACTTTGTGTGATTTGAAAAACACCATCCTCCAAGTGGGATGCCTACCATGTACAATATTGGTTTTTGATACAAACACCATACTACCATCTGGTAGAGGCTGTTTCAACGTACAATTGTATACAAGGCATTTGGATAAGTTATAGTCCAGAAAATCTTGGCGAGTACACTCGTTGCAGTTCTTGGGACAAAAGAAACATGAAACATCAAACAAATTATTTGATCCATTCACTGAAACGTTTGGACCTAAGATCTCGTAGGCGCCAGTCATATGAGTTAGTGATAAAAGGTGTCCAACAATGTGCCAATCTAGAACTCTTGCGGTTCCATGTGGATACTCATTTGTAACGCTTTTCTCACAGGTTACGGTGCGGTTGTAGTTATCACGCAGGACTGGAGCATCAGGTGTAGTGCATGCGATTCTCAGAGTCCATGTAGTGTCTTGCAATAACCCACTCTTTACAGAGAAAGCGTTGGTTTGGCAGGCCAGGAGCACCCACAGCAAGGCAAGTCCCATCCCCTTCATACTGCTCTACGTTCGTGGTGTGAGCCTAGTAGCGGGAATATAAACAGGCACATCAGAATTATGCAAAAGTACAACATAAGTACTTCCAACACCTTGACTTAGCACTTCCCCAGCCTCAGGCTTTTTGTTAGGATGGTGCACCCACACCTTTTTTCCTGTGCTACCGAAGCCTCCTTCCCCCCTCAATGTAGTGTCTGGAGATTGCTTGCTTTCTACTACTAGGGGGACAACTGCTTGTTCACAAATCAATTGTGCAATTCGGTCATATTTGGTTAATGGTACTGCAGATGCACCAGCATTATGTAAAAGTACCGAAACAGTCCCTCTATAATCAGGATCAATCACACCTCCTAATATGTCAATGCCTTGTTTTGCCAACTGGATCGTGCAGCAATGCGTCCATAAGTGCCAGCCGGCAATTTGATGCCAATACCCAGCGAGATGGATTTGGTTTGCCCCGCCGGTATAACATCATCTTCACAGGTAGATAGATCAAGTCCAATGCTGCCTGCAGTGGCCTGCACAGGCAGCTTAGCTTCTTTGTCGGTTTTCCAAACAACAAGAGTCTTTGTAGATTCCACTTTCTCACTTGTCAGTCTCACAAAGGGTGTCTGGCGATTTCCCAGTGGACGATTGTTCAGTTCAAACAGTGCATGTGCCAGATGTTTGGACCACCCCTTGAAAGTGTGAGTCTTAGTCAGCTTCTTTATTTGTTGCTTGAGCAGTCCATTGCTACGTTCCACCAGAGCAGAGGATTCTGGGTATCGGCTTATGTGCAGTGTCCACTTTATGCCTTGCTCTAGTGCCCAGTCTTGCACATTGTGTCCAGCAAAATGGCTGCCTTGGTCTGATTGGATTTCATCCGGGATGCCATAGTGTCTGATAAGGTATTCCATGCCTTGCAAGGTAGCCTGCTGATCTGCATGGGCGGCTGGATAAGCTAATAACAGTCCAGAGTATGTGTCTACCATGGTTCACACATAATGCTTTCCATTCTCGGGCGGTAAAGGGCCAATGTAGTCAACTTGCCATACGCTAGCAGCTTTTTCACCTCTTCTCAAAGGGCCTTGAGGCTTCCTCTCCAGAGGGTAGTGCTTCACTTCACTGCACACGGAACATTGGGAGTCAGCTTGTCTGGCTTGATCCTTGGTAATGGGCAATTGTCTCTTTTTTGCCCATTGATAAGTTCCTGTTTGCCCTAGATGCCCTGAGGTTTGGTGTGCCCAATCTGCCATCCCTTGCAGCACCTCAGCTTCTTGCGGTGTTGTCACTGGGCGAATCTTTGTCATTTGGTCCACTTCATTGTTGAACAGGGCAGCCAGTGAGGTGTCAGGGGGCATGTGTGCATCGACATGCCCAATGCAGATTTTGCACCTCTCACCTTTGCACTACATCTCTTCCCAGATGTCTGGCCCTCCCCAGATCGGCGTGTTCTTGATCTGCCAACCATCTCTTCTCCATGCCGGTGCCCAATGTGTCAGGCCTTGATATGTGGCCCAACTGTCTGTGTATATGTATGCAGTCTCTGTTTCCTTCACTTGTTCAATCACGGAGGCCACTGCTTGCAGTTCAGCATACTGACTTGATCCTCCCACACCTTCTCTCATTAGCAGTGTTTCTCGATGGGGCTGGAATGCGACAGCTTGCCAGTGTCTTTGCCCTTTATCATACTTTGCCGTGCCGTCCGTGAACCATGCAGACTTTTGTTCTTCTTCTGTCAATGTATCATAGGCGGGTGCGACTTTGAAGGGAGATTCTGGCAACGCCACAGGGGTGTTTGGTTCAGGCATCGCTTCCAGATCTACCGCCTCCAGCATTTGTTCTTGCAGTCTGGAAACCCCTGTGCGGCCAGCTTTCGCACGTTGCTGTAAATACCATTTCCATTTGACATGAGTGGCGTCTTGTGCTCTGCCACTTTTCCCATTTGCAGCAGTGTCACGCACCCAGCCCATGATTGGAATTTCTGTGCAAATTGTCACTGGTTGCTCGCCTGTGATTCTTTCAGTTTCAACTAGAGCCCAGTACACTGCAGCAACTTGTTTCTCAAACGGAGTGTATCTTGTCATAGGATCTGTGAGTTTCCTTAACCAGAACCCCTGTGGCACTCTTTTATGTCCTTGCTTTTGCCACAAGCTCCACACAGCCACGTCATTGTAGACAAGAATTTCCAATTCAAAAGGATCGGTTTTTGTCAGGAGCCCCAGCGTGATGTAATTTTGCAATGCGTCTTTAGCCTGTTGGAAGGAAGTCTGTTGCTCTAGGCCCCATGTAAAGTCATGTTTCTTTCTGGTGACTTTGTAAATGGGTTTCAGTATCAGGCTTAAATGAGGTATGTGATTTCTCCAAAACCCCATTAACCCAATGAATCTTTGTGCCTCTTTTTTATCTGCTGGTGGAGCCATCTGCTGAACCATATCAATTACCGGGTCGGGAATTTTCTTAACTGACCCAGACCAGATTGCACCTAGAAATTTCACCTCTTGAGCAGGCCCCTGTACCTTTTTGGGATTTATGGCCCACCCCCGATTTTGCATGTGTGTGATCAACTTTTCAGCAGCGTTTTCTACATGTTCTTTCTCAACACTGGTCAGCATGATGTCATCAATGTAATGAGCAATAAATACATTATCCAATTGCACCATTTTTAAGTCTCTGGCAATCAATCCATGACACAGAGTGGGACTATGCACATACCCCTGGGGCAATTTAGTAAAGGTAAATTGTCTGTCTCCCCAAGTGATAGCAAATTGGTCTTGTGATTCAGTGTCAATATCAATGGAGAAAAATGCATTGGCCAGGTCAAGGACCACATGCCATTCACCCACTTCTCTCGTAAGGTTTTCAATCAGGGTGATGATGTCTGGCACCGCCGCAGCTAAGGGCGGCACCTTCTTGTTCAAAATGCGGTAATCAATTGTCAGACGCCATGCCCCATCCGGGTGGCGGACAGGCCAGATCGGCGAGTTGAATGGACTGACTGCCGGCCTCATTATGCCAGCTTTCACCAATGACTCAATAGTTTCACCAATCTCTTTATGTCCTCCTGGCAACCGGTACTGTTTCACACACACTGGGTCAGCAGGAGGAGGTAAATGCAAGGGGGACCATTTGGCATGCCCAACCACAACGGGGTTAATAACTCTCACATGGATTTTTCGATTGCCAAAAACAAATTCGCCTAAATCTGTAGTCACACTTTTGCCCAACAACACATCCATGCCAAGGATGTACTCCGGTATATCTGCAATCAAAACATTTGCTGTGAAAGGCAATCCCTCGCCAATTGACATTTTTACATTAAAGGCTTTTGCAACAGTTTCTGCTCCCCCATAACCATTGACCAAAACTCTGGGACCAGATAATTTACTGGGATTGCCATTCAGAATGGTCACCTCAGCTCCTGTGTCTAATAGAGCCAAGACATGTTTTACTTTCTCATCCAAGTACAAGGTAAGTGGCACAAAAGGGCGTCTGTCTCTGGGACTAGTTCTCTTTATTAACCGTACCTCAAAGACAGAGCCAGCCCTTCAATCAAAAATGGGGTCTGGGACCTCCCACTTGTTCTTTGCCAAATCAGGGTAACCTTTTGCTCGCACTTTGGGCTTTAACACCTCCTCTTCAGAGGGTGCAGAGGGCTTAGATTTTTCCCGTCCCTGTCTTTTAATTGTTTTCCATTTCTCCAGCAGCTCAGATGTGGGTTTACCATCTATCTCTTCCCTTGGAATTCCTGCTTTTAGCAGGTCCACCCACATTTGTTTGCGTGTGATCTCAACAGTATCAGCTTTCTCTTTAGACTTAACATTTTTACCACCCTTTTTTCCTGAATCATTGTTTGCAGCCACTAGACGCGCTGCTTTGCGTACATCCAGCCCTTCTAGTTGCCCTAACAGAAGTGCCACTTCACCAATGGCTTTGCCCTGCGCTGGACCCAGCAATAAAAGCAATGCGCCCTTCATGTGACTCGGTGCATTTCTTAACAAACGTGCGCGCATGCCAGCTGTAAACAACTCCATGTCAGGCCCTGCAAAATCTGCACTGTACAGTGCACACTGCAAACCCATCTCTCTAAGCTGGTTTGTTGCTTCAGTTAGTGACTGCCAACAGCCCCAACTCTCTTCCATATCCATTGGACTCCCATACAGATTCATTAGGGCAGTCTGAAGCCAATTAAACAAGGAATGAGAACCTTGCTGTCCGAGCGCACCTCGCACTATCTGTCCCAACATCACATTAGTAGTGAGTGAACCCATCTTTAACAGTTCCTCTGGGGTTAAGAAGATACTATCGGCACCCGTGTCCCAGATGCGAAGGAACCAAGTCAAAAGTGCTTCACCTAGCTTCTGTCTAAATAACTTAGCAATCTCTAAAAGCTCTGTCTGTGTATAATCACGGACAATCCTTGTATTTTGAATATTTGCACCACCAGCCTGGCCTTTTGATTTATTAGTGATTAACGGCCGTGCTGGATAAACACATTTCTTTGGAGCACATTCCAGCTCCTCTTCATCAGACCAATTTAATTCAGCAAGTCTAATTTCAACAGACTCATTCCAGTCATGTGCTTGCTCAGTTTCACTATCACTGACTTCACCCGACCATAAATTTGGGTCCCAGTTATCTTTCCTAATTAGCGCGCGAATCCTTATCTTTGACGGATTGCCCCGCCGCTGTCTGCGCTTGTGCGTGGCTACACGCACAGCTAAAGAGGCACACCTGTCCTCCATCTGATCAGCCCGTTTAACGGACGATTCAAGGGTCTCTCTCATAATAATTTGTTGCTCTTGGAGCAGGGATACCTCGTCTGTTAATTTACGAATCTGCGCATCTTTAAGCAATTCATTCTCATGCACCTTTCTGAGCACCTGCAGGAATAACCAGCCTATGTTTCCTGCTGCCTTTAGCTCCTTTCTGCATTTCTCAAGCGGTAAACTCACCAAGCACTTACTAATTACCGCCGGGGAAACATCATTTTCAAGCATGTCCCATGCCCTCGGTGCCGAGTACCGATGCAAAATATCTGCCACACCCGACCAAGCATTTGATGCCGGCCATCCTGGAATGTGACAGAGTGCACTATCTTCCCCATTGCATTCATCTTTTGCATGTTTTTTCCAGAAGGGCATCGTGCTCGTAAACCCTGCTCACAGCGCCAAATGTAGTGATAAACAGTATCCGCACCTCCCTGGGATCCAGCCCTTTGTGCAAAGTAAATCACTCCTAATTACCTTCCCACACAAATAAGGTTTAAGAAGCACGATGAACTCAGTCTGGAAAAAAGCCAATCACACAGAATATGATGCTTGCATTTATTATCTACAATGACTAATGAAAACTAAGCAGCTATTTATAATAATGTGGAAATAGAGAGTGCAAGCTATATAATGCCAATTATCAATCACAGATGAATATGCAATTATTTGGTCTTACGCTCCTAATGAAATGTAGATGAAGGTACAATCTGATCACACCCAGGACCTTCGCCGCTACAGGTGCCCGGCACTCCTCAGCAGAGGAGGGGAGGACTGGCCAAGCCCCCACAGTCCTACACCAGAGCGGGGATGTGATGTTAGGAGCCTCGGCCCTGATAGCGCACAGCTGGTCGTCCAGGCACTGTCCTTGATACGCGCGTCTTTCCAACAGTCCAGGATGAGTCCCCCCTCCCAAGTCCAAGTATAGTTCTCTTATTAGGAGCTGCACGTCAATCATCCTGACGTGTCAGGTCTTCGAGAAGCTTCTAGGCTCTCCCCTCCTGGCAGTAAACATGTTTTATGCTTGGAAATTTACAAGACTGGAAACAGCCAGCCTTGGCTCCCAGGCTTCGGGCACTGTGTTTTGCATTCTTGCCTTATCAGTGCACCTGACTCGCAGAGCTAAGACGAGCAAAGCTATGCCTGACTCCCAAGGGCTGCACAGAGCCTCTTGTGCTAGGATGTTTTATGTCTTCAGAAAAGGCCTTTGCAATTAACCCCTTGCAAGAATGCAGGCTCACCCAGTTCGAGAGTCCTGGTTGAGGTCAGCATTTTCCTCCACGCTTCGAATAGGCTCTAGTACACACAAGATAGCTCAGTGGGTTAGTGCAAATGCAGGTTACTGCAAGCGCCTAGCAGCTTATCACGACACCTACTCACACACCTAGTCACCCAGCTGCCCCTACAGTCCATGTGCCAGCTCAATGGCCCTGCTGCATGTAGCCTGGGGTGTGTTTCTTCTCAGCTCTGGGACTACGTCATTGCATGACTGACATGCATGTGTCCTCTGCATGCATGTGGGTACTCCACGTAGGCGTGCTCCCTTGCCCCTCCACCACCCCTGCACCCAAATTTCAACATTGCACAGTTGTGCATCATGTTGGCGTACTGCAATGGACTGTTCAAGACTGTGCAGATGGCATATGCTCCGCAGGGACACAAGTTCCCATTCATGCTCCATGTGTATTACATGCATGCCCCTATGTGTCCTTGACTGGATGATCATTGTAGTACGTGTCCAGGATGACCTACATTTCTTTGCATTTGATCATCCATTCCATGTCCACTCTGGCTCAGTCCTGCTTCACACACATGTTTAGGGTATCACAGTCTGTGCGGGGCACAGGCCTCCCCCGTTTCAGGCCCACTGACTCTGTTCAACTGGTCTAGCAGTTTCTGCACACATGGCTATACTACTGAGGGTGCATCATGTGTCCTGCTTTCTGTCCCATCATCATCTGATGTGTTGTCAGTTGACTCAGATGATGCAATTGATGCTAGCCACCACTGTCTGCCAATACACAGGTCTCTGGTCGCCCTTTCGCTGTCATGCAATGCATCCCTGCATTTTCACTTGGGGGGGGTTGCTTGTAGCCATGCAACACATGCACATTGCACGTGATGCCTGAACTTGCCCTTGCACTGCCTTCAAGTTAATTGATACACATCATAATGTACTTGTTCATGTAGATAGTGGATAACGTACACATGTTCTGCAGTGCATCAACCAACTTTAGAGCCGTGTTACACCGTTCTACATGCCTTCTCCCTGATGCTATGTCAAAGTGACCTGGCATGCATGCCAGGTTTACATTTGTGTGTGACATGTCTGCTTCATGTGTTGGCTGTCTGTGTGATGTCTATGTGTGTTATGTGCTTCTGACATGTGTACTAATGTAAATTTATCTCCACTTTCCAGATGATGACACAATGGAGCCAGAGGATGATGTTGTCATGCCAGACATAGGTTTGCTATCACACCAGCAACCCGGCACAAGTGGGGGTCGTGGGATGGTAGACCACGAGAACCCACATGTGTTACAGACCATCTTGTCTGTGGCTGGCAATGAGTCAAGCCCGGATAATCACTCTGACGACAATGTCGAGCTGGATGTGCATCGGGTCCATTCATCAGGGGTGGGTGATTCTGATGTGGCCGCTCCCCTGTCCGCGACACCTGCACTGAGGGGCCAGACAGTGGTGGGACCTCCGCCTGTGGTGGATCGGAACGCAGGGTCACCCTCCACACCAGTTGCTGATGTGCCTGGGGCATCATATCAACGGGGGACTGTAGTCCTGCAGCCGCGGGCGGTGCCAACCCAACAAGGATGTCGGCGCTTTGGGCCTCTCAGGTGTCAAGCCCAGTAACGCGGTGGATGTGCGCCACTGGGCTATACTGAGTGGGAGCAAGCCATGGTTGCCACTTCAGAACACCAGGGGGCAGCAATTGATAACATCGTTGAGAGCATGGAGCATGTGTCCCAATCCATGCTACCCCCTGCTAGGCAGGTGGAACTCCAGCAGCGGGCGGCACAGTCCACGGCCCACTTGCTCAGGCTGGGGATGGCGGCCTCAGACAGGGCATGCTGGGCTGAAATGGTGTCTTTGCGTTAAGCAATTGCTGCTCAGGCAGAGGCACACATGGAGGCCCTGAGGGCTGAGTATGAATCCCTCAGATCTATTCTGGGTGTGCTCTTGATGTCCCAGAGAGAGTGATCAGAGGAGATGTTTGCGCAGCTTGAGCGTACCATCTCGGCTGAGCTATGTGCTTGCCGGGAGGTGCATCAGTTGTCCAGCCAGGCCATGCAGGAAGAACTCTGTGTTACACGTGTTACCTTGCAAGAGGAAGCACGCGTATCACGGGAGGTTCTGCATGCTGACCTATGCCGCACAGAACCAGGCTCACCCGTCTGGCAGACTTTCTGCCAACGAGAGGCAAGCTGCGCCTAGGCGTGGTCAGGCTCCTATGCCATGTCTACCTTTTCGGGAAGAGGCTGACTTGACTTGGACGACGAGATATCTCCCACACAGGTCGGGCTGTGCAGGCGTTGAGCCCATGGAGGTATTTGTTTTTCTCAACATCATCGCATGTGGGTGTTGAGGTGCACCCTGTACCTCCCCCCCTCCTGGATGCATCCCCCCCCAGGTCGTATGTGGCTATTTCTGATTTTTCATTTTAGTTTAGTTAGTTAAAATTGTTTTTGATAGTTATTTTAATTAGGTAATGTAGGTTTTATTATAGTTAGTTTAATTTGTTAATATAGTTTAAAATTGCTTGTCTATTGTGCATTCATGTGACGGTGTGGTGCTTTGTGGCATTTGAAAGCATCAACTGTCTGTTCCAGCTGGGCCCTTCAAGCTTGTCTCGTGTATGTGTTTGCAGCTTGGGGTCCTGACTCACATAGGCCACTCCTGCTTCCCTTATCCATGGGCTCGCAAGGATGGTTCGGTGTTACAGTCATTTACACAAGGACTTTGGACTGTCATATCTGTGGCCTGTCTGCTGCTGTACTACTTGTGTTAACACCCCGAGTTGGGATTGTGGGGGTTTTATCCACAGCATGTCTTTATTAGATTTGGGTGGGTTCATGATTGATGTGTCCATTAATTGATATACATTGTGATGTATGTTTCTTTTCTTTGCTGTACATGTGCTTGATGCACTTCATGCTGTAGACAGTGGCCGGCACCCTTTGCCTGTCAAAGTCACACTGATGGTGGGAGGAATTCTGATGTAGGTCTCTGACATGGCCCAGTCACAACCAGCATGAAGAGACACACACAGGGAACTTTCCAGCGTTAATAATATGACCACATTTGCCAGCAGACATGGGGCATAGTACTACAGACAGGTGGCCACGTTTGGTGGGGCAGACATGCGCATGTGTGCACAAGCAGTGGCACAGGGCTTGTGCTCAGATGTCCAACAGAAGCAGACGTGTTCCCAGGAGCTCCAATCAAGGTGAGCAGCACAAGGGACCCACACCGCAGCCATCCTTCCACCAGGCCACTTGCACATGCATGCTAAGTAGCGCCACTGATGGGAAGCTTGGACAGTTATTGTTGTTGAAGCGCACAGTAGAGCTAAGATGCATTGGGGGACAAATGGCAAGTTGCTTTCCATGTTGTCTGGGGCACACGCAAGGGCTGTCGCACATATCCTCGCCCCCCCCCGCTCCATAGAAGCAGAGTTAATAGAACAGTATTGTTCCTAGCCAGATACCTATACAGCGCACAGGGACACTGTGTGCAGTGCATATCATTGGCATGTGCAAATTGACACGTGCACTACCTATTGGAATCTGTAGATGCCAGAACACAACTTGTACTGAAGTTGCACCTCGCTATACGCGTCTAGCTGCTCACCCAGGGACCATTGTATGATGTGTGATTATTGACGCATTGGTCTTCCATTTCCCGCGCGCCCACGTGCGCCTCCCTTACTGCATTGACAGTGTATGAACCATCACGGGGGCAAGCTAACGTATGGGTACAAAGCAGAAGACAAGAGTCTTTGTTTGTGGAGAAGTCACTTACTTTGGGGCATGAATGGTGTTGTGTGTGTGTGTTGTAAACATACACAGATTAGTAACTCACACTCTCTTTGCAGCATTGAACTGCTCCTGTTACTGGACCTGAGAGTGCGGAGGCAGGAGGCCAACACTCTCCCCAGAGATAAGTCTCTCTTTGGCTTGCATTTGACTCATTTGGTACAATGTGCATGATGAACATATTTTGTCTGATTTAGTATGTGTTATTGTCAATAGTTGTTTTTTGTATTCTGCCTACTTTCCCTTGACAATCCTACTACCCTCTCCTGCCCCTCTTTCTGGCTATCCTGAATACCAATGCCTGTCTGAGTAACATATCCCTGACCCTCCTTCCTCGCCGTGGTCTCAGAGGCCTGTGTAAGTTTGACCTTGCAGGCACCCAGACCACAGAGGGGGTGGTTGGGTCATGCCACTCCTGCACCTGGACACCGGAGCTGTGACACTACCCATCAGTTGTTGCATCATCATTGTATATTATGTACCGAACATGGTACCCATCCTGTTTGAGCATTGTTGAACTGTGCTACCTTGGTTGTTCTATCATTGTGCGTGGACATGTGCTTGGACATTTTCTGCTACTTCAAGTCATCTACTGGAGACTCTTCCAGGGTTTTTTGGTGCCTACAGGCTTTTTCCCTGGTTTGTGGGTTTGGCTCCTTGGAGTTCTCTGCGATTTGGTATTTTTACCAGTCAAGGTGGGATCTGAGGGGGCTGGACCCTATTTGCACGCAGAGTGGAACATGGAGACCAAGGGGTAGGGTGATCCTGTAGCCAGGTAGACTTGAAGGATGAAGGCTACATACCCCAGACACAGTTGTTCAGTAGGTCATGGTAATGTGTGAATGAGGGAGGGCCTGTTGTTAGTGGACCGTTGGCTTGGGCTACAGAGTTTTGGGAACTCTGACATTGTAATTGTGGGGTACTATGTACATGATGTGTTCTGCTGGTCAATGGCTGTTCCTGTGTTGTCTTTACTTTTCAGGTGTCAGGGGATTGGTGTGGTTTGACATGCTGGGGTGTACACATCGGCAATGTTCACATGTGATGTGTACAGGACACTGAGGGTCATTTGATTTCACATGCATGTATTGAGTGCATGTCCCTACTGACCCACACAGTTGCACAATGATCCACCACATGTACGACCACACTTCCATGGCCACAGGTGCACACGAAATTGCCTTCCGAGGACAGCTGTGTCCCTGCAGCGCATGATCTCTGACAATTTGGGGATCCTGTACATGCGTCAATTGGTTATTTATTTAATTAGTCCTTTTCATGTGATGTTCAAGGTGTATCTGTAACACAATGGCTGCTCACTGTGCTGTGTGCTGAGCTGTGTGTTACAGGAGACACACACAGCACACGGGTTTGGGAGTAGGGATTTTGCCTTGCCCAATGTGCATGTGAACAGACATTCAGTGTTATGTTCATGCTATGACTGGTGGAAAGCATTTGTGTATGACTTGGTATGTGTGGGAGGTTGTTGGTCAGTCATTTCATCTGATTCCATGTCAGGCGTCATTGTCTCGAGCCACTTTCCATTTATCGCATGTTACTTCGTATCTTATTGGTCACGTGTTGGGCTTTGGCTATGGTGTGGCAGACAAGGGTGATTTGAGTTGGGAGGGTTTGGGTGACATACCAGGGATTGTCATGGCCTGTTTTGCGAGGGTGGGGGTGTGTGATACACACCTTGCATGTGTTCCTTTTGGTCACACAGGATTGGTTAGGTTTAAGTAGCTAGGGATGCACACAATGTAGCACTTCCATGGCAACATTCTCAGGGTGGTAAGGTTGTGACAGTTGACTGTCTCTTTGTCATCATTGATTGTCACCTGGTAGGTGTCAGGCCTGTGTGCACTCCGCAGGGGTGGGAGATTAGGTGACAAATGTGGCCACAAGCTGGGTCCGGGCTGCCTCGCCACGTGCCCTATCCCCTCCCATGGGCAGCGCCTGTGCCTGTGGTTGGGGATGTGGGGGCACCACCGGTACACCCTGCGGCGTTGCAACATTGTGCAGGACACATGCTGCCACAATGATCCTGCACACTACTGGGCGTGCATATAGTAGCTGCCCGCCAGAGCGGTCAAGGGAGCGGAAGCGTGACTTGAGCACTCCGAATGTGCGCTCCACTATGCCCCTGGTTGCATTATGGGCAGCATTGTATCTTACCTGGGGTGGTGTGGTGGGGTTCCGGATTGGCGTCATCATGTGGTTGCTCAGAGGGTAGGCATTGTCCCCTGGGGAGTTGATGATGGTTTATTAGGGTTTGTGTATTTGTCTGTGTGTGACATGCATGCATGTGCACAGGCATTTGTACTCACCTAGGAGCCATGTGTCGCCATGCTGCCCAGCTTCCAGGGCCCGGCTCAGGGCGGACATTCTGTATATGAAACTTTCAAGGGTGGCGCCAGGGTAGTTTGCATAGACAGAGGTGATGATTCCCTTTGCATCGCATATGACCTGCACATTGATGGAATGCCAGTGCTTGCGGTTTCGATAGATGCGCTCAGTGGCCCTACGTGGACGTAGGGCCACATGGGTGCAATATATGGCACGAGCACTTTGGGGAAGTGTGCCACCCTGTAAAAGTCCACGACCACAGCCGGCCTTTCTGCGGGTGTTCTGGGCATGTATATGTGCCTGCGGACTGAGGGGCGCACAGTCATGATTGCCAACACCTGGTGTAGGCAGCGTGACTGTGTGGCCTGTGAGACCCCCCCACTATGGCAGTTGTCTGCTGAAATGACCCAGTGGCCAAATAATGCAGGACATTGAGCACCTTCTCCAAGGGGCTCAATGCTTGGGAGCACAGGGTGGGGGGTGTAAGGTCATCTTCCCACTCCTTGACCAGGTCTATCATGATGCGAGGTGGAAACCTATACCTGCCATAGACCTGGTCATCAGGTAGCCCAAAAAGGCTAGTCCGGGGGGAAAAAATGCAGGCCCTGGCTATTCTCCTCCTCCTGCGGTGTCCCACGATCAGTGCTGTGACAAATGGGGCATTCATCGCAGCTGTATATCCGTGTTTGCGCGCACTTTTATAATGTGCGCGGGGACGCTTCCGCCTGCCTTCGTGTGGCGGATGTGTTGACACCTGTGCGTGTCTTTTAGCATGCGCAAGTTTCCCATATTCGATTCCATGAATACGTGTTGTTTGCGTGCGTGTGGGCGTTCTGTGTATTTTCCCCCCAGTTACGCCTTCTTTTTCACATGTTGTTCCCCATTCCACGCGTTATGCCCCGCGTTCAGGAATTTGCAATGACATGTGCGTTTGATGCTGGAAATGCATCGGAGGGACAGGGCCTCCGTATCCTTGTCCTTTACTTCTTTTTATCGTGTGTTCTGTCATGTTTTCCGCTCAGGAGTTCCATGGCACTCCTGGCGGTGCAGTTATCTCTCTTTTGGTTTGGTGAACAGACCCATGGGATACCCTTATGGCACCCATGGGTAGGGGTGGAACCCTGCGCCCCTAGTATATGTACAGAGCAGGGTACAGGCTTGTGGCAGCTCCATGCTGAAATGACTGGTGCCCTGAGCATCCTCCATTTTGGGATGCCCGGGCCCTGTCATTGGAATCAGTAGATTCCGTATGGAGACAAAATGGCCACCATGGCCTCTTGCCTTCCATCACCTGTTACCTTGATCTTCCCGAAGTCACGGGAAGCCCTGCCTCTGTCCCTTCCCCCTGACTGGCAGTTGGGTGGAAGTTCCATATATGGTAGTGTGAGGAAGTGCCGACCAGACTGGCTGGAGCCTTCTCAACGACCGTATGTTGTGGGTCCGCCCGTGGGTGGGATCTGGGTGAAAGGAGTGTGTGAGAATATACATTCTATGTTGTGGCTGTCTAGTATCTGGTGGTTGACACAATGGTTGAGACAGCCCTGCCCGATACCGGTATGAATGCAGCTTGGAGTGTTGAATGGCTCGGTACTTGTCCCAATAGACATAACATGTGAGTGTCTGGAGAGAAGTGAATGGCCTGAATGCCCCGTGTGCCTGATTGGCTGCCTGCCTGCATGAATGACCGTAGTCGTGATTGGATGCTTGAGTGTGACCCAGCTTAATGAATGGGAGATCAACAGTATATCTGGGGACCTCTCACTGCTAGGAATCATGTTCAGAACCTGAAGTCCACTACGACGAGTAACTGGAGTAACTGAAGCTTGATCTTGAAACCCTGCTGGATGAGAAGAATTGCTGTTGCTCTCCTTCGCAATCTGAAAGCTGCTGTGCTTCAAGAACTGACCCAGAGAGGACCTGGTAAGGCGCCCATTTCCCAAGCTACGCAGGACCATCGTGCTCAGCGGATCTTTGCCTAAGCTCCCTGGTAGACAGACATTCGACAGGCTGCCGACCTGATACGGGGATTGCTGCGGAACTCCAAGGATAAGCACCCGGACTGTTGTCCGACACTGTCGATGACCGCCTTCGTCAACTGGAGCCGCCATACTCCCGTTGCCTAAGAACTTAATTGATCCAAGGACGCTCTTCTCCGCTTCGTCGCTGCAGTATCCTGCTGGAGAAGGCCTGACTGTCGATGCGCCAAGGAGTTTCCACCGGTGGATGTATCCACCGTTGGGTTTCCCGCCACCCAAAGACCACAGAGACGCTGACGACTCGACGCCCTTGCTGGGCCACAGTTCTTCAACTCTTTGCCGTCCAGAACTATCGACACTGAGGGGCCCCGCACACGTCTTCCTGGCAGGACATTTACACTTCCTCGTCAACGAGCACCGCTAGGGACGATGCGGCCACTTCACCATTGTAGCTCGACCTGTTATCAGTCGGACGTTCGACGACCCGTGACTCCTGCCTGAAAGGGAGGACACTCAAGAAGGGCCATCGATTCCCTGACGCGGAACGCTACAACGCCAAGGTACTTTGGGGTTGCAGAACTATTGGAAAGTCTAGTGGGAACAATATATGGACTGGGCTTTTATCTTTCTTCTACAGGTTGCCCATGTGGGGGGATCTCCACACAGAACTGTGTCTAGTGGTCGGGGCCAGTATTCTGCAAATTGTTCCACCATCTTGCTTTCCTTCCTCTCTCTACTGTTGGTTTCCTCTTTATTCTGATCGGTGTGTCATTCTGACCGTATACACTTTAATGAGATCTAATAACGTTAGTGGTACCACTTTAGAAACTGTATATATTTACCATTGCTGATTTTCGGAGTACAAAGTGAGATATTGTGATATTGTATATACCTTAGAACATTAATCATATAAAGACTGTGTTGTAACCGATAAAGTGTGTGGACATTCCTTTGTGGGTGCTTGGGGACTACACTGTACTTAAGAACCAGCTCGCATCACCTCCTGAGAAGCTAGGCCTTGATTGCTCGACCATAGCTACCGAATAGAGAATCTTGGCAGGGGTCTCTGTGCCTCCCCTATACCATATAGAGAGCGGAACTGCAGACCCCCCTCCTGTCTTTACAGTGCGCCCGGGTGCACCACGCACGGATTTGGTGCACATCCCGAGGGAAACACACGCAGGGCCTTCCATGAATCGTCTTTTGGGGATAAATATACTGTACATTAAATAACAAATCCCCCACCCACATATTCAATTGCATTTCTGTGCAAGCACAAGATGTCATTTGATATTTCACTTTTAAAACTGCATTTTCCTGATTTGAAAGAGCAAATTCACATGTGTGTTCATTTCCTTGCATTTCGAGTTTGCAAATGCGTAGTTTTTTTCAGACCATAGTTTCATTTCACTTAATCTTCTGTGGGGTTTGGCATCTACGGTTGATTTATGGACTCAAAAGGATTCTGCCCAGGATCTCTTTGATATTGACATGAGAGAAAGAAATGCCACATTATTTCTTTCATTATTTTTTTCATTCACTGCAATTTTGAGCCCAATGGTTCACAGTAAAAGAAAACAGACGTCATGTTGAATGAAAACAGAATTCTCTGCCTTGCAAGTAATTTCCCAGTAATTTCCCAGTACAGCAATGCCGTTCTAGAGATGTATTGCCTCACTTCTCAGCAATTAGAAGAAATAAAGTATGCAAGGGTGTGCTTCCACGAAGGGCACAACTTTGTGATGTTTTTAAGATATAAAATGACAATTTTGCAAAGCCGTTTTGAATGCTGGCCCTTGTCTGTTGCTTTAAATGGAGTTAAAACAAATCCAGAGCCATTCTTTGGGTGGCAGTGTTCAATGCTCACCCAATATGCCCCAGGGAAAGAAAAGCGCAGCCGCTTTTGTGGCATTATTTCAAGACGGTTTTGGGTTGAAGGGGATTTCTGTAATGGGCCTTAAATGTACCCCACAAGGCACTGAAAAGTTCTGAGGAGAACGCTTTCAATGTCGCCCGGAATGTCTAATCCTCAAAACAGAAAATAAACAATGGACAGTCTCCTTAGGATTGAGACACGATGATTTTCCTCGCTTTCCGAGTCGCGTAACTGCAGACCGGGAACCAACAATGGTGAGTGCTCATGTCTGCAAGTGCTCGATATGCACTATGGGACTCCTCACACTATAGACACAAAAAGAGGTCCTCTTTCCGTGCAGGAAAGACTTGGATTATATTAACAAAAAGGAGTATCAGACGAGACATCAGAAGGACACACTGTGTGTGCACACCATCTCCTGCACCCCAACAGAGGGGTGACAGCGAGGTCACAGAAGGTGAAGAAACCATCTGTATGAAACCCACCAATATTTAGCTCCAGCAAATGAGATGGCCCATTTAATCAAGTCTACTGAAGATAAATGTGCATGCAAATGATCTCCATGCCCTGCAGGATTGATTTCCAGTATCAGCACTACCACTGACACGATTTTATGGTTAGAGAACTATTCCGCAGAAGACATCTTTTTTCCTGTTGTATGAGGAACCCTGAAGAGAGGTTCCTAGATCCTGAGGAAGGTCGGATTAATCAGAATACCCAGGGTGGTCCAAGATAGACCAAAACATATGTAGATCCCAGAGAGAGGGAGTAGAATCCAATCTATGAACATCGGAATGTGCATTTAACAACAGTGATATAAAGAAGATTGTTGTTTATGTTCTTTTGTGAGAACAGACGTCGCACTTTTTTGTTTTTGTTTCTATTGAAAGAACATAGTTGTCTTAGTGTATGAATGATTGTATGAAAGAAGAGATGTTGATGTCTAAGAATTTAAGTTGTGTAAATAAGTTCTGATTTAAGAACTTTAATATGAGGTAAAATAAATAAAAATATATATTTTTATATTACAAGAATTGCGTCTGTAATTGTGGACGTATTGCCTCTAGCCTCACATATATCTAGGTCCATTGTTTATTTTCTATATACCTTACCTAGAGGACCTATGATATTTACAGGTACCCTTATATTTAACCCTAATCCTCAACACAGGACATCTTCACAAATCAACCACTAAAGCCAAACACCTCTCACCGTAATGCAACCAACAGCAAGACAAATATTGTGACAGCACTATGGAAACCACCACAAGCCCAATCCCAAGCTTTTGCTGAGCTCTCAATTTGGTTCTCTGTGATATTTTCGAACATTAAAGGACACACGCCAAAATAACTGATTTGGTGCAGCCTTTAATATTCAAATTATAACACTATTCAGCCGCCCACCTGCTTGAAAACCAATCTCCCGCTTAAAATCGGGTGGGGGGTCTCCCCCAACTCCCTTTTAATCCTACCTCCACTCCCTGCCATAATCATGCCTGCCCACCCCCTCAGAAATAGATACACACACACTCTCAAACACACATAAACACACTCGCTGAAACACACAACAAACACACGGGCATGCAGAAAAACACCTCACAGCCAACTTCCGTTTTATCCCGGCTATCCCCACCATGCCTGTCAGCCCCTGTGTGCACTCATGTGCGACAGTGGTGCAACATTTAGATTTAGAAAGAGCGTTCTGAGCCATCTAAGAGTGATCATTCTAAATCAGTATATTTACTTTGCAAGAAAATTAAATACACCAAGTCACTTAAATCCCTCAATTTCTCTCAAGCTTACTCACCAAACACAAATGCAAACCACCTACTCACACACATCTTGTAAAAAAGACCCTTCCTACCTACAAATGACATGCTCAGCTCCTGGACACTTTGGGATATTTTTACCCATGCCAGTGCATGCCCCACCACACCCCTTTGCCAATGGGGGAAAGGAAACTGCCAAAACTGGATGTGCTAAACCCTGTGCGCGCCAAATCTGCAAAACTGTGCATGGTTCACAAATCACAAAAGGCTGCACACCCTGCCACACAAAGTCAAAGTTGGTGTTTGAACAGGACTCACTAAATGTCAGTGGGTGCTGTCACCTGTCACATTGAGCAAAGCCACAGAAGGGCTAAAATCCGAAAATGCCTTTAAAATACAGTTTTCCTACTCCATTGCAACCTTCAAAGTGCTGTTTCGGCGCTACATTCAGTCATTTTCCCAGTGAGCTATTAAATTTAAAAGTGTGCTGAAATCATAGATTCTCCAGGTGGCTCAGAAATAAACCAGGCTCATTGACTGACAGATGCATACGAAAAGTAGATGCCAAACCCAGTTTAAACGTGTTTCTTTTTCCTGAAGAAATTGCAAAATTTGCCTATTTAAAGCATGTTTGTGAAGGGCTTAATTCTTTTAAATGGTCAAATCCCTTGTAAACTGTGCTTATTTTTATCTGTGTGAAATTAAAAGACTTTAATTTAAAGCAACACAGTATTGGAGTTAAGTGAATACTTAATTCTGACCTGACAGTGCAAACCTGGGAAAGATTGATGCCTCAGAATTGACACTCCCTTGCTACAGGAAGCCTTAATGGTTCCCGCATATTGACAACAAAGAGAGCATCAGACATTCGTCTCTGGCCAGCCAAGTACAATGGCAGGCTGCCCATTGACGTCTACAGGGGAGCCTCCCTCTCAGGAAGGGGACACACCTCCATGATCAAAGGACTGTGACAGCTGTTGCCTGTGAAGGGGAGTTATAAAGGAAAAAAAAACTGCTGGAACTTTTTGATATTTAAATCTTTACTTGTGATTAAATGTAAAACTGAAGGAGGATACATCTAGAAACTGGTAGATGTTAACCTAACATTAGGCTTTTGCTTTGAAGACATTAATGAACCCTGTACCATCTAAGGAACCCAAGTTACAGAAAAAACCTGATTGTAGCAGACCTCTTGATGCTACAAGTCTAAGATTGTATATTTTCGCTCCAATAGTAATCGCCCAGATCTGTACTGAATTAGAAATCATTAGTCCAGACTGTTATGATTCAAATTGATAAAATTCTATAGAATAACAAAGACAGCTCTCACAGAGATGGGAATTGGATGCCAGGATAACCCATAAAAAATGTAATGCATTTGTCTGATTTTAGTAGAGGGCATGATTATAAAAATGTGTATTTATGGGAAAGTTAAATTGTGGTCAAAATCAATGTGGGAGTTCCTAAATCCCATCATAAGGATGACATCTCTTCTCCGACTGCCAACCATAACAAGGCAAGTGCCGTGGCCACTCACAGCCGTGGGGGTGTGTTTTGAAATTCTGCCCACACCATAAACTTTATGATGTCACTTGGTAAGATAAATATAGGAACTTCACCACACATAGAACAGACTGCTTCCTGAACAGACTGCTTCCTGAACACATCTAGATTCCCGCGCAGCGCTTTGTTCCTGACTTCTTCATTCTATGCAGAACTCTTCACCTTACAGCTGACTCCAGACTTCTTAGCAGAATCCAGACTTTAGCATTGCTGAACTCTTTCTAGCTAGACCTAATTTCAACCATCCCAAACTTGAAGGAATTTAATTCTGATTCAGTCTGGTCTGCTACCATTAAGGCTTGCCCGCTGAAACTTGCATCCTGCTATCTACCTTGTCCAGTGACCACAAGGGCCCATCCAAATCCAGTCTTAGGTGCATTCTAAAATTGACCAGAACCGCACTGCTGATCCAATCCAGCCAGTAGACCTGACCCGATCCAGTGACCAGAACTCTGACGGTCCACTTTTAATCACAAGGGACTGTAAGTATCAATAGGAAGAACAGTGACCCATAGTATATTTTCATTGTCTTATTCCAATCTCAACCCATCCCATCTTTAACTTCAGAACCTTAGTATTGTCAGAACCATTCTTGCACTGATCTTCTCATTGGTGTTACAAAACCATTAGTCATTCGTGATTTTGAGTAACTAAAGAAAATCCCAGAAAGAAACAGAGTATCCACTACGTGAAGGTTTCCGTTGGCCACGTAACTGTGGAGAATCCCGGGTGGCATTCTCTTTTTCATAGTCATAATATAGTGTAATCAAACCAATCTGTCATTTTTAAAACCAAATTTCTGTTTTAATTTTTGCACATATTTTGCAAAAGCGCCTCTCACTACAACCTCCATAACTTCCTCAATTTGATAGAAAGATAGGAAATTTCAACTCTCACTGATACCTAAGACCCTTAGCTACATCCACGAAACGGTGTATTTGACCAGTTTTTATCAAAAATCGCATTGTGAAATTTTGCAGCGAAGTTGCAGTTTTCAAAAGTTTACACGTCTCTTTTCCCATTCTAAGAGTTTCTTAAATCCCATACTGACCTAAAGTGTGTACCGTTATTTATATTGTAGCTCCTGTCTAATGTTGCTTTCCTAAGAATTTATTCTCCATTTAAGCATTTATGACCATTTTTCATTGTTTTACAAAGCCATTTTCACCTGTCATTTCAAAAGTGTGACTACATCATCCGGCACCAGCAGGGATGCCTTCGTCCAGACCCGTTTTCAGGGAAGGGATACGCACACAACAACTGGCCTTCCTCTCCCTGCGGATGTGGCAATCCGGGATCGTGTTGAGCCTGTCCTAGCTGGGATGGCATTGCAATAACGTGGTATTCAGGATGACATGCAGGGTTCTTGTGAGGACAATGCACGTCATTTCAAATACCTCATTGACCGCGTCGATCTACTAGAATGGGTCAGCAAGGCTGGGTTCCTCCGTGTGCTGGATCTTCTAGCGACCCCCTCCTCAACTGAACCCCCTATCCGCCAGTCGTCCTCCGTGCCATCTGCCTGCCCAAGTATCACCTGGGCACCCTGTGGAGCTGCCCCTGACCCAGCGGCCAGGCTGGTGGAGGACACATCCCTGCCACAGTCGGGAGTCAGAGATCCAGCAGGGGAGGCTACCCCAACAACTGGACTTCAGCAAGAGGAGGACGTGCAGGCATCGACCAGCAGGGCACATGCATAGCAGCAGCAGGCTCAGGATGGGAGCCATGATGGCTCATGGCCTTCAACATCACAGGGACAAGAATCGGCCGGAGGGCAGGAGGACCCTGGATTGGGAGTGTCTTCCGTGTGGCAGCGGTTGGGCCAGCGGATAGATGTGGAGCGGCGGCGGGTGGAGGAAGAACGGCTCACTATGGTCAGGGCGGAGAACTCCATGCGCAGGGCATTGAGGCGCGCTGAGTGCCTCGAGGCAACTCGCAGGGAGTTGGAACAGGCCATGACTGCATCCCTGTGAGACCTCAAGGCCAGGGAAGAGGCCCGCCTCCGGGACATCGACATGGAGTTCGATGATGCCCTGGGCCGGAACATCAACAAGTGAGCCATTCGACTTGCCCGCCGCCATTGTACATAGTTCATTAGTGTTAGGTTTCCTTTGTTTTTTCTTTTATTTTGGAGTTCATGGACATTGTTCCACTTTATGTATATTGTGTTTTATTCATAGGACTTTTTTGTAGGTTTCCTATTGTTTGTGGATCATGGACCATTTGGACTTCCATTGTATATAGTTGCAGACTTGTACATACTTTCTTTTCCAATTTTCCCATAGATCAATGGTTTTCTTTTATTTGGATTATATATTTCCTATTGACATTGGCAATGGACCACTTTTTTATTCAACATGACGTTTATTTGTTTTCCATTGGATTACCATATTTTGCTTATATCTGTCATTGTATATTGATTTTTAAGTTCGATTTCCTCTATGTTACTTCTTTATGTGTTTAATCAATTCTAACTTCATGATTGGTGTTGTGTTCTATCATTGGTTTTGTGCATGTCTCAATGAACATTGCCTCAGTCATGTGTTGCCCCTGTGTGGCTCTGTTGTGCATTTATGCATGGGCATGGTGGTTCTTTTAAGACTGTCATGGCATGGGTAATTTGGGAGTGGGTGCTGTGGATGGTTGCATGCTTGTACTGGGGGGCAAGGAGGATTTGGGTTGGCACGGGGCCATGGGTCTGTTTTGTTAGGACATGTTGTTTGGTGGGCCATGTGTCGGGGCCTGCTGTTAGGTGCCCGTCAATGGGGGTGGGTGGTGGACATGCGCCAGTGCTCCCGAGTGCATGGTGCCATGTGGGCTGCCTGCTGGGCATGCCCAGGGGTGTAAGGTAGTCCCCTGTGGTGTGGGCTGCCTGCGTGGCATGCCAAGGGGTGTAGGGTAGCCCCCTGTGGTGTGGGCTGCCTGCGGGGCATGCCCAGGGGTGTTGTGTAGTCCCCTGTGCTGTGGGCTGCCTGCAGGGCATGGAGAGGGGGGAAAGGGCACACCTGGGAGGGCCCACACTGCCAAATCGCATGTAAAAGTCCACGCACACTCCTTGGAATACGCGTACCCAGCTTGCGCTAGCGAAAACGTGTGTAAAAGTTCACGCGCACCCCCGGAATACACGTAACCCGCTCGCATTAGGTAAAATGCGTGGGAAAAGACCCCCTGTGGTGTGGGCCACCTGTGGGACATGGGGAGGGTGGATGGGATGCCTGCACATATTCCAGGGGTGCGCGTGGACTTTTACACGCATTTTCGCTAGCGCGAGTGGGGTACGCGTATTCCGAGGGGTGCGCGTGGACTTTTACATGTGTTTTCGCTAGCGTGAGCGGGGTAGGCATATTCCGAGGGCTGCGTGTGGACTTTTGCACACGTTTTCACTAGCATGAGTGGGGTGCGCGTATTCCGAGGGGTGCGTGTGGAGTTTTCAATGCATTTTCGTGGTTGGGGGGCTGTGTGCTGGTCCACTGCCCTTTGCGCCATGTAGGTGATTTGTGTAATGTTTTTGGCACACGGGGCGGGTTAGGGCGTAACTGGCGCATGCTGCATTGTCTCTGCGCCGCTCTGTGCCATGGCTGCTTATGGATGTTGAAATCCATGAATATGCTGTGCACTGAAATGGATTTTGGGGCATGCGGCTGGCGCACACTGCCGCATGTGCACTCTGTGCGCCGAATTCTATGAATTACCCCCATTGTCTTTCATTCCTAAATACCTGCTGATTACTGACATCTGTGTAGGATTGCTCATTTGTACCTTAAAGAACTTTGCAGGGGGAAATATTAACCAAAACGCTATCTGTTCACAAACCAAAACTGTTCTTTTTCCTGTGTTTTATATTCTGCATTTTCATAAGTGAATTCAATTGCTCTACTTATTTTCTGAATTGTATTGTCAACGCTTGGTATATATTGAAACTTATCTGTGATTTCAATACTAAATAAATAAATAAATAAATATTTACCTTTACAAACTAGCCTGATTCCTGATCCACTCTGATCTGGGGGGGATATTTTGAGCCGGGTGTGATATGAGTGGTATATCATTCAGAATATTGAACTTATAGAGACAAAAAAATAAGTATTTCATTGCGCACTACATGCTAGGTGAGACCCAAGTGTGTGCCTGATCCTTAACAACACCGCATGTCCACACTACAGGCACACAGCCACCCCTCTAGACGCAAAGCCTTCAATGTCTCCTTCACTTGACACTTAGAAATCTTACGAGAACTCAGAGTTCAGGGTGCTCCCAATCTTGCATTTCCCTCTGCTACCAACTAATCAAACCCCACCCAATCTTCCCCAGAGCCACTAGAGTTCCCGCAGACCATGCAAATGGCATTGTGGGCAGTACAAATCATAATAACATAACATCTGTTCTCCTCCAACCAAGATCACTTAATAAAGATATTAGCATCAGCCTGGCCTTCCCACAGGGCATTGAGAAGTTTCTTTGGTCTCAGGAAACGTCCTATGTCTTTCCCTCAATTGTCCTCATCCCAAGTGTAATATGAAGCTTTCTGTAGAAGAGGGTGGAGGAGCTATAATTCCATTTTGGCGCAGGTGACCCTGAATCCCCCTTCTCCACCATCTCTCACAGTGGGATCCTTGGATTTTGCCTGTGTTTCTCCCCCTCTCAATTTTCCTCACCTGCCTCGTGCACCTTTGGAGACTGGCCTCTTGAAGATATGGGCATTGAGAGGTTAGAGCCACACAAGTAGAGGAGTTCAAAGGGGGTAGTTCCTATATTCTGGAATCTAGGAATCCAGACACTTTACAGATGCACCCATCACACTGGCATAATTTCTTATCATGGTGCCGGGCGAAGGTTTGCTCACAAGTAGAGATAGATTCTTTGACACTTTCTAAGGGATGGTTTCGTCTTAAAACTCTCTTCCTCCACAATACAATTCAAAATGGCTGAAATGCAGGCATTTCTTGAATTGCAGGGCAACAAACATGGTGTACCAGCTGCTGGAGGGGGTCATAGGCTAATGGTAGCCAGTACATTAAAGAAATATGTGTTTGCAGGAAGAATCCTGCCTTACAAAAGGCTCCTATGTCCTTTTTGCCGGCGAAATAGCCTGCAGACTACAATTCCCAGGCACCCCCGGGCCCAGAACTACTTCATGAAGCCCACGTCGGGCGGAATGTTTCCACGGTTTTGAGTTAAGACATCCACTGCTCCAAACCCCTCCTTGAGATCTCCCCCTGTTTAGAGAGGCCTTCAGGACTCTCCCTTTGAACCCCTCTCAGAGGTCTCCTTCAATATGCTTTCTTCAGAGGGGGCATTTTCGATAGCTTTGACCTCAGGGTGCAGGCTAGCGGAAATTGGGGCACTGCTGTGCCATAAGCCCTTACTTTAGGTTCTCGAAGACAAAATGATCCTTGGTCTCATTCCCACCTTTCATCTGAAGGTCATGCCAGATACCATAAGGCGGGTCTTTGCTTGCTCACAGAGCTTTAATGCTCCGCACTTCTTCTAGATGTGCCCAGGGTCTGACAAATGGCATCCAGGTACCCAGTCCTGTAAACAGGTCGACTCCTTGCTTGATTTTATGTAAGAATTAGTGCAGTCCAACTGGTTTGGGACTACACAAGACTTATCTCTTGGTATTAGGCAACCCACCTTACAAGTTGGTAATGTGACTGAGCAGCCAGGCTTATCTTAAGAGGGGTAATGTGAGCTGTAGAGCTGTGCAATGAAATCAGCCAATACAAATAGCCAAGTAAAGACTCATACACTTAAATAAATGTTTTATTTATACACACAGATATGTAAAGCTGTTGTAACATTGATCTCAAGTTAAGATTCAGTTCAAAAAGTGAACAATAAAGCAGGTGAGTAATACATTCATATGTAACACATGTTCCACACCCATAGGTGATGTCATTTGAGGTCAGTATAGCATTTATATAGTGTCACCTTTGCAATATGGAGTTGTTTAAGGAATGAAAGGTTAGGGTTCGATCAGAACAGACTGATAGGTTATAAGAGCAGTTAGATTCTCCCAAAGGGATGCAGGCAGCCTATTATCCCAGCATTAAAGTGTTCAACATTTAAAACCTGCAAGGGAACAAGCACTGCCAAAGCAAATAGGTTGAGAAGGGGGACTTTAGGGAGCGAGGTTATAAGAGCAGTTAGATGCTCCCAAAGGGAGGCAGGCAGCCTATTATCCCAGCATTAAAGTGTTCAATATTTAAAACCTTTAAGGGAACAATCAGTGCCAAAGCAAATAGGATCAGAAGGGGGCCTTTAGGGAGCCAGGACAGCCAAAGTCATTGGACAAAGTCAAGGTTCTGATGCTCTTCTTCTTCGAAAAATGTTCTTAAATAGTCAGTGTTCCAAAGAGAAATCACAGCAATTCAAGAGGAGTCCCCTTTAGAGAGCACAAGCTGTACAACCAATGCAGGTACGTTGAGGTTAACTTAGTGTAGGGTTAAATCCCGCTCCTAAAGATTGGAAGCACCCAAAATGCAAAATGATAATGTACCTTTGAAATGAAGAAGTTGTTCCAGCTGGATACCTTCACGATGTAATGCAGTAGACACTTATTCGTGGTCCTTGGTCGCGGTGACGAAAGGGAGGACGTCTGGTGTGCTCCTGTGGCAGTACCCGAGAGAGGGACTCAGCAGCAATGCATTACCATCAATTCAGTGGCTCTTTGTGGTTTTGCTCATTTTTCTTAGCGCCAAAAAAGAACAAAAAGTTCTGGTTAGGATTTCCTTGATTCCTCGGTCCTGGACTCTGGTGAGGGGACTCTGGATGCAGATTTCTTGCTTCTATAGGATCCTCTGGATGTCCACGAAGATCTGGCTGGATTCAGACTTTGGAAGATGATGCACTCACAGATGGTTGAGGTACCCCGGGTATTGGTATTCAACAGCCTTGGAAAGTCGCAGCAAGTTGGGGGTTGTGCCAAAATAGAGTTTGTCTCGAATCTAGTTGGTCCCATCAGCCCAAGGAAAGAAGTCGTCCTTTACGGGTTTTACCAGTCGATTCAAAAACAGGGTCAGCACAGCTGCAGGGCTTCACTGGGCCTTTGCAGTCCAGGTGGGTGCTGCTGGCATCTTTTCTCATCTTCTGCTTCAGATCTTGTCCTCCAGTCGTGGACTCTGCTCTTAGTCCCCAAAACCTTGCTTTTTATACAAGTTCCCATTCATTCACAGCCCCAGGCTGTCAATCACACAGTGGCGTGGCTGTCCTCTAGGACAGCCAGCCAGCCAATTGGAACTGGTTTCACTCAGGCACACCTAGAGACAAAGGACTTGCAAATGTAGGGACCATCCCTCACTTCCAGAATTCCAGACACAGTGGAGCAGGGGCGGCATTCAGGGCTGCCGCCCGCCAAAGGCACAACACACAAAGGACTCAAACCTGATACAAACAACAGAGTAAAAGCCCAGAAGAAACCAACTGACAAGAAATGGTGAAAAAAAGAATTCAAGGGCCATTTTGAGGAAATGGTCACCCTTGGATGCAGCACTGCAGCTGAGGAATCAGTCTGCAGATACATGTCACTAGGTAGTAAAAAAAGAAACCACTTCCACCAGCCATTCAAGTGACTTAGTGAAACAAAATGTTACATGAGGAATGGGTTACTATGTAACCCCACAGCACTCCACATAGGGTGGTGTGTGCTGGACCCATAAAGTAAAGGTACGTAAGATAGGGTTCATCTTACTATTCTTGGGAACCGTAGTTCGCCCAAGAAAATGTAGTTAAACATTAATTGCACTGAACAAAAGGTGGTGTGTGTCACAATGCAAAAGCAGATGCCTATGGAGTTTACCAGACTCCATAAAACAGTATCGAACATAGAAAATCATAGTCAGGAAAATACATGAGGGAGTGAGAAAAAGGTCCCACTCACTGAGGAGTGAAAAATTAAAACGCCCTGAGTCCAAAAATAGAGCTTTGAGTCTCTAAGGTTAAAGGGAATTGGCACAGAAATTAAAAATCTCCCTAACACTATACTTTTGAATCAGTAAGGATGGGTTGCAAGCCCTCTCTTAGACTAGTCAGGTGGGTCAAGTTGGCCATCTTCACAGCTTAATCCACTTTAGAAACTCTTCTCCCCTCCTCGATTCAGGGCAGAATCAGCCGGGAGGTGGCAGTCTACTGAGACAAATCTGATGGGCATTCCATTCATGACATTAGTCCGGCTGCAACCCGGTCCATCCCCACTGCTTTGATTAAACATTATATACTCCAGTTGCAGAGAGCTCTTCAGATTTTGGTTCAGCAATTCCCGCTTCTGTGCCCCACTGAACCCTTGCATTAATCTCACTGGGTGCGCAGCAAAATCTCTCGTGGTGTGTGATGATTCTCACTGCGATATTACTTGGTGGGGCCGGCACATAAGTAAGGATTGTGTTAACACGCGGCAGGGAGCACACACCTGGATTATCACAGTCGTTGTGCTGGCAAAGCACGTGCAATGATGGAGGCCCACACAGAGGTCTGGTCTCAACTCTGTCGTACAATGCTATAACATCCCCCAGAGGCCTGCTGCCTCCCTACGTCACTTCCCCATATATTGTCCCCACCCTGGTCCCACCACCACATAATAAGGAGGACACCTCCTCCCTTCTTAAACAAACATATAAGGCTAAATATCAACCCATTTCTTCGATGAGTCTTACAGGTTTAGTCTTGGCCCTGATGGACCACCCCTCGCGTGATGTCGCTGGACTTTGCTGTGGGATGTCGAACCCCAAGTCTCTCCCTCCTTCCTCTGACATCCCTCCATCACCCAAATATGGACCGTCTGATTCTCCCTGATATTCAATCTCTGTGGCTTCCTCCCACTCTTCCTCACGCTCATCCAGAGTTCCTCTGTACTACTTGAAATGGGATATGTTTTGGTTGATATCGCGCCTCTCAGCTTCTCTGGCCGAGATCATTGTGCCCTTTACTTGTGTGACCATGAGGGGTTCAGGTGTACACCTGGGATCTTCTTATCTACCTTGCGTCTGGCCTACCACCACCCTGTCTCCTACTTTGACTGTGGGTTCTCGAGCAACCCTCCTGTCATAGACTGCCACCTTCATTTTCATCTTCTTCATTGAGTCTTTCTCTCTGATTCCTTGGTCGGATGAATCCTCCTCATTATGTGGGGGTGGGACTAGGAATGGGGAAGTGATGTAGGGAGGCAGGAGGCCTCTGGGGATGTTCTGGCATTCTTCATTAAAGACAGAGTTGAGACCAGACCTCTGTGTGGGCCTCTCCCATTGCACGCGCTGCGCCAGCACAATGAGCCTAGTAATCTAGGCCAGCACTCCATGCTAACATTGGCGATGAGAGGGCAGAGCCAGACATGCTGCAACATCAGAGGTTCTCAGGGCCTCCCGTGATGCTCGGCGCAGGAGCAGCCCGCATCTGCCAACCCAGCCACAGCAGCAGTGGTGAATGCGGAGATCTAAGGCTTTGCCCGCCGGACGGTTGCGGTTGTTGCAATCGGAAGTATGTGCACGCATGCGCGAGTCACATTTGGGCTCACGCATGCGCATTTGTATTAAACGCGTACCGAACGGCAGTTGCCGCCGGGACCTCAGAAGCACAAGATGCGTCTCCGTGTATTCTTACGTGTGAATGTGTATGCGTGTGTATGAGGCGGCCTGAGGCACCCGACAGCGATAACATTGGCGACGAGGACGGCTGCTTGCAGGGGGATAATGATTGCACACGCGAGTGCAATCAATATTAATCCTTTCTCTGACGTGGCCCGAATCCGACTCTGAGACGGTCGTCGGCCATCTTGAATATGCCTGTGGCGCAGTTGCAGCCCGCGATGGTGCTCGTGCGCTGCCCACAGGCTGGCAAATCAACAATATTTGGAACTTTCATGGTTCTCCAAGAAGGAGAGCCATGATCTTGGCATGTGGGGCCCAATTCTGCAAAACAGTGGTGAACAGCCAGCATTCCATGCCTTTAGGCCCAGCCTGAGGGGGTCACTGAAGGAGGAACCTGCAGTCCACACTGACAAGACATCCAGGTCAGTGGTTGACAGTGAAGGGGCAACTCAGAAGATCAGGTTTGCGGCCTCAGCCACGTGGGTGAGATGCCTGTGCGACCTGCGACAATGAGTGACCCTGATAAGGAGCCTGCAGCACCTGCATGAGGGGCATGTCGCCAGCATGGCACTCTGGCACCCATGCCTGAGTTCAACACTTCAGGCCCACCCTCGAAGTTAGGGCCCAAGTGGCTCGTATGGATTAAGAAACTGGACATGTTCTTCAGGGCAACTGGGAAAGACGACGATGCCAAGGTTGCCACACTTTTGAACTCAGCAGGAACTGAGGTGTTACGTATCTATGTGTCACTAAACATACAAAACTGCCCTACAGAACCACTTCATTCCGCTGTCAAATGTGGTCTTTGATAGGTTCGTGATGTGTGGGGAAAAGCAACACGACGATGTGTCCCTGGACCAGTTCTGTGCACGGCTGCGCCAATTAGCGAGCACGTACAGGTGGGACAATGAGGAGATGATGATCAGGAACCAGCTGATAGAAGGGTGCAGCTCGAGTAAGTTACGGAGGCAAATCCTGCGGAAACCAGGCATGACTTTAGTCTAGATATTGGATAATGGCAGGATATACAAGCCAGCAGAAAGCAGGGGAGCGAAAATTCATGCTGCAGTACACCCGAGCAAGGGGGAGAAGGCATTCGCCATAGGGAAATCCACCCCGTCGAAGGCCCGCTGGAGCCAGAAATGCCAGGATATGTCTCCTGCCCAGGGATCCCCAGCGGTGTGCCAATATTGCGGGTACGATCTGCCGCACGCCGAAGACTGCCATACGAAGTCAAGGGTATGTGAGAGGTGCAATACACCAGGCTACTACGCAAGAATGTGCCGAGCTACAGCTCCGGTGACGACACAAAGAGGTCCTTCGAGGGTGAGTGGGAGCAACTTCAGGAGGCCGCGGTGCATAGCCACACTAGAGCAAGACACCCAGAGACTAAATATTGCTGACGAGGAAGAAGATGACGAAGAAATCTTCATCATATCGAATATCGCCATGGGAGCCAAGAAAAGGAGGCCACCCACCTGTGTAGTGGATATTAAGGGCACCCCTATACCAGTCCTCAAAGACACAGGGGCATCTGTGTGTTTTTCTGGCCACGGAGCACAACATGGCCATCCCGAGCCCACCGCAGCTGGACCAGTCAAAAGCTAGCATTTACACGTTCGGAGGCGACACGCCCCTGCCAATTCATGGGGTGTTTGTCGCACCTGTTACACACGGCCCCAATGCAATCAAGGCTAATTTTTATGTAACTGATGTCAGTCCCCACTCTCTCTTAAGCTGCGCAGCATCAGAGGCCCTCAACATCGTCCACATTACACTGGCATTATATCAGGCGGACATTGAACAACCCCTGAGGAGGTTTGAGAACATTTTTCAAGGGGTGGGCAAACTCAAAGCAGCACCGGTTCGCCTGCACATTGACGAGACTATAAGACCTACAGCACTCAAACACAGGAGGATACCCTTTCACCTCAGACTGCAAGTGGAAAAAGAACTGCAGACTTTAATTGAGATGGACATCATTGAAAAAGTTGAAGGGCCCACGCCCTGGGTATCACCAATTGTGGTAGCGCCCAACCCAAAGCAACCAGGTGCCGTCCACATCTGTGTGGACATGCGGCTGCCCAATGCGGCTATAAAGAGAGAGCGCCAACGTTGGACGATATCGTAAGTGAGTTGCAGGGGGCCAACGTTTTTTCAAAATTAGACCTACGGTCTGGGTACCATCAGCTCGAGCTTCACCCGGAGTCGCGCTACATAACGACTTTCGCCACCCACGAAGTGCTCTATCCATTCAAGCGACTCAGTTTTGGCCTGTCCTCTGCCGCCGAAGTGTTTCAGAACACAATTATGGGTGCGCTGGCGGGCCTACGTGGGGTGCTCAACATGAGCGACGACATTTTGGTGTTTGCGTCGTCGGAGATGGAGCACATGAAGCGGCTGGAACTGACACTGCAGAGACTAAAAGAGCTAGGCCTGATGCTACACCGCAGCAAATGCAAACTCTTTAGGGATCGCATAGAATTTTTTCGGGTTCATTTTTCATGCTCGGGGTATCTCACCCAACCCGGAGAAAGTTCGGGACATTCACGAGGCCGCAGCACCCCAGTCGCCGGCAGAAGTGCGCAGCTTCCTCGGAATGGTGAACTACTGTGGCCGCTTTATAAAAGGACTGGCGTCACTCTCGGAACCCCTCCGTGCTCTAACAAAGAATGATGTGCAGTGGATGTGGGATAAAAAGGAGCAAGAAGCGTTCCATGACATCAAGAAGGCACTATCTGATCAGGACATCATGACATACTTCGATCCCACGGTCGAGTCTGAAATCGTAGTGGATGCCAGCCCTGTAGGTTTGGGAGCTGTACTGATGCAGGCGGACACACAAGGAAGCATGCACCCCATCGCGTATGCAAGCAAGGCACTGTCAGAGACGGAAAGGAGATATTCCCAAATCGAGAGACAGCTGCTTGCGATCTTGTGGGGCTGCCGGCATTTCCGTCTCTACATCCTGGGAAAGCCGGTGGTCGCGGTCACCAATCACAAACCATTGATCCCTATCATGGCCGGGGGGTCAGCGAAACCTCCACCACGCATTGAACGCTGGATGCTGTCACTCATAGAATATGGGGTGAAACTACTGTACAGGCCCGAGACTAACAACCCCGCAGACTACCTGTCCTGCCACACAAACAGTAAACGGGAGCAAGGTCAAGGGGAGATTGTAGCATGCCAGGAGATCATAAATAACATCGTGGAAGTAGCCATGCCGGTGGCACTGTCAAGAGAGGTCATCGCCAGTGCGTCCAAAGAAGATGAAATCTTCAAGGTAATCCAGTCAGCCATCTGGAGTGGAGAGTGGAAGGAGGTCCTGAACAACAACGCAAGAAGGGAGGCGAGAGCCCAGAGGGATCTGCAGGCGCTGTGGAAGGTGAGAGACGAACTCTCGATATCAGAAGAAGGCCTACTCCTACGAGGCAGACAGATAGTAATTCCCCGTGCACTGGTTCCCAGAGTACTTGAACTGGCGCATACAGGTCATCAGGGATCCGTGAAAACAAAGGCGAGACTGAGACCAAAGGTGTGTTTCCCGACCTTGAAGACCACGTGGAAGGCCATGTGAGGAGATGTTTACCGTATCAGACTGCAAGCCCGACAGAAAGGGCACCTCCCATAAAATCCATTGACAGGAGCTAACTCCCCTGGGGGACAGTGCACGCAGACTTTGGCTCAACAGGCAGAGGGATGTATTTCTTGGCTGTTGTAGACCAGTGGTCGAGGTACCCCGAAGTAGAGCTGGTGGACTCCACTGCATGTGATCACACCATTCTGGCCATCGAGAAAGTGTTTGCGACCCATGGGTTCCCGACCATCCTGTGCTCAGACAACAGGCCCCTGTTCATGGGGAACCAGTTTGCAAAAAACCTGGAGGAGAGGGGGATACAACACAGGAAGGTAACACCATTATGGCCCAGAGCGAACGGGGAAGCAGAGCGATTTATGAGGACATTGAACTAAATATTTCGCATCTCTGCGAATGGAGAGGCGTGCTGAGAAGAAACCTGTTTGAGTTCCTACGAGAATATATGACCACTCCACACCAATCGACGGGAGTTTCCCCAGCAGAAGCCCTGTTTGGGCACTGCCCAAGAGGGCTAATTCCTGAAATGGAGGGACGAGCTCCAGGCGTGATCGATGATGCCAGGGTCCGGCAGGAAAGAGGGGCCAGGAATGAGAAGGAGAGTGAGAGGAGAGGCCTACAGGAAAAAGAGGTAATGGTGGGTGACACTGTGCTGGTCAAGAACCGCCACCCAGAGGGGAAACTGTCCCTGACATATGAGCCACAACCCTGGACAGTCACTCATGTGAAAGGAGCGATGATCACCGCGGCCAGCGAAAGGGGAACAGTAACCCGAAACAAATCCTTCTTCAAGAAAGTGGATTTGAAACCCATGGAAAGGTCACCGGATGAGACAGCAAGAGCAGAAGCAAGCGGAGGCATCCCGAGGCCGACATGCAGGCGGAACCCCCACCAAATGAAGACTCACCGCTGCCGACCTATGGGAGCAGCAGTCGGTACCCGACGAGACAGGGGAGACAGCCCTCGGTGCGATTCAAGGACATCATGGACTCAGGAGACTGAGCCGGTAGCACACTGAAGTGAACGACTCATGTTGAGTCCTGTTTAAGTTACATGTGGTTAATTGTTTCTGTTTAAAGAAAAGGAGGGATGTTGCAGTGGGAAGTATGAGGACACATGCACGAGCCTCGTTTGGGCTCACGCATGCACGTTTGTAATAAACGCGTCCCGAACGGTAGTTGCCGCCGGGACTTCAGAAGCACAAGACGCGTCTCTGTGTATTTATTTATTTATTTATTTTATTGGTATTTATTTTATTTTATTTTAATTAATAAAGCGCCCAGCGGTCCGGAGGCATCGTGGTAGTACAGTACGACAGGTAATACATAGGTAGTGAAGAAGTTGGTATCTGTTCAGTGACAGTGTAGAGAAAGAGTTCCAAGGGTTACAGTGGAACAGGGTGTAGAAAGTACATTTGTAATAGGTGTTAGTTAAATAACTTTGTTTTTAGCAGTATTCTGAACACTGTGAGAGATTCTTTGCTTCTTAAGTTGAGAGGTAGTTCGTTCCAGACTATTGGGGCTAATACTTCAAAGCTGGTGCCGCCAGCTTTAGCTCTGTTGAACGCTGGGACCGATAGTAGGTGGGAGTATTGGTCACATTTAGGTCTGTGGGCTGTAGTCTGGTTTATTCTGTCTACTAGGTAGGCTGGGGCGGTCTTGGCGAGGCACTTGTGTATGATGGTGAGGGCTTTGAATGTTATGCGTTCTCTGATTGGGGGCCAATGGGCGTCCTTTCTTGCCTGGGAGATGTGCTCTCTCTTGGGGATGCTGAGGGGGGCTCTGAGGGCGTTGTTTTGTGCAATCTGTAGTCTGTTAATGTTATTGGCAGAAGTGCCTATGAGAAGGATGTTACAGTAGTCACGTTTCGCTCCAATTGTGGCTCTCGCAATGTTAAGGAGATTGCTTGTAGAAAGGTGGGGTTTTACTGAATTTTCAATTTTTGTGGTGAGGGCAGCGGCGGATGAGATGGCGCTGACTTGCCTGTCCATAGTTAGGGAAGAGTCGAGGTAAACCCCAAGGGTATTCACTGGTGTGGAGGCTGTAATGGTAGTATTCTCAATAATGAATGAATTATACTTTGCATTCAGTTTTTTTAGGGCTTCTTTGGGGCCTACTAGCAGGATTTCAGTTTTTTCCCCGTTTAAGCAGAGCCCATTGGCTGCCATCCAAGCCTGGATGCGTGCATATGTTAGCTGCAGGGTGTGGAGGTCTTGTTCGTAGTTTCCTGTTAAGGGAGAAGAATTTGGGTGTCATCAGCATAGTTTGTGAAAGCTATGCTGAAGTTTTCTAGGTCTCTGAAAAGTGGGAGGGTAGAGAGGTTGTAAAGGGCGGGGGCTGTACAGGATCCTTGTGGTACTCCGCATTCAATCGGAGTTGGAGAAGCTGAGGCTTGGTCCAAAAAAACCTGCATAGCTCGGCCCTCCAAGGAGTATTCTTCCGTGTGAGTGTGTATGCGTGTGTATGAGGCGGCATGAGGCACCCGACAGCGATAACAGCGGTGATACCAGCATCTCGATTTCCCTCCCGAGCAGCAGCAGTGAGCTGCATTGTCCTAGGGGGCATGCACGAGACACAATGCAACGTGCATCTGGCAGCTGGGGACAACACGACAGAGACACACAGTGCACGTGCACTCTGCATGCTCACAGCACTTTTAACTGGCCAGTGCTACAGAGGTGAGGATGGGGACGAAGGGGAGCCCCACATGGTCCTAGAGATTCAGGACTCCTCACGTCCCATAAAACAATCCATAAGACGTGTCTCTCGCTCTCACGCTGTCGATTCTTCCATGGTCACTACTTGCTGAGAGCTTGACCACCTTGCGATCATTGTTTTGGGATATAGCTCAGTGGTAGAGCATTTGAGTGCAAATCAAGCATTCCCTGGTTTAAATCTGGGGGTCCCCTTTTAATTTTCTTTCATTTTAATAACAAATATTTCTTTAGATATAAAGATCTGTCTTTGTTTTCCGAGCACAGATGGCATCAGTGAACATTTGCAACGCTATTAGATGCATTGTAAAAAATCTTCCGGTTTCTTCTTCGTTAGCACCTTTCTGACAGTGGCAGTTTAGTGTTTCAGCTCCACTGTGGCTGCCTGCCCCTTGAGATCATGAACATTCTTATTCAATGTACCCAAGGGTGCTACACACTGTCCAGCCCTCACGCCCCCACACCTGTAAGCAAAGGGGGGCCCATTCATATTGAAATGGACCCCAGGAACCCTAATAAATGTTGACCCGGGCACTATGAGCAAGCACTAAAGGAGCTCTTAGTTATGCATAAGTGCCTGCTTGTCGGCAAGGGGGAGGAGGGCGTGTGTGTTGTGGCATTTCAAGAGATCTGGAAGGTGTCACCAGAACAAGGTAGGGCTGCCAGCTCTTTGACCTTCATATAAGTGCTAAATCCGGCTGACGTGTCTCTCCCTCTCACGTGCCGTTTATTCTTCCAACATCACTTCCGTTTAGTGCTTCACCAGCGCAGAATGAATGGTTTCCAGAGGATTAGGGAAACGTGGGTCAGCATGGGGATATAGCTCAGTGGTAGAGCATTTAACTGCAGATCAAGAGGTCCCTGGTTCAAATCCGGGTGTCCACTTCACCTTTTTATTTAAATAATGTCTTCCTTTTCCAAGCACAGCTGCCATCAGTGAGCATTCGCTGAGGTTTAAGATGCATGTTGTACACATGCTTTCAGGTATTCCAAACATATATTTATTTCCGGGTCAAACTTCCTTAATTCGAAAGCACATATCACACCTACCTTTGCTTATTATTGATGATTTTGGAAATTCCCCTCTTCCCAGGTGCCATTGGTGCATCTTACATCACAACTTTCAGAAGGATTTTTAAAAAAGGCGCAGGAGTTAGAGTCAGTCCGAAACAAATAACACCTCTGCAAGAGTCACCCAACCTGATGCGATACCTCCGCAGCTTTCCGTCAGGACTCATCATTCCCTGATCCTCTGCAACAGTCACCCAACCTGATGCGCTACCTCCGCAGCTTTCTGCTTCAGGACTCATCATTCCCTGATCCTCTGCAAGAGTCACCCAACCTGATGCTCTACGTCTGCAGCTTTCTGCTTCAGGACTCATCATTCCCTAATCCTCTGCAAGAGTCGAACAACCTGATGTGCTACCTCCATAGTTTTTAGCTCAGGACTCATCATTTCCTGATCCCCTGCAAGAGTCACCCAACCTGATGGCTAGCCTTGTGCTTCAGGACTCATCATTCCCTGATCCTCTGCAAGAGTTGCACAACCTGATGCGCTACCTCCGTAGTTTCCTGAGTCAGGACTCATCATTCCCTGATCATCTGCAAGAGTCACCCAACCTGATAGGCTACCTCTGCAGCTTTCTGCTTCAGGACTCATCATTCCCTGATCCTCTGCAAGAATCGCACCACCTGATGCGCTACCTCCGTAGTTTCCTGAGTCAGGACTCATCATTCTCTGATCCTCTGCAAGAGTCACCAAACCTGATACGCTACCTCTGCAGCTTTCTACTTCAGGACTCATCATTCCCTGATCCTCTGCAAGAGTCGCACAACCTGATGCGCTACCTCCGTAGTTTCCTGAGTCAGGACTCATCATTCCCTGATCCTCTGCAAGAGTCACCCAACCTGATACGCTACCTCTGCAGCTTTCTGCTTCAGGACTCATCATTCCCTGATCCTCTGCAAGAGTCGCACAACCTGATGCGCTACCTCCGTAGTTTCCTGAGTCAGGACTCATCATTCCCTGATCCTCTGCAAGAATCACCCAACCTGATACGCTACCTCTGCAGCTTTCTGCTTCAGGACTCATCATTTACCTCTGCAGCTTTCTGCTTCAGGACTCATCATTCCCTGATCCTCTGCAAGAATCGCACCACCTGATGCGCTACCTCCGTAGTTTCCTGAGTCAGGACTCATCATTCTCTGATCCTCTGCAAGAGTCACCAAACCTGATACGCTACCTCTGCAGCTTTCTACTTCAGGACTCATCATTCCCTGATCCTCTGCAAGAGTCGCACAACCTGATGCGCTACCTCCGTAGTTTCCTGAGTCAGGACTCATCATTCCCTGATCATCTGCAAGAGTCACCCAACCTGATAGGCTACCTCTGCAGCTTTCTGCTTCAGGACTCATCATTCCCTGATCCTCTGCAAGAATCGCACCACCTGATGCGCTACCTCCGTAGTTTCCTGAGTCAGGACTCATCATTCTCTGATCCTCTGCAAGAGTCACCAAACCTGATACGCTACCTCTGCAGCTTTCTACTTCAGGACTCATCATTCCCTGATCCTCTGCAAGAGTCGCACAACCTGATGCGCTACCTCCGTAGTTTCCTGAGTCAGGACTCATCATTCCCTGATCCTCTGCAAGAGTCACCCAACCTGATACGCTACCTCTGCAGCTTTCTGCTTCAGGACTCATCATTCCCTGATCCTCTGCAAGAGTCGCACAACCTGATGCGCTACCTCCGTAGTTTCCTGAGCCAGGACTCATCATTCCCTGATCCTCTGCAAGAATCACCCAACCTGATACGCTACCTCTGCAGCTTTCTGCTTCAGGACTCATCATTTACCTCTGCAGCTTTCTGCTTCAGGACTCATCATTCCCTGATCCTCTGCAAGAGTCACCCAACTTGATGTGCTACCTCTGCAGCTTTCTGCTTCAGGACTCATCATTCCCTGCTCCTCTGCAAGAGTCGCACAACCTGATGCGCTACCTCCGTAGTTTCCTGAGCCAGGACTCCTCATTCCCTGATCCCTGATACTGTAAACACGCTGAATTCCCAACACTGCAGTTCACAAACATAGTGTTTCATCTCCAGTAACACTGGCATTTCCCATTAAGGAGGTTCAGTGAAAGCTGAAAGGCTCTTCACTGGTAGCATCGGGGAGGCGGTCGCCCCAACAGCACAAACATTCACCAGGTGATGCCATGGGAGGGCACGGGGGTGGCGCACGCACTGCATAGTCTTGCGTTAATCAGACTTAGCTTTCTACCAAGAATAATAAGTGATGGACGGGAAGTTTTACATTTATTATAACCATCTCTATTTTAGCCCACCTGCAGCAATCCAGAAGTGGGGTCAACGCTTTGCAAACCCGTTTTGGGGCACTTCAAAAATGGGAATTGTGTAACCACTGCGCGGAGCACAAGTAACCACAGACTTTTAAGTCCTTCCAGGACATAATGCAACTGAAGTCTGAGCAGAAACTCTCGTGTTCAGAGAGACAAAGTGAAATCAGGAAATGATGGAAGAGGGGTGAGGTGTCACTCTGTAGGAACTTTCCATACTACTGCATGAATGTCAGGCTGCCCCCAGCTGCTGGTCCTCAATGCTCGCTGAATAGATGCTTAGAATATAATCTGCAAGCCACGCCAGCTGATTGAAGCCCCTCCAGCAGAACTCGGTGTGTTTCCCGCTAAATTTGCAAATCATTTAATCCCCCAGAGGCGGATAAAATGCGTGTCATTAAGTTGCTTCTTTCCGGAATGTCTGGGGAGGGCAAGCAGAACTGCTGATGGCCCTAAGCACTAGCGGGTTAGTAAGTGTTAAACTAGTTCTCTGTGCATGGGGGGTCACCTTATAGTTCTCCCATATTGGGGGGCTGTGTCTCAGTCCTAAAGAGGACCCTTGCCTGGGCCATAAGAAACACCACTGGACGGGGCAATCGGCTGCAAATAAATAAGGGTGAAGTGGGGGCGGGGCATGTGTCTGGGTCAGGGATGGACTGGGAACCAAAAGAGGCCCATATTCAAAGTGGCCCCTATATTACATATTTTCAGCAAGCTCATCCCTTTTTACTATGGGAACATTTGAAAATACCACTCAAAACAGGCCTAAGATGCAGAGGCCTAACGGGAAATCTCCAGAGTTCCCCATAGGCCAGTCCAGCCCTGGTCTGGGTGTCCTATGCCACCCCCTTTTAGTCAGGACATATCAATGCTTTCTGCTCCTCCATCCTGTAAACGTCCAAATAGTGTGAAGGAAAAGGGAGTAGGGACTTACTCAGTGAAAGGGTTGTGTGTTTACACTAAGGGTATCAAAAACCAGAGAATCCGTCTCTAGATGGCACCCTATACTTATAAGGACCGCCCAATTAAGGACTACATCCACTCACTAGAACTGGTAACTTTATATCAGTTTCTAGCCTATACAATACTAGATTGAAATTAGGAAAATTAGCAATCATAGCTTACCCTATTTTTATGTTTTTTTGTCAACAGTTTGACCAGCTTCAAATTTGAAAATGATCTTCATGAATAGAAGAATTACTATGCTTTTATTGTACCCTTAGTCTTAGTGACTTAGCTCCTGAAGAATGTTCCCCACTCATGTCGAGAACTGAAACATATTGAGTCGCGTTTTCTAGTATTGATCAAACTAGAAACTCATGTGAATCATTTAACAAAATCTGTAAACAATAAAAACTATTCAATGACCCTGATGTTGTTTTGCAATTAATAGAATTTATTGACGCTCTGTTTCCTATTACTAAGGACAAACAGTCACACGACTATTGCTTTTTATGATAGATTTTATTATGTATGCACTTTACTGTTAGAATTTATGTTATTACTGTTACACCTTTTCGTCATCGCTGCTTTGTACACTTACATAGGTGGAAAATGTGCAGTTCCGCGCTTTGTTGTGCAGATGCGCGATCTATTTCTGTCAATACCACCAGTTCTAGCGGTACTGTGGTTCCACGTCATCTGTGCACGTCAAGGACAGGTCACATGATTCTTCCACGCAACCAGCTGACTATTACGACATGTCATGTGACGCTATATCAGAACCGAAGGCTTTCGCCTTCGCGCGTCGCTTCTGTATTTCAGGACGCTCCGTAAGTTCGAACTCTAGGCTCTCCCTATTCTAGTGTATTCAATCTTGCATGGTATCTACCATTCCTTTTTCTCTCTTACCTTATAGTGTGCCCTTCCAGCGCTTCCTTCCAACCATCTCTACCTTTCACTCCGAGAACCCTCCACCTCTCAGCAACAACTAGATTCCTCCAAATCCATCCGTAAGAAACCCCTCTCTTCTCCCAATCGATTCTATCATTCCGCTGTCCTCCTATATTCACCTGTTGTTTTCTCCCGTTAGAACCTGTGATACAGCCATCAAATCGGGAGGTCTGCGCCTTGGATAAACCACCTGTCTGCAAGGATCTCCGACAACACACCTAGGGTTTTTTCCCCCTTGAGGGTTTCCCTGGGGGTCCTGCCTCTTCCTGTTGAAGTTTCTTTCTTCCCTTCCAGCAGAGTGGGGGTCTCAGGACTCTCAGGGAGGCTTTTCAATTCCGCCGCTGCTGTCCCGGTTCCGGCTTTCCGACCAGGTTAGTGGAGTTTTATATCTCATTCTGGACTATCAGATTAGAGTGTTACAGTAAGCGACGCCCTATAAAGAAACTCTCTAGCTTGGTCGGAGCGGCGGTGCAGGGATGGAACAACAAATGCAGCAGCTAATGGCTGCTATGCAGTCTATGTCTATTGAAATGCAGAGTCTTAAACAGGACAATGCACAATTAAAACAACAGTTGACTCGGGCCTTTTCTGAAACCCCTCCCGTTACTCTCTCCTTGGGCAAGTATGATGGTGACCCACATAAGTTGAAAGAATTTCTTGATAGTTGCATCATTCAGTTTACGTTCAAATCTCGATTCTTTCCCACGGATAAGGACAAGGTAGGATTTCTCATTTCACACCTAACGGGTCCTGCCCTTGCTTGGGCTACTCCGTTAGTCACTTCCGGAAACGCTGTATTGGATTTCTATCCAGCGTTCTCCAACAGTCTCAGGTCCATGTTTGGTCGACAAGAGATTTCGGTAGCCACGCAGGAAAGGCTTCTTGATCTCAGGCAAGGTCAGAAGGACCTTATGTCCTATATTACTCGATTTAAACAGTTATCTTCAGAAACCGGTTGGCCTGATGACGGACTACTCACTCTCTTTCGACGAGGACTTGCGGAGGATTTGAAGGATGAGGTGTCCAAGATCCCACGGCCCGCGAATCTGGCGGAGATGATATCTTTGACTATGCAAATAGACTACCGCCTTCAAGAGCGTTCTATCGAAAGGAAGAAAGGGAAAGGTCCTCGTCTCAACCCTGATATCTTGGCCCTACAACATAAGACCACTCCTTCTGAGGAACCCATGCAGATAGGATCTGTTAGAGGTCCTATTTCAGCCATAGAGAGAGAACGACGGAAGGCCTTGAACCTGTGTATGTATTGTGGGTCTTCTTCCCATTTGTTACGAGATTGTCCTGTTGTCCCTCCTCGCAGATCCAGACCTTTGCCGTCGGGAAACGCCAAGCCCCTACCGTAAGGGGAACCACGGTAGGAGTACAACTTCAGGGTTCCCCGATAGAAGAAGAGTCCACTTTTGAACCATTGGCTAATAACCCCTCCATGGTTGTACTTTCATTGACCATCTTGTTGCCTGACCGTAACTTGATGGACATACCAGCTCTGCTCGACTGCGGAGCCGCTGGAAACTTCATTGATGATAAATGGGCAGCTAAGAACGGGATAGGCAGAACTCCTAAACCCTTTTCTACACCTATCTTAGGAGTCGATGGTAGTCCATTAAGCTCGGGACCTATACGAGAACAGACCAAACAGCTAACTTGTTTGATCGCCTCTCATAAAGAGTCATTGGTGTTCGATTTAATCAGAGCGGCTCACTTCCCCATTATTCTTGGTCTGCCTTGGTTGCGATTACACAACCCCTACATAAATTGGAAGGCAGGAACACTTTTTTTGGGCTCGGAGTACTGTGTCACACATTGTCTTTCACGCAATTCGGTAGGCCTATATATTCCATCAGAGTCTCCTCCTACCACCGAATTGCCTTCCATCGGTCATTTGAGTATGATTCCCAAATGTCATCAACACTTTCTCAGGGTGTTCTCAACTCCCCAGTTTCCAACACTTCCGCCTCATCGAAGGGATGATTGTCATATAGACCTGCTTCCAGATCAACCGGTTCCGTTTGGACGAATGTATGTTTTGTCCCAACGGGAGAAGAGTGCCCTTCGAGAGTATCTCCATGCTAATATTCAGAACGGTCTCATTACCGAATCTAAATCTCCCGCTGGAGCTTCTTTATTTTTTATTCCAAAGAAAGATACAGAAGAATTGAGACCGTGCATAGATTATAGAGGGCTCAATAAGATCACTATTCCTGACAAGTATCCCATGCCATTGATTAAAGACATTCTTGAAGCCGTCCGTGGAGCTACTCTCTACACTAAATTAGATCTCAGGGGAGCCTATCATCTCATCAGAATCGCTCCGAATGACGAATGGAAAACGGCCTTTCGAACCCCTTTTGGACACTTCCAGTACCAAGTAATGCCCTTTGGCCTGGTTAATGCGCCGGCTGTGTTTCAACGGTTTATGGATCACCTTTTCGCCGATTTGCTGCTTCATTGTGTCGTCATTTACCTCGATGACATTTTGATATTCTCAGACACTCTTGAAGACCACATCCAACATGTTAATCTAGTTCTGAGTCGTTTGCAGACGAACCATTTGTATTGTAAGGCAGAGAAGTGTGAGTTCCATCAAGCTCAGATAACCTATCTTGGATTTGTCATCTCTGCAAATGGGATCTCTATGGATCCCAGAAAGGTTTCTGCCGTGCTAGATTGGCCAGCTCCTTCCACCGTCAAGGAGGTTCAGCGATTTCTCGGATTCGCAAATTTCTATCGGAAGTTCATTCCTTGTTATTCTGAGACGATTCTACCCATTACTCGACTACTCAAGAAGGGGATCGTCTTCTCTTGGAATCCTTCTGCCCAACAAGCCTTTGAGACCTTAAAGGGTTTATTCATCTCCGCCAGGGTCTTACTCAACCCGGATCAATCCCGCCAATTCATCCTTGAGACAGACGCTTCTCATCACGCTCTAGGAGCTGTCCTTCTACAAACAACTGATTCGGGGGAGGAGAGACCGGTGGCCTATCTGTCAAAGACGTTTACCTCCTCAGAACTACACTACTCTGTTCTTGAAAAAGAGTTATTGGCCATAAAGAAGGCTTTCGAAGAATGGAGACATCTTCTACTAGGATCTCCCCATACCATTGTGGTCCGTACAGACCATCAGAACTTGAAAGTACTACAGCAGGCTCAAACCACCAATAGTAGACAAGCACGGTGGGCGTATTTCTTTCTGCCTTACCGAATCGAATTCACCTTTCTCCCAGGAAGCCAGAATCTCAGAGCCGATGCCTTATCTCGAAAGAAACCACAGGTTTCGCAATTCAGCTCAGAGAAGATGTTTCCTCAAGCAAGATTTGTGGCAGTCATTTCCGACTTTCTTCAACTACTAAAGCTGGATACCATTAAGAATCAATCTGAATGTGAGAATCTTCTTTATACCCACCATCTTACAAAGGATCAAGGATTGTATTTCCACGCAACACAGGTCCTAATTCCTTCTAGTGTTCTTCAATCTGAGGTTCTTCGGATGTGCCATGACTCCCGAGCTGCAGGTCACCGGGGAATACAGACTACTCTGGATTTGATACAACGTTATTTCTGGTGGCCAAACCTTCAGGTCGATGTTCAAGATTATGTAAATTCCTGTACAACATGTATCCAGTCTAAGGCTTCACGAGCTCCTCCCTTTGGCTTACTTTCCCGCATGCCGATTCCCGAGAAACCTTGGCAAATCATCTCCACTGATTTTATAGTGGATCTTCCCCCTTCCTCAGGTTACACGACAATAATGGTCACCATTGACTACTTGACCAAGATGGCCCAATTCATTCCCTTAGTCAAATTGCCAGGGGCAGCCCAAATGGCTAGGATCTTCATTTCTGAAGTGTTTTCTAGACACGGCCTACCTGAAGTCATAGTCTCTGACAGAGGGCCACAATACACTTCTCAATATTGGAAAGGAGTCTGTCACTTCCTAGGCATTAAGAGGGCACTCAGTTCGGGTTACCATCCCCAGACCAACGGGCAGACGGAGCGTCTTAACCAAACTCTAGAAGGATACCTCCGCTGTTACGTCTCAGCAGCTCAGGATAATTGGTCTGAACTGTTGTCTATCGCAGAATTTGCTTACAACAATGCCAAGCACACTGCCCTTAAGACTAGCCCCTTCTTCTGTTCATACGGGTTTCACCCTTCTTTTGTCCCTACCATTACTCCCTCCCCCTCTAAATTACCAGGGGTGGACTGTTTGATAGACATCATCCAGTCTGGCCAAAAGAAGGCTCGGTTGGCCCTTCAAGAAGCTCAGGATCGAGCCAAGCGGTATGCAGACCAACATCGACGCAAATTTCCAGAACTACAAGTAGGGGACAAGGTTTGGTTGGCCTCTCGGTTTCTTCCGAAACACTTAGTCCCTTCTAAATTATCTCCTAGGTTCTTTGGTCCTTTCAAGTTGGTATCTAAAGTAGGCTCGGCAGCAGTTCGACTGGCTCTCCCGGCGGCCTGGTTTCGCATTCATCCTGTTTTTCATCTATCTCAAGTGAAACCAACTGTAGCTGATCGTTTCCAACGCTCCACAAAGACCATTCCACCTCCGGTGATCACTGATACCGGGACAGAATATGAGGTGGCCGGTATATGTGACTCCCGCTACCGCAGGGGTCAACTACAATTTCTTATTGACTGGAAGGGGTATTCTCCGGCTGAAAGAACGTGGGAACCTGCTTCTGGTGTTCACTCTCCCCTTTTGATTCAACGTTTCTTTCGTTTACACCCGGGGAAGCCCGGATCGCCCCCCAGGAAGAGAGGGCATACTGTTACACCTTTTCGTCATCGCTGCTTTGTACACTTACATAGGTGGAAAATGTGCAGTTCCGCGCTTTGTTGTGCAGATGCGCGATCTATTTCTGTCAATACCACCAGTTCTAGCGGTACTGTGGTTCCACGTCATCTGTGCACGTCAAGGACAGGTCACATGATTCTTCCACGCAACCAGCTGACTATTACGACATGTCATGTGACGCTATATCAGAACCGAAGGCTTTCGCCTTCGCGCGTCGCTTCTGTATTTCAGGACGCTCCGTAAGTTCGAACTCTAGGCTCTCCCTATTCTAGTGTATTCAATCTTGCATGGTATCTACCATTCCTTTTTCTCTCTTACCTTATAGTGTGCCCTTCCAGCGCTTCCTTCCAACCATCTCTACCTTTCACTCCGAGAACCCTCCACCTCTCAGCAACAACTAGATTCCTCCAAATCCATCCGTAAGAAACCCCTCTCTTCTCCCAATCGATTCTATCATTCCGCTGTCCTCCTATATTCACCTGTTGTTTTCTCCCGTTAGAACCTGTGATACAGCCATCAAATCGGGAGGTCTGCGCCTTGGATAAACCACCTGTCTGCAAGGATCTCCGACAACACACCTAGGGTTTTTTCCCCCTTGAGGGTTTCCCTGGGGGTCCTGCCTCTTCCTGTTGAAGTTTCTTTCTTCCCTTCCAGCAGAGTGGGGGTCTCAGGACTCTCAGGGAGGCTTTTCAATTCCGCCGCTGCTGTCCCGGTTCCGGCTTTCCGACCAGGTTAGTGGAGTTTTATATCTCATTCTGGACTATCAGATTAGAGTGTTACAATTACTGTGTTTAATCACAATTCTCGAAATAAAATTTGTTATATTTTTGGAAAACTATTGCTTCCAATGTCACACTGTTGCAATATCTAACTACCTTTTGATAATTTGCTGCATCTCACTCAGAATAAGGTAGGAACTTCACTATACAGTGAGATTCTGGGTGTTCCCCTACCATTTGAATGTACATTAAGGGTATTCACAGGAGTTGGAAGGAAAGCTTTCAGGGGTCTCTGAGTGAGGCTCGAGGTGTTTGGCAAGTTCTGGCTTCTTAGCTCAGGGTATGTAAAGCTGTGCAGTAGTTCTTATTGTATTGCCTCGTATTAAGCACAGGAGTGCAGGAACCAGAGTGCAGCAGTGTGATGTGAGCATAAAGGCCAGGACTGGCCGGTGCTATCACACTTTACACGGGCCAAGAAGCCACCTCTAGCCTCTCCCCTGCCCTTAGTTATGCTTTGCTGCATTTTACTACTAAGCAGAATGTGACTGTACGTTGCATTCCCACAAACATGCGATTAGTTATGGGAGTAAATGGTGGTTATCATTTTCTGGAAAATGCCTTTACTTTGTAACTGGGTCCATCCAACCTTCTAGAGATGTTATAATACCGTTTTAGCAAAAAATGACACAAGATCTTGGAAAGATTATTTATTTTATTATACATTTGTAAGCCCCCATTGGAGCGAAATGCACTGTACTAATGCAAGTGGGGGTTTCACCTGGAGGTATAATTACACTACTGCTCTCCCACCTGGCTGCTAATGGGCTGAGAGTTGAGCACATCTCGCCAAAATAAATTATTGGAAAGAGCAAACAAAAGGTATCCGCGGCCCGCCCCGGGGTGATATTCTTGAGTGGCGTGAAAACCTTCACACCCAGCCCTCAGAGTCGGGACCACTGTTCACAGGTGCAAAGTAAAGTTTCTGCCCTGGTTTCTAAGGAACATCAGGGGTAGGTAACCCTTTGAACTCAGTGCATATAAATACAGCTGCAAACAGGCCCGGCTGAAGTTGTGTTGGGTCCCATTTCAACATCATGGATGAGGACCCCCCCCCCCTTTCTTAGAGTTGAAGACTGGCACCCTTTGGGTGCAAACACTATAACACAGACAAAATGATCCAGTGGTTAATAGCTGCCAATTATCATTAGACGGCCAGCCAGCAGGGAGCTGAAACACTAAATGCCCACCGAAAAGCTCTAAAAACCTTCTTTGTCAGTAAGTTGCTGATGTGGTATTACCAGTGCTAAAAGGCAACAACGTGATAATATTTTTGTATGCCCTGAGGGAAGTAATGGCCAGAAGGGCTCCAGCAAACGCAGCTTGAAAGGCGCCAGAACGAAAGGAATATCTAAAGGAACTTATCAGCATGTTATAAGACTGCTGACTGGCAACATCGGGCAGTTGATGAGGGCCCCCTAAGGCTCAAGGCCCCATCCATACCAGCGCTCGATTACCTGCTCCGAACACGGCGCATAGCCCTTAGGAAAGTATAATGAATGTAAGATATCACATTAAGGCTGTAACAGTTTTAGAACAGGCCACACTCCAGCCAGGGACTTCCTGCACTGACAATGAATGTGGCGCACAATAAAAACTGCTTTTTATTTTTATTTGAACCCGGGGTTCTTTGTTGAGCAGGCCTCCAACCTGTCTCACACCCACCTTAACAAACACCCCATGTCACAATGGAGCAGTAACCAAGCCGGTGGATAACAACAAGATATTTATGAATTTTATGGTTCAATAAAAGATCAGAGCAAAATCCAATAATTGGGCAGCAACCAACAGTTTGGCAATACAAATGCAAAGATTCACCCAATGCAGTTAATTGAAACTCCTAACAAAATGTACAGACATCTTTAAAAGCAAACATAAGCAAATTGTTTAAAAAAAGAAAACAGATAGCACTCCGGTTATGCACTCCCCCTGCAACTCTCACCCCCAAACTCCAACTAACTAAATTCTTTGTGGATGGAAGGCAGTGGCAAGGAGCCAGAATGAAGAGGGAAATATCAGATTTTTTATTTAGTCTACCACCCCTAGATGGGTACCAGAAAAAAATGGAAAACCTTATTTTGGAGCAAAATGGCATAATCGGTTTACACTTGTTATTTGTGCAGTAGTATACAATTGCGATGGGATAGATAGGACAGAAATGTGTGTGGCTGCACTTAAGAGATAAGGAAGCTTACAAATACTAAACAAGGCACCAAGGCAATGTGAACACAAAAGAAAGCACACACAGCAGAATGGCATTACTTTTCCACACATAACTAGTGATGACAGGCAGCCACAGAGAAGGGCTGAACTGCCAAAATCGGAAATCGGTTTTTAGAATAAGAAACACAGACACATAACAGATAGGATTCTGGTAGAAAGGGGTTATTCTTAATGGATTGCAGTTGGGGTTTTTCTATGGGATGAATGCAAATCAGAATGGGGAGGAAAGCACAATACACAGGCAAATTCGTTTTTTGTTAAACAAACCCTATTTCATTGGAGACTATGTTTTAATGACTATAGTTAGTAAAAACAAATAGTTTATTTTCAAATGGCAACAATAATGAATGTGAATTTTCAATGGGGAAATTAATTGATTTACTTCAAATGATACTAGTGATTTACAGAAACAACAGAAAGAGTTATAAAATGAATACGCTAACATACATATAACACAGATTCTTCTATGGAAAAGGTGAACAGATGATACTGGCAATTTGGGATTTGAATGGGATTTCAATGGGACTTGAAAGGGTCAAAAGAGTGGAACATGCAGTTTGGGGACTGGGAGAAGTGTTACTTACAATGTAAGCTTGAGTTTGGGAATCTGGACAGCCAGTGAGGTGTCTGGACAGCGAGGCCAAGGGATCTGGTCACTGGGACAGCTGGGCTCCCCTGGATGGGATCAGCTGGGCAAGGGACCTGGTCACTGGGCTCTCCTTAATGGGATCAGCTGGGCAAATGGATCTAGTCACTGGGCTCTCCTGAGTGGGATCAGCTAGGCAAGGGAATTGGTCACTGCACTCTCCTAGATGGGATCGGCTGCCTTTTCTCCTTTCTCCCTGGATTCTTGTGTATGCCTGGCACTGGATGGGGGGTGTGTCTGAATGCATGGATCTCTGCTTTCCTGGATCTTGAATGGATTTCAATGGCTTGTCCTTGTGTTTCTCTGTCTCCCACTCATATAGCCAAAGTGACATCATGGATATTACAATCTGGGGGGAAGTACTCTGGAATTCTGGCTATCCTGGGATAGACCAGGCTACTGGTCCTCCCTCCTCCACCGGGGCCGACTGGTTCAGGAGAAATGACATCATTTATGTGTGGGATTTATGACCTTTCTTTGTCTCACAAGGATACTTTTTATCAATGTTATCAAAACTGAGTTATGGAGCACAACTTCAAACACATACTAGTCACCATCATAAGAAGCAGAAATATGGATTCCATAAGTCACAGGAAATTGAACATTCTGATTTTCGCCTCTGTGCAAAGTCACATCGCCTTTTGGCTCCCCTTTGCCATTTTTATGAGAAGCATAACATTTAAAATTCTGCAAATTGCTACACTTATGCCCATGAACATTTTGCATCTTTTCACCAAGTTTCATGTGTGTGCCATTTATAATTCACCACTCATGTGCTAGAAACATGACCCTGGTCTCTTTCTATTTGTCTAAAAATACCATGAAAAACTGTCATAATATAACCTCACTGCTTATTCAGGGTGCTGAGAAACATTTCTTAGTCTACAAAAGTTCTTTAAAGTCAATGGGGTGAATTTGACCCCGTGTGGGCGGTTATGCAATCCCCCACAGCCAAATTGTCTCCTACTGGGTCAGTCTGCACAAAGGACTTTTATGATGCCCTTTGAAGCTCTGCAGCTTGTCCTGGGAATGGGTGCAGGAGGAAATCGCACCTCTCACTGAAATACTAGTTCCACTTGGGTCCTTTGTCTCTTTCTGCAGGGATGCCGGACAGTCTAGCGAGGCAGTGAATTTTCACACTCTTGGGCCTTTCAGGTGTCCTTGTGGGCCGGTTTACTTATAGATGCAACTTTTCCCATGGGAAGCAGGGCCTCCTTGAAGTCAGTGCCTGGGCCAAAAATCAGTTCTGCTGATTTCTGATTTTATTTCAAAGGAGATCAAGAGGGTAATTCATAGAAATCAGTGCACAAGTGTGCATCAAAACCCATTTCAGCGCAGAGCGTATTCATGGATTTCAACATCCATAACCAGCCGTGGCGCAGAGTGGAGCAGCGACCCTGCAGCAGTGCCGGTTACGCCCCCAGCCGTGCCCCATGCGCGATGAACATCGCACAAATCCAGTACTTGGCGCAAAGGCCAGTGGACCAGCATACAGCACCCCAACCATGAAAAGGTGTGCAAAACTCCCCGTGCATGTCCCAGAATACACATACCCCGCTCACGCCAGCGCAAACACATGTAAAACTCCCTACACACCCCTCTGACTACACGTACCCCACTCGCGTCAGCGAAAACACGTGTAAAACTCCCCACGCACCCCTCTGAATACACGTACCCCCGTCGCGCCAGCGAAAACACATGTAAAAATCCCCGCGCACGAACCCGAATACACGTACCCCGCTTGCGCCAGGTAAATTGAGTAGGAAAAGCACCCCCCTGTGGCATGGGCTGCCTGTGGGCCATGACCAGGGTGGATGGGGTGCCTGCGTGTATTTGGTGGGTGCGCAGGAAGTTTCACACACGATAGGCCCTGTGCGAGCGGGGTACGTGTATTTGGGGGGTCCGCAGTAAGTTTCACATGCAATATGCCCTGTGCGAGCGGGGTACGTGTATTTGGGGGGTGCGCGGGGAGTTTCACATGCGATAGGCATTGTGTGAGCGGGGTATGTATATTTAGGGGGTGCGTGGGAATTTTCACATGCGATATGCCCTGTGCGAGCAGGGTACGTGTAATTGGCGGGGTGCGCAGGACGTTTCACATGCGATAGACCCTGTGCGTGCAGGGTACATCTATTTGGAGGGTGCATGGTAAGTTTCACACACGATATGCCCTGTGCGAGCGGGGTATGTGTATTTGGGGGGTCCGCAGTAAGTTTCAAATGCGACATGCCCTGTGCGAGCGGGGTACGTGTATTTGTGGGGTGCGCAGGGAGTTTCCCATGCGATAGGCATTGTGTGAGCGGGGTACGTGTATTTAGGGGGTGCGCGGGAATTTTCACACGCGATATGCCCTGTGCAAGCAGGGTACGTGTAATTGGTGGGGTGCGCAGGACGTTTCACATGCGATAGACCCTGTGCGTGCAGGGTACATGTATTTGGAGGGTGTATGGTAAGTTTCACACACAATATGCCCTGTGCGAGTGGGGTATTTGTATTTGGGGGTGCGCGGGAAGTTTCACACCCGATAGGCCCTGTGCGAGCGGGGTACATGTATTTGGGGAGTGTGCGGGGAGTTTCACGCGTGATAGGCATTGTGTGAGTGGGGTACGTGTATTTAGGGGTGCGCAGTAAGTTTCACACGCAATATGCCCTGTGCGAGCGGGGTACGTGTATTTGGGGGGTGCGCGGGAAGTATCACACGTGATAGGCCCTGTGCGAGCAGGGTACGTGTATATGGGGGGTAAGTGGGAATTTTCAGACGCGATAGGCCCTGTGCGAGCGGGGTACGTGTATTTGGGGGATGCGCGGTAAGTTTCACACACGATATGCCCTGTGCGGGTGGAGTACGTGTATTTGGGGGGTTCGCAGGAAGTTTCACACGCAATAGGCCCTGTGCGAGCGGGGTACATGTATTACTTGGGTGCGCAGGGACTTTTACATGCATTTTCACTGGCGCGAGTGGGGTACGTGTATTTGGGGGGTGCGCGGAAAGTTTCACACGCGATAGGCCCTGTGCAAGCGGGGAACGTGTATTACTTGGGTCCACAGGGAGTTTTACACGTGTTCTCTCTAGCGCGAGAGGGGTACGTGTATTCAGAGGGGTGCGCAGAATGTTCCACACGCATTTCGGCAGTGAGGGCCCATCCCTGGTGTGTCCCTAACCCCCTCCCCATGCCCTGCAGGCAACCCACACTACAGGAAAGCACCCTACACCCCTGGGCATGCCCCGCAGGCAGCCCGCATGTCACCATGCACCTGGGAGCCTTGACACATGTTCCCAGCCCACGCACCATTGACGGGTACCTGCCAGCAGGCCCCGACTCATGTCCCCCCACCCCCACCACCAGTGACGGGTACCTGCCAGCAGGCCCCGACTCATGTCCCCCCAACCCCACCCCCAGTGATGGGTACCTGCCAGCAGGCCCCGATACGTGGCTCACCAAACACCATGTTCTCTCAAATCAGCCCCATGGGCCTAATGCCTACACAAATTCCCCCTGTCCCCCAGTCCAAGCACGCAAGCATCCACTGCCCCCACTCACAAATTACACATGCAAGCCTCAAAAGAACCACCATTGGCATGCATAAATGTACAACAGAGGCACAAAGTGGCAACACATGAGAGAGGCAATGCTCATTGAGCAATGCCCATAAACAATGAGAGCACACAACAGCAATAATGAAGAAATATGATGTGTATTAAAATACGTAATTAAAAAACAGAAAGAAGAATCAAACTAGTAAATGAAGAAAAGACAAAATCCAAAAAATGATGATGAATCCAATGTAAACCAAAAAAACACAAGAGGAAAAAAGGGAAGTGGTCCATTTCAAATGTCCAAATAAAGTACTTGAATAAATTAAAAAAAACATTGATCCATGGTGATGACAGAATAACCAAAGTAGGTACAAGTCTTAAATTATATACACTGAAACATTGAAGGGTCCATGATGGCCAAACAAAAGGAAACCTACCAAAAAACCCTATAAAAATAACTATGTACATAAAGTGGAGCAAAGTGCATGAACTCCAAAATAAAAAATAAACAAAGGAAACCTAACACTAATGAACTATATACAATGGTGGCGGGCACGTCCTACGGCTCACTAGTTGATTTCCCGGGCCAGAGCATCATCGAACTCCTGTCCAAAGTCCTGGAGGCGGACCTGTTCCCTGGCCCTGAGGTCTCGCAGGGATAACGCCATGTCCACCTCCAACTCCCTGCAAATTTCCTCGAGGCACTCAGCCCGCCTCAGCGCCCTGCATATGGAGTTCTCCGCCCTGACCATAGTGAGCCGTGCCTCCTCCGCCCGCTGCCGCTCCGCATCTATCTGCTGGCCCAATCGCTGCCACCTGGAAGACACACCCATTCCAGGGTCCTCCTGCCCTCCGGCGATGCCTGCCCCTCTGATATTGATGGTCCCGAGCCATGATGCCTCCCATGTTGAGCCTGCCGCTGCCTCCGACGCAACTGCCTCTGGCAGCACAATGGCATCCAGGCTGATGGAATCGACTGCTGCCGTCGTGCACGTGCCCTGCCCGATTTTGCTGGCACATCCTCCATCTGCTGGGTTCCAGTTGCTGGGGTGTCCATCCCTGCTGGACCTCCGACTCCCTACTGTGGCAGGGATGGGATCTCCACCGAGCTGGCTGCATTGGTTGGGGCAGGTGCACATGGGGCCCTGGTGGCATCTGGGCCAGAAGACGGCATGTAGAACGACTGGCACATAGTCTTCACACAGGAGGAGAGGGCCGCCAGAGTGCCTAACACATGTACGAAAGCCCCGACCATGGCCCCTTCCAACTGGGCCACGTTGGCACGCAGCTTTTCGTGATGACGTGCCTGCTCCCCCCAGGAAGCACGCACGTCATCACGAATGTCACGCATGCATAACGTGACACCAATCAGGACATTCTCCATACGGTCACGGGTCCCGTCGTCCGCAGGTAGAGGAGTGTCAGATGACATTGACCTCCCCCCTACCTGCGGACGGGCCTGGGATGGGGCATCCCTGCTGGTGCATGGTGGTGCAGTCACAGTGTCAGGGACAGTGACATGCACAGGCCCCTCCACGGCGACCTGTGCTGCCTCCTGCCCCTGCCCCTGGACTGCACCACTTGCACCAGTGGTACCACCCCCACCAGGCCCCATGTGCAGCTCAGTAGCGGCCTCCTCTTCCTCTGTGCGAACCACCAACCTGGATGGCTCCACACCGTCTTCTGCCATTGCAAGCCCCTGTGGGGGCTCACACAACCCTTCCGCTGCAGCCGTAGTGGCAGACGCGACACCAGTCCCCTCGCTCCCGGATGATGGTAATTCCTGGGAGGGTGACTGGGCCTTGCGTCGCCGGCCGGTGGAGGCATTCCCGCCGCTTTGCTCCACAGTGCCGTCTCCGCCCTCTTCTTCACTCGCCGCTGTGTAGAGGGAGATATAGAACACAAGCATCAGGGTACTGTACAATAGTCCCCTAGACAAGAAGCAATAGCACATGAGTGGCACTGTCAAACATCACTTGCATCATGTCCCTCCACAACACATGGGTCAGTGCAGGCAACACACATGCAGAAACAGAAACAGGCATGGTGCATGCGAAGAACATTTGCATACATGTCCAAGGAACTGTTGAAACATGCGATGGTGGTTTGAAACTCACATGCCTCATGGGTCATACTGATCACATGCACACACATCACCGGAGTTTTATCCATCTGGCCTCGTACACCCCAGACACAGTTGAGACAAGGATGGCTAGGCTGCAATCAATGAATCAGAACATTGTCACGGACATATGTCATGCATCCATGGCGTTTACAAGTCACACACACGCTACTCAGACACACAGACATGTACACCATACATGTCCTTGACAGCAGCACCCATCTCTCACACCCCATCCATGTCCAACAAAAGAGACAGGCATGCTTTCATGTGTGCATTCCGCATGTTGCTCTGCATATTGCATTGTAACACATGCAACATCCATGTGGTTCATGCATTACTGGTCTCACATGCAGCACCATGATGTCCCTGCACACACACATCCATACATGACCTATGTCACACATACAGGCAAGTAGCTGACTACCAGCACACTGCAACATGCCCTGTTTCACAGTGCAATGCATGGCCACTTACCGCTCGACTCCAGACGGGCCTGCATCCTGAGGATCTGGTGGTGAAGCACTGGGCGAATGCGCTCCAGGACCCTCATCTGCTGGTTGGTAAGCTGGCCCCGGCTCCCCACTGCATCCTCTGCGTCATGTTGCGGGGTGCCACCGCCTCCGCGTTGATGGAACCCACTATGTCCGTCCAGATCCTCCTCCGTCCTTCCTTGTCGGCACACAAAGGTGTGAAGAGGGCATCATACTGCCCCAGGACTTGCTCCACCAGGATGCCAACTTCATCGGAAGTGAAGCTGGCAGCCCTCTGCCTCTCTGGCTGGGAGTTGCCACTGGTGCCCGAAGGTGTTGTGTCGGACATGGCAACCCCCGAGGCAGGTGTGGGTGGGCAACTGGGTCCTAGGGGTGGGCTGTGGAGTGATGGAACACCAGTCGGGAGTCTTCTGTTCCAGCAGGGGTGGTCACTGCAACTGACCCCTGCAGATGGCAGATGTGCTGGCACCAAATGGCAGGGCACGGTGGCAGCAGGCAGGCAGGCAGCAGCAGATGGCTCGTGGAAGGCTGCTCAGGGCTCTGGGGGGCAGGAAAATGGCCTTCTGGGCAGGAGCGTGGTCTTCTGTGTGTTGTTGCGTGGCCAGCTTGATACGGAGTGATTCGGCACGTGAAAAAACTGCACATCAGCGTGTAATCCGAGGAAAGGGCTTAAGCGCAAAAGTGACGTGACGCGCGCAGGCGATTCCCTCAGCACGGGTTAAAGGTGAGCGGGGTCAGCAGTTCGCTGTACGTGCCTTTCGTGGAGACCAACGTGTGTGTTGCTACTTCGTGTTGTTTCACGCGCCATCACTACTTCACGGCGGATCAAGGACGTATCTCTTCTTTTGGCGGGGGTATTGGCTAAGCGTATTTTTCATTATCATGCTAGTCAGACGGTAAGTCGCGCACGCTATTTTTCCCACTGCGGGCCCCCCTGTGTATCGCATACCGTTTTTGAGGTCATATTAACCTGCGTGTCCCATGCATATGTGTTTTTCATGTTCCTGGGTGCCACCGCGTACTGCGGGAGGTTAATTCCACGCACGTGGGCTATGGGGGTTGCGTGCATGGTTTTACAGCAGTTTTGGGGTACTGATCGTTGCGTGACCCATCACTTAATCACCGGGGTCACATACAGCCTTGCAGGTGCGGGGGTGCTGTTAACATCTTGTATCCCACCCCCTTCACCCCAATTGCCCAGGACAATTGGCGTGTACACCTCCCATTGGCACTACTACATCTGTGCCAGCACTACTCCATCTGTGCCATGGCTGGGAAGCCACGAAAGATGAGGGGCGCCTCAGCTGGGCGTGCTCCCCATGGCGGGCATGGTCAGGGACGTGGGCGGGGTGACCAGGGAGTAGGGGGACTCCAGGGTGTCCAGGGTGGCTGCAGAGGGCGAAGAGGCAGGGTGCGCCAGCTCGGCACAATGTTGTGCCACGTGTTGGTGCAGTCATGCCACCATCCCCTGCGGCGCTGGGAGATGCAGTTCTTGCATCTGGCACTGGCGCCCATGTGACCCGGCAGTCCGTTTCATCGACTGCCACGGGCCCAAGGGTAGTGGTAGCTGCAGGTGCATCTGAGGACACCACCACCCAGTCTCAGGGTCTGCCAGCGCAGGCTGTGTTGGGACTTGAAGAGTCCATGGAAGATTTACAGAAGGTCATGAGGCACACCGTAGGTGCACGCAGGGCTGCCCTGACCGAGGCACGTGTCTCTGGGGCAGTAATGTCATCTGCTGCCCCGACCAGCCGGGTGTTGGCAAGTGCAGGGGCAGATGCAGCCGACACCACCCCGGTTGTGAGTCTACCAGCCAGGACAGTCCCGGTCAATGACCCTGGCACAGCAGATGTTGTATGCAGGGTCCATTCCAGGGCACCTAGCAGCCACTGACGCAAGTCAGGGCTTCACTCCATATTCCACCTGCCACTCCCTCGGCTCATTCCACCAGCGCCACTGCCCATACTGATCAGGGTGGCATTTGCCAGCCAGGGTCCGGACCAGCGTCCAAGAGGAGGAAGGTTGCACCTGCAGTACAGGCTGGGACCCCAGACACAGCTACGGCCTCCGGCATGTCGAGGAAGAAGCCTTTCTGCAAGCAGGAACTGGACTTCCATGGGGACTACGTGTGGCAACACAATCGTGACATGCTAGTGGGGCCGAATTATCAAACTATGGCTGCCCATCGTAATACCCACTGGAAGAAAGTTGCAGATCATGTGAGTGCATTCGGCCATGAGGTGCGCACAGCGCAAGAGTGCAAAAAGCGTTGGGATGACCTCAAACGCAGCACTATGGCGAAGCGTGCCTCTAATTACAACATGACTCTGGTGACAGGCGGTGGGCCTTCCTCCTCAGGTCTTCCTGAGTCCCCGTCTGCTCTGATTGTGGGAGTTTTATCCATGGCATGTCTTTATTAATTTTGGGTGGGTTCATGATTGATGTGTCCATTAATTGATATACATTGTGATGTATGTTTCTTTTCTTTGCTGTACATGTGCTTGATGCACTTCATGCTTTAGACAGTGGCCAGCACCCTTTGCCTCTCAAAGTCACACTGATGGTGGGAGGAATTCTGATGTAGGTCTCTGACATGGCCCAGTCACAACCAGCATGAAGAGACACACACAGGGAACTTTCCAGCGTTAATAATATGTTTTGTTCCCTTTCTGCAGGAGAATGAGCCTCCAGACCACCTTTGCCAGCAGACATGGGGCATAGTACTACAGACAGCTGGCCACGTTTGGTGGGGCAGACATGCTCATGTGTGCACAAACAGTGGCACAGGGCTTGTGCTCAGACGTCCAACAGAAGCAGATGTGTTCCCAGGAGCTCCAAGCAAGGGGAGCAGCACAAGGGGCCCACACCACAGCCAACCTTCCACCAGGCCACTTGCATATGCATGCTAAGTAGCGCCACTGATGGGAAGCTTGGACAGATATTGTTGTTGAAGCGCACAGTAGAGCTAAGATGCATTGGGGGACAAATGGCAAGTTGCTTTCCAAGTTGTCAGGGGCATACGCAGGGGCTGTCACACATATCCTCTGGTTCCCCCTGCTCCATAGAAGCAGAGTTATTAGCACAGTAGCGTTCCTAGCAAGATACCTATACAGCGCACAGGGACACCCAGCGAGGCACAGACTCGTGTGCTGTGCATATCATTGGTATATGCAAATTGACACGTGCACTACCTATTGAAATCTGTGGATTCCAGAACACAACTTGTACTGAAGTCGCACCTCGCTATACGCGTCTAGCTGCTCACCCAGCGACCATTGTATGATGTGTGATTCTTGACGCATTGGTCTTCCCTTTCCCGCGCGCCCACGTGCGCCTGTCTTACTTCATTGACAGTGTATGAACCATCACGGGGGCAAGCTAATGTATGGGTACAAAGCAGATGACAAGATTGTTTGTTTGTGGAGGAGTCACTTACTTTTGGGGCATGATTGGTGTTGTGTGTGTGTGTTGTAAACACACACAGATTAGTAACTCACACTCTCTTTGCAGCATTGAACTGCTCCTGTTACTGGACCTGAGAGTGTGCAGACAGGAGGCCAGCACTCACCCCAGACTTAAGTCTCTCTTTGGCTTGCATTTGACTCATTTGGTACAATGTGCATGATGAACATGTTTTGTCTGATTAAGTATGTGTTGTTGTCAATAGTTGTTTTTTGTATTCTGCCTACTTTCCCTTGACAATCCTACTACCCTCTCCTGCCCCTCTTTCCGGTTATCCTGAATACCAATGCCTGTCTGAGTAAAATATCCCTGACCCTCCTTCCCCGTCTGGGTCTCAGTGGCTTGTGTAAGTTTGACCTTGCAGGCCCCCAGACCACAGAGGGGGTGGTTGGGTCGTGCCACTCCTGCGCCTGGACACCGGAGCTGTGACACTACCCATCAGTTGTTGCATCATCATTGTATATTATGTACCGAACATGGTACCCATCCTGTTTGAGCATTGTTGAACTGTGCTACCTTGGTTGTTCTATCATTGTGCTTGGACATGTGCTTGGACATTTTCTGATACTTCAAGTCATCTACTGGAGAGTCTTCCAGGGTTTGTTGGTGCCTACAGGCTATTTCCCTGGTTTGTGGGTTTGGCTCCTTGGAATTCTCTGCAATTTGGTATTTTTACCAGTCAAGGTGGGCTCTGAGGGGGCTGGACCCTATTGACACGCAGAGTGGAACATGGTGACCAAGGGGTAGGGTGATCCTGTAGCCAGGTAGACTTGAAGGAAGAAGGCTACATACCCCAGACACAGTTGTTCAGTAGGTCATTGTGATGTGTGCATGAGGGAGGCCTATTGTTGTTGGACAGTTGGCTTGGGCTACAGTGTTTTAGGCACTCTGACATTGTAATTGTGGGGTACTATGTACATGATGTGTTCTGCTGGTCAATGGCTGTTCCTGTGTTGTCTTTACTTTTCAGGTGTCATGGGATTGGTGTGGTTTGACATCCTGGGGTGTACACATGGGCAATGGTCACATGTGATGTGTACAGGACACTGAGGGTCATTTGATTTCACATGCATGTATTGAGTGCATGTCCCTACTGACACACACAGTTGCACAATGATCCACCACATGTACGACCACGCTTCAATGGCCACAGGTGCACACGAAATTGCCTTCTGGGGACCGCTGTGTCCCTGCAGCGCATGATCTCTGACCATTTGGGGATCCTGTACATGCGTCAATTGGTTATTTATTTAATTAGTCCTTTTCATGTGATGTTCAAGGTGTATCTGCAACACAATGGCTGCTCACTGTGCTGTGTGCTGAGCAGTGTGTTGCAGGAGACACACACAGCACACGGGTTTGGGAGTAGGAATTTTGCCTCGCCCAATGTGCATGTGAACAGACATTCAGTGTTATGTTCATGCTATGACTGGTGGAAAGCATTTGTGTATGACTTGGTATGTGTGGGAGGTTGTTGGTCAGTCATTTCATCTGATTCCATGTCAGGCGTCATCGTCTCGAGCCACTTTCCATTTATCACATGTCACTTCGTATCTTGTTGGCCATGTGTTGGACTTTTGCTATTGCTTGCCATGTCATGGTGTGGCAGACAAAGGTGATGTGGGTTGGGAGGGTTTGGGTGACATACCAGGGATTGTCATGGCCTGTTTTGCAGGGGCAGGGGGGTGTGATACACACCTTGCATGTGTTCCTTTTGGTCACACAGGATTGGTTAGGTTTAAGAAGCTAGGAATGCACACAATGTAGCACTTCCATCGCAACATTCTCAGGGTGGTAAGGTTGTGACAGTTGACTATCTCTTTGTCATCATCGATTGTCACCTGGTATGTGCCAGGTCTGTGTGCACTCCGCAGGGGTGGGAGTTTAGGTGAAAAATGTGGCCACAAGCTGGGTCCGGGCTGCCTCACCATGTGCCCTATCCCCTCCCATGGGCAGCGCCTGTGCCTGTGATTGGGAATGTGGGGGCACCACCATGTCCACTGGTACACCCTGCCGCGTTGCAACATTGTGCAGGACACATGCTGCCACAATGATCCTGCACACTACTGGGGGTGCATATAGTAGATGCCCGCCAGAGCGTTCAAGGGAGCGGAAGCGTGACTTGAGCACTCCGAATGTGCGCTCCACTATGCCCCTGGTTGCATTATGGGCAGCATTGTATCTTACCTGGGGTGGTGTGGTGGGGTTCCGGATTGGCGTCATCATGTGGTTGCTCAGAGGGTAGGCACTGTCCCCTGGGGAGTTGATGATAGTTTATTAGGGTTTGTATATTTGTCTGTGTGTGACATGGATGCATGTGCACAGGCATTTGTACTCACCTAGGAGCCATGTGTCGCCATGCTGCCCATCTTCCAGGTCTAGGCTCAGGGCGGACATTCTGTATATGAAACTGTCATGGGTGGAGCCAGGGTAGTTTGCAAAGATAGAGGTGATGATTCCCTTTGCATCGCATACGACCTGCACCTTGATGGAATACCAGTGCTTGCGGTTTCGATAGATGTGCTCAGTAGCCCTAGGTGGACGTAGGGCCACATGGGTGCAATCTATGGCACTGAGCACTTTGGGGAAGTGTGCCACCCTGTAAAAGTCCTGGGCCACGGCCTGCCTTTCTGCGGGTGTTCTGGGCATGTATATGTGCCTGCGGACAGAAGGGCGCGCAGTCATGATTGCTAACACCTGGTGTAGGCAGCGTGACTGCGTGGCCTGTGAGAGCCCCCCCCTCACTATGGCAGTTGTCCGCTGAAATGACCCAGTGGCCAAAAAATGCAGGACATTGAGCACCTTCTCCAAGGGGCTCAATGCTTGGGAGCACAGGATGGGGGATGTAAGGTCATCGTCCCACTCCTTGACCAGGTCTAGGATGATACGAGGTGGAAACCTATAACTGCCATAGACAAAAGGCTAGTCCGGGGGGAAAAAATGCAGGCCCTGGCTATTCTCCTCCTCCTGCAAAGTCCCACGATCAATGCTGCGACAAATGGGAAATTTATCGTAGCTGTATATACGTGTTTGTTGTTTGCGCGCACTTTTATAATGTGCGCGGGGACGCTTTCTCCTGCTTTCGTGTGGCGGACGTGTTGACACCTGTGCGTGTCTTTTAGCATGCGCAGGTTTCCCGTTTTCGATTCAATGAATACGTGTTGTTCGCGTACGTGTGGGCGTTCTGTGTATTTTCCTGCAGTACTTCCCCAGTTACGCCTTCTTTTTCACGCGTTGTTTCCCATTCTGCACGTTATGCCCCGTGTTCCGCCCGCTTTTTGGTGTGTGCGCTGAAGTTGCACGGCGTTCAGGATGTTGCAATAATGTGTGCGTGTGATGCTGGAAATGCATCAGAGGGACAGGGCCTCCGTATCCTTGTCCTTTACTGCTTTTTAATCGTGTGTTCTGTCGTGTTTTCCGCGCAGGAATTCCGTGGGACTCCTGGCGGTGCAGCTCTCTCTCTTTTGGTTTGGTGAACAGGGGATACCCTTATGGCACCCATGCATAGGGGGTGGAACCCTGCGGCCCTAGTGTATGTTTTTGGGCACCTGTGGGTGACTACAGAGCAAGGTACGGGCTGGTGGCAGCTCCGTGCTGAAATGACTGGTGCCCTGAGCGTCCTCCATTTTGGGATGCCCAGGCCCTGTCATTGGAATCGGTAGATTCCGGATGGAGACAAAATGGCCCCCATGGCCTCTTGCCATCCATCACCTGTTACCTTGATCTTCCGAAGTCCCGGGAAGCCCTGCCTCTGTTCCTTCCCCCTGACTGGCTGTTGGGTGGAAGTTCCATATATGGTAGTGTGGGGAAGTGCCGACCAGACTGGCTGGAGCCTTCTCAACGACCGTATGTTGTGGGTCCGCCCGTGGGTGGGACATGGGTGAAAGGAGTGTGTGACGAATATACATTCTATGTTGTGACACAATGGTTGAGACAGCCCTGCCCGAAACCGGTATGAATGCAGCTTGGAGTGTTGAATGGCTCGGTACTTGTCCCAATACACATAACTTGTTGTGAGTGTCTGGAGAGAAGTGAATGGCCTGAATGCCCCATGTGCCTGATTGGCTGCCTACCTGCATGAATGACCGTAGTCGTGATTGGATGCTTGAGTGTGACCCAGCGGCACGTATGGGAGATCAACAGTATATCTGGGGACCTCTCACTGCTAGGAATCGTGTTCAGAAGCTGAAGTTCACTACGACAAGTAACTGGAATAACTTAAGCTTGATCTTGAAACACTGCTGGACGAGAAGAATTGCTGTTGCTCTCCTTCGTAATCTGAAAGCTGCTGTGCTTCAAGAACTGACCCAGAGAGTACCTGGTAAGGCGCCCTCTTCCCGAGCTATGCAGGACCATCGTGCACAGCAGATCTTTGCCTAAACTCCTTGGTAGACAGACATTCGACAGGCTACCGACCCGATACGGGGATTGCTGCGGAACTCCAAGGAGAAGCACCCAGACTGTTGTCCGCCACTGTCGACGACCACCGTCGCCGACTGGAGCCGTCGTGCTCCTGTTGTCTAAGAACTTAATTGATCCAAGGACGCTCTTGTCCACATGGTCGCTGCCGTATCCTGCTGGAGAAGGCCTGACTGTCGATGCGCGAGGAGTATCCACCAGTGGATGTATCCACCGGTGGGTTTCCCGCCACCCAACGACCACAGATACGCCGACGACTCGACGCCCTTGCTGGGCCACAGTTCTTCAACTCTTTGTGGTCCAGAATTATCGACACCGAGGGGCCCTGCACTCCTCTTCCTGGCAGGACATTTACGCTTCTCAGTCAACGAGCACCAATAGGGACGACGCGGCCACTTCACTGTCGTAGCTCGACCTGTTATGCATTGGACGTTCGACGACCCGTGACTCCTGCCTGAAAGGGAGGACACTCAAGAAGGGCCATCTATTCCCCGACGCGGAACGCTACAACGCCAAGGTACTTTGGGGTTGCAGAACTATTGGAAAGTCTAGTGGGAAAAATATATGGACTGGGCTTGTATCTTTCTTCTACAGGTTGCCCAGGTGGGGGGATCTCCACACAGAACTGTGTCTAGTGGTAGGGGCCAGTATTCTGCCAATTGTTCCACCATCTTGCTTTACTTCCTCTCTCTACTGTTGGTTTCCGCTTTATTCTGATCAGTGTGTCGTTCTGACCGTATGCACTTTCTGCAGATCTTATAACATTAGTGGTACCACTTTAGAAACTGTATATATTTACCATTGCTGATTTTCGGAGTACAAAGTGAGTTATCGTGATATTGTATATACCTTTGAACATTAATCACATAAAGACTGTGTTTTAACCGATACAGTGTGTGGACATTCCGTTGTGGGTGCTTAGGTACTACACTGTACTTAAGAACCAGCTCGCATCACCTCCTGAGAAGCTAGGCCTTGATTGCTCGACCATAGCTACCGAATAGAGAATCTTGGCAGGGGTCTCTGTGCCTCCCCTCTACCATATAGAGAGCGGAAGTGCAGATCCCCCTTCCAGTCTTTACAGCTGGTGGCAGCGGTGGGATGCTTATGGTTTTAAGACTCAGTGGGCCTCATTACGGGGTTGGAGGTAGCCATGGCGCTATTAGCGCCATGGCTGCCTCCAAAATCGTTCCGACTCCGGTCTAGATGATGGAGCAATTACCGGTCCATTCTGAGGTCGGAGGGACCGGTAATTCCCCATTCACCAGAGCGCTTCCCCATTTGAGCCCCCATAGGGCTCAATGGGAAGGGCGAAGGTGGCAATAACGGTACCGCAAATTGCAGTACCGCTATTGACCCCGGTATTAAACCAGGCGTTAAGGAAGGACCCGCAAAGGGAACTCCTAGTAGGGTGGTAAGGGATTGCCGCATTGGTGTCCTTACCGGTGCCGGTAATCCCTTACCGCCCACCTTGTAATGAGGCCCAGTGAATAACCATGCCACTAACGAAGGATATCTGCACTTTGTTAGATTAAGGTTTAGTCGTGTACAAGATAACTGCATTACAAGCAATGGAATCTATTGCGAATGGTAAATTGACTCGAATGAGCTTAGAGGCCCTCCAGAGTGCTTGTGAAGCCAGGGTATTAGACTTTGTGGGCTGAGATGATAGCTGCCCTGGTGGACCACCAGATCGATTGTGAAACTCTTGAAGGGGGGGGTGCAACCAATAAGGACTCTACCCCGGGGGTTGTCGCCGAATCTGATTCTGGAAATGCCACCATTCCTGCTGCCTCTGTTCCAAACCCCAGAAGTTCCTTTGGAACTTGAGTTATTAAGGATGAAGTTGGCCTTTGAATATCGCAAGTTGGAAATTGATGCTGAGCTTAAGAAAGAGGAGTTGGCACAGTAAGTGGAACTCAAAAATAGGGATCTTGAACACAAAGACAAGGACACTGAATGTCAGCGAATCCAGCTAGAGAAAGCTCGAGTGGAGACTTCAGCAAAATCAGTTGAGAGTGTCAGGTCCCCAGCAACCAAGTTTATGAAAGATTTGGTTGGTGTGTATGCAAAGGGTTTTGATATCCTCCAATGGATTGAAGCGCTTGAAATGGCTTGTGCAATTCACGCTGTTGATAAGAGAGATTGGGCTAAGTGTTTGTTAAGCAGAGTGCCTCAAACTGGATATGACTGTATTCTGAAACTGAGTGTGGAAAAAAGGGGTCAGTATGAGGGCATGAAGTCTGCCTTAATCGCCAAGTTTGGCAAAATGCCTACCCAATATCTTAAACGGTTCAGGGATTTTAAGAAACGAGAGAACGTGTCTTGGATTGACTGGGTGAGTGCTGCGAACATGAACATGATGGGGTGGATTGATGGTTACAAAGTGAAAGCGTTTGTTGAATTGTCTCACCTCTTGTTTTTTGAGCATTTTTCGGAGGCCTGTTCACCAGAGCTGCGTCAGTGTGTTGCTGACCAGAACATTTTGGACCCCTTGAAACTGGTTAGGTTGGCTGACATGTGGGTCTCCCACCGGGTGTCCCCTAAGGACTACAGTGGGAAGGACAAGGACAAAGAAAAGGGGGCCTCTCAGAAAGCTGAGGAGTCCCAAAAGCAGTCAGTCGGGTAAACCAAAACCTTCCTCTCCGAAGACCCAAAAACCTAGTGGGGATAAGTCTGTTGTGGGTGGGAGTAAGAGTAGTGGTACGCCTGCTGCAAAGCAGGGTCCCAGTGGCTCCAGTACCATACCCCGCACTTCTGGCACTTATTGGGATTGTGGGGCTCTGGACCACCGAAGGGGTGACCCCAAGTGTAAGGGTAAGGCACTTGGAGTCCAGGCTGCCAGCCTAACCTACCCCTACTCCGTACCTGAGGTGGAGGCCACTGTCCTCCCCTCCTCTACTGTGATCACCTTCGGTGCTCCAGTAGAGAGTTCCTTAGTGTCCCTTGGGGCCTGGGACCAGTACGCAGAAGTACTGGCGACTATCCCTCAAAACACCCGTAGGTTTTTGAGAATTGTCCTCTTGAATGGCCAGCCTTCTATTGGTTTGAGAGACGCTGGGGCAAGCATGACAGTGGTGGACAGGACCCTGCTCAAGCCAGGGAATTATGTAGGTGCTCCTCTGAGAACCACCAGGTTAACTGGTGGGCCTCCACAATTATCGCCTGCAGCCTTAGTCAACATCACGATTGGAGACAAGACAGCAAAGCTTCTGGTCCTGATTCAGGACAACGTGCCTGCGAACATTTTGTTGGGAAACGATTTGGTCAATTGGGGATGATCACGGATAGTCTACCCATGACTGCTGCGGCAGTCACCCGATCCCAGTTCACACAGGGTCCGGCTGCGAGCCCGGTACCTTTGCCGATGGGGAAACCCAAGGCACGAAAGAAAAGGAGGAGTAAGAAGGCCACCCCTGTGGAGGGAGCCCCTGCTCGTCCCGCTGTTCCGGCAGCATCCATTGGGATCCATGCTCCGAACGGGCTGGGTCCAGTGGTAATTCCCGTCTCGACTCCTGTGGGAGACGAGCCAGAAGACTTTCCTGTGGGAGAGGCTCTTAACCCGGAGGATCATCCTGATCTTCAATGCTTGTTGGTTGAAGGGGAACCTTCCCGGGCGGACTCTGTAAGGGGCAGAGAGAGTGCCACTCTCTCCAGGGTCTGAGGACACAGGGCCTATCCCAGGCACAAGGAGAAGTGCCTAGGACATTTCGGATTTATTGGGAGGGTGAGCTCATTGTTAGTGAGCCCACTAAGCCTGAACCTGGTGACCCCAAGAGGTTGGTGGTACCCCGGGTTTACAGGCCGTTCCTGCTACAGTTGGTGCATGAGGTGCCCTTAGCTGGTCATCTTGGGACCAAGAAGACGAAGCAGAGGCTCTCGGCCCATTTCTACTGGCCATGGATAGGAGTAGAAGTGGAGTCCCACTGCAGGACCTGCCCAACTTGTCAGTTGTCTGGCAAGACTGGAGGCAGAGTCATCGCCCCACTGCAACCATTGCCAGTGGTTGGCACACTGTTTGAGAGGGTGGGCAACAACATCGCGGGTCTCCTTGACCTCCCACATTGAGTGGATATCGGTTCATCCTAGTCTTGGTAGATCATGCCACCAGGTACCCTGTGGCTGTACCCCTTCGGACGGTTACGGCCAAGGTGGTTGCCAGGGCTCTCCTGGGCATTTTCACCCATGTTGGATTCCCTAAGGAGGTTGTCTCTGATAGAGGATCCAACTTCATGTCAAGTTACATGAAAACCATGTGGAAAGAATGCGGAGTAACTTACAAATTCTCCACCTCTTACCACCTCCAGACCAAAGGTTTGGTTGAGAGATTTAACAAAACTCTCAAGGGCATGTTAGGCGTTTTGGAAGAGCCCCTCAGGAAGAGTGGGATCTTCTCCTGCCATGCCTGCTGTTTGCTTACAGAGAGGTTCCTCAAGAGGGTGTTGTTTTCAGCCCCTTTGAGTTACTCTTTGGACATCCTGTGAGGGGGCCCCTCGCCTTGATCCGAGAAGGTTGGAAGGTTCCCCCTCCAGGTCCCACCAAGCAGGTGGGGGACTATGTGTTAGGCCTCAGACGGAGGATGACGCAGATGATGGGTCAAGCAACATCAAATTTTAAGGCCAGCCAGGAATTGAATAAATACTGGCACAACCTTATAGCAGCGCAAATGGATTGGACTCCGGGACAGGAGGTCCTCATGATGGAGCCTACCAAGCCTCGGGCTTTGGCAGATAAACGGATTGGTCCCTTCAGGATCTTCTCCAAGATGGGCAAAGTCAACTATCTGGTTGACATGGGAGCCTCTGAGGTAGTCCCTCGGGTATTCCATGTTAACCGGCTCAAGCCTTTCCACAGGCGGGCCGAAGTCTCATGTCTCTTGCTAGCTTCCGGGCAAGAAGAGGATGAGACTGAGCCCCTTCCTGATTTGCTACATAGCAACCCTCTGAATGGCTCAGTGGAGGGAGTACATCTCTCTCCCGATCTGACATCAGAGCAGCAGAGGGCCTGCAGGGCTCTGCTCCGGCAGTACGCCTCTCTGTTTTCACTGACACCAGGCCTTACACCGTGGTGTAGGCATGAGATTGACACTGGTGACAGTGTGCCTTTCAAAAGCAGGTGCTACCGTATGTCAGATACCGTCAAGAACCACATCCAGGCTGAGGTCGCCAAGATGTTGGATCTGGGTGTTATTGAACCCTCAACCAGTCCCTGGTCCAGTCCCATGGTCCTTGTCCCCAAGGCAAGTTCCCAGGCAGGTACCAAGGATTGGAGGTTCTGTGTGGACTACCGAGGAGTCGATACCGTCACCAAAACTGACGCGCATCCATTGCCCCGGGCTGATGAGCTTGTGGTCACGATAGGTGCTGCCAAATTTGTGAGCACCTTCGACCTTACCTCGGGCTATTGGCAAATAGCTCTGATGGACCATGCCAAGGAAAAGACGCTGTTCTCAACACCAGAGGGTCTCTACCAGTTTAGAGTCATGCCTTTCGGGTTGAAGTGCGCCCCTGCCACTTTCCAGAGATTAGTCAACCATGCGCTCAGTGGGCTGGAGGCCTTTTGTGTGGCCTATTTAGACGACATTGCCGTCTACAGTTCCACCTGGAAAGAACATTTGACTCATCTGGACAAAGTGTTGCAGGCGTTAAAAAGGGCTAACCTCACTATCAAGGCCACCAAGTGCCAGATACCTCAGGCGAAAGTCACATATCTTGGTCATGAGGTAGGAGGGGGTCAAATCCAACCTCTCCCCAGTAAAGTACAGGATGTACATGACTGGGAGACTCCCGCTACTCAAACTACAGGGAGAGCCTTTTTAGGCCTCACCGGGTATTATCGCAATTTCATGGCAGACTATGGAACCATAGCTGCACCGCTGACAGCTCTGACTTCACCCAAGCAGCCTAGGAAGGTTAATTGGACGGAAAACAGTCAGAGGGCCTTCGATGGCTTGAAAGGAAGTCTGTGTAGGGCACCCGTGTTATGTGCGCCTGATTACAACAAGCCCTTTATCGTTCAAACTGACGCCTGCGACACCAGAATTGGAGCTGTCTTGTCCCAGTTAGATGACAAAGGAAGAGAACATCTGATCATATTCATCAGTAGACAGCTTAAGGGTAGGGAATTTAGGTGGGCTACTGTTGAAAAGGAATGTTTTATTATAGTTTGGAGCCTTAGGCGTTTTAGACCCTACCTTACCGGGTCTACCTTCAAGGTCCAAACAGATCATAAGCCCCTTAAGTGGCTTATGTAGATGAAGGGTGAAAACCCGAAACTGCTCAGGTGGTTCATTAGTCTGCAAGGACTAGACTTTAGCATTGAGCACAGACCAGGGAAGAGTCGCAATAATGCAGATGGCCTTTCCAAAAGGTATGTTGACTGTCTGAATGAGGGTGCCTAACCTGTGGGAGATTAGGCACCCTAACCTCAGTCTGGGGGGGGGCGACTGTGATGCTGGAAATGCATCGGAGGGACAGGGCCTTCGTATCCTTGTCCTTTACTGCTTTTTATCGTGAGTTCTGTCGTGTTTTCCGCGCAGGAGTTCCGTGGGACTCCTGGCGGTGCAGCTCTCTCTCTTTTGGTTTGGTGAACAGACCCATGGGATACCCTCATCGCACCCACGGGTAGGGGTGCAACCCTGCGCCCCTAGTGTATGTTTTTGGGCACCTGTGGGTCACCCACAGAGCTGGGTACGGGCTTGTGGCAGCTCCGTGCTGAAATGACTGGTGCCCTGAGCGTCCTCCATTTTGGGATGCCCAGGCCCTGTCATTGGAATCAGCAGATTCCAGATGGAGACAAATTGGCTTCTTGCCATCCATCACCTGTTACCTTGATCTTCCCGAAGTCCCGGGAAGCCATGTCTCTGTCCCTTCCCCCTGACTGGCTGTTGGGTGGAAGTTCCATACATGGTAGTGTGGGGAAGTGCCGTCCATACTGGCTGGAGCCTTATCAATGACCGTATGTTGTGTGTCCGCCCGTGGGTGGGACATGGGTGAAAGGAGTGTGTGATGAATATACATTCTATGTTGTGGCTGTCTAGTATCTGGTGGTTGACACAATGGTTGAGACAGCCCTGCCCGAAACCGGTATGAATGCAGCTTGGAGTGTTGAACGGCTCGGTACCTGTCCCAATACACATAACTTGTTGTGAGTGTCTGGAGACAAGTGAATGCCCTGAATGCCCTGTGTGCCTGATTGGCTGCCTGCCTGCATGAATGACCGTAGTCGTGATTGGATGCTTGAGTGTGACCCAGCGGAATGAATGGGAGATCAACAGTATATTTGGGGACCTCTCACTGCTAGGAATCGTGTTCAGAAGCTGAAATCCACTACGACGAGTAACTGGAGTAACTGAAGCTTGATCTTGAAACCCTGCTGGACGAGAAGAATTGCTGTTGCTCTCCTTCGCAATCTGAAAGCTGCTGTGCTTCACGAACTGACCCAGAGATGACCTGGTAAGGCGCCCTCTTTTCAAGCTATGAGGGATCATCGTACACAGCAGATCTTTGCCTAAGCTCCCTGGTAGACAGACCTACAGGCTGTCAACCTGATACAGGGATTGCTGCGGAACTCCAAGGATAAGCGCCCGGACTGTTGTCTAACACTATCGACGACCGCCGTCGCCGACTGCACCCGCCGTTCTCCTGTTGCCTAAGAACTTCATTGATCCAAGGACACTCTCGTCCTCATCGTCGCTGCTGTATCCTGCTGGAGAAGGCCTGACCGTCGACATGCCGAGGAGTATCCACCGGTGGGTTTCCTGGCACCCAAAGACCACATAGATGCCGACGACTTGACGCCCTTGCTGGGCCACAGTTCTTCAACTCTTTGCGGTCCAGAACTATCGACACCGAGGAGCCCCGCACGCCTCTTCCTGTCAGGACGTTTACACTTCCCCGTCAACGAGCACCTCTAGGAACGACGCAACCACTTCACCGTCGTAGCTCGACCTGTTCTCCGTCGGACGATCGACAACCCGTGACTCCTGCCTGAAAGGGAGGACCCTCAAGAAGGGCCATCGATTCCCCGACGTGGAACGCTACAACGCCAAGGTACTTTGGGGTTGCAGAACTATTGGAAAGTCTAGTGAGATCAATATATGGCCTGGGCTTCTATCTTTCTTCTTCAGGTTGCACAGGTGGGGGGATCTCCACACAGAACTGTGTCTAGTGATAGGGGCCAGTATTCTGCCAATTGTTCCACCATCTTGCTTTCCTTCCTCTCTCTACTGTTGGTTTCCTCTCTATTCTGATCGGTGTGTCGGTCTGACCGTATGCACTTTAATGAGATCTAATAACGTTAGTGGTACCACTTTAGAAAATGTATATATTTACCATTTTATTGTGATATTGTACATACCTTTGAACATTAATTATATAAAGACTGTGTTGTAACCGATATAGTGTGTGGACATTCCTTTGTGGGTGCTTGGGGACTACACTGTACTTAAGAACCAGCTCGCATCACCTCCTGAGAAGCTAGGCCTTGATTGCTCGCCCAAAGCTGCCGAATAGAGAATCTTAGTAGGGGTCTCTGTGCCTCCCCTCTACCATATAGAGAGCGGCAGTGCAGACCTCCCCTCCGGTCTTTACAGTGCGCCCGGGTGCGCCACGCATGGATTTGGCGCACATCCCTAGGGAAACACATACAGGTCCTTCCATGAATCGTGCGCATGCGCCTGCTTTTTCACGCTTGCGCCAGCTTGCGCCAAGATTTTCGGTGCACATTTGTTCCATGGATAAACCCCCAATTCTTTTGGGGATAAATATACTGTACATTAAATAACAAATCCCCCACCCACATATTCAATTACATTTCTGTGCGAGCACAAGATGTCATTTGATATTTCACTTTTAAACTGCATTTTCCTGATTTGAAAGAGCAAATTCACATGTGTGTTCATTTCCTTGCATTTCGAGTTTACAAATGCGTAGTTTTTTTCAGACCATAGTTTCATTTCACTTAATCTTCTGTGGGGTTTGGCATCTACGGTTGATTTATAGACTCAAAAGGATGCTGCCCAGGATCTCTTTGATATTGACATGAGAGAAAGAAATGCCAAATTATTTCTTTCATTATTTTTTTCATTCATTGCAATTTTGAGCCCGATGGTTCACAGTAAAAGAAAACAAAAGCCGTGTTGAATGAAAACAGAATTCTCTGCCTTGCAAGTGATTTCCCAGTACAGCAATGCCGTTCTAGAGATGTATTGCCTCACTTCTCTGCAATTAGAAGAAATGAAGTATGCAAGGGTGTGCTTCCACGAAGGGCACAACTTTGTGATGTTTTCAAGATATAAAATGACAATTTTGCAAAGCCGTTTTGAATGCTGGCCCTTGTCTGATGCTTTAAATGTAGGTAAAAAAAAATCCAGAGCCATTCTTTGGGTGTCAGTGTTCAATGCTCACCCAATATGCGCCAGGGAAAGAAAAGCGCATCCGCTTTTGTAGCATTATTTCAAGACGGTTTTGGTTTTGAAGGGGATTTCTGGAATGGGCCTTAAATGTACCCCACAAGGCACTGAAAAGATCCGAAGAGAACGCTTTCACTATCGCCTGGAATGTCTAATCCTCAACACAGAAAACAAACAATGGTCAGTCTCCTTAAGATTGAGACACAATGATTTTCCTTGCTTTCCGAGTCGCGTAACTGCAGACTGGGAACCAACAATGGTGAGTGCTCATGTCCGCAAGTGCTCGATATGCACTATGGGACGCCTCACACCATAGACACAAAAAGAGGTCCTCTTTCCGTGCAGGAAAGACTTGGATTATATTAACGAAAAGGAGTATCAGAAGAGACATCAGAAGGACACACTGTGTGTGCACACCATCTCCTGCACCCCAACAAAGGGGTGACAGCGAGGTCACAGAAGGTGAAGAAACCATCTGTATGAAACCCACCAATATTTAGCTCCAGCAAAAGAGATGGTCCATTTAATCAAGTCTACTGAAGATACATGTGCATCTTGTTTCCTGTTGTATGAGGATCCCCAAAGAGAGGCTCCTAGATCCCGAGGAAGGTTGGATTAATCAGAGGACCCTGGGTGGTCCAAGATAGGCCAAAACATATGTAGATCCCAGAGAGAGGGAGTAGAATCCACTTTATGAACATCGGAATGTGCATTTAGATACAAGAAACAACAGTGATATAAAGAGGATTGTTGTTTATGTTCTTTTGTGAGAACAGATGTCGCACTTTTTTGTTTTTGTTTCTATTGAAAGAACATAGTTGTCTTAGTGTATGAATGATTGTATGAAAGAAGAGATGTTGATGTCTAAGAATTTAAGTTGTGTAAATAAGTTCTGATTTAAGAACTTTAATATGAGGTAAAATAAATAAAAATACATATTTTTCAATTACAAGAATTGTTTCTGTAATTGTGGAAGTATTGCCTCTAGCCTCACATATATCTAGGTCCATTGTTTATTTTCATTATACCTTACCTGGAGGACCTATGATATTTACAGGTACCCTTATATTTAACCCTAATCCTCAACACAGGACATCTTCACAAATCAACCACTAAAGCCAAACACCTCTCACCGTAATGCAACCAACAGCAAGACAAATAATGTGACAGCAGTATGGGAACCACAAGCACAATCCCAAGCTTTTGCTGAGCTCCCAATTTGGTTCTCTGTGATATTTTCGAACATTAAAGGACACACGCCAAAATAACTGATTTGGTGCAGCCTTTAATATTCATATTATAATACTATTCAGCCGCCCACCTGCTTGAAAACCAATCTCCTGCTTAAAATCGGATGGGGGGGTCTCCCCCAACTCTCTTTTAATCCCACCTCCACTCCCTGCCATAATCATGCCTGCCCACCCCCTCAGAGATAGATACACACACACTCTCAAACACACATAAACACACACGCTGAAACACACAACAAACACATGGGCACGCAGAAAAACACCTCACAGCCACCTTCCGTCTTATCCCGGCTATCCCCACCATGCCTGTCAGCCCCTGTGTGCACTCATGTGCGACAGGGGTTCAACATTTAGATTTAGAAAGAGCGTTCTGAGCCATCTCAGAGCGATCATTCTAAATCAGTATATTTGCTTTGCAAGAAAATTAAATACACCAAGTCACTTAAATCCCTCAATTTCTCTCAAGCTTACTCATCAAACACAAATGCAAACCACCTACTCGCACACAGCTTGTAAAAAAGACCCTTCCTATCTACAAATGACATGCTCAGCTCCTGGACACTGTGGGATATTTTTACCCATGCCAGTGCACGCCCCACCACACCCCTTTGCCAATGGGGGAAAGGAAACTGCCAAAAATGGATGTGCTAAACCCTGTGCGCGCCAAATCTGCAAAACTGTGCATGGTTCACAAATCACAAGAGGCTGCACACCCTGCCACACAAAGTCAAAGTTGTGTTAGAACAGGACTCACTAAATGTCAGTGGGTGCTGTCACCTGTCACATTAAGCAAGGCCACAGAAGGGCTAAAATCCGAAAATGGCTTTAAAATACAGTTTTCCTAATCCATTGCAACCTTCAAAGTGCTGTTTTTGCGCTAATTTCAGTCATTTTCCCAGTGAGCTATTGAATTTAAAAGTGTGCTGAAATCATAGATTCTCCAGGTGGCTCAGAAATAAACCAGGCTCATTGACTGACAGATGCATAAGAAAAGTAGATGCCAAACCCAGTTTAAACGTGTTTCTTTTTCCTGAAGAAATTGCAAAATGTGCCTATTTAAAGCATGTCTGTGAAGGGCTTAATTCTTTAAAATGGTCAAATCCCTTGTGCTCATTTTTATCTGTGTGAAATGAAAAGACTTTGATTTAAAGCAACACAGTATTGGAGTTAAGTGAATACTTAATTCTGACCTGACAGTGCAAGCCTGGGAAAGATTGACGCTTCAAAATTGACACTCCCTTGCTACAGGAAGCCTTAATGGTTCCCGCGTATTGACAACAAAGAGAGCATCAGGCATTCGTCTCTGGCCAGCCAAGTACAATGGCAGGCTGCCTATTGATCTCTACAGGGGAGATTCCCTCTCAGGAAGGGGACAACCCTCCCTGATCAAAGGACTGTGACAGCTGCTGCCTGTGAAGGAGAGTTACAAAGGAAAAAAAAACTGCTGGAACTTTTTGATTTTTAAATCTTTACTTGTGATTAAATGTAAAACTCTTTAACTGTACAACCTGAAGGAGGATACATCTAGAAATTGGTAGATGTTAACCTAATATTAGGCTTTTGCTTTGAAGACATTAATGAACCCTGTACCATCTAAGGAACCCAAGTTACAAAAAAACCCTGATTGTAGCAGAACTCTTGATGCTACAAGTCTAAGATTGTATATTTATGCTCCAATAGTAATCACCCAGATCTGTACTGAATTAGAAATCATTAGTCCAGACTGTTATGGTTCAAATTGATAAAATTCTATAGAATAATGAAGACAGCTCTCACAGAGATGGGAATTGGATGCCAGGATAACCCATAAAAAATGTAATGCATTTGTCTGATTTTAGTAGAGGGCATGATTATAAAAATGTGTATTTATGGGAAAGTTAAATTGTGGTCAAAATCAATGTGGGAGTTCCTAAATCCCATCATAAGGATGACAGCTCTTCTCTGACTGCCAACCAGAACAAGGCAAGTGCCTGTGGCCACTCACAGCCATGGGGGTGTGTTTTGAAATTCTGCCCACACCATAAACTTTATGATGTCACTTGGTAAGATAAATATAGGAACTTCACCACACATAGAACAGACTGCTTCCTGAACAGACTGCTTCCTGAACACATCCAGATTCCCACGCAGGGCTTTGTTCCTGACTTCTTCATTCTATCCAGAACTCTTCACCTTGCAGCTGACTCCAGACTTCTTTGCAGAATCCAGACTTTAGCATTGCTGCACTCTTTCTAGCTAGACCCAATTTCAACCATCCCAAACTTGAGGGGATTTAATTCTGATTCAGTCTGGTCTGCTACCATTAAGGCTTGCCCGCTGAAACTTGCATCCTGCTATCTACCTTGTCCGGTGAGCACAAGGGCCCATCCAAATCCAGTTTGAAGTGCAGTCTAAAATTGACCAGAACCGCACTGCTGATCCAATCCCGCCAGAGGTGCCCTGCTGCCGGTAGACCTGACCCGATCCAGTGACCAGAACTCTGACGGTCCAATTTTAATCACAAGGGACTGTAAGTATCCATTGGAAGAACAGTGACCCATAGTATATTTTCATTGTCTTATTCCAATCTCAACCCATCCCATCTTTAACTTCAGAACCTTAGTATTGTCAGAACCATTCTTGCGCCGATTTTCTCATTGGTGTTACAAAACCATTAGTCATTTGTGATTTTGAGTAACTAAAGTAAATCCCAGAAAGAAACAGAGTATCCACCACGTGAAGGTTTACGCTGACCACGTAACTGTGGGGACTCCTGGGTGGCATTCTCTTTTTCATAGTCATAGTCATAATATAGTGTAATCAAACCAATCTGTCATTTTTAAAACCGAATTTCTGTTTTCATTTTCGTGCCTATTTTCCAAAACCCCTCTCACTACAACCTCCATAACTTCCTCAATTTGATAGATGGAAAGGAAATTTCAACTCTCACTGATACCTAAGACCCTTAGCTACATCCACGGAATGGTGTATTTGACCCGTTTTTATCAAAAATCGCATTGTGAAATTTTGCAGCGAATTTGCAGTTTTCAAAAGTTTACACGTCTCTTTTTCCCATTCTAAGAGTTTCTTAAATCCCATACTGATATAAAGTGTGTACTGTTATTTATATTGTAGCTCCTGTGTGTTAGGACCTGTTTAGTGTTGCTTTCCTAAGAATTTATTCTCCATTTAAGCATTTTTGACAATTTTTCATTGTTTTACAAAGCCATTTTAACCTGTCATTTCAAAAGTGTGAAATTCCAAAAACGTTTTTTTCTCTTGTTTGGGGAGGGAAGATTGCATTTAAACTGTAGACATTGGGGCCGATTCATGGAACAAATGTGCGCCGAAATCCGTGGCACAAGCATGAAAAAGCAATCGCGCGCGTGCGATTCATGTAAGGCCCTGCGCGTGCTTTCCCCGGGATGTGCGCCGAATCCGCGGGTGGCGCACACGGGTGCACACGTCATTGCAACATCCAGAACGCCGTGTGCGACGTGCACAGCGAAAGCGCACAACGTCAGCGCACACACTAAAAAGGGGGCGGAACACGGGGCGGAACACGCGGAATGGGGTACAAACCATGAAAAGAAGGCGTAACTGGGGAAGTACTGCAGGGAAATACACGGAACGCCCACACGCACGCGAACAACCCTTATTCATGGAATCGAATAGGGGAAACCCATGCACGGCCAAAGACATGCACAGGCCTAAACACGTCTGCCACATGAAGGCAGGCGGTAGCGTCCCTGCACATTATAAAAGTGTGCGCAAACAACAAACACGTATATACAGCTACGATGAATGTCCCATTCTGTGGCCACCTAGGAGAAATGACGTGTCACGCAATGCTCAGGCATCCCTAAAAAACAAGAAAAAGAGATCAGCGACCCATGTAGCCCACGTGCATGTAAAAAAAACACACGCAGTACGCTGTGGCAGCCAGGAACACAAAAATGCGTATGTGATCACCATGCATGCTAGTATGCCCGAAAAAAAGGGGTACGCGACTAACAGGTACACCCACAGTAGAAGAAATAGTGTGTGCGACTCACCGTCTACCTTCCGTGTAGAAGAAGAACACGTAGCCAACACCCATGTGAAAAGAAGAAGTATGCAGTGTAGCCGCTGTGAAGTAATCGCGTGTGAACCCCAACGTCTGGAAAACACACGCACCGCTTTCCACTAAAAGCACGTACAGAGCGATGGAAACCCACGTGGGACCTTCATCCCGTGCTGAGAGAAACGCCCACGCGCACATTACGTCACCTACGCGCTTACACGCTACAGGCCTTTCCTCAAATTCACTCTGTATCAAGCTGGCCACGTGACAACACATGGAAGACCACGCTCCTGCCCAGGAGGCCGAATTACTACCCCCCAGAGCCCCGAGCCAACTCACACCAGCCATCTGCTGCTGCTTGCCTGCTGGCCACGTGCCCTACTATGTGATGCCTGCACGTCAGCCATCTGCAGGGGTCCAGTTGCTGTGTCCACCCCTGCTGGAACAGAAGTCTCCCGACTGAAGTTCCATCGCTCCACAGCCCAGCACCAGGACCCAGTTACCCATCCACACCTGCCTCGGGGGTTTCCATGTCGGGGGAAACACCATCAGACACCACTGGCACCCCCCACCCAGAGAGGCAGAGGGCTACCAGCTTCAGTGCCGCAGAAGTTGGTATCCTGGCAGAGCAAGTCCTGGTGCATTATGATGCCCTCTTCGGAATACCACGCTGCGACAGGGATGGACGGAAGAGGATCTGGATGGACATCCTGGCTGAAATCAGCGTGGAGGGGGTGGCAACCCGGGACCTACCACACGTCCACAAGCGCTGGGAGGACTTCAGGTCCAGGACCCTCAGGAAGGCCCGGCGCCTCTTGGAGGTAGCGGATGCAGAGGGGTGCCGGGTCCGTCTTACCGACCACCAGATGAGGGTCCTGGAACGTATACGCCCAGCGCTTCACCTCCAGGTCCTTGAGAGGCAGACCCGTCCGGAGTCGAGCCATAAGTGTCCATGCGTACTGATTGGACGTAGTGCATGTTGATGTGTGCCAGGAGTGTGCAGCTTGGACATATGTCTGGAAAGGCCCATGTATGGATGTGTATGTGCAGGGACATGAGCCTGCCGCATGTGAGAACAGTCATGTGTGATGCACATCAATGGTGTATGTGTTCCAATGCATGATGCACGAATGCATGTGGAGACGCACACATGTCAGCATGACACATTGATGCTGGTTCCACCTTCATGTACGTGAACGATATTTGACATGCGTGCGACTGTGATACACCATGGATGCATGTGACACCGACATGTAGGAGGCTGATTGGCAGATGTAACATAGTAGCTGATGATTTCACTGTGACAGGTGGTGGAGATGTACCGATGCATGTATGTCTGGTGGCATGTGTGCATGTGTTCGGCACTCCCTGTGTTGCATGTGACATCAGGCTAACCTTTGGATGTTCATGCTGTTGTATGTGTATGGACGCTGCTGCCTGCTGAAACATTCCTATTAATTTGCGCATATGTGTGGGTTCTAATGATATGTGTGTTGGGGAGTGTGATGCCATCTGTGAAGTTTGACACTGCCACTCATGTGCAACTGTCTTTTGTGTATCAGACCTTTGTACAGTGCCCTGATGATTGTGTTCTGTCTCTCCCTGTCTGCAGCGTCAACTGATGAAGAGGGCGGAGACGGTGCTGTGGAGTACAGCGGCAGGGATCCCACCACCAGCCAGAGATGCAAGGCCCAGCTCCCCCAGCTCCCCTCCGAGATTGCCACCTCTTCGGGGAGTGAGGAGTCTGGTGCCACGTCTGTGGCTGCAGCTGCCGAGGGAAGGTCCAAGAGGTGGAGGTTGGAGGTGGACTCCTAGGCAGCAGAAGGGGCAGCTGAGCCCCCACAGGGGCCTATGGAGGTAGATGGCACGGAGTCATTCTGGTTGGTGGGGGGGTTTGGTTGAGGAGGAGGCCATGGAAGGCCCACGCACGGGGCCTGGCGGGGGGATTCCACTGGTGCCAGTGGTGCAGTCCAGGGCCAGGGACAGGAGGCAGCACAGGCCGCCGCGGAGGTGCCTGTGTGTAATCCTGTCCCCGATCCTGTGACTGCATCATCCGGCACCAGCAGGGATGCCTTCGTCCAGACCCGTTTTCAGGGAGGGGATGCGCACACAACAACTGGCCTTCCTCTCCCTGCGGACGTGGCAATCCGGGACCGTGTTGAGCCTGTCCTAGCTGGGGTGGCGTTGCGTCATCGTGGTATTCAGGATGACGTGCAGGGTTCTCGTGAGGACAATGCATGTCATTTTGAATACCTCATTGACCGCGTCGATCTACTAGGACGGGTCAGCAAGGCTGGGTTCCTCCGTGTGCTGGATCTTCTAGCGACCCACTCTTCAACTGAACCCCCTATGCGCCAGTCGTCCTCCGTGCCATCTGCCTACCCAAGTATCACCTGGGCACCCTGTGGAGCTCCCCCTGACCCAGCGGCCAGGCTGGTGGAGGACACATTCCGGCCAAAGTCGGGAGTCGGAGAAACAGCAGGGGAGGCCACCCCAACAACTGGACTCCAGCAAGAGGAGGACGTGCAGGCATCGACCAGCAGGGCACATGCACGGCAACAGCAGGCTCAGGGTGGGAGCCATGATGGCTCATGGCCTTCAACATCACAAGGGCAAGAATCGGCCGAAGGGCAGGAGGACCCTAGATTGGGAGTGTCTTTCGTGTGGCAGCGGTTGGGCCAGCGGATAGATGTGGAGCGGCGGCGGGTGGAGGAAGCACAGCTCACTATGGTCAGGGCGGAGAACTCCATGCGCAGGGTATTGAGGTGGGCTGAGTGCCTCGAGGCAACTCACAGGGAGTTGGAACAGGCCATGACTGCATCCCTGCGAGACCTCGAGGCCAGGGAAGAGGCCCGCCTTCGGGACATCGACATGGAGTTCGATGATGCCCTGGCCCGGAACATCAACAAGTGAGCCATTGGACTTGCCCGCCGCCATTGTGCCATTGTATATAGTTCATTAGTGTTAGGTTTCCTTTGTTTTTTCTTTATTTTGGAGTTCATGGACATTGCTCCACTTTATGTATACCGTGTTTTATTCATAGGACTTTTTTGTAGGTTTCCTATTGTTTGTGGATCATGGACCATTTGGACTTCCATTGTATATAGTTGCAGACTTGTACATACTTTCTTTTCCAATTTTCCCATAGATCAATGGTTTTCTTTTATTTGGATTATATATTTCCTATTGACATTGGCAATGGACCACTTTTTTATTCAACATGACGTTTATTTGTTTTCCATTGGATTACCATATTTTGCTTGTATCTGTCATTGTATATTGATTTTTAAGTTTGATTTCCTCTATGTTACTTCATTATGTTTTTAATGAATACTAACTTCATGATTGGTGTTGTGTTCTATCATTGGTTTTGTACATGTCTCAATGAACATTGCCTCAGTAATGTGTTGCCACTGTGTGGCTCTGTTGTGCATTTATGCATGGGCATGGTGGTTCTTTTAAGACTGTCATGGCATGGGTAATATGGGAGTGGGTGCTGTGGATGGTTGCATGCTTGTACTGGGGGGCAAGGGAGATTTGGGTTGGCATTGGAGCCATGGGTCTGTTTTATTAGGACATGTTGTTTGGTGGTCCATGTGTCGGGGCCTGCTGTTAGGTGCCCGTCAATGGGGGTGGGTGGTGGACATGTGTCGGTGCTCCCGAGTGCATGGTGCCATGTGGGCTGCCTGCGGGGCATGCCCAGGGGTGTAGAGTAGTCCCCTGTGGTGTGGGCTGCCTGCGGGGCATGCCCAGGGGTGTTGGGTAGCCCCCTGTGGTGTGGGCTGCCTTCGGGGCATGCCCAGGGGTGTAGGATAGTCCCCTGTGGTGTGGGCTGCCTGCAGGGCATGGAGAGGGGGGAAAGGGCATACCTGGGAGGGCCCACACTGCCAAATCGCGTGTAAAAGTCCACGCGCACCCTTTGGAATACGCGTACCCCATTCGCGCTAGCGTAAACGCGTGTAAAAGTCCACACGCACCCCCGGAATACACGTACCCTGCTCGCATTAGGTAAAATGCATGGGAAAAGTCCCCCTTGTTTTGCTTAAATGTTTCCGCTAGCGTGAGTGGGGTACGCATATTCCGAGGGCTGTGCGTGGACTTTTACATGTGGTTTCGTTATCACGAGCGGGGTACGTGTATTCTGAGGGGTGTGCGGGGAGTTTTCAATGTGTTTTCATGGTTGGGGGCTGTGTGCTACTCTACTGCCCTTTGTGCCATGTAGGTGATTTGTGCGATGTTGTTGGCGTATGGGGCGGTTTGAGGGCGTAACTGGCGCATGCTTCATTGTCGCTGCGCCGCTCTGCGCCACGGCTGCTTATGGATGTTGAAATCCATGCATAAGCTGTGGGCTGAAATGGATTTTGGTGCATGCGGCTGGCGCATACTGCCGCACGCGCACTCTGTGCGCCGGATTCTATGAATTACCCCCATTGTCTTTCATTCCTAAATACCTGCTGATTACTGACATCTGTGTAGGATTGCTCATTTGTACCTTAAAGAACTTTGCAGGGGGAAATATTAACCAAAACGCCATCTGTTCACAAACCAAAACTGTTCTTTTTCCTGTTTTATATTCTGCATTTTCATAAGTGAATTCAATTGCTTTACTTATTTTCTGAATTGTATTGTCAACGCTTGGTACATATTGAAACTTATCTGTGATTTCAATACTAAATAAATAAATAAATAAATAAATAAATAAATAAATATTTACCTTTACAAACTAGCCTGCTTCCTGATCCACTCTGACCTGGGGGGTTATTTTGAGACGGGTGTGATATGAGTGGTATAGAATATTGAACTTATAGAGACAAAAAAAATAAGTATTTCATTGCGCACTACATGCTAGGTGAGACCCGAGTGTGTGCCTGATCCTTAACAACACCGCATGTCCACACTACAGGCACACAGCCACCTCTCTAGACGCAAAGCCTTCGATGTCTCCTTCACTTGACACTTAAAAAGCTTACGAGAACTCAGAGTTCAGGGTGCTCCCAATCTTGCATTTCCCCCTGCTACCAACAAATCAAACCCCACCCAATCTTCTCCAGAGCCACTGGAGTGCCCGCAGACCATGCAAATGGCATTGTGGGCAGTACAAATCATAATAACGTTACATCTGTTCTCCTCCAACCAAGATCACTTAATAAAGATATTAGCATCAGCCAGGCCTTCCCACAGGGCATGGAGAAGTTTCTTCGGTCTCAGGAAACGTCCTATGTCTTTCCCTCAATTGTCCTCATCCCAAGTGTAATAAGGAGCTTTCTGTAGAAGAGGGTGGAGGAGCTATAATTTCATTTTGGCGAAGGTGACCATGAATCCCCCTTCTCCACCATCTCTCACAGTGGGATCCTTGGATTTTGCCTGTGTTTCTCCCCCTCTCAATTTTCCTCACCTGCCTCGTGCACCTTTGGAGACTGGCCTCTTGAAGATCCGGGCATTGAGAGGTTAGAGCCACACAAGTAGAGGAGTTCAAAGGGGGTAGTTCCTATATTCTGGAATCTAGGAATCCAGACACTTTACAGATGCACCCATCACACTGGCATAATTTCATATCATGGTGCCGGGCGAAGGTTTGCTCACAGGTAGAGATCGATCCTTTGACACTTTCTAAGGGATGGTTTCGTTTTAAAACTCTCTTCCTCCACAATACAATTCAAAATGGCTGAAATGCAGGAATTTCTTGAATTGCAGGGCAACAAACATGGTGTACCAGCTGCTGGAGGGGGTCATAGGCTAATGGTAGCCAGTACATTAAAGAAATATGTGTTTGCAGGAAGAATCCTGCCTTACAAAAGGCTCCTATGTCCTTTCTGCAGGCCAAATAGCCTGCAGACTAAAATTCCCAGCCACCCGCGGGCCCCGAACTACTTCATGAAGCCCACACCGGGCGGGGCACGCGTGCGCGCAAGGACATCACGAGCACGAGGCTTGTGCTCTAAAGCTCAACCAGAGAAGACGTGTTGTCCGGAGCTCCAAGCAAGGGGAAGCGCACGAGGGGCCACGCCCCAGACATCCTCCACCCGGGCCCCTCGGCACATACAGATAAGTACCACTAGTACTAGGGATCCAAGGCTGACCCGGGGAAAGGCGAGCACCGCTGTAGTGCATTCTAGAGAACCGATTGAACTCGCCAGCAGCTGCGACAAGGGGCACGCGCAGGGGGCTCAGCCCAATGTTCCCACGTCCCCCTGCTCCAGCAAAAGCTAAGTCTGATTTCTTTGACCATCAGTGCCATAGTTTCTTCTAACCTGAACCACGCGCAGACTTCGGAAGCCCCGCAGGGCCATAGCAGTGCACGTCATTAACATACTAATTCCTGTGTGGCGATCTACAGAAAAAAGAACGCGTTTAACAATACGCGGCTTTCTGAAGAGCCACTACACGACACGTGTGATTAACAACACGGGTCGTATCACGTTCAAGCCCACATTTTAAGATGCCTTTTTTTTAGGCAGCCATTGTACCGGAGCCACACGCGGCGTGAATCCGCATGTGCAGGTAATAGCCAGAGCAAACTTGTGCGCCTAACATACGATGCATGGTGCATCTTGAGCATGCATAAGGGTGCAATTAACCTTTTGTTAGAGTGCATGAATGCTAAGAGTTTGGTGTGTGAAGTACACGCAAATGGTAATTTTCAACTCTCTTTTCAGCACTAAAACTGCTCCGGATTCTGGACCTGAGAGTGCGCAGGCAGGAGGCCAGCACTCACCCCTTGAGATAAGTCTCTTTCTGGCTCTCAGCCCTTGTTGCGGTGTGAGGGGGGAATTGTGCATGCTGTGAATGTGCAAATGTTTCATTGTGTTACCCTATGTTCCCTTCCCTGTCCACCTCCCCTATCCTAGTCCTCTCACCAGTTCCCCTTGCTACGGAACCCATCCAACCAATGAGATCCTAACCCTCTTTCCCTGCCAGGGTCTCGGAGGCTTGTGTAAGTTTCAACTTGCAGGCACCTAGACCGTGGAGGGGTTGGTTGGTTCCTGCCACTCCTGAGCCTGGAAACTGAAGCTGTGACAGAAGCACAAGCCCAAGTGTCACAGGCCCCCGAGTGGTACGACCCAACCAGTCATGGAAGAACTCACAAAGGTTCTGCAGAACCTGGAGGCTGAGCTCGCTGCCACTAGGCAAGATTATGCAGTGTTGGCCACCCAGGTACGCAGTTTGTCCGCCCAAGCCTCCCCTCTTCCCGATGGGGCTTCAACACCAACTCCAGTCCAAGTTCATGTAACTCCTGAACATGTGGTTCCCCTGGCTCCCCCGGAAAGGTATGGGGCCGACTCGCAAAAATACCAAACCTTCATCACACAATGTAAACTCTTGACCAAACCTGCAGCATTCAGATCAACCCAGGCAAGAAAGGCCTTCGTTAAATCATATTTAATGGGGGAAGGCAGCGGCTTGGGCGAACCCATTAATACAAAGGGATTAATCTTAGTCTTAGTCTTAGTCTTGTATGATTGGGATGACTTCCAGACAGAGTTTGGAAAGATTTTCAATCACAGGGCGGCAGCAATGTGCAAGGATCGGGAATTGCTAAACCTATGCCAGGGAAATAAAGAACTGGTGACTTATGTCACTCAATTTAACTGGCTGGTTGCCGAGGCTGAATGGCCTTGAGAAAAGCAAATGTCCCTCTTTTATCAAGGATTGAGAGACGAGCTTAAAGACCTTATAGCTCAAGTTGATCCTCAGCCGCTCGATTGTCCGGCCATGATTGATTTGGCCTTGCGGTTAGATCACCGGCAGGCTGAGCGCCATGGGGACAAGAAACTTGGGGAATGACGGCCAATAGCACGGCTAGATCAGTTTTGTAGTCCACGTCCTACTGGTTCTGTAGAAAGAACGCCCAGAGATGAACCTATGCAAATAGGCTCGACCAAAGGTCCTCTGACCAAGGAGGAAAAAGAGCATCGACGTAAGGAGGGGCTCTGTTTGTATTGTGGCTCAGCAGGACATTTCGTAAAAGAATGCTCTACGAAACCAAAGCCTCGGGGAAACGCTTCAGCTCGGCAATAGTAGGGGTGGTGCAGTCGGGTCAGGTGGCAGAAGTTACCCCAGCAGTGAAATTTGCTAATTTTGCTCCACACATTACCTTGGCAGGTACCCTAAGTTTTCTCGGTCAAAAGATTTCAGATGCCCTTCTTTTAGACTCAGGGGCCACAGGCAATTTTTTCGATATTACATATGTACGTAAATTGGGAGTACTTTTATGTCAGAAAACCTCTCCAGAGGTGGTAAGGGCAGTTGGTGGCACAGCGTTGAGTTCTGGACTCATTACGCATTGTACCCATGTGTTGTCATTTTGCTGTCAACAAAGTCATGTGGAGGACATACAATTTGATCTAATTGCAGCACCACAATTTGGGATCATTCTAGGTTTACCCTGGTTTATTAAACATGATCCACAGGTGTACTGGTGTAAAGAGCAAGTCTCCCTGACCTCTTGCTTGGCACATTGTATTGTTCCGGGTGAGGACGAAGTGTCTACTCAGAACCCTGTGCCTAGTCTTTGTGCTGCAACTACCAGGGAGACGGATCTAAGTACTCTGTCCTCTGTGTATTGTGAATACCGAGATGTGTTTAGCAAGCAAGCTGCGGAAACTCTGCCGCCTCATAGGCCATTTGACTACCAAATTGATTTAGAACCAGGGGCAGTTTTGCCATGCAGTCGAGTTTATCCTCTTACGGAAGCCGTAACCATTCATTTAAAAAATTACATTGATGCTAATTTGAAAAATTGATTTTTTAGGCCGTCTAATTCACCTGTCTCGTCCCCACTCTTCTTCATACCTAAAAAGACTGGGGACTTGAGAACTTGTATAGATTATCGCGGGGATAACCCGCCTTACCATCAAGAACCGATATCCTTTACCTTTGATACCCGTTTTGCTAGATCAAGTGTGCAACGCTACGGTATATACCAAGCTGGACCTCCGAGGGGCATATCACCTGGTGCGAGTGCGGGCTGGTGATGAGTGGAAGACGGCATTCAGAACCAAATTTGGCCTGTACGAGTACAAGGTGATGCCATTTGGTTTGTGCAATGCTCCCGCTGCTTTTCAGCACTTTCTTGACGAGGTATTGCGAGGGTACTTGGATGTGTTCGCGGTAGTTTATATAGACGATATCCTAATATATTCCAGTAACATGCAGCAACATGTAAAGCACGTTAAGGCAGTACTTCAGCGGTTACGGGAACACCAATTATTTGCAAAAATAGAAAAAGCGTGAATTTCATCGCACTACTGTGGAATTCCTAGGATATTTCCTGACACCCTCTGGTGTCCAAATGGACCAACGAAAAGTACAGGCGGTTCTGGATTGGCCTGCTCCTACCACTGTGAAAGAGGTAGAGGCATTCTTAGGCTTTGCAAACTTTTATTGCCGGTTTGTAAAAAACTTTACGGAATTGGTTACGCCCATCACAACATTACTGAAAAAAGGTAAGACATACCAGTGGGATGCGGCTGCAGAACGAGGGTTTCAACGATTAAAACAAGCCTTCACCACAGCCACAGTTTTAAGGCATCCAGATTTAGCGCTACCTTTTGTGATAGAAACCGATGCCTCCAGTTACGCCCTGGGAGCAGTCCTATCCCAACGGGATTTACAAACTGGGTTATTGCACCCAGTTGCGTACTATTCCCGAAATTACTCGCAGCTGAGACTAATTATACCATAACAGACCGGGAGTTGTTGGCGGTGAAAGCGGCTTTTGAGGAATGGGAGCATTACCTTCTGGGGGCCCAACACACAATAACTGTAATAACAGATCATCGGAACCTGCAGTTTATAAAAACCGTGTAAACTCTTAGTCCTCGACAGTTTTGCTGACTTTGACTTCTTCATAACCTATCGTCCCGGCTCAGATAACAGAAAGGCTGATCTTTTGTCTCGATACACTGAAAACGAGACTAAAGAAGCCAAGGAATCACGTCCGATAATACCCACTGCTCGTATTATCAGAATTGTAGGCCGAACCAACATCTTTGAAGATGTGCTTCAAGCTATGTCTACCCAAGAACTACGTGACTGGTGCTCTCGAGGTTCACAACACACCTTAGTAAACGGTCTCCCGTATCATGCTACTGCCTTGTATTTACCCATGGTGGCTCTCAGGGAAGAGGTTTTACAATGGTGCCATGAGCCCCTACAGCAGGGCACCCTGCGATAGCCAAGACTCAACAGAATGTGTCACGTCATTATTGGTGGCCTACCGTACACTGTGACGTACGGATATCTACGTAACCAAGTGTGGCACTTGTAGTAGACAAAAGGCTAGTCATCAAATGCCTGCTGGCTTACTGCAACCGTTGCCCACTCCGCCAACTCCTTGGCATACAGTTACTATGGATCTAATTGTAGATCTACCACCCATTCGAAAATACACTTCAATTTTAGTTGTGGTTGATTCATTAACCAAAATGGGTCATTTCATCCCTTGTAAGGGCGTCCCCACTGCTGGAGAACTGGCAGAGTTATTCCTGCAAAACATTGTATGACTACACGGATTGCCAATCCGGGTCGTTACAGACCGTGGGCTGCAATTTACCTCACGCTTCTGGCGAGCCTTCTGCCAATTAATCAGCATGGAAGTGAGTTTGTCATCAGGGTACCACCCGGAAACTGATGGGCAGACAGAGAAAGTGAACCAAGGACTAGAACAATATCTCCGTTGTTATACTACAACCTCCAAAGCATCTTGGGTGGAATACCTCAGGTTGGCCGAAATTGCCTACAATAACACGGTACACTGCTCCACCGAGTACACTCCATATTATGGAGTGTATGGCTATCATCCAAGGGTTCTGCCCACCATTATTAATCGACCCCAAATAAGCCTGCCTACATTATTAAGGTTTCATTCGCATGCGCATCAGGTTTGGTCATATATACAACAAAATTTAAAAATCGCCAAACATACCTATAAAGTCTACGCTGATAAAAAGAGACGTGACAGCCCCCAGTATAAACCTGGGGATCGGGTTTGGTTATCAACACGCAACATTCGACTGCCTGAGCCCCGTAAGTTACAAACCCGATTTTTTGGTCCGTTCACCATATCCACCGTGATCAATCCGGTGGCAGTGAGACCCAGTCTGCCTAGCCAAATGTAAATCTACCCTACCTTTCATGTTTCATTACTAAAACCTGCCCTCCCCAATATCCGTACGGAAAAGCCACCGCCCATTGTAGTACAAGGACACCCTGAGTATGAAGTACAAGCTATTTTGAATTCGCAACACTAAAAAGATGGGCTTTATTATCTCATAGATTGTGTAGGATACGGCCCTGAAGACCATTCCTGGGAGCCTGCTCAGAATGTTCATGCACCTAGATTGGTTACAACATTCCATCGCAACTATCCAGCCAAACCTAAGCCCAGATCCTTCTGTGCGGGGGGGAGTACTGTCATGGAGCAGGGCAACAAACATGGTGTACCAGCTGCTGGAGGGGGTCATAGGATAATGGTAGCCAGTACATTAAAGAAATATGCGTTTACAGAAAGAATCCTGCCTTACAAAATGCTCCTATGTCCTTTTTGCAGGCGAAATAGCCTGCAGACTACAATTCCCAGGCACCCCCGGGCCCAGAACTACTTCATGAAGCCCACGTCGGGCGGGGCACGTGCGCGCGTGAGCGTAAGGACATAAAGAGCACGGGGCTTGTGCTCTAAAGCTCAACCAGAGAAGATGTGTTCTGCGGAGCTCCGAGCAAGGGGAAGCGCACGAGGGGCCATGCCCCAGACATCCTCCCGGGCCCCTCGGCACATACAGATAAGTACCGCTAGTATTAGGGATCCAAGGCTGACCCGGGGAAAGGCGTGCACTGCTGTAGTGCATTCTAGAGAACCGACTGAACTCGCCAGCAGCTGCGACAAGGGGCACGCGCAGGGCGCTCAGCCCAATGTTCCCACGTCCCCCTGCTGCAGCAAAAGCTAAGTCTGATTCCTTTGACCATCAGTGCCATAGTTTCTTCTAACCTGAACCACGCGCAGACTTCGGAAGCCCCGAAAGGGCCATGGCAGTGCATGTCATTAACATACTAATTCCGTGCCGATCTACAGAAAAAAGAACGTGTTTAACAATACGCGGCATTCTGAAGAGCCACTACGCGACACGTGTGATTAACAACACGGGTCGTATCACGATCAAGCCCACATTTTCAGAAGCCTTATTTTTGGGCAGCCATTGTAGCGGAGCCACGCGCGGCGTGAATCCGCCTGTGCAGGGAATAGCCAGAGCAAACTTGTGCGCCTAACATACCGTGCATGGTGCACCTTGAGCATGCATAAGGGTGCAATTAACCTTTTGTGAGAGTGCATGAATGCTAAAAGTTTGGTGTGTGATGGAACACGCAAATGGTAATTCCCACTCTCTTTTCAGCACTAAAACTGCTCCGGGTTCTGGACCTGAGAGTGTGCAGGCAGGAGGCCAGCACTCACCCCTTGAGATAAGTCTCTTTCTGGCTCTCAGCCCTTGTTGTGGGGTGTGGGGGGGAATTGTGCATGCTGTGAATGTGCAAATGTTTCATTGTGTTACCCTATGTTCCCTTCCCTGTCCACCTCCCCTATCCTAGTCCTCTCACCGGTTACCCTTGATACAGAACCCATCCAACCAACGAGATCCTAACCCTCTTTCCCCACCAGGGTCTCGGAGGCTTGTGTAAGTTTTAACTTGCAGGCACATAGACCGTGGAGGGGTTGGTTGGTTCGTGCCACTCCTGTGCCTGGAAACTGAAGCCTTAACAGCTCACAGGTAGAGATAGATCCTTTGACACTTTCTAAGGGATGGTTTCTTCTTAAAACTCTCTTCCTCCACAATACAATTTAAAATGGCTGAAATGCAGGCATTTCTTGAATTTCAATATTGAACGTTTGTTTTCCATATTTTTCCACGGTTTTGAGGTAAGACATCCACTGCTCCAAACCCTTCCTTGAGATCGCCCCCTGTTTAGAGAGGCCTTCAGGAGCCTCCCTTTGAACCCCTCTCAGGGGTCTCCTTCAATATGCTTTCTTCAGAGGGGGCATTTTTGATAGCTTTGACCTCAGGGTGCAGGCTAGCGAAAATTGGGGCACTGCTGTGCCATAAGCCCTTACTTTAGGTTCTCGAAGACAAAATGATCCTTGGTCTCCTTCCCACCTTTCATCTGAAGGTCATGTCAGATACCATAAGGCGGGTCTTCGCTTGCTCACAGATCATTAATGCTCCCGACTTCTTCTAGATGTGCCCAGGGTCTGGCAATTGGCATCCAGGTACCCAGCCCTGTAAACAGGTCGACTCCTTGCTTGAGTTTATGTAAGAATTAGTGCAGTTCAACTGGTGTGGGACTACACAAGACTTATCTCTTGGTATTAGGCAACCCACCTTACAAGTTGGTAGTGTGACTGAGCAGCCAGGCTTATCTTAAGAGGGGTAATGCGAGCTGTAGAGCTGTGCAATGAAATCAGCCAATACAAGTAGCCAAGTAAAGACTTACACACTTAAATTAATAATAAATAAATGTTTTATTTATACACACAGATATGTAAAGCATTTGTAACATTAATCTCAAGTTAAGATTCAGTTCAAAAAGTGAACAATAAAGCAGGTGAGTAATACATTCATATGTAACACATGTTCCAGCACCCATAGGTGATGTCATTTGAGGTCAGTATAGCATTTATATAGTATCACCTTTACAATATTGAGTTGTTTAAGGAAGGAAAGGTTAGGGTTAGATCAAAACAGACTGATAGGTTATAAGAGCAGTTAGATGCTCCCAAAGGGATGCAGGCAGCCTATTATCCCAGCATTAAAGTGTTCACCATTTAAAACCTTTAAGGGAACAATCAGTGCCAAAGCAAATAGGATCAGAAGGGGGCCTTTAGGGAGCCAGGAAAGCCAAAGTCATTGGATAAAAGTCAAGGTTCTGATGCTCTTCTTCTTCGAAAAATGTTCTTAAATAGTCAGTGTTCCAAAGAGAAATCACAGCAACTCAAGAGGAGTCCCCTTTAGAAAGCACAAGCTGTAAGACCAATGCAGGTATGTTGAGGTTAACTTAGTGTAGGGTTAAATCCCGCTCTTAAAGATTGGAAGCACCCCAAATGCAAAATTATAATGTACCTTTCAAATGAAGAAGTTGTTCCAGCTGGATACCTTCACGATGTAATGCAGTAGACCCTTATTCCTGGTCCTTGGTCGCGGTGATGAAAGGGAGGACGTCTGGTGTCCTCCTGTTGCAGCACTCGAGAGAGGGACTCAGCAGCAATGCATTCCCATCTATTCAGTGGCTCTTTGTGGTTTTGCTCATTTTTATTAGCGCCAAAAAAGAACAAAATGTTCTGGTTAGGATTTCCTTGATTCCTCGGTCCTGGACTCTGGTGAGGGGACTCTGGATGCAGATTTCTTGATTCTATAGGGTCCTCTGGATGTCCACGAAGAAATGGCTGGATTCAGACTTTGGAAGATAATGCACTCACAGATGATTGTGGTACCCCGGTTATTGGGCTTCTGCAGCCTTGGAAGTCGCAGCAAGTTGGGGGTTGTGCCAAAATAGAGTTTGTCTCGAGTCTAGTTGGTCCCATCAGCCCAAGGAAGGAAGTCGTCCTTTACGGGTCTTACCAGTCGATTCGAAAACGGGATCAGCACAGCTGCAGGGCTTCACTGGGCCTTTGCAGTCCAGGAGGGTGCTGCTGGCATCTTCTCTCATCTTCTGCTTCAGATCTTGTCCTCCAGTCGTGGACTCTGCTCTTAGTCCCCAAAACCTTGCTTTTTATGCAAGTTCCCATTCATTCACAGCCCCAGGCTGTCAATCACACGGTGGCGTGGCTGTCCTCCAGGACAGCCAGCCAGCCAATTGGAACTGGTTTCACTCAGGCACACCTAGAGACAAAGGACTGGGAAATGTAGGGACCATCCCTCACTTCCAGAATTCCAGACACACTGGAGCAGGGGCGGCATTCAGGGCTGTCGCGCTCCAAAGGCAAAACACACAAAGGATTCAAACCTGATGCAAACAACAGAGTAAAAGCCCAGAAGAAACCAACTAACAAGAAATGGCGAAAAAAAAAGTCTAGGGCAATTTTGAGGAAATGGTCACCCTTGGATGCAGCACTGCAGCTGAGGAATCAGCCTGCAGATACATGTCACTAGGTAGTAAAAAAAGAAACCACTTCCACCAGCCATTCAAGTTAGTAAGTGAAACAAAATGTGACATGAGGAATGGGTTACTATGTAACCCCCCAGCACTCCACATAGGGTGGTGTGTGCTGGACCCATAAAGTAAAGGCACATAAGATAGGGGTCATCTTACTATTCTTGGGAACAGTAGTTCGCCAAAGAAAATGTAGTTAAACATTAATGGCACTGCACAAAAGGTGGTGTGTGTCACAATGCAAAAGCAGATGCCTATGGAGTTTACCAGACTCCATAAAACAGTATCGAACATAGAAAATCATAGTCAGGAAAATACATGAGGGAGTGAGAAAAAGGTCCCACTAACTGAGGAGTGAAAAGTTAAAATGCCATGAGTCCAAAAACAGAGCTTTGAGTCTCTAAGGTTAAAGGGAATTGGCACAGAAATGAAAAATCTCCCTAACACTATACTTTTGAATCATTAAGGATGGGTTGCAATCCCTCTCTTAGAATAGTCAGGTGGGTCAAGTTGGCCATCTTCACAGCTTAATCCACTTTAGAAACTCTTCTCCGCTCCTCGATTCAGGGCAGAATCAGCCAGGAGGTGGCAGTCTACTGAGAATAATCTGATGGGCATTCCATTCATGACATTAGTCCGGCTGCAACCCGGTCCATCCCCACTGCTTTGATTAAACATTATATACCCCAGGTGGAGAGAGCTCTTCAGATTTTGGTTCAGCAATTCTCGCTTCTGTGCCCCCACTGAACCGTTGCATTAATCTCACTGGGTGCACAGCAAAATCTCTCGTGGTGTGTGATGATTCTCACTGCGATATTGCTTGGTGGGGCAGGCACATAAGTAAGGATTGTGTTAACACACAGCAGGGAGCACACACCTGGATTATCACGCTCGTTGTGCTGGCACAGCGCGTGCAATGATGGAGGCCCACACAGAGGTCTGGTCTCACCTCTGTCTTTAATCAACAATGCCGTAACAGCCCCCAGAGGCCTGCTGCCTCCCTACGTCACTTGCCCATATCTTGCCCCCACCCTGGTCCCACCCCACATAATAAGGAGGACACCTCCTCCCTTCTTAAACAAACATATAAGTGTAAATGTCAACCCATTTCTTCGATGAGTCTTACAGGTTTAGTCTTGGCCCTGACGGACCATCCCTCGCGTGATGTCGCTGGACTTTGCTGTGGGGTGTCGAACCCCATGTCTCTCCCTCCTTCCTCTGACATACCTCCATCACCCAAATATGGACCGTCCGATTCTCCCTGATATTCAATCTCTGTGGCTTCCTCCCACTCTTCCTCACGCTCATCCAGAGTTCCTCTGTACTACTTTAAATGGGATATGTTTTGGGTGATATCGCGCCTCTCAGCTTCTCTGGCTGAGATCATAGTGCCCTTTACTTGTGTGACCATGAGGGGTTCAGGTGTACACCTGGGATCTTCTTTTCTACCTTGCATCTGGCGTACCACCACCCTGTCTCCTACTCCGACTGTGGGTTCTCGAGTACCCCTCCTGTCATAGGCTGCCACCTTCATTTTCATCTTCTTCTTTGAGTCTTTCTCTCTGATTTCTTGGTCGGATGAATCCTCCTCATTATGTGGGGCGGGACTAGGAATGGGGAAGTGATGTAGTGAGGCAGGAGGCCTCTGGGGATGTTCTGGCATTCTTGATTAAAGACAGAGTTGAGACCAGACCCATTGCGCCAGCACAATGAGCCTAGTAATCTAGGCAGCACTCCATGCTAACATTGGCGATGAGAGGGCAGAGCCAGACATGCCGCAACATCAGAGGTTCTCAGGGCCTCCCGCGATGCTCGGCGCAGGAGCAGCCCGCGTCTGCCAACCAAGCCAGAGCAGCAGTGATGAATGCGGAGATCAAAGGCTTTGCCCGCTGGACGGTTGCGGTTGTTGCAGTGGGAAGTATGTGCACGCATGCGTGAGTCTCGTTTGGGATCACGCATGCGCGTTTGTATTAAACGCGTACCGAACGGCAGTTGCCGCCAGGACCTCAGAAGCACAAGATGCGTCTCCGCGTATTCTTCCGTGTGAATGTGTATGAGTGTGTATGAGGCGGCCTGAGGCACCCGTCAGCGATAACATTGGCGTTGAGGACTGCTGCTCGAAGGGGGATAACGATTGCACACGCGAGTGCAATCAATATTAATCCTTTCTCTGACGCGGCCCGAATCCGACGCTGAGACGGTCGTCGGCCATCTTGAATATGCCTGTGGCGCAGTGGCAACCCGCGAGGGTGCTCATGCGCTGCCCACGGGCTGGCAAATTAACAATTTTTGCAACTTTCATGGTTTTTCAAATGAGGAGAGCCATGATCTTGGCCTGTGGGGCCCAATTCTGCAAAACAGTGGTGAACAGCCAGCATTCCATGCCTGAAGGCCCAGCCTGAGGGGGTCACTGAAGGAAGAACCTGCGGTCCACACTGACAAGACATCCAGGTCAGTGGTTGACAGTGAAGGGGCAACTCAGAAGATCAGGTTTGCGGCCTCAGCCACGTGGGTGAGATGCCTGTGCGACATGCGAAAATGAGTGACCCTGATGAGAAGCCTGTTGTACCTGCGTGAGGGGCACGTCGCCAGCATGGCACTCTGGCACCCATGCCTGAGTTCAACACTCCAGGCCCACGAAGTTAGGGGCCAAATGGCTCGTATGGATTAAGAAACTGGACATGTTCTTCAGGGCAACTGGGAAAGACGACGACGACGCCAAGGTTGCCACACTTTTGTACTTAGCAGGAACTGAGGTGCTACGTATCTATGTGTCACTAAACATACAGGTGGTAACGTATACCACCGTCAAGACTGCCCCACAGGACCACTTCATTCCGCTGTCAAATGTGGTCTTTGATAGGTTCGTGATGTGTGGGGAAAAGCAACACAATGATGAGTCCCTGGACCAGTTCTGTGCACGGCTGCGCCAATTAGCGAGCACATGCAGGTGGGACAATGAGGAGGTGATGATCAGGAACCAGCTGATAGAAGGGTGCAGCTCGAGTAAGTTACGGAGGCAAATCCTGCGTGAACCAGGGATGACTTTAGTCCAGATATTGGATAATAACAGGATACACGAGCTAGCAGAAAGCAGGGGAGCAAAAATGGACGCTGCAGTACACCCGAGCAAGGGGGAGGAGGCATTTGCCATAGGAAAATCCACCCCGTCGAAGGCCCGCTGGAGCCAGAAACGCCAGGATACGTCTCCTGCCCAGGGATCCCCAGCGGTGTGCCAATATTGCGGGTATGATCTGCCGCACCCTGAAGACTGCTGTGCGAAGTCAAGGGTATGTGGGAGGTGCAATACACCAGGCTACTAAGCAAGAATGTGCCGAGCTACGGCTCCAGTGATGACACAAAGAGGTCCTTCGAGGGCGAGTGGGAGCAACTTCAGGAGGCCGCAGAGCATAGCCACACTAGAGCAAGACATACTGAGACTAAATATTGTTGAGGAGCAAGAAGATGATGAAGAAATCTTCTTCATATCGAATATCGCCATGGGAGCCAAGAAAAGGAGGCAACCCACCTGTGTAGTGGATATTAAGGGCACCCCTATACCAGTTCTCATAGACACAGGGGCATCTGTGTATTTTTCTGGCCACAGAGCACTACATGGCCAGCCCGTGCCCACCGCAGCTGGACCAGTCAAAAGCTAGAATTTACACGTTCGGAGGCGACACGCCCCTGCCAATTCATGGGGTGTTCGTCGCACCTGTTACACACAGCCCCAATGCAATCAAGGCTCATTTGGACGATATCGTAAGTGAGTTGCAGGGGGCCAACATTTTTTTCAAAATTAGACCTACGGTCTGGGTACCATCAGCTCAAGCTTCACCCGGAGTCGCACTACATAACGACTTTCACTACCCACGAAGGGCTCTATCAATTCAAGCGACTCAGTTTTGGCCTGTCCTCTGCCGCCGAAGTGTTTCAGAACACGATTATGGGTGCGCTGGCGGTCCTACGTGGGGTGCTCAACATGAGCAACGACATTTTGGTGTTTGCGTCGTCGGAGATGGAGCACATGAAGCGGCTGGAACTGACACTGCAGAGACTTAAAGAGCTAGGCCTGATGCTACACCTCAGCAAGTGCAAACTCTTTAGGGATCGCATAGAATTTTTCGGGTTCATTTTTCATGCTCGGGGTATCTCAGGCCGCGGCACCATAGTCGCCAGCAGAAGTGCGCAGCTTCCTCGGAAGGGTGAACTACTGTGAACTACTGTGGCCGCTTTATAAAAGGACTGGTGTCACACTCGGAACCCCTCCGTGCACTAACAAAGAATGATGTGCCGTGGATGTGGGATAAAAAGGAGCAAGAAGCGTTTCATGGCACCAAGAAGGCACTATCTGATCAGGACACCATGGCATACTTCGATCCCATGGTCGAGTCTGAAATCGTAGTGGATGGCAGCCCTGTAGGATTGGGAGCTGTACTGATGCAGGCGGACACACAAGGAAGCATGCGCCCCATCGCATATGCAAGCAAGGCACTGTCAGAGACAGAAAGGAGATATTCCCAAATTGAGAGACAGGTGCTTCCGATCTTGTGGGGCTGCCGGCATTTCCGTCTCTACATCCTGGTAAAGCCGGTGGTCGTGGTCACCAATCACAAACCACTGATCCCTATCATGGCCGGGGGCTCATCGAAACCTCCACCACGCATTGAACGCTGGATGCTGTCACTCATAGAATATGGGATGAAACTACTGTACAGGCCTGGGACTAACAACCCCGCAGACTACCTGTCCCGCCACCCAAACAGTAAACGGGAGCAAGGTCAAGGGGAGATTGTAGCATGCCAGGAGATCATAAATAACATTGTGGAAGTAGCCATGCCGGTGGCACTGTCAAGAGAGGTCATCGCCAGGGCGTCCAGCGAAGATGAAATCTTCAAGGTAATCCAGTCAGCCATCTGGAGTGGAGAGTGGAAGGAGGTCCTGAACAACAACGAAAGAAGGGAGGCGAGAGCCCAGAGGGATCTGCAGGCGCTGTGGAAGGTGAGAGATGAACTCTCGATATCAGAAGAAGGCCTACTCCTACGAGGCAGACAGATAGTAATTCCCCGTGCACTGGTTCCTAGAGTACTTGAACTGGCGCATACAGGTCATCAGGGATCCGTGAAAACAAAGGTGAGACTGCGACCAAAGGTGTGGTTTCCCGACCTTGAAGACCATGTGGAAGGCCATGTGAGGAGATGTTTACAGTATCAGGCCGCAAGCCCGACAGAAAGGGCACCTCCCATAAAATCCATGGACAGGAGCAAACTCCCCTGGGGGGCAGTGTACGCAGACTTTGGCTCAACAGGCAGAGGTATGTATTTCTTGGCTGTTGTAGACCAGTGGTTGAGGTACCCCGAAGTAGAGCTGGTGGACTCCACTGCATGTGATCACACCATTCTGGCGGTCGAGAAAATGTTTGCGACCCATGGGTTCCCGACCATCCTGTGCTCAGACAACGGGCCCCTGTTCATGGGGAACCAGTTTGCAAAATACCTGGAGGAGAGGGGGATACAACACAGGAAGGTAACAACATTATGGCCCAGAGCGAATGGGGAAGCAGAGCGATTTATGAGGACTTTGAACTAAATATTTCGCATCTCGGCGAATGGAGGGGCGAGCTGAGAAGAAACCTGTTTGAGTTCCTGCGAGAATATAGGACCACTCCACACCAATCGACGGGAGTTTCCCCAGCTGAAGCCCTGTTTGGACACTGCCCAAGAGGGCTAATTCCTGAAATGGAGGGACGAGCTCCAGGCGTGATCAATGACGCCAGGGTCCGACAGGAAAGACCGGCCAGGAATGAGAAGGAGAGTGAGAGGAGAGGCCTACAGGAAAACGAGGTAATGACACTGTGCTGGTCAAGAACCGCCACCCGGAGGGGAAACTGTCCCTGACATATGAGCCACAACCCTGGACAGTCACTCATGTGAAAGGAGCGATGATCACTGCGGCCAGCAAAAGGGGAACAGTAACCCGAAACGAATCCTTTTTCAAGAAAGTGGATTTGAGTCCCATGGAAAGGTCACCGGACGAGACAGCAAGAGCAGAAGCAAGCGGAGGCATCCCGAGGCCGACATGCAGGCGGAACCCCCACCAAATGAAGACGCACCACTGCCGACCTATGGGAGCAGCAGCCGGTACCCGACGAGACAGGGGAGACAGCCCCCAGTGCGATTCAAGGACTACATCATGGACTCAGGAGACTGAGCCGGTAGCACACTGAAGTGAATGACTCATGTTAGTCCTGTTTAATTTACATGTGGTTAATTGTTTCTGTTTAAAGAAAAGGAGGGATGTTGCAGTGGGAAGTATGAGGACGCATGCACAAGCCTCGTTTGGGCTCACACATGCGCGTTTGTAATAAACGCGTCCCGAACAGCAGTTGCTGCCAGGACCTCGGAAGCACAAGACGCGTCTCTGTGTATTTATTTATTTATTTTATTTATATTTATATTTATTTTATTTGAATTAATAAAGCGCCTAGCGGCCCGGAGGCATTGTGGCACTGTTACGGCAAGTTACTTAGTACAGTAGGACAGGTAATACATAGGTAGTGAAGAAGTTGGTGTCTGTTCAGTGACAGTGTAGAGAAAGAGTTCCAAGGGTTACAGTGGAACAGGGTGTAGAAAGTACATTTGTAATAGGTGTTAGTTAAATAACTTTGTTTTTAGCAGTATTCTGAACACTGTGAGAGATTCTTCGCTTCTTAAGTTGAGAGGTAGTGCGTTCCAGGCTATTGGGGCTAATACTTCAAAGCTGGTGCCGCCAGCTTTAGCTCTGTTGAACGCTCGGTCTGATAGTAGGTGGGAGTATTGGTCACGTTTAGGTCTGTGGGCTGTAGTCTGGTGTATTCTGTCTACTAGGTAGGCTGGGGCGGTCTTGGTGAGGCACTTGTGTATGATGGTGAGGGCTTTGAATGTTATGCGTTCTCTGATTGGGAGCCAATGGGTGTCCTTTCTTGCCTGGGAGATGTGCTCTCTCTTGGGGATGCTGAGGGCGGCTGTGAGGGCGTTGTTTTGTGAAATCTGTAGTCTGTTAATCTTATTGGCAGAAGTGCCTATGAGAAGGATGTTACAGTAGTCAAGTTTTGCTCCAATTGTGGCTCTCGCAATGTTAAGGAGATTGCTTGTAGAAAGGTGGGGTTTTACTGCATTTATAATTTTTCTGGAGAGGGCAGCGGCGGATGAGATGGCGCTGACTTGCCAGTCGATAGTTAGGGTAGAGTCGAGGTAAACCCCAAGGGTATTCACTGGTGTGGAGGCTGTAATGGTAGTATTCTCAATAATGAATGAATTATACTTTGCATTCAGTTTTTTTAGGGCTTCTTTGGGGCCTACTAGCAGGATGTCCGTTTTTTCCCCGTTTAAGCAGAGCCCATTGGCTGCCATCCAAGCCTGGATGCGTGCATATGTTAGCTGCAGGGTGTGGAGGTCTTGTTCGTAGTTTCCTGTTAAGGGAGAAGAATTTGTGTGTCACCAGCATAGTTTGTGAAAGCTATGCTGAAGTCTTCTAGGTCTCTGAAAAGTGGGAGGGTAGAGAGGTTGTAAAGGGTGGGGGCTGTACAGGATCCTTGTGGTACTCCACATTCAATCGGAGTTGGAGAAGCTGAGGCTTGGTCCGAAAAAACCTGCATAGCTCAGCCCTCCAAGGAGTATTCTTCCGTGTGAGTGTGTATGCGTGTGTATGAGGCGGCATGAGGCACCCGACAGCGATAACAGCGGTGATACCAGCATCTCGATTTCCCTCCCGAGCAGCAGCAGTGAGCTGCATTGTCCTAGGGGGCATGCACGAGACACAATGCAACGTGCATCTGGCAGCTGGGGACAACACGACAGAGACACACAGTGCACGTGCATTCTGCATTCTCACAGCACTTTTAACTGGCCAGTGCTACAGAGGTGAGGATGGGGACGAAGGGGAGCCCCACGTGGTCCTAGAGATTCAGGACTCCTCACGTTCCACAAAACAATCAAGTTAAGACATGTCTCTCGCTCTCATGCTGTCGATTCTTCCATGGTCACTACTTGCTGAGAGCTTGACCAACCTGTGATCACTGGTTTGGGATATAGCTCAGTGGAAGAGCATTTGACTGCAAATCAAGCATTCCCTGGTTCAAATCTGGTGGCCCCCCTTTTAATTTTCTTTCATTTTAATAACAAATATTTCTTTAGTTATAAAGATCTGTCTTAGTTTTCTGAGCACAGATGGCATCAGTGAACATTTGCAACGCTATTAGATGCATTGTAAAAAATCTTCCGGTTTCATCTTAGTTAGCACCTTTCTGACAGTGGCAGTTTAGTGTTTCAGCTCCACTGTGGCTGCCTGCCCCTTGAGATCATGAACATTCTTATTCAATGTACCCAAGGGTGCTACACACTGTCCAGCCCTCACGCCCCCACACCTGTAAGCAAAGGGGGGCCCATTCATATTGAAATTGACCCCATGAACCCTAATAAATGTTGACCCGGGCACTATGAGCAAGCACTAAAGGAGCTCTTAGTTATGCATAAGTGCCTGCTTGTCAGCAAGGGGGAGGAGGGCGTGTGTGTTGTGGCATTTCAAGAGATTTGGAAGGTGTCACCAGAACAAGGCAGGGCTGCCAGCTCTTTGGCCTTCATATAAGTGCTAAATCCGGCTGACGTGTCTCTCCCTCTCACGTGCCGTTGATTCTTCCAGCATCACTTCCGTTTAGCGCTTGACCAGCGCAGAATCAATGGTTTCCGGACGATTAGGGACATTATCTTCAGCACGGGGATATAGCTCAGTGGTAGAGCATTTGACTGCAGATCAAGAGGTCCCTGGTTCAAATCCGGGTGTCCCCTTCACCTTTTTATTTAAATAATATGTCTTCCTTTTCCAAGCACAGCTGCCATCAGTGAGCATTCGCTGAGGTTTAAGATACATGTTGTACACATGCTTTCAGGTATTCCAAACATATATTTATTTCCGGGTCAAACTTCCTTAATTCGAAAGCACATATCACACCTACCTTTGTTTATTATTGATGATTTTGGAAATTCCCCTATTCCCAGGTGCCATTGGTGCATCTTACAACACAACTTTCAGAAGGATTTAAAAAAAAGGCGCAGGAGTTAGAGTCAGTCCGAAACAAATAACACCTCTGCAAGAGTCACCCAACCTGATGCGCTGCCTCCGCAGCTTTCTGCTTCAGGACTCATCATTCCCTGATCCTCTGCAAGAGTCACCCAACCTGATGCGCTGCCTCCGCAGCTTTCTCCGTCAGGACTCATCATTCCCTGTTCCTCTGCAAGAGTCACCCAACCTGATGCGCTACCTCAGTAGTATCCTGCGTCAGGACTCATCATTCCCTGATCCCTGATACTGTAAACACGCTGAATTCCCAACACTGCAGTTCACAAACATAGTGTTTCATCTCCAGCAACACTGGCATTTCTCATTAAGGGGGTGCAGTGAAAACTGAAAGGCGGTCACCCCAACAGCACAAACCTTCACCAGGTGATGCCATGGGAGGGCACGGGGTGGCGCACGCACTGCATAGCCTTGCGTTAATCAGACTCAGCTTTCTACCAAGAATAATAAGTGATGGACGGGAAGTTTTACATTTATTATAACCATCTCTATTTTAGCCCTCCTGAAGCAATCCAGAAGTGGGGTCAACGCTTTGCAAACCCGTTTTGGGGCCTTCAAAAATGGGAATTGTGTAACCACTGCGCGGAGCACAAGTAACCTCAGACTTTTAAGTCCTTGCAGGACATAATGCAACTGAAGTCTGAGCAGAAACTCTCGTGTTCAGAGAGACAAAGTGAAATCAGAAAATGATGGAAGAGGGGTGAGGTGGCACTCTGTAGGAACTTTCCATACTACTGCATGGATGTCAGGCTGCCCCCAGCTGCTGGTCCTCAATGCTCGCTGAATAGATGCTTAGAATATAATCTGCAAGCCACGCCAGCTGATTGAAGCCCCTCCAGCAGAACTCGGTGTGTTTCCCGCTAAATTTGCAAATCATTTCATCCCCCAGAGGCGGATAAAATGCGTGTCATTGAGTTGCTTCGTTCCGGAATGTCTGGGGAGGGCAAGCAGCAAGCAGAACTGCTGATGGCCCTAAGCACTAGCGGGTTAGTAAGAGTTAAACTAGTTCTCTGTGCATGGGGGTCACCTTATAGTTCTCCCATATTGGGGGGCTGTGTCTCATTCCTAAAGAGGACCCTTGCCTGGGCCGTAAGAAACACCACAGGACAGGGCAATCAGCCGCAAATAAATAAGGGTGAAGTGGGGGCGGGGCATGTGTCTGGGTCAGGGATGGACTGGGAACCAAAAGAGGCCCATATTCAAAGTGGCCCCTATATTACTTATTTTCAGCAAGCCCATCCCTTTTACTATGGGAACATTTGAAAATACCACTCAAAACAGGCCTAAGATGCAGAGGCCTAACGGGAAATCTCCAGAGTTCCCCATAGGCCAGTCCAGCCCTGGTCTGGGTGTCCTATGCCACCCCCTTTTAGTCAGGACATATCAATGCTTTCTGCTCCTCCATCCTGTAAACGTCCAAATAGTGTGGAGGAAGGGGGAGTAGGGACTTACTCAGTGAAAGGGTTGTGTGTTTACACTAAGGGTATCAGAAACCAGAGATTCCATCTCTAGACGCCACCCTATACTTATAAGGACCACCCAATTAAGGACTACATCCACTCGCTAGAACTGGTTTACTTTATACCAGTTTCTAGCCTATACAATACTAGATTGAAATTAGGAAAATTAGCAATCATAGCTTACTCTATTTTTATGTTTTTTTGTCAACAGTTTGACCAGCTTCAAACTTGAAAATAATCTTCATGAATAGAAGAATTGCTATGCTTTTATTGTACCCTTAGTCTAAGTGACTTAGCTCCTGAAGAATGTTCCCCACTCATGTCGAGAACTGAAACATATTGAGTCAAACTAGAAACTCATGTGAATCATTTAACAAAATCTGTAAACAACAAAAACTATTCAATGACCCTGATATTGCTTTTTATGATAGATTTTATTATGTATGCACTTTACTGTTAAAATTGATGTTATTACTGTGTTTAATCACAATTCTCTTAATAAAATTCGTTATATTTTTGGAAAACTATTGCTTCCAAGGTCACACTGTTGCAATATCTAACTACCTTTTGATAATTTGCTGAATCTCCCCCAGAATAAGGTAGGAACTTCACTATACAGTGAGGTTCTGGGTGTTCCCCTACCATTTGAATGTACACTAAGGGTATCTACAGGATTTGGAAGGAAAGCTTTCAGGGGTCTCTGAGTGAGGCTCGAGGTGTTTGGCAAATTCTGGCTTCTTAGCTCAGGGTATGTAAAGCTGTGCAGTAGTTCTTATTGTATTGCCTGTAATAAGCACAGGAGTGCAGGAACCAGAGTGCAGCAGTGTGATGTGAGCATAAAGGCCAGGACTGGCCGGTGCTATCACACTTTACACGGCACAGGCCAAGAAGCCACCTCTAGCCTCTCCCCTGTCCTTAGTTATGCTTTGCGGCATTTTACTACTAAGCAGAATGTGACTGTACGTTGCATTCCCACAAACATGCGATTAGTTATGGGAGTAAATGGTGGTTATCATTTTCTGGAAAATGCCTTTAGTTTGTAACTGGGTCCAACCTTCTTGAGATGTTATAATACCGTCTTAGCAAAAAATGACACAAGATCTTGGAAAGATTATTTATTTTATTATACATTTGTAAGCCCCCATTGGAGCAAACTGCACTGTACTAATGGAAGTGGGGGTTTCACCTGGAGGTATCATTACACTACTCTTTCCCACCTGGCTGCTAATGGGCGGAGAGTTGAGCACATCTCGCCAAAATAAATTATTGGAAAGAGCAAACAAAAGGTATCCACGGCCAGACCCGGGGTGATCTTCTTGAGTGCCTTGAAAACCTTCACACCCAGCCCTCAGAGTCGGGACCACTATCCACAGGTGCAAAGTGAGGTTTCTGCCCTGGTTTCTAAGGAACATCAGGGGTAGGTAACCCTTTGAACTCAGTGCATATAAATACAGCTGCAAACAGGCCCGGCTGAAGTTGTGGTGGGTCCCATTTCAACATCATGGTTGGGGACCCACCCTTTCTTAGAGTTGAAGACTGGCACCCTTTGGGTGCAAACACTATAACACAGACAAATGATCCAGTGGTTAATAGCTGCCAATTATCACTAGACGGCCAGCCAGCAGGGAGCTGAAACACTAAATGCCCACCCAAAAGCTCTAAAAACCTTCTTTGTCAGTAAGTTGCTGATGTGGTATTACCAGTGCTAAAAGGCAACAACGTGATAATATTTTTGTATGCCCTGAGGGAAGTAATGGCCAGAAGGGCTCCAGCAAACGCAGCTTGAAAGGCGCCAGAACGAAAGGAATATCTAAAGGAACTTATCAGCATGTTATAAGACTGCTGACTGGCAACATCGGGCAGTTGATGAGGGCCCCCTAAGGCTCAAGGCCCCATCCATACCAGCGCTCGATTATCTGCTCCGAACACGGCGCATAGCCCTTAGGAAAGTATAATGAATGTAAGATATCACATTAAGGCTGTAACAGTTTTAGAACAGGCCACACTCCAGCCAGGGACTTCCTGCACTGACAATGAATGTGGCGCACAATAAAAACTGCTTTTTAATTTTATTTGAACCCGGGATTCTTTGTTGAGCAGGCCTCCAACCTGTCTCACACCCACCTTAACAAACACCCCATGTCACAATGGAGCAGTAACCAAGCCGGTGTATAACAACAAGATATTTATGAATTTTATGGTTCAATAAAAGATTAGAGCAAAATCCAATAATTGGGCAGCAACCAACAGTGTGGCAATACAAATGCAAAGATTCACCCAATGCAGTTAATTGAAACTCCTAACAAAATGTACAGACATCTTTAAAAGCAAACATAAGCAAATTGTTTAAAAAAAGAAAACAGATAGCACTCCGGTTATGCACTCCCCCTGCAACTCTCACCCCCAAACTCCAACTAACTAAATTCTTTGTGGATGGAAGGCAGTGGCAAGGAGCCAGAATGAAGAGGGAAATATCAGATTTTTTATTTAGTCTACCACCCCTAGATGGGTACCAGAAAAAAATGGAAAACCTTATTTTGGAGCAAAATGGCATAATCGGTTTACACTTGTTATTTGTGCAGTAATTTACAATTGCGATGGGAATGGAAATGTGTGGCTGCACTTAAGAGATAAGGAGGCTTACAGATACTAAACAAGGCACCAAGGCAATGCTAACACAGGTAAGAAAATCGATTTTGGACAAAAGACAGAATGCAAAAGAAAACACACACAGCAGAATGGCATTACTTTTCCACACATAACTTGTGATGACAGGCAGCCACAGAGAAGGGCTGAACTGTCAAAATCGGAAATCGTTTTTTAGGATAAGAAACACAGACCCATATCAGATAGGATTCTGATAGACAGGGGTTATTCTTAATGGATTACATTTGGGGTTTTTCTATGGGATGAATGCAAATCAGAATGGGAAGGAAAGCACAATACACAGGCAAATTCGTTTTTTGTTAAACAAACCCTATTTCATTAGAGACTCTGTTTTAATGACTATAGTTAGTAAAAACAAATTGTTTATTTTCGAATGGCAACAATAATGAATGTGAATTTTCAATGGGGAAATTAATTGATTTACTTCAAATGATACTAGTGATTTACAGAAACAACAGAAAGAGATATAAAATGAATACGCTAACAGACACAGATTCTTCTATGGAAAAGGTGAACAGATGATACTGGCAATTTGGATTTGACTGGGATTTCAATGGGACTTGAAAGGGTCAAAAGAGCGGAACATGCAGTTTGGGGACTGGGAGAAGTGGTACTTACAATGTAAGCTTGAGTTTGGGAATCTGGACAGCCAGTGAGGTTTCTGGACAGCGAGGCCAAGGGATCTGGTGACTGGGACAGCTGGGCTCTCCTGGATGGGATCAGCTGGGCATTGGACCTGGTCATTGGGCTCTCCTGAATGGGATCAGCTGGGCAAATGGATCTAGTCACTTGGCTCTCCTGAGTGGGATCAGCTAGGCAAGGGATTTGGTCACTGGGCTCTCCTAGATGGGATCAGCTGCCTTTTCTCCTTTCTCCCTGAATTCTTGTGTATGCCTGGCACTGGATGGGTGGTTCTGTCTGGATGCATGGATCTCTGCTTTCCTGGATCTTGAATGGATTTCCATGGCTTGTCCTTGTGTTTCTCTGTCTCCCCCTCATATAGCCAAAGTGACATCATGGATATTACAATATGGGGAAGTACTCTGGAATTCTTCCTATCCTGGGATAGACCAGGCTACTGGTCCTCCCTCCTCCCCCGGGGCTGACTGGTTCAGGAGAAATGACATCATTTATGTGTGGGATTTATGACCTTTCTTTGTCTCACAAGGATACTTTTTTATCAAAACTGAGTTAATGAGCACAACTTCAAATACATACTAGTCACCATCATAAGAAGCAGAAATATGGATTCCATAAGTCACAGAAAATTGAACATTCTGATTTTCGCCTCTGTGCAAAGTCAGATCGCCTTTTGGCTCACCTTTGCCATTTTTATGAGAAGCATAATATTTAAAATTCTGCAAAATGCTACACTTATGCCCATGAACATTTTGCTTCGTTTCACCAAGTTTCATGTCTGTGCCATTTATAATTCACCACTCACGTGCTAGAAACATGACCCTGGTCTCTTTCTATTTGTCTAAAAATCCCATGAAAAACTGTCATAATATAACATCACTGCTTATTCAGGGTGCTGAGAAACATGTTTTAGTCTACAAAAGTTCTTTAAAGTCAATGGGGTGAATTTGACCCCGTGTGGGCGGTTATGCAATCCCCCACAGCCAAATTGTCTCCTACTGGGTCAGTCTGCACAAAGGACTTTTATGATGCCCTTTGAAGCTCTGCAGCTTGTCCTGGGAATGGGTGCAGGAGGAAATCGCACCTCTCACTGAAATACTAGTTCCACTTGGGTCCTTTGTCTCTTTCTGCAGGGATGCCGGACAGTCTAGCGAGGCAGTGAATTTTCACACTCTTGGGCCTTTCAGGTGTCCTTGTGGGCCGGTTTACTTATAGATGCAACTTTTCCCATGGGAGGCAGGGCCTCCTTGAAGTCAGTGCCTGGGCCAAAAATCAGTTCTGCTGATTTCTGATTTTATTTCAAAGGAGATCAAGAGGGTAATTCATAGAAATCAGTGCACAAGTGTGCGTCAAAACCCATTTCAGCGCACAGCGTATTCATGGATTTCAACATCCATAACCAGCCGTGGCGCAGAGTGGAGCAGCGACCCTGCAGCAGCGCCAGTTACGCCCCCAGCCGCGCCCCATGCGCGATGAACAGCGCACAAATCCAGTACTTGGCGCCAAGGCCAGTGGACCAGCATACAGCACCCCAACCATGAAAACGTGTGTAAAACTCCCCGCGCATGCCTCAGAATACACATACCCCGCTCGCGCCAGCGCAAACGCATGTAAAACTCCCCACGCACCCCTCTGACTACACGTACCCCGCTCGCGCCAGCGAAAACACGTGTAAAACTCCCAACACACCCCTCTGAATACACGTAACCCCGTCGCGCCAGCGAAAACACATGTAAAACTCCCCGCGCACGAACCCGAATACACGTACCCCGCTCGCGCCAGGTAAATTGAGTAGAAAAAGCACCCCCCTGTGACGTGGGCTACCTGTGGGCCATGCCCAGGGTGGATGGGTTGCCTGCGTGTATTTGGGGGGTGCGCGGGAAGTTTCACACTCGATAGGCCCTGTGCGAGCGGGGTACGTGTATTTGGGGGGTGCGCAGTAAGTTTCACATGCGATATACCCTGTGCGAGCGGGGTACGTGTATTTGGGGGGTGCGCGGGGAGTTTCACATGCGATAGGCATTGTGTGAGTGGGGTATGTGTATTTAGGGGGTGCGCGGGAATTTTCACACACGATATGCCCTGTGCGAGTGGGATATGTGTAATTGGCGGGGTGCGCAAGAAATTTCACATGCGATAGACCCTGTGCGTGCGGGGTACATGTATTTGGGGGGTGCACGGTAAGTTTCACACACGATATGCCATGTGCGAGTGGGTTATGTGTATTTCGGGGTGCGCGGGAAGTTTCACACCCGATAGGCCCTGTGCGAGCGGGGTACATGTATTTGGGGAGTGCGCAGGGAGTTTCACGCGCGATAGGCATTGTGTGAGCAGGGTACATGTATTTGGGGGGTGCGCGGTAAGTTTCACACGCAATATGCCCTGTGCGAGCGGGGTACGTGTATTTGGGGGATGCGCAGGAAGTTTCACACGCGATAGGCCATGTGCGAGCGGGGTACGTGTATTTGGGGGGTGCGCGGAAAGTATCACACGCGATAGGCCCTGTGTGAGTGGGGTACATGTATTTGGGGGGTGCACAGGAATTTTCACACGCGATAGGCCCTGTGCGAGCGGAGTACGTGTATTTGGGGGGTGCGCTGGAAGTATCACACCTGATAGGCCCCTTGCGAGCAGGGTACGTGTATATGGGGGGTGCGTGGGAAGTTTCACACGCAATAGGCCCTGTGCGAGCGGGGTACGTGTATTACTGGGGGGCGCAGGGAGTTTTACACGTGTTGTCGCTAGCGCGAGAGGGGTACGTGTATTCAGAGGGGTGCGCAGAATGTTCCACACGCATTTCGGCAGTGAGGGCCCATCCCTGGTGTGTCCCTAACCCCCTCCCCATGCCCTGCAGGCAACCCACACTACAGGAAAGCACCCTACACCCCTGGGCATGCCCTGCAGGCAGCCCATCACCCCTAGCCCCGCAGGCAGCCCGCATGTCACCATGCACCTGGGAGCCTTGACACATGTCCCCAGCCCACCCACCATTGACGGGTACCTGCCAGCAGGCCCCGACTCATGTCCCCCCACCCCAACCACCAGTGATGGGTACCTGCCCGCATAATGGGCCTAATGCCTACACAAATCCCCCCCGCCCCCCAGTCCAAGCACGCACACATCCACTGCCCCCACTCACAAATTACACATGCAAGCCTCAAAAGAACCACCATGGGCATGCATAAATGTACAACAGAGGCACAAAGTGGCAACACATGAGAGAGGCAATGCTCATTGAGCAATGCCCATAAACAATGAGAGCACACAACAGCAATAATGAAGAAATATGATGTGTATTAAAATACGTAATTAAAAAACAGAAAGAAGAATCAAACTAGTAAATGAAGAAAAGACAAAATCCAAAAAATAATGATGAATCCAATGTAAACCAAAAAAACACAAGAGGAAAAAAGGGAAGTGGTCCATTTCAAATGTCCAAATAAAGTACTTGAATACATTAAAAAAACATTGATCCATGGTGATGACAGAATAACCAAAGTAGGTACAAGTATTAAATTATATACACTGAAACATTGAAGGGTCCATGATGGCCAAACAAAAGGAAACCTACCAAAAAACCCTATAAAAATAACTATGTACATAAAGTGGAGCAAAGTGCATGAACTCCAAAATAAAAAATAAACAAAGGAAACCTAACACTAATGAACTATATACAATGGTGGCGGGCACGTCCTACGGCTCACTAGTTGATTTCCCGGGCCAGGGCATCATCAAACTCCTGTCCAAAGTCCTGGAGGCGGACCTGTTCCCTGGCCCTGAGGTCTCGCAGGGATAACGCCATGTCCACCTCCAACTCCCTGCGAATTCCCTCGAGGCACTCAGCCCGCCTCAGCGCCCTGCACATGGAGTTCTCCGCCCTGACCATAGTGAGCCGTGCCTCCTCCGCCTGCCTCCGCTCCGCATCTATCCGCTGGCCCAATCGCTGCCACCTGGAAGACACTCCCATTCCAGGGTCCTCCTGCCCTCCGGCCTATGCCTGCCCCTCTGATGTTGATGGCCCGAGCCATGATGCCTCCCATGTTGAGCCTGCCGCTGCCTCCGACGCAACTGCCTCTGGCAGCACAACGGCATCCAGGCTGATGGAATCGACTGCTGCCGTCGTGCACGTGCCCTGCCCGATGATGCTGGCACATCCTCCATCTGCTGGGTTCCAGGTCCTGGGTTGTCCACCCCTGCTGGACCTCCGACTCCCTACTGTGGCAGGGATGGAATCTCCACCGAGCTGGCTGTGTTGGTCGGGGCAGGTGCACAGGGGGCCCTGGTGGCATCTGGGCCGGAAGCCGGCATGTAGAACGACTGGCACATAGTCTCCACACAGGAGGAAAGGGCCGCCAGAGTGCCTGACACATGTACAAAACCCCCGAACATGGCCCCTTGCAACTGGGCCACGTTGGCACGCAGCTCTTCGTGATGAGGTGCGTGCTCCCCCCAGGAAGCACGCACGTCATCACGAATGTCACGCATGCATAACGCGACACCAATCAGGACATTCTCCATACGGTCACGGGTCCCCTCGTCCGCAGGTAGAGGAGTGTCAGATGACATTGACCTCCCCCCTACCTGCGGACGGGCCTGGGATGGGGTATCCCTGCTGGTGCATGGTGGTGCAGTCACAGTGTCAGGGACAGTGACATGCACAGGCCCCTCCACGGCGACTTGTGCTGCCTCCTGCCCCTGGACTGCACCACTTGCACCAGTGGTACCACCCCCACCAGGTCGCATGTGCAGCTCCGTAGCGGCCTCCTCCTCCTCTGTGCGAACCACCAACCTGGATGGCTCCACACCGTCTTCCGCCATTGCAAGCCCCTGTGGGGGCTCACACACCCCTTCCGCTGCAGCCGTAGTGGCAGACGCGGCACCAGTCCCCTCGCTCCCGGATGATGGTAATTCCTGGGAGGGTGACTGGGCCTTGCGTCGCCGGCTAGTGGAGGCATTCCTGCCGCTTTGCTCCACAGTGCCGTTTCCGCCCTCTTCTTCACTCACCGCTGTGTGGAGGGAGACATAGAACACAAGCATCAGGGTACTGTACAATAGTCCCCTAGACAAGAAGCAATAGCACATGAGTCGCAGTGTCAAACATCACTTACATCATGTCCCTCCACAACACATGGCTCAGTGCAGGAAACACACATGCAGAAACAGGCATGGCGCATGCGAAGAACATTTGCATACAAGTCCAAGGAACTGTTGAAACATACGATGGTGGTTTGAAACTCACATGCCTCATGGGTCATACTGATCACATGCACACACATCACCGTAGTTTTATCCATCTGGCCTCATACACCCCAGACAGAGTTGAGACAAGGATGGCTAGGCTGCATCAGTGAATCAGAACATTGTCACGGACATATGTCATGCATCCATGGCGTTTACAAGTCACACACACGCTACTCAGACACACAGACATGTACACCATACATGTCCTTGACAGCAGCACCCATCTCTCACACCCCATCCATGTCCAACAACAGAGACAGACATGCTTTCATGTGTGCATTCTGCATGTTGCTCTGCATGTTGCATTGTAACACATGCAACATCCATGTGGTTCACGCATGACTGTTCTCACATGCAGCACCATGATGTCCCTGCACACACACATCCATACATGGCCTATGTCACACATACAGGCAAGTAGCTGACTACCAGCACACTGCAACATGCCCTGTTTCACACTGCAATGCATGGCCACTTACCGCTCAACTCCAGACGGGCCTGCATCAGGATCTGGTGGTGAAGCACTGGGCGAATGCGCTCCAGGACCCTCATCTGCTGGTTGGTAAACTGGCCCCGGCTCCCCACTGCATCCTCTGCGTCTAAGAGGCACCGGGCCTTCTTGAGGGTCCTGGACTTGTAGTCCTCCCAGCGCTTCTGGACGCATTTCATGTTGCGGGGTGCCACCCCCTCCATGTTGATGGAACCCACTATGTCCGTCCAGATCCTCCTCCGTCCTTCCTTGTCGGCACACAAAGTTGTGAAGAGGGCATCATACTGCCCCAGGACTTGCTCCACCGGGATGCCAACTTCATCGGAAGTGAAGCTGGCAGTCCTCTGCCTCTCTGGCTGGGAGTTGCCACTGGTGCCCGAAGGTGTTGTGTCGGACATGGCAATCCCCGAGGCAGGTGTGGGTGGGCAACTGGGTCCTGGGGGTGGGCTGTGGAGTGATGGAACACCAGTCGGGAGTCTTCTGTTCCAGCAGGGGTGGTCACTGCAACTGACACCTGCAGATGGCAGATGTGCTGGCAGTAAATGGCAGGGCACGGTGGCAGCAGGCAGGCAGCAGCAGATGGCTCGTGGAAGACTGCTCAGGGCTCTGGGGCGCATTAAAATGGCCTTCTGCGCGGGAGCGTGGTCTTCCGTGTGTTGTTGAGTGGCCAGATTGATACGGAGTGATTTGGCACGTGAAAAAATTGCACGTCAGCGTGTAATCCGAGGAAAGGGCCTAAGCGCATAAGTGATGTGACACGCGAAGGCGATTCCCTCAGCACGGGTTAAAGGTGAGCGGGGTCAGCAGTTCGCTGTACATGCCTTTCGTGGAGACCGACGTGTGTGTTGCTACTTCGTGTTGTTTCACGCGCCATCACTACTTCACAGCGGATCAAGGACGTATCTCTTCTTTTGGCGGGGTATTGGCTAAGCGTATTTTTCATTATCATGCTAGTCAGACGGTAAGTCGCGCACGCTATTTTTCCCACTGCGGGCCCCCCTGTGTATCGCGTACTGTTTTTGAGGTCATAGTAGCCTGCGTGTCCCAAGCATACGTGTTTTTCATGTTCCTGGGTGCCACCGTGTACTGCGGGAGGTTAATTCCACGCACGTGGGCTATGGGGGTTGCGTGCATGGTTTTACAGCAGTTTTGGGGTGCTGATCGTTGCGTGACCCATCACTTAATCACCGGGGTCACATACAGCCTTGCAGGTGCAGGGGTGCTGTTAACATCTTGTATCCCACCCTCTTCACCCCAATTGCCCAGGACAATTGGCGTGTACACCTCCCATTGGCACTACTACATCTGTGCCAGCACTACTCCATCTGTGCCATGACTGGGAAGCCACGAAAGATGAGGGGCGCCTCAGCTGGGCGTGCTCCCCATGGCGGGCGTGGTCAGGGACGTGGGTGGGGTGAACAGGGAGTAGGGGGACTCCAGGGTGTCCAGGGTGGCTGCAGAGGGCGAAGAGGCAGGGGTGCGCCAGCTCGGCACAATGTTGTGCCAGGTGTTGGTGCTGTCATGCCACCACCCACTGCGGCTCTGGGAGATGCAGTTCTTGCCTCTGGCACTGGCGCCCATGTGACCCGGCAGTCCGTTTCATCGACTGCCAGGGGCCCAAGGGTAGTGGTAGCTGCAGGTGCATCTGTGGACACCACCACCCAGTCTCAGGGTCTGCCAGCGCAGGCTGCGTTGGGACTTGAAGAGTCCATGGAAGATTTCCAGGAGGTCATGAGGCACACCGTAGGTGCACGAAGGGCTGCCCTGAACGAGGCATGTGTCTCTGGGGCAGTAATGTCATCTGCTCCCCCGACCAGCCGGTTGTTGGCAAGTGCAGGGGCAGATGCAGCCGACACCACCCCGGTTGTGAGTCTACCAACCAGGACAGTCCCGGTCAATGACCCTGGCACAGCGGATGTTGCTGTGCAGGGTCCATTCCAGGGCACCCAGCAGCCACTGACGCAAGTCAGGGCTTCACTCCATTTTCCACCTGCCACTCCCTCGGCTCATTCCACCAGTGCCACTGCCCATACTGATCAGGACGGCATTTGCCAGCCAGGGTCCGGACCAGCGTCCAAGGAAGGTTGCACCTGCAGTACAGGCTGGGACCCCAGACACAGCTACGGCCTCCGGCATGTCGAGAAAGAAGCCTTTCTGCAAGCAGGAACTGGACTTCCACGTGGACTACATGTGGCAACACAACCGTGACATGCTAGTGGGGCGGAATTATCAAACTATGGCTGCCCATCGTAATACCCACTGGAAGAAAGTTGCAGATCATGTGAGTGCATTCGGCCATGAGGTGTGCACAGCGCAAGAGTGCAAAAAGCGTTGGGATGACCTCAAACGCAGCACTAAGGCTAAGCGTGCCTCTAATTACAACATGACTCTGGTGACTGGTGGTGGGCCCCCACCTGAGGAGGAAGACTTCACTCCGCACGAGTCACTCGTTTCGGAGTTAATACCAACAGGAATGGTCAAAGGAGTGGGAGAGATGCCGGACTTTGATCCCTCGTCCAGTGAGTGTTGTCCCCTGCTCGTCGAGGACATGTGTGTTCTGCTTGTGTGATGTGTTGTGCTTGTCTGCCACTGCATGTCATGTGTACATGGTTCTCATGTGCAAGTCATGCAATGCTTCACTGATGCGTGCCAGCTGTGCAGGATAGTGGACATGTTGAGCAGACGGGGACTGTCCTCACCACCACACTTGCACCCTACTTACACACCTAGTCACCCAGCTGCCCCTACAGTCCATGTGCCAGCTCAATGGCCCTTCTGCATGTAGCCTGGGGTGTGTTTCCTCTCAGCACTGGGACTATGTCATTGCATGACTGACATTCATGTATCCTCTGTATGCATGTGGGTACTCCACGTAGGCATGCTCCCTTACCCCTCCATCACCCATGCACCCCAATTTCAACATTGCACAAGTGTTCATCATGTTGGCGTACTGCAATGGCCTGTTCAAGACTCCTGTGTACATGCAAGCTTCCACCAGCCAACCTGCCAGACACATGCAGTGGGGTACATCCTCTGCACTTCATGCAGGGTGTCTCACTTGGACTGTGCAGATGGCATATGCTCTGCAGGTACACGAGTTCCCATTCATGCTCCATGTGTATTACATGCATGCCCCTATGTGTCCTTGACAGGATGATCCATGTAGTACGTGTCCAGGATGACCTACATTTCTTTGCATTTGGTCATCCATTCCATGCCCACTCTGGCCCAGTCCTGCATCACACACATGTTTAGGGTGTCACAGTCAGTGCGGGGCACAGGCCTCCCCCGTTTCAGGCCCACTGACTCTGTTCAACTGGTCTAGCGGTTTCTGCACACATGGCTGTACTACTGAGGGTGCATCATGTGTCCTGCTTTCTGTCCCATCATCATCTGCTGTGTTGTCAGTTGACTCAGATGATGCAATTGATGCTAGCTACCACTGTCTGCCAGTACACAGGTCTCTGGTCGCCCTTTCGCTGCCATGCAATGCATCCCTGCATTTTCACTTAGGGAGGGGTTGCTTGTAGCCATGCAGCACATGCACATTGCACGTGATTCCTGAACTTGCCATTGCACTTCCTTCAAGTTAATTGATAAACATCATAATGTACTTGTTCATGTAGATAGTGGATAACGTACACATGTTCTACACTGCATCAACCAACTTCAGAGCCGTGTTACACCGTTCTACATGCCTACTCCCTGATGCTATGTCAAAGTGACCTGGCATGCATGCCAGGTTCACATTTGTGTGTGACATGTCTGCTTCATGTGTTGGCTGTCTGTGTGATGTCTATGTGTGTGTGTGTTATGTGCTTCTGACATGTGTACTAATGTAAATTTATCTCCACTTTCCAGATGACGACGCAATGGAGCCAGAGGATGGTGTTGTCATGCCAGACACAGGTTTGCTATCACACCAGCAACCCGGCACAAGTGGGGGTCGTGGGGTAGTAGCCCACGAGAACCCACATGTGTTACAGACTATCTTGTCTGTGGCTGGCAATGAGTCAAGCCCGGATGATCACTCTGACGACAATGTCGGTTGGATGTGCATCGGGTCCATTCGTCAGGGGTGGGTGATTCTGATGTGGACGCTCCTCTGTCCGCGACTCCTGCACTGAGGGGCCAGACAGTGGTGGGACCTCTGCCTGTGGTGGCTCGGGACGCAGGGTCACCCTCCACACCACTTGCTGATGTGCCTTGGGCATCACGTCAACGGGGGACTGTAGTCCAGCAGCCGTGGGCATTGCCAACCCAACAAGGATGTCGACGCTTTGGTCCTCGCAGGTGTCAAGCCCAGTAACGCGGTGGCCATGCGCCACTGGGGTATACTGAGTGGGAGCAAGCCATGAGGGCAGCAATTGATAACATCGATGAGAGCATGGAGCATGTGGCCCAATCCATGCTACCCCCTGCTAGGCAGGTGGAACTCCAGCAGCGGGCGGCACAGTCCACGACCCGCTCGCTCAGGCTCGGCATGGCGGCCTCAGACAGGGCACGCTGGGCTGAAATGGTGTCTTTGCGTCAAGCAATTGCTGCTCACGCAGAGGCACACATGGAGGCCCTGAGGGCTGAGTATGAATCCCTCAGATCCACTCTGGGTGTGCTCTTGATGTCCCAGAGGGAGCGGTCAGAGGAGAGGTTTGCGCAGCTTGAGCGTACCATCTCGGCTGAGCTATGTGCTTGCCGGGAGGTGCATCAGTTGCCCAGCCAGGCCACGCAGGAAGAACTCTGTGCTACACGTGTTACCTTGCAAGAGGAAGCATGCGTATCACGGGAGGTTCTGCATGCTGACCTACGTGTCATCGCCGCACAGAACGAGGCTCACCCGTCTGGCAGACTTGCTGCCGATGAGTGGCAAGCTGCGCCTAAGCATGGTCAGGCTCATGTGCCACATCTACCTTTTCAGGAAGAGGCTGACTAGGACAACGAATTATCTCCCACACAGGTCGGGCTGTGCAGGCGTTGAGCCCATGGAGGTATTTACTTTTCTCAACATCATCGCATGTGGGTGTTGAGGTGCACCCTGTACCTCCCCCCTCCTGGGTACCTTCCCCCTAGGTTGTATGTGGCCATTTTTGATTTTTCATTTTAGTTTAGTTAGTTAAAATTGTTTTTGATAGTTAGTTTAAATAGGAAATGTAGGTTTTTTATAGTTAGTTTAATTAGTTAATATAGTTTAAAATTGCTTGTCTATTGTGCATTCATGTGACGGTGTGGTGCTTTGTGGCTTTTGAAATCATCCACTGTCTGTTCCCAGCTGGGCCCTTCAAGCTTGTCTCGTGTATGTGTTTGCAGCATGGGGTCCTGACTCACATAGGCCACTCCTGCTTCCCTTATCCATAGGCTCGCAAGGATGGTTCGGTGTTACAGTCATTTACACAAGGGCTTTGGACTGTCATATCTGTGGCCTGTCTGCTGCTGTACTACTTGTGTTAACACCCCTAGTTGGGATTGTGGGGGTTTTAGCCACGGCATGTCTTTATTAGATTTGGGTGGGTTCATGATTGATGTGTCCATTAGTTGATATACATTGTGATGTATGTTTCTTTTCTTTGCCGTACATGTGCTTGATGCACTTCATGCTTTAGACAGTGGCCAGCACCCTTTGCCTGTCAAAGTCACACTGATGGTGGGAGGATTTCTGATGTAGGTCTCTGACATGGCCCAATCACAACCAGCATGAAGAGACACACACAGGGAACTTTCCAGCGTTAATAATATGTTTTTTGCCCTTTCTGCAGGAGAATGAGCCTCCAGACCACCTTTGCCAGCAGACATGGGGCATAGTACTACAGACAGCTGGCCACGTTTGGTGGGGCAGACATGCTCATGTGTGCACAAGCAGTGGCACAGGGCTTGTGCTCAGACGTCCAACAGAAGCAGACGTGTTCCCAGGAGCTCCAAGCAAGGGGATCAGCACAAGGGGCCCACACCACAGCCAACCTTCCACCAGGCCACTTGCATATGCATGCTAAGTAGCGCCACTGATGGGAAGCTTGGACAGATATTGTTGTTGAAGCGCACAGTAGAGCTAAGATGCATTGGGGGACAAATGGCAAGTTGCTTTCCAAGTTGTCAGGGGCATACACAGGCGCTGTCACACATATCCTCCGGTTCCCCCTGCTCCATAGAAGCAGAGTTATTAGCACAGTAGCATTCCTAGCAAGATACCTATACAGCGTACAGGGACATCCAGCGAGGCACAGACTTGTGTGCAGTGCATATCATTGGCATGTGCAAATTGACACATACACTACCTATTGAAATCTGTGGATGCCAGAACACAACTTGTACTGAAGTCGCACCTCGCCATACGCGTCTAGCTGCTCACCCAGGGACCATTGAATGATGTGTGATTCTTGACGCATTGGTCTTCCATTTCCCGCGCACCCACGTGCGCCTGTTTTACTGCATTGACAGTGTATGAACCATCACGGAGGCAAGCTAACGTATGGGTACAAAGCAGATGACAAGAGTGTTTGTTTGTGGAGGAGTCACTTACTTTTGGGGCATGAATGGTGTTGTGTGTGTGTGTTGTAAACACACACAGATTAGTAACTCACACTCTCTTGGCAGCATTGAACTCCTCCTGTTACTGGACCTGAGAGTGTGCAGGCAGGAGGCCAGCACTCACCCCAGACTTGAGTCTCTCTTTGGCTTGCATTTGACTCATTTGGTACAATGTGCATGATGAACATGTTTTGTCTGATTAAGTATGTGTTATTGTCAATAGTTGTTTTTTGTATTCTGCCTACTTTCCCTTGACAATCGTACTACCCTCTCCTGCCCCTCTTTCCGGTTATCCTGAATACCAATGCCTGTTCGAGTAAAATATCCCTGACCCTCCTTCCCCGCCTGGGTCTCAGAGGCCTGTGTAAGTTTGACCTTGCAGACACCCAGACCACAGAGGGGGTGGTTGGGTCGTGCCACTCCTGCGCCTGGACACCGGAGCTGTGACACTACCCATCAGTTGTTGCATCATCATTGTATATTATGTACCGAACATGGTACCCATCCTGTTTGAGCATTGTTGAACTGTGCTACCTTGGTTGTTCTATAATTGTGCTTGGACATGTGCTTGGACATTTTCTGTTACTTCAAGTCATCTACTTGGAGACTCTTGCAGGGATTGTTGGTGCCTACAGGATTTTTCCCTGGTTTGTGGGTTTGGCTCCTTGGAGTTCTCTGCGATTTGGTATTTTTACCAGTCAAGGTTGGCTCTGTGGGGCTGGACCCTATTGACACGCAGGGTGGAACATGGTGACCAAGGGGTAGGGTGATCCTGTAGCCAGGTAGACTTGAAGGAAGAAGGCTACATACCTCAGTGTTGTTCAGTAGGTCATGGTGATGTGTGCATGAGGGAGGGCCTTTTATTGTTGGACAATTGGCTTGGGCTACAGTGTTTTAGGCACTCTGACATTGTAATTGTGGGGTACTATGCACATGATGTGTTCTGCTGGCCAATGGCTGTTCCTGTGTTGTCTTTACTTTTCAGGTGTCATGGGATTGGTGTGGTTTGACATGCTGGGGTGTACACATGGGCAATGTTCACATGTGATGTGTACAGGACACTGAGGGTCATTTGATTTCACATGCATGTATTGAGTGCATGTCCCTACTGACACACACAGTTGCACAATGATCCACCACATGTACGACCACCCTTCCATGGCCACAGGTGCACACGGAATTGCCTTCTGGGGACCGCTGTGTCCCTGCAGCGCATGATCTCTGACCATTTGGGGATCCTGTACATGCGTCAATTGGTTATTTATTTAATTAGTCCTTTTCATGTGATGTTCAAGGTGCATCTGCAACACAATGGCTGCTCACTGTGCTGTGTGCTGAGCAGTGTGTTGCAGGAGACACACACAGCACACGGGTTTGGGAGTAGAAATTTTGCCTCGCCCAATGTGCATGTGAACAGACATTCAGTGTTATGTTCATGCTATGACTGGTGGAAAGCATTTGTGTATGACTTGGTATGTGTGGGAGGTTGTTTGTCCGTCATTTCATCTGATTCCATGTCAGACGTCATCGTCTCGAGCCACTTTCCATATATCACATGTCACTTCGTATCTTATTGGTCATGTGTTGGACTTTTGCTATTGCTTGCCATGTCATGGTGTGGCAGATAAGGGTGATGTGGGTTGGGAGGGTTTGGGTAACATACCAGAGATTGTCATGGCCTGTTTTGCGGGGGGTGGGTGTGATACACAGCTAGGAATGCACACAATGTAGCACTTCCATGGCAACATTCTCAGGGTGGTAAGGCTGTGAAAGTTGACTGTCTCTTTGTCATCATCGATTGTGAACTGATATGTTCCAGGCCTGTGTGCACTCCGCAGGGGTGGGAGTTTAGGTGAAAAATGTCGCCACAAGCTGGGTGCGGGCTGCCTTGCCACGTGCCCTATCCCCTCCCATGGGCAGCGCCTGTGCCTGTGGTTGGGGATGTGGGGGCACCACCATGTCCACTGGTACACCCTGCCGTGTTGCAACATTGTGCAGGACACATGCTGCCACAATGATCCTGCACACTACTGGGGGTGCATATAGTAGCTGCCCACCAGAGCAGTCAAGGGAGCGGAAGCGTGACTTGAGCACTCCGAATGTGCGCTCCATTATGCCCCTGGTTGCATTATGGGCAGCATTGTACCTTACCTGGGGTGGTGTGGTGGGGTTCCGGATTGGCGTCATCATGTGGTTGCTCAGAGGGTAGGCACTGTCCCCTGGGGAGTTGATGATGGTTTATTAGGGTTTGTGTATTTGTCTGTGTATGACATGAATGCATGTGCACAGGCATTTGTACTCACCTAGGAGCCATGTGTCGCCATGCTGTCCAGCTTCCAGGTCTAGGCTCAGGGCAGACATTCTGTATATGAAACTGTCATGGGTGGAGCCAGGGTAGTTTGCAAAGACAGAGGTGATGATTCCCTTTGCATCGCATACGACCTGCACGTTGATGGACTGCCAGTGCTTGCGGTTTCGATAGATGTGCTCAGTGGCCCTAGGTGGGCGTAGGGCCACATGGGTGCAATCTATGGCACTGAGCACTTTGGGGAAGTGTGCCACCCTGTAAAAGTCCTGGGTCACGGCCTGCCTTTCTGCGGGTGTTCTGGGCATGTATATGTGCTTGCGGACTGAGGGGCGCGCAGTCATGATTGCCAACACCTGGTGTAGGCAGCGTGACTGCGTGGCCTGTGAGAGCCCCCCCCCCACTATGGCAGTTGTCTGCTGAAATGACCCAGTGGCCAAAATATGCAGGACAGTGAGCACCTTCTCCAAGGGGTTCAATGCTTGGGAGCACAGGGTGGGGGATGTAAGGTCATCTTTCCACTCCTTGACCAGGTCTAGGATGATACGAGGTGGAAACCTATAACTGCCATAGACAAAAGGCTAGTCCGGGGGGAAAAAATGCAGGCCCTGGCTATTCTCCTCCTCCTGCAAAGTCCCACGATCAGTGCTGCGACAAATGGGAAATTTATCGTAGCTGTATATACGTGTTTGTTGTTTGCGCGCACTTTTATAATGTGCGCTGGGACGCTTTCTCCTGCCTTCGTGTGGCGGACGTGTTGACACCTGTGCGCGTCTTTTAGCGTGCGTGGGTTTCCCATATTCGATTCCATGAATGTTCGCGTGCGTGTGGGTGTTCTGTGTATTTTCCTGCTGTACTTCCCCAGTTATGCCTTCTTTTTCACGCGTTGTTCCCCATTCCGCACATTATGCCCCGTGTTCCGCCCACTTTTTGGTGTGTGTGCTGAAGTTGTACGCTTTCGCTGTGCGCGTCGCGCATGGCTTTCAGGATGTTGCAATGACGTGTGCGTGTGATGCTGGAAATGCATCGGAGGGACAGGGCCTCCGTATCCTTGTCCTTTACCGCTGCTTTTTATCGTGTGTTCTGTTGTGTTTTCCGCGCGGGAGTTCCGTGGGACTCCTGGCGGTGCAGCTCTCTCTCTTTTGGTTTGGTGAACAGGGGATACCCTTATGGCACCCATGCATAGGGGTGGAACCCTGCGGCCCTAGTATATGTTTTTGGGCACCTGTGGGTGACCCACAGAACAAGATACGGGCTGGTGGCAGCTCTGTGCTGAAATGACTGGTGCCCTGAGCGTCCTCCATTTTGGGATGCCCAGGCCCTGTCATTGGAATCGGTAGATTCCGGATGGAGACAAAATGGCCCCCATGGCCTCTTGCCATCCATCACCTGTTACCTTGATCTTCCGAAGTCCCGGGAAGCCCTGCCTCTGTCCCTTCCCCCTGACTGGCTGTTGGGTGGAAGTTCCATATATGGTAGTGTGGGGAAGTGCCGACCAGACTGGCTGGAGCCCTCTCAACAACCTTATGTTGTGGGTCCGCCCGTGGGTGGGACATGGGTGAAAGGAGTGTGTGACAAATATACATTCTATGTTGTGACACAATGGTTGAGACAGCCCAGCCCGAAACCGGTATTAATGCAGCTTGGAGTGTTGATTGGCTCGGTACTTGTCCCAATACACATAACTTGTTTTGAGTGTCTGGAGAGAAGTGAATGGCTTGAATGCCTCGTGTGCCTGATTGGCTACCTGCCTGCATGAATGACCGTAGTCGTGATTGGATGCTTGAGTGTGACCCAGCGGCATGTATAGGAGATCAACAATATATCTGGGGACCTCTCACTTCTAGGAATCGTGTTCAGAAGCTGAAGTTCACTACGACGAGTAACTGGAGTAACTTAAGCTTGATCTTGAAACACTGCTGGATGAGAATAATTGCTGTTGCTCTCCTTCGCAATCTGCAAGCTGCTGTGCTCCAAGAACTGACCCAGAGTTTACCTGGTAAGGCGCCCTCTTCCCGAGCTATGCAGGACCATCGTGCACAGCAGATCTTTGCCTAAGCTCCCTGGTAGACAGACATTCGACAGGCTGCCGACCCGATACAGGGATTGCTGCGGAACTCCAAGGAGAAGCACCCAGACTGTTGTCCGCCACTGTCGATGACCGCCGTCGCCGACTGGAGCCGCCGTGCTCCTGTTGCCTAAGAACTTCATTGATCCAAGGACGCTCTTGTCCGCATCGTCGCTGCCGTATCCTGCTGGAGAAGGCCTGACTGTCGATGCGCGAGGAGTATCCACCGGTGGATGTATCCACCGGTGGGTTTCCCGCCACCCGACGACCACAGATACGCCGATGACTTGACGCCCTTGCTGGGCCACAGTTCTTCAACTCTTTGCGGTCCAGAATTATCGACACCGAGGGGCCCCGCACGCCTCTTCCTGGCAGGACATTTACGCTTCCCCGTCAACGAGCACCGCTAGGAACGACGCGGCCACTTCACCGTCGTAGCTCGACCTGTTATCCGTTGGACGTTCGACGACCTGTGACTCCTGCCTGAAAGGGAGGACACTCAAGAAGGGCCATCTATTCCCCGACGCGGAACGCTACAACGCCAAGGTACTTTGGGGTTGCAGAACTATTGGAAAGTCTAGTGGGAAAAATATATGGACTGGGGTTGTATCTTTCTTCTGCAAGTTGCCCAGGTGGGGGGATCTCCACACAGAACTGTGTCTAGTGGTAGAAGCCAGTATTCTGCCAATTGTTCCACCATCTTGCTTTCCTTCCTCTCTCTACTGTTGGTTTCCTCTTTATTCTGATCGGTGTGTCGTTCTGACCGTATGCACTTTAACGAGATCTAATAATGTTAGTGGTACCACTTTAGAAACTGTATATATTTACCATTGCTGATTTTCGGAGCACAAAGTGAGTTATCGTCATATTGTATATACCTTTGAACATTAATCAAATAAAGACTGTGTTGTAACCGATACAGTGTGTGGACATTCCATTGTGGGTGCTTGGGGACTACACTGTAATTAAGAACCAGCTCGCATCACCTCCTGAGAAGCTGGGCCTTGATTGCTCGACCATAGCTACCGAATAGAGAACCTTGGCAGGGGTCTCTGTGCCTCCCCTATACCATATAGAGAGCGGAAGTGCAGATCCCCCTTCCAGTCTTTAAAGCTGGTGGCAGCGGTGGGATGCTGATGGTTTTAAGACTCAGTGGGCCTCATTACGAGGTTGGAGGTAGCCATGGCGCCATTAGCACCATGGCTGCCTCCAAAATTTGTTCCGACTCCGCTCTAGATGATGGAGCAATTACCGGTCCATTCTGAGGTCGGAGGGACCGGTAATTTCCCATTCACCAGAGCGATTCCCCATTCCCATTTGAGCCCCCATAGGGCTCAATGGGAAGGGCGAAGGCGGCAATAACGGTACCGCAAATTGCGGTACCGTTATTGACCCCGGTATCCCTTTGCGGGTCCCGTCCTTAACGCCTGGTAAAACCAGGCTTTAAGGAAGGACCCGCAAAGGGAACTCCTAGTAGGGTGGTAAGGGATTGCCGGCATTGGTGCCCTAACCGGTGCCGGTAATCCCTTACCGCCCACCTTGTAATGAGGCCCAGTGTATAACCGTGCCACTAACAAAGGATATCTGCACTTTGTTAAATTAAGGTTTAGTCATGTACAAGATAACTGCATTACAAGCAATGGAATCTATTGCGAATGGTAAATTGACTCGGATCAGCTTAGAGGCTCTCCAGAGTGCTTGTGAAGCCAGGGAATTAGACTTTGTGGATAAGTCTAGGGCTGAGCTGATAGCTGCCCTGGTTGACCACCAGATCGATTGTGAAACTCTTGAAGGGGGGGATGCAACGAATGAGGACTCTACCCCGAGGGTTGTCGCCGAATCTGATTCTGGGAATGCCACCATTCCTGCTGCTTCTGTTCCAAACCCCAGCAGTTCCTTTGGAACTTGAGTTATTAAGGATGAAGTTGTCCTTTGAATATCGCAAGTTGGAAATTGATGCTGAGCTTAAGAAAGAAGAGTTGGCACAGTAAGTGGAACTCAAAAATAGGGATCTTGAACTCAAAGACAAGGACACTGAATGTCAGCGGATCCAGTTAGAGAAAGCTCGAGTGGAGACTTCAGCAAAACCAGTTGAGAGTGTCAGGTCCCCAGCAACCAAGTTTATGAAAGATTTGTTTGGTGTGTATGCAGAGGGTTTTGATATCCTCCAATGGACTGAAGCGTTTGAAATGGCTTGTGCAATTCACAATGTTGATAAGAGAGATTGGGCTAAGGGTTTGTTAAGCAGAGTGCCTCAAACTGGATATGACTGTATTCTGAAACTGAGTGTGGAAAAAAGGGGTCAGTATGAGGGCATGAAGTCTGCCTTAATCTCCAAGTTTGGCAAAACGCCTACCCAATATTTTAAACGGTTCAGGAATTTTAAGAAATGAGAGAATGTGTCTTGGATTGACTGGGTGAGTGCTGCGCACATGAACATGATGGGGTGGATTGATGGTTACAAAGTGAAAACCTTTGTTGTATTGTCTCACCTCTTGTTTTTTGAGCATTTTTCAGAAGCATGTTCACCAGAGCTGCGTCAGTATGTTGCTGACCAGAACATTTTGGACCCCTTTAAGCTGGCTATGTTGGCTGACATGTGGGTCTCCCACCGGGTGTCCCCTAAGGACTCCAGTGAGAAGGACAAGGACAAAGAAAAGGGGGCCTCTCAGAAAGCTGAGGAGTCCCAAAAGCAGTCAGTCGGGTAAACCAAAACCTTCCTCTCCAAAGACCCAAAAACCTAGTGGGGATAAGTCTGTTGTGGGTGGGAGTAAGAGTAGTGGTCCGCCTGCTGCAAAGCAGGGTCCCAGTGGCTCCAGTACAGTACCCCGCACTCCTGGCATTGTTGGGATTGTGGGGCTCTGGACACCAAAGGGGTGACCCCAAGTGTAAGGGTAAGGCACTTGGAGTCCAGGCTGCCAGCCTAACCTACCCCTACTCCGTACCTGAGGTGGAGGCCACTGTCCTCCCCTCCTCTACTGGGATCACCTTCTGTGCTCCCGTAGAGAGTTCCTTAGTGATCCTTGGGGCCTGGGACCAGTACGCAGAAGTACTGGCGACTATCCCTCAAAACACCCGTAGGTTTTTGAGAAGTGTCCTCTTGAATGGCCAGCCTTCTACTGGTTTGAGAGACGCTGGGGCAAGCATGACAGTGGTGGACAGGACCCTGCTCAAGCCAGAGAACTATGTAGGTGCTCCTCTGAGAACCACCAGGTTAGCTGGTGGGCCTCCCAAATTATCACCTGTAGCCTTAGTCAACATCACGATTAGAGAGAAGACAGCAAAGCTTCCGGTCCTGATTTCGGACAACGTGCCTGCAAACATTTTGTTGGGAAACGATTTGGTCGAATTGGGAATGATCACGGATGGTCTACCCTACCCATGACTGCTGTGGCAGTCACCCGATCCCAGGTCACACAGGGTCCGGCTGCGAGCCCGGTACCTTTGCCGATGGGGAAACCCAAGGCACGAAAGAAAAGGAGGAGTAAGAAGGCTGCCCCTGTGGAGGGAGCCCCTGCTCATCCCGCTGTTCCGGCAGCACCCATTGGGATCCATGCTCCGGACTGGCTGGGTCCAGTGGTAATTCCCGTCTCGACTCCTGTGGGAGATGAGCCAAAAGACTTTCCTGTGGGAGAGGCTCTTAACCCGGAGGATCATCCCGACCTTCAATGCTTGTTGGTTGAAGGGGAACCTTCCCGGGGCGGACTTCTGTAAGGGACAGAGAGAGTGCCACTCTCTCCAGGGTCTGAGGACACAGGCCCTATCCCAGGCACAAGGAGAAGTGCCTAGGACATTTCGGATTTATTGGGAGGGTCAGCTCATTGTTAGTGAACCCACTAAGCCTGAACCTGGTGCCCTCAAGAGGTTGGTGGTACCCCGAGTTTACAGGCCCTTCCTGCTGCAGTTGGGGCATGAGGTGCCCTTAGCTGGTCATCTTGGGACGTGGAAGACGAAGCAGAGGCTCTCGGCCCATTTCTACTGGCCATGGATAGGAGTAAAAGTGGAGTCCCACTGCAGGACCTGCCCAACTTGTCAGTTGTCTGGCAAGACTCTGGAGGCAGAGTCATCGCCCCACTGCAACCATTGCCAGTGGTTGGCACACTCTTTGAGAGGGTGGGCATCGACATTGCGGGTCTCCTTGACCTCCCACATTGAGTGGACATCGGTTCATCCTAGTCTTGGTAGATCATGCCACCAGGTACCCCGAGGCTATACCCCTTTGGATGGTTATGGCCAAGGTGTTTGCCAGGGCTCTCGTGGGCATTTTCACCCGTGTTGGATTCCCTAAGGAGGTTGTCTCTGATAGAGGATCCAACTTCATGTCAAGTTGCATGAAAAACATGTGGAAAGAATGCGCAGTAACTTACAAATTCTCCACCTCTTACCACCCTCAGACCAACCTTTTTGTTGAGAGATTTAACAAAACTCTCAAGGGCATGTTAGGCGCTTTGGAAGAGCCCCGCAGGAAGAGTGGGATCTTCTCCTGCCATGCCTGCTGTTTGCTTACAGAGAGGTTCCTCAAGAGGGTGTTGGTTTCAGCCCCTTTGAGTTACTCTTTGGACATCCCGTGAGGGGGCCACTCGCCTTGATCCGAGAAGGTTGGAAGGTTCCCCCTCCAGGTCCCGCCAAGCAGGTTGGGGACTATGTGTTAGGCCTCAGACGGAGGATGACACAGATGATGGGTCAAGCAACATCGAATCTTAAGGCCAGCCAAGAATTGAATAAATACTAGCAATACCTTAAAGCATCGCAAATGGATTGGACTCCGGGACAGGAGGTCCTCGTGATGAAGCCTACCAAGCCTCGGCTTTGGCAGATAAACGGACTGGTCCCTTCAGGGTCATCTCCAAGATGGGCAAAGTCAATTATCTGGTTGACATGGGAGCCTCTGAGGTAGTCCCTCAGGTATTCCATGTTAACCGGCTCAAGCCTTTCCGCAGGCGGGCCGAAGTCTCATGTCTCTTGCTAGCTTCCGGGCAAGAAGAGGATGAGAGTGAGACCCTTCCTGATTTGCTACATAGCAACCCTCTGGATGGCTCTGTGGAGGGAGTACATCTCTCTCCCGATCTGACATCAGAGCAGCAGAGGGCCTTCAGGGCTCTGCTCCGGCAGTACGCCTCTCTGTTTTCACTGACACCAGGCCTTACACCGTGGTGTAGGCATGAGATTGACACTGGTGACAGTGTGCCTGTCAAAAGCAGGTGCTACCGTATGTCAGATACCGTCAAGAACCACATCCAGGCTGAGGTCGCCAAGATGTTGGATCTGGGTATTATTGAACCCTCAACCAGTCCCTGGTCCAGTCCCATGGTCCTTGTCCCCAAGGCAAGTTCCCAAGCAGGTACCAAGGATTGGAGGTTCTGTGTGGACTATCGAGGAGTCAGTGCCGTCACCAAAACTGACGCGCAACCATTGCCCCGGGCTGGTGAGCTTGTGGTCACGATAGGTGCAGCCAAATTTGTGAGCACCTTCGATCTTACCTCGGGCTATTGGCAAATAGCTGTGACGGACCATGCCAAGGAAAAGACGATGTTCTCAACACCAGAGGGACTCTACCAGTTTAGAGCCATGCCTTTCTGGTTGAAGTACGCCCCTGCCACTTTCCAGAGATTAGTCAACCATGCACTCAGTGGGCTGGAGGCCTTTTGTGTGGCCTATTTGGACGACATTGCCGTCTACAGTTCTACCTGGGAAGAGCATTTGACTCATCTGGTCAAAGTGTTGCAGGCGTTAAAAAGGGCTAACCTCACTATCAAGGCCACCAAGTGCCAGATAGCTCAGGGGAAAGTCACATATCTTGGTCATGAGGTAGGAGGGGGTCAAATCCAACCTCTCCCCAGTAAAGTACTGGATGTACATGACTGGGAGACTCCCGCTACTCAAACTTCTGGGAGAGCCTTTTTGGGCCTCACCGGGTATTATCGCAATTTCATGGCAGACTATGGAACCATAGCTGCACCCCTGACAGCTCTGACTTCACCCAAGCAGCCTAGGAAGGTTAATTGGATGGAAAACTGTCAGAGGGCCTTCGATGGCTTGAAAGGAAGTATGTGTAGGGCACCCTTGTTATGTGCGCCTGATTACAGCAAGCCCTTTATCTATCATACTGATGCCTGCGACACCAGAATTGGAGCTGTCTTGTCCCAGTTAGATGACAAAGGAAGAGAACATCCGATCATATTCATCAGTAGACAGCTTAAAGGTAGGGAACGCAGGTGGGCTACTGTTGAAAAGGAATGTTTTATCATAGTTTGGAGCCTTAGGCATTTTAGACCCTACCTTACCGGGTCTACCTTCAAGGTCCAAACAGATCATAAGCCCCTTAAGTGGCTTATGTAGATGAAGGGTGAAAATCCGAGACTGCTCAGGTGGTCCATTAGTCTGCAAGGACTAGGATTTAGCATTGAGCACAGACCAGGGAAGAGTCGCGATAATGCAGATGGCCTTTTCAAAAGGTGTGTTGACCGTCTGAATGAGGGTGCCTAACCCGTGGGAGTCTGGGGGGGGCGACTGTGATGCTGGAAATGCATCGGAAGGACAGGGCCTTCGTATCCTTGACCTTTACTGCTTTTTATTGTGAGTTCTGTCGTGTTTTCCGCGCAGGAGTTCCGTGGGACTCCTGGCGGTGCAGCTCTCTCTCTTTTGGTTTGGTGAACAGACCCATGGGATACCCTTATCGCACACATGGGTAGGGGTGCAAACCTGCGCCCCTAGTGTATGTTTTTGGGCACCTGTGGGTGACCCACAGAGCCGGGTACGGGCTTGTGGCAGCTCTGTGCTGAAATGACTGGTGCCCTGAGCGTCCTCCATTTTGGGATGCCCAGGCCCTGTCATTGGAATCGGTATATTCCAGATGGAGACAAAATGGCTTCTTGCCATCCATCACCTGTTACCTTGATCTTCCCGAAGTCCCGAAAAGCCCTGCCTCTGTCCCTTCCCCCTGACTGGCTGTTGGGTGGAAGTTCTATATATGGTAGTGTGGGGAAGTGCCGTCCATACTGGCTGGAGCCTTATCAATGACCGTATGTTGTGGGTCCGCCCGTGGGTGGGGCCTGGGTGAAAGGAGTGTGTGACAAATATACATTCTATGTTGTGGCTGTCTAGTATCTGGTGGTTGACACAATGGTTGAGACAGCCCTGCCCGAAACCGGTATGAATGCAGCTTGGAGTGTTGAATGGCTCTGTACTTGTCCCAATACACATAACTTGTTGTGAGTGTCTGGAGAGAAGTGAATGGCCTGAATGCCCCGTGTGCCTGATTGGCTGCCTGTCTGCATGAATGACCATAGTCGTGATTGGATGCTTGAGTGTGACCCAGCGGAATGAATGGGAGATCAACAGTATATCTGGGGACCTCTAACTGCTAGGAATCGTGTTCAGAAGCTGAAGTCCACTACGACGAGTAACTGGAGTAACTGAAGCTTGATCTTGAAACCCTGCTGGACGAGAAGAATTGCTATTGCTCTCCTTCGCAATCTGAAAGCTGCTGTGCTTCAAGAACTGACCCAGGGAAGACCTGGTAAGGCGCCCTCTTCCCGAGCTACGAGGGATCATCGTACACAGTGGATCTTTGCCTAAACTCCCTGGTAGACAGACCTTCGACAGGCTGTCGACCTGATACAGGGATTGCTGCGGAACTCCAAGGAGAAGCGCCCGGACTGTTGTCAGCCACTATCGACGACCGCCGTCGCCGACTGGACCTGCCGTTCTCCCGTTGCCTAAGAACTTCATTGATCCAAGGACACTCTCGTCCTCATCGTCGCTGCTGCATCCTGCTGGAGAAGGCCTGACCGTCGACGTGCCGAGGAGTATCCACCGGGGGGTTTCCTGGCATCCAAAGACCACATAGACGCCGACGACTCGACGCCCTTGCTGGGCCACAGTTCTTCAACTCTTTGCGGTCCAGAACTATTGACACCGAGGAGCCCCGCACGCCTCTTCCTGTCAGGACGTTTACGCTTCCCCGTCAACAAGCACCTCTAGGAACGACGCGACCACTTCACCGTCGTAGCTTGACCTGTTCTCCGTCGAATGTTCGACGACCCGTGACTCCTGCATGAAAGGGAGGACACTCAAGAAGGGCCATTGATTCCCCGACGTGGAACGCTACAACGCCAAGGTACTTTGGGGTTGCAGGACTATTGGAAAGTCTAGTGGGATCAATATATGGCCTGGGCTTGTATCTTTCTTCTTCAGGTTGCCCAGGTGGGGGAATCTCCACACAGAACTGTGTCTAGTGGTAGGGGCCAGTTTTCTGCCAGTTGTTCTACCATCTTGCTTTCTTTCCTCTCTCTACTGTTGATTTCCTCTCTATTCTGATCGGTGTGTCGGTCTGACCGTATGCACTTTAATGAGATCTAATAACGTTAGTGGTACCACTTTAGAAAATGTATATATTTACCATTTTATTGTGATATTGTACATACCTTTGAACATTAATTATATAAAGACTGTGTTGTAACCGATACAGTGTGTGGACATTCCTTTGTGGGTGCTTGGGAACTACACTGTACTTAATAACCAGCTTGCATCTACCGAATAGAAAATCTTGGTAGGGGTCCCTGTGCCTCCCCTCTACCATATAGAGAGCGGAAGTGCAGACCTCCCCTCCGGTCTATACAGTGCGCCCGGGTGCGCCACGCATGGATTTGGCGCACATCCCGAGGGAAACACACGCAGGGCCTTCCATGAATCGTGCGCGTGCGCCTGCTTTTTCACGCTTGCGCCAGCTTGCGCCAGCTTGCACCAAGATTTTCGGTGCACATTTGTTCCATGAATCGACCCCGAAGTCTTTTGGGGATAAATATACTGTACATTAAATAACAAATCCCCACCCACATATTCAATTACATTTCTGTGCGAGCACAAGATGTCATTTGATATTTCACTTTTAAACTGCATTTTCCTGATTTCAAAGAGCAAATTCACATGTGTGTTCATTTCCTTGCATTTCGAGTTTACAAATGCGTAGTTCTTTTCAGACCATAGTTTCATTTCACTTAATCTTCTGTGGGGTTTGGCATCTACGGTTGATTTATAGACTCAAAAGGATGCTGCCCAGGATCTCTTTGATATTGACATGAGAGAAAGAAATGCCAAATTATTTCTTTCATTATTTTTTTCATTCACTGCAATTTTGAGCCCGATGGTTCACAGTAAAAGAAAACAAAAGCCGTGTTGAATGAAAACAGAATTCTCTGCCTTGCAAGTGATTTCACAGTACAGCAGTGCCATTCTAGAGATGTATTGCCTCACTTCTCTGCAATTAGAAGAAATAAAGTATGCAAGGGTGTGCTTCCACAAAGGGCACAACTTTGTGATGTTTTCAAGATATAAAATGACAATTTTGCAAAGCAGTTTTGAATGCTGGCCCTTGTCTGATGCCTTAAATGGAGGTAAAAAAAATCCAGAGCCATTCTTTGGGTGTCAGTGTTCAATGCTCACCCAATATGCGCCAGGGAAAGAAAAGCGCAGCCGCTTTTGTAGCATTATTTCAAGACGGTTTTGGTTTTGAAGGGGATTTCTGTAATGGGCCTTAAATGTACCCCACACGGCACTGAAAATATCCGAAGAGATGCTGTCACTATCGCCCGGAATGTCTAATCCTCAACACAGAAAATAATCAATGGACAGTCTCCTTAAGATTGAGACACAATGATTTTCCTTGCTTTCCGAGTCGCGTAACTGCAGACTGGGAACCAACAATGGTGAGTGCTCATGTCCGCAAGTGCTCGATATGCACTATGGGACGCCTCACACTATAGACACAAAAAGAGGTCCTCTTTCCGTGCAAGAAAGACTTGGATTATATTAACGAAAAGGAGTATCAGAAGAGACATCAGAAGGACACACTGTGTGTGCACACCATCTCCTGCACCCCAACAAAGGGGTGACAGCGAGGTCACAGAAGGTGAAGAACCCATCTGTATGAAACCCACCAATATTTAGCTCCAGCAAAAGAGATGGTCCATTTAATCAAGTCTACTGAAGATACATGTGCATCTTGTTTCCTGTTGTATGAGGATCCCCAAAGAGAGGCTCCTAGATCCCGAGGAAGCTCGGATTAATCAGAGGACCCTGGGTGGTCCAAGATAGACCAAAACATATGTAGGTCCCAGAGAGAGGGAGTAGAATCCACTCTATGAACATCGGAATGTGCATTTAGATACAAGAAACAACAGTGATATAAAGAGGATTGTTGTTTATGGTCTTTTGTGAGAACAGACGTCGCACTTTTTTGTTTTTGTTTCTATTGAAAGAACATAGTTGTCTTAGTGTATGAATGATTGTATGAAAGAAGAGATGTTGATGTCTAAGAATTTAAGTTGTGTAAATAAGTTCTGATTTAAGAACTTTAATATGAGGTAAAATAAATAAAAATACATATTTTTCAATTACAAGAATTGTTTCTGTAATTGTGGAAGTATTGCCTCTAGCCTCACATATATCTAGGTCCATTGTTTATTTTCATTATACCTTACCTGGAGGACCTATGATATTTACAGGTACCCTTATATTTAACCCTAATCCTCAACACAGGACATCTTCACAAATCAACCACTAAAGCCAAACACCTCTCACCGTAATGCAACCAACGGCAAGACAAATAATGTGACAGCAGTATGGGAACCACAAGCACAATCCCAAGCTTTTGCTTAGCTCCCAATTTGGTTCTCTGTGATATTTTCGAACATTAAAGGACACACGCCAAAATAACTGATTTGGCGCAGCCTTTAGTATTCAAATTATAACACTATTCAGCCGCCCACCTGCTTGAAAACCAATCTCCCGCTTAAAATCGGATGGGGGGGTCTCCCGCAACTCTCTTTTAATCCCACCTCCACTCCCTGCCATAATCATGCCTGCCCACCCCCTCAGAGATAGATACACACACACTCTCAAACACACATAAACACACACGCTGAAACACACAACAAACACATGTGCACGCAGAAAAACACCTCACAGCCACCTTCCGTCTTATCCCGGCTATCCCCACCATGCCTGTCAGCCCCTGTGTGCACTCATGTGTGAAAGGGGTGCAACATTTAGATTACGAAGAGCGTTCTGAGCCATCTCAGAGCGATCATTCTAAATCAGTATATTTACTTTGCAAGAAAATTAAATACACCAAGTCACTTAAATCCCTCAATGTCTCTCAAGCTTACTCATCAAACACAAATGCAAACCACCTACTCGCACACAGCTTGTAAAAAAGACCCTTCCTATCTACAAATGACATGCTCAGCTCCTGGACACTGTGGGATATTTTTACCCATGCCAGTGCACGCCCCACCACACCCCTTTGCCAATGGGGGAAAGGAAACTGCCAAAAATGGATGTGCTAAACCCTGTGCGCGCCAAATCTGCAAAACTGTGCATGGTTCACAAATCACAAGAGGCTGCACACCCTGCCACACAAAGTCAAAGTTGTGTTAGAACAGGACTCACTAAATGTCAGTGGGTGCTGTCACCTGTCACATTAAGCAAGGCCACAGAAGGGCTAAAATCCGAAAATGGCTTTAAAATACAGTTTTCCTAATCCATTGCAACCTTCAAAGTGCTGTTTTTGCGCTAATTTCAGTCATTTTCCCAGTGAGCTATTGAATTTAAAAGTGTGCTGAAATCATAGATTCTCCAGGTGGCTCAGAAATAAACCAGGCTCATTGACTGACAGATGCATAAGAAAAGTAGATGCCAAACCCAGTTTAAACGTGTTTCTTTTTCCTGAAGAAATTGCAAAATGTGCCTATTTAAAGCATGTCTGTGAATGGCTTAATTCTTTAAAATGGTCAAATCCCTTTTGCTTATTTTTATCTGTGTGAAATGAAAAGACTTTGATTTAAAGAAACACAGTATTGGAGTTAAGTGAATACTTAATTCTGACCTGACAGTGCAAGCCTGGGAAAGATTGACGCTTCAAAATTGACACTCCCTTGCTACAGGAAGCCTTAATGGTTCCCGCATATTGACAACAAGGAGAGCATCAGACATTCGTCTCTGGCCAGCCAAGTACAATGGCAGGCTGCCTATTGACCTCTACAGGGGAGATTCCCTCTCAGGAAGGGGACAACCCTCCCTGATCAAAGGACTGTGACAGCTGCTGCCTGTGAAGGAGAGTTACAAAGGAAAAAAAAACTGCTGGAACTTTTTGATTTTTAAATCTTTACTTGTGATTAAATGTAAAACTCTTTAACTGTACAACCTGAAGGAGGATACATCTAGAAATTGGTAGATGTTAACCTAATGTTAGGCTTTTGCTTTGAAGACATTAATGAACCCTGTACCATCTAAGGAACCCAAGTTACAAAAAAACCCTGATTGTAGCAGAACTCTTGATGCTACAAGTCTAAGATTGTATATTTATGCTCCAATAGTAATCACCCAGATCTGTACTGAATTAGAAATCATTAGTCCAGACTGTTATGGTTCAAATTGATAAAATTCTATAGAATAATGAAGACAGCTCTCACAGAGATGGGAATTGGATGCCAGGATAACCCATAAAAAATGTAATGCATTTGTCTGATTTTAGTAGAGGGCATGATTATAAAAATGTGTATTTATGGGAAAGTTAAATTGTGGTCAAAATCAATGTGGGAGTTCCTAAATCCCATCATAAGGATGACAGCTCTTCTCTGACTGCCAACCAGAACAAGGCAAGTGCCTGTGGCCACTCACAGCCATGGGGGTGTGTTTTGAAATTCTGCCCACACCATAAACTTTATGATGTCACTTGGTAAGATAAATATAGGAACTTCACCACACACAGGACACACTGCTTCCTGAACAGACTGCTTCCTGAACACATCCAGATTCCCACGCAGGGCTTTGTTCCTGACTTCTTCATTCTATCTAGAACTCTTCACCTTGCAGCTGACTCTAGACTTCTTTGCAGAATCCAGACTTTAGCATTGCTGCACTCTTTCTAGCTAGACCCAATTTCAACCATCCCAAACTTGAGGGGATTTAATTCTGATTCAGTCTGGTCTGCTACCATTAAGGCTTGCCCGCTGAAACTTGCATCCTGCTATCTACCTTGTCCAGTGAGCACAAGGGCCCATCCAAATCCAGTTTGAAGTGCAGTCTAAAATTGACCAGAACCGCACTGCTGATCCAATCCCGCCAGAGGTGCCCTGCTGCCGGTAGACCTGACCCGATCCAGTGACCAGAACTCTGACGGTCCAATTTTAATCACAAGGGACTGTAAGTATCCATTGGAAGAACAGTGACCCATAGTATATTTTCATTGTCTTATTCCAATCTCAACCCATCCCATCTTTAACTTCAGAACCTTAGTATTGTCAGAACCATTCTTGCGCCGATTTTCTCATTGGTGTTACAAAACCATTAGTCATTTGTGATTTTGAGTAACTAAAGTAAATCCCAGAAAGAAACAGAGTATCCACCACGTGAAGGTTTACGCTGACCACGTAACTGTGGGGGCTCCTGGGTGGCATTCTCTTTTTCATAGTCATAGTCATAATATAGTGTAATCAAACCAATCTGTCATTTTTAAAACCGAATTTCTGTTTTCATTTTCGTGCCTATTTTCCAAAACCCCTCTCACTACAACCTCCATAACTTCCTCAATTTGATAGATAGAAAGGAAATTTCAACTCTCACTGATACCTAAGGCCCTTAGCTACATCCACGGAATGGTGTATTTGACCTGTTTTTATCAAAAATCGCATTGTGAAATTTTGCAGCGAATTTGCAGTTTTCAAAAGTTTACACGTCTCTTTTTCCCATTCTAAGAGTTTCTTAAATCCCATACTGATATAAAGTGTGTACTGTTATTTATATTGTAGCTCCTGTGTGTTAGGACCTGTTTAGTGTTGCTTTCCTAAGAATTTATTCTCCATTTAAGCATTTTTGACAATTTTTCATTGTTTTACAAAGCCATTTTAACCTGTCATTTCAAAAGTGTGAAATTCCAAAAACGTTTTTTTCTCTTGTTTGGGGAGGGAAGATTGCATTTAAACTGTAGACATTGGGGCCGATTCATGGAACAAATGTGCGCCGAAATCCGTGGCACAAGCATGAAAAAGCAATCGCGCGCGTGCGATTCATGTAAGGCCCTGCGCGTGCTTTCCCCGGGATGTGCGCCGAATCCGCGGGTGGCGCACACGGGTGCACACGTCATTGCAACATCCAGAACGCCGTGTGCGACGTGCACAGCGAAAGCGCACAACGTCAACGCACACACTAAAAAGGGGGCGGAACACGGGGCGGAACACGCGGAATGGGGAACAAACCATGAAAAGAAGGCGTAACTGGGGAAGTACTGCAGGGAAATACACGGAACGCCCACACGCACGCGAACAACCCTTATTCATGGAATCGAATAGGGGAAACCCATGCACGGCCAAAGACATGCACAGGCCTAAACACGTCTGCCACATGAAGGCAGGCGGTAGCGTCCCTGCACATTATAAAAGTGTGCGCAAACAACAAACACGTATATACAGCTACGATGAATGTCCCATTCTGTGGCCACCTAGGAGAAATGACGTGTTACGCAATGCTCAGGCATCCCTAAAAAACAAGAAAAAGAGATCAGCGACCCATGTAGCCCACGTGCATGTAAAAAAAACACACGCAGTACGCTGTGGCAGCCAGGAACACAAAAATGCGTATGTGATCACCATGCATGCTAGTATGCCCGAAAAAAAGGGGTACGCGACTAACAGGTACACCCACAGTAGAAGAAATAGTGTGTGCGACTCACCGTCTACCTTCCGTGTAGAAGAAGAACACGTAGCCAATACCCATGTGAAAAGAAGAAGTATGCAGTGTAGCCGCTGTGAAGTAATCGCGTGTGAACCCCAACGTCTGGAAAACACACGCACCGCTTTCCACTAAAAGCACGTACAGAGCGATGGAAACCCACGTGGGACCTTCATCCCGTGCTGAGAGAAACGCCCACGCGCACATTACGTCACCTACGCGCTTACACGCTACAGGCCTTTCCTCAAATTCACTCTGTATCAAGCTGGCCACGTGACAACACATGGAAGACCACGCTCCTGCCCAGGAGGCCGAATTACTACCCCCCAGAGCCCCGAGCCAACTCACACCAGCCATCTGCTGCTGCTTGCCTGCTGGCCACGTGCCCTACTATGTGATGCCTGCACGTCAGCCATCTGCAGGGGTCCAGTTGCTGTGTCCACCCCTGCTGGAACAGAAGTCTCCCGACTGAAGTTCCATCGCTCCACAGCCCAGCACCAGGACCCAGTTACCCATCCACACCTGCCTCGGGGGTTGCCATGTCGGGGGAAACACCATCAGACACCACTGGCACCCCCCACCCAGAGAGGCAGAGGGCTACCAGCTTCAGTGCCGCAGAAGTTGGTATCCTGGCAGAGCAAGTCCTGGTGCATTATGATGCCCTCTTCGGAATACCACGCTCCGACAGGGATGGACGGAAGAGGATCTGGATGGACATCCTGGCTGAAATCAGCGTGGAGGGGGTGGCAACCCGGGACCTACCACACGTCCACAAGCGCTGGGAGGACTTCAGGTCCAGGACCCTCAGGAAGGCCCGGCGCCTCTTGGAGGTAGCGGATGCAGAGGGGTGCCGGGTCCGTCTTACCGACCACCAGATGAGGGTCCTGGAACGTATATGCCCAGCGCTTCACCTCCAGGTCCTTGAGAGGCAGACCCGTCCGGAGTCGAGCGATAAGTGTCCATGCGTACTGATTGGACGTAGTGCATGTTGATGTGTGCCAGGAGTGTGCAGCTTGGACATATGTCTGGAAAGGCCCATGTATGGATGTGTATGTGCAGGGACATGAGCCTGCCGCATGTGAGTCCAGTCATGTGTGATGCACATCAATGGTGTATGTGTTCCAATGCATGATGCACGAATGCATGTGGAGACGCACACATGTCAGCATGACACATTGATGCTGGTTCCACCTTCATGTACGTGAACGATATTTGACATGCGTGCGACTGTGATACACCATGGATGCATGTGACACTGACATGTAGGAGGCTGATTGGCAGATGTAACATAGTAGCTGATGATTTCACTGTGACAGGTGGTGGAGATGTACCGATGCATGTATGTCTGGTGGCATGTGTGCATGTGTTCGGCACTCCCCGTGTTGCATGTGACATCAGGCTAACCTTTGGATGTTCATGCTGTTGTATGTGTATGGACGCTGCTGCCTGCTGAAACATTCCTATTAATTTGCGCATATGTGTGGGTTCTAATGATATGTGTGTTGGGGAGTGTGATGCCATCTGTGAAGTTTGACACTGCCACTCATGTGCAACTGTCTTTTGTGTATCAGACCTTTGTACAGTGCCCTGATGATTGTGTTCTGTCTCTCCCTGTCTGCAGCGTCAACTGATGAAGAGGGCGGAGACGGTGCTGTGGAGTACAGCGGCAGGGATCCCACCACCAGCCAGAGATGCAAGGCCCAGCTCCCCCAGCTCCCCTCCGAGATTGCCACCTCTTCGGGGAGTGAGGAGTCTGGTGCCACGTCTGTGGCCGCAGCTGCCGAGGGAAGGGCCAAGAGGTGGAGGTTGGAGGTGGACTCCTAGGCAGCAGAAGGGGCAGCTGAGCCCCCACAGGGGCCTATGGAGGTAGATGGCACGGAGTCATTCTGGTTGGTGGGGGGGTTTGGTTGAGGAGGAGGCCATGGAAGGCCCACGCACGGGGCCTGGCTGGGGGATTCCACTGGTGCCAGTGGTGCAGTCCAGGGCCAGGGACAGGAGGCAGCACAGGCCGCCGCGGAGGTGCCTGTGTGTAATCCTGTCCCCGATCCTGTGACTGCATCATCCGGCACCAGCAGGGATGCCTTCGTCCAGACCCGTTTTCAGGGAGGGGATGCGCACACAACAACTGGCCTTCCTCTCCCTGCGGACGTGGCAATCTGGGACCGTGTTGAGCCTGTCCTAGCTGGGGTGGCGTTGTGTCATCGTGGTATTCAGGATGACGTGCAGGGTTCTCGTGAGGACAATGCACGTCATTTTGAATACCTCATTGACCGCGTCGATCTACTAGGACGGGTCAGCAAGGCTGGGTTCCTCCGTGTGCTGGATCTTCTAGCGACCCACTCTTCAACTGAACCCCCTATGCGCCAGTCGTCCTCCGTGCCATCTGCCTACCCAAGTATCACCTGGGCACCCTGTGGAGCTGCCCCTGACCCAGCGGCCAGGCTGGTGGAGGACACATTCCGGCCAAAGTCGGGAGTCGGAGAAACAGCAGGGGAGGCCACCCCAACAACTGGACTCCAGCAAGAGGAGGACGTGCATGCATCGACCAGCAGGGCACATGCACGGCAACAGCAGGCTCAGGGTGGGAGCCATGATGGCTCATGGCCTTCAACATCACAAGGGCAAGAATCGGCCGAAGGGCAGGAGGACCCTAGATTGGGAGTGTCTTTCGTGTGGCAGCGGTTGGGCCAGCGGATAGATGTGGAGCGGCGGCGGGTGGAGGAAGCACAGCTCACTATGGTCAGGGCGGAGAACTCCATGCGCAGGGTATTGAGGTGGGCTGAGTGCCTCGAGGCAACTCACAGGGAGTTGGAACAGGCCATGACTGCATCCCTGCGAGACCTCGAGGCCAGGGAAGAGGCCCGCCTTCGGGACATCGACATGGAGTTCGATGATGCCCTGGCCCGGAACATCAACAAGTGAGCCATTGGACTTGCCCGCCGCCATTGTGCCATTGTATATAGTTCATTAGTGTTAGGTTTCCTTTGTTTTTTCTTTATTTTGGAGTTCATGGACATTGCTCCACTTTATGTATATCGTGTTTTATTCATAGGACTTTTTTGTAGGTTTCCTATTGTTTGTGGATCATGGACCATTTGGACTTACATTGTATATAGTTGCAGAGTTGTACATACTTTCTTTTCCAATTTTCCCATAGATCAATGGTTTTCTTTTATTTGGATTATATATTTCCTATTGACATTGGCAATGGACCACTTTTTTATTCAACATGACGTTTATTTGTTTTCCATTGGATTACCATATTTTGCTTGTATCTGTCATTGTATATTGATTTTTAAGTTTGATTTCCTCTATGTTACTTCATTATGTTTTTAATGAATACTAACTTCATGATTGGTGTTGTGTTCTATCATTGGTTTTGTACATGTCTCAATGAACATTGCCTCAGTAATGTGTTGCCACTGTGTGGCTCTGTTGTGCATTTATGCATGGGCATGGTGGTTCTTTTAAGACTGTCATGGCATGGGTAATATGGGAGTGGGTGCTGTGGATGGTTGCATGCTTGTACTGGGGGGCAAGGGAGATTTGGGTTGGCATTGGAGCCATGGGTCTGTTTTATTAGGACATGTTGTTTGGTGGTCCATGTGTCGGGCCTGCTGTTAGGTGCCCGTCAATGGGGGTGGGTGGTGGACATGTGTCGGTGCTCCCGAGTGCATGGTGCCATGTGGGCTGCCTGCGGGGCATGCCCAGGGGTGTAGAGTAGTCCCCTGTGGTGTGGGCTGCCTGCGGGGCATGCCCAGGGGTGTTGGGTAGCCCCCTGTGGTGTGGGCTGCCTTCGGGGCATGCCCAGGGGTGTAGGATAGTCCCCTGTGGTGTGGGCTGCCTGCAGGGCATGGAGAGGGGGGAAAGGGCATACCTGGGAGGGCCCACACTGCCAAATCGCATGTAAAAGTCCACGCGCACCCTTTGGAATACGCGTACCTCATTCGCGCTAGCGTAAACGCGTGTAAAAGTCCACACGCACCCCCGGAATACACGTACCCTGCTCGCATTAGGTAAAATGCATTGGAAAAGTCCCCCTTGTTTTGCTTAAATGTTTCCGCTAGCGTGAGTGGGGTACGCATATTCCGAGGGCTGTGCGTGGACTTTTACATGTGGTTTCGTTACCACGAGCGGGGTACGTGTATTCTGAGGGGTGTGCGGGGAGTTTTCAATGTGTTTTCATGGTTGGGGGCTGTGTGCTACTCTACTGCCCTTTGTGCCATGTAGGTGATTTGTGCGATGTTTTTGGCGTATGGGGCGGTTTGGGGGCGTAACTGGCGCATGCTTCATTGTCGCTGCGCCGCTCTGCGCCGCTCTGCGCCACGGCTGCTTATGGATGTTGAAATCCATGCATATGCTGTGGGCTGAAATGGATTTTGGTGCATGCGGCTGGCGCATACTGCCGCACGCGCTCTCTGTGCGCCGGATTCTATGAATTACCCCCATTGTCTTTCATTCCTAAATACCTGCTGATTACTGACATCTGTGTAGGATTGCTCATTTGTACCTTAAAGAACTTTGCAGAGGGAAATATTAACCAAAACGCCATCTGTTCACAAACCAAAACTGTTCTTTTTCCTGTTTTATATTCTGCATTTTCATAAGTGAATTCAATTGCTTTACTTATTTTCTGAATTGTATTGTCAACGCTTGGTACATATTGAAACTTATCTGTGATTTCAATACTAAATAAATAAATAAATAAATAAATAAATAAATATTTACCTTTACAAACTAGCCTGCTTCCTGATCCACTCTGACCTGGGGGGTTATTTTGAGACGGGTGTGATATGAGTGGTATAGAATATTGAACTTATAGAGACAAAGAAAATAAGTATTTCATTGCGCACTACATGCTAGGTGAGACCCGAGTGTGTGCCTGATCCTTAACAACACCGCATGTCCACACTACAGGCACACAGCCACCCCTCTAGACGCAAAGCCTTCGATGTCTCCTTCACTTGACACTTAGAAAGCTTACGAGAACTCAGAGTTCAGGGTGCTCCCAATCTTGCATTTCCCCCTGCTACCAACAAATCAAACCCCACCCAATCTTCTCCAGAGCCACTGGAGTGCCCGCAGACCATGCAAATGGCATTGTGGGCAGTACAAATCATAATAACGTTACATCTGTTCTCCTCCAACCAAGATCACTTAATAAAGATATTAGCATCAGCCAGGCCTTCCCACAGGGCATGGAGAAGTTTCTTCGGTCTCAGGAAACGTCCTATGTCTTTCCCTCAATTGTCCTCATCCCAAGTGTAATAAGGAGCTTTCTGTAGAAGAGGGTGGAGGAGCTATAATTTCATTTTGGCGAAGGTGACCATGAATCCCCCTTCTCCACCATCTCTCACAGTGGGATCCTTGGATTTTGCCTGTGTTTCTCCCCCTCTCAATTTTCCTCACCTGCCTCGTGCACCTTTGGAGACTGGCCTCTTGAAGATCCGGGCATTGAGAGGTTAGAGCCACACAAGTAGAGGAGTTCAAAGGGGGTAGTTCCTATATTCTGGAATCTAGGAATCCAGACACTTTACAGATGCACCCATCACACTCGCATAATTTCATATCATGGTGCTGGGCGAAGGTTTGCTCACAGGTAGAGATCGATCCTTTGACACTTTCTAAGGGATGGTTTCGTTTTAAAACTCTCTTCCTCCACAATACAATTCAAAATGGCTGAAATGCAGGAATTTCTTGAATTGCAGGGCAACAAACATGGTGTACCAGCTGCTGGAGGGGGTCATAGGCTAATGGTAGCCAGTACATTAAAGAAATATGTGTTTGCAGGAAGAATCCTGCCTTACAAAAGGCTCCTATGTCCTTTCTGCAGGCCAAATAGCCTGCAGACTAAAATTCCCAGCCACCCGCGGGCCCCGAACTACTTCATGAAGCCCACACCGGGCGGGGCACGCGTGCGCGCAAGGACCTCACGAGCACGAGGCTTGTGCTCTAAAGCTCAACCAGAGAAGACGTGTTGTCCGGAGCTCCAAGCAAGGGGAAGCGCACGAGGGGCCACGCCCCAGACATCCTCCACCCGGGCCCCTCGGCACATACAGATAAGTACCACTAGTACTAGGGATCCAAGGCTGACCCGGGGAAAGGCGAGCACCGCTGTAGTGCATTCTAGAGAACCGATTGAACTCGCCAGCAGCTGCGACAAGGGGCACGCGCAGGGGGCTCAGCCCAATGTTCCCACGTCCCCCTGCTCCAGCAAAAGCTAAGTCTGATTTCTTTGACCATCAGTGCCATAGTTTCTTCTAACCTGAACCACGCGCAGACTTCGGAAGCCCCGCAGGGCCATAGCAGTGCACGTCATTAACATACTAATTCCTGTGTGCCGATCTACAGAAAAAAGAACGCGTTTAACAATACGCGGCTTTCTGAAGAGCCACTACACGACACGTGTGATTAACAACACGGGTCGTATCACGTTCAAGCCCACATTTTAAGATGCCTTTTTTTTGGGCAGCCATTGTACCGGAGCCACACGCGGCGTGAATCCGCATGTGCAGGGAATAGCCAGAGCAAACTTGTGCGCCTAACATACGATGCATGGTGCATCTTGAGCATGCATAAGGGTGCAATTAACCTTTTGTTAGAGTGCATGAATGCTAAGAGTTTGGTGTGTGAAGTACACGCAAATGGTAATTTTCAACTCTCTTTTCAGCACTAAAACTGCTCCGGATTCTGGACCTGAGAGTGCGCAGGCAGGAGGCCAGCACTCACCCCTTGAGATAAGTCTCTTTCTGGCTCTCAGCCCTTGTTGCGGTGTGAGGGGGGAATTGTGCATGCTGTGAATGTGCAAATGTTTCATTGTGTTACCCTATGTTCCCTTCCCTGTCCACCTCCCCTATCCTAGTCCTCTCACCAGTTCCCCTTGCTACGGAACCCATCCAACCAATGAGATCCTAACCCTCTTTCCCTGCCAGGGTCTCGGAGGCTTGTGTAAGTTTCAACTTGCAGGCACCTAGACCGTGGAGGGGTTGGTTGGTTCCTGCCACTCCTGAGCCTGGAAACTGAAGCTGTGACAGAAGCACAAGCCCAAGTGTCACAGGCCCCCGAGTGGTACGACCCAACCAGTCATGGAAGAACTCACAAAGGTTCTGCAGAACCTGGAGGCTGAGCTCGCTGCCACTAGGCAAGATTATGCAGTGTTGGCCACTCAGGTACGCAGTTTGTCCGCCCAAGCCTCCCCTCTTCCCGATGGGGCTTCAACACCAGCTCCAGTCCAAGTTCATGTAACTCCTGAACATGTGGTTCCCCTGGCTCCCCCGGAAAGGTATGGGGTGACTCGCAAAAATACCAAACCTTCATCACACAATGTAAACTCTTGACCAAACCTGCAGCATTCAGATCAACCCAGGCAAGAAAGGCCTTCGTTAAATCATATTTAATGGGGGAAGGCAGCGGCTTGGGCGAACCCATTAATACAAAGGGATGACGCAGTCTTGTATGATTGGGATGACTTCCAGACAGAGTTTGGAAAGATTTTCAATCACAGGGCGGCAGCAATGTGCAAGGATCGGGAATTGCTAAACCTATGCCAGGGAAATAAAGAACTGGTGACTTATGTCACTCAATTTAACTGGCTGGTTGCCGAGGCTGAATGGCCTCGAGAAAAGCAAATGTCCCTCTTTTATCAAGGATTGAGAGACGAGCTTAAAGACCTTATAGCTCAAGTTGATCCTCAGCCGCTCGATTGTCCGGCCATGATTGATTTGGCCTTGCGGTTAGATCACCGGCAGGCTGAGCGCCATGGGGACAAGAAACTTGGGGAATGACGGCCAATAGCACGGCTAGATCAGTTTTGTAGTCCACGTCCTACTGGTTCTGTAGAAAGAACGCCCAGAGATGAACCTATGCAAATAGGCTCGACCAAAGGTCCTCTGACCAAGGAGGAAAAAGAGCATCGACGTAAGGAGGGGCTCTGTTTGTATTGTGGCTCAGCAGGACATTTCGTAAAAGAATACTCTACGAAACCAAAGCCTCGGTGAAACGCTTCAGCTCGGCAATAGTAGGGGTGGTGCAGTCGGGTCAGGTGGCAGAAGTTACCCCAGCAGTGAAATTTGCTAATTTTGCTCCACACATTACCTTGGCAGGTACCCTAAGTTTTCTCGGTCAAAAGATTTCAGATGCCCTTCTTTTAGACTCAGGGGCCACAGGCAATTTTTTCGATATTACATATGTACGTAAATTGGGAGTACTTTTATGTCAGAAAACCTCTCCAGAGGTGGTAAGGGCAGTTGGTGGCACAGCGTTGAGTTCTGGACTCATTACACATTGTACCCATGTGTTGTCATTTTGCTGTCAACAAAGTCATGTGGAGGACATACAATTTGATCTAATTGCAGCACCACAATTTGGGATCATTCTAGGTTTACCCTGGTTTATTAAACATGATCCACAGGTGTACTGGTGTAAAGAGCAAGTCTCCCTGACCTCTTGCTTGGCACATTGTATTGTTCCGGGTGAGGACAAAGTGTCTACTCAGAACCCTGTGCCTAGTCTTTGTGCTGCAACTACCAGGGAGACGGATCTATGTACTCTGTCCTCTGTGTATTGTGAATACCGAGATGTGTTTAGCAAGCAAGCTGCGGAAACTCTGCCGCCTCATAGGCCATTTGACTACCAAATTGATTTAGAACCAGGGGCAGTTTTGCCATGCAGTCGAGTTTATCCCCTTACGGAAGCCGTAACCATTCATTTAAAAAATTACATTGATGCTAATTTGAAAAATTGATTTTTTAGGCCGTCTAATTCACCTGTCTCGTCCCCACTCTTCTTCATACCTAAAAAGACTGGGGACTTGAGAACTTGTATAGATTATCGCGGGGATAACCCGCCTTACCATCAAGAACCGATATCCTTTACCTTTGATACCCGTTTTGCTAGATCAAGTGTGCAACGCTACGGTATATACCAAGCTGGATCTCCGAGGGGCATATCACCTGGTGCGAGTGCGGGCTGGTGATGAGTGGAAGACGGCATTCAGAACCAAATTTGGCCTGTACGAGTACAAGGTGATGCCATTTGGTTTGTGCAATGCTCCCGCTGCTTTGCAGCACTTTATTGACGAGGTATTGCGAGGGTACTTGGATGTGTTCGCGGTAGTTTATATAGACGATATCCTAATATATTCCAGTAACATGCAGCAACATGTAAAGCACGTTAAGGCAGTACTTCAGCGGTTACGGGAACACCAATTATTTGCAAAAATAGAAAAAGCGTGAATTTCATCGCACTACTGTGGAATTCCTAGGATATTTCCTGACACCCTCTGGTGTCCAAATGGACCAACGAAAAGTACAGGCGGTTCTGGATTGGCCTGCTCCTACCACTGTGAAAGAGGTAGAGGCATTCTTAGGCTTTGCAAACTTTTATTGCCGGTTTGTAAAAAACTTTACGGAATTGGTTACGCCCATCACAACATTACTGAAAAAAGGTAAGACATACCAGTGGGATGCGGCTGCAGAACGAGGGTTTCAACGATTAAAACAAGCCTTCACCACAGCCACAGTTTTAAGGCATCCAGATTTAGCACTACCTTTTGTGATAGAAACCGATGCCTCCAGTTACGCCCTGGGAGCAGTCCTATCCCAACGGGATTTACAAACTGGGTTATTGCACCCAGTTGCGTACTATTCCCGAAATTACTCGCAGCTGAGACTAATTATACCATAACAGACCGGGAGTTGTTGGCGGTGAAAGCGGCTTTTGAGAAATGGGAGCATTACCTTCTGGGGGCCCAACACACAATAACTGTAATAACAGATCATCGGAACCTGCAGTTTATAAAAACCGTGTAAACTCTTAGTCCTCGACAGTTTTGCTGACTTTGACTTCTTCATAACCTATCGTCCCGGCTCAGATAACAGAAAGGCTGATCTTTTGTCTCGATACACTGAAAACGAGACTAAAGAAGCCAAGGAATCACGTCCGATAATACCCACTGCTCGTATTATCAGAATTGTAGGCCGAACCAACATCTTTGAAGATGTGCTTCAAGCTATGTCTACCCAAGAACTACGTGACTGGTGCTCTCGAGGTTCACAACACACCTTAGTAAACGGTCTCCCGTATCATGCTACTGCCTTGTATTTACCCATGGTGGCTCTCAGGGAAGAGGTTTTACAATGGTGCCATGAGCCCCTACAGCAGGGCACCCTGCGATAGCCAAGACTCAACAGAATGTGTCACGTCATTATTGGTGGCCTACCTTACACTGTGACGTACGGATATCTACGTAACCAAGTGTGGCACTTGTAGTAGACAAAAGGCCAGTCATCAAATGCCTGCTGGCTTACTGCAACTGTTGCCCACTCCGCCAACTCCTTGGCATACAGTTACTATGGATCTAATTGTAGATCTACCACCCATTCGAAAATACACTTCAATTTTAGTTGTGGTTGATTCATTAACCAAAATGGGTCATTTCATCCCTTGTAAGGGCGTCCCCACTGCTGGAGAACTGGCAGAGTTATTCCTGCAAAACATTGTATGACTACACGGATTGCCAATCCGGGTCGTTACAGACCGTGGGCTGCAATTTACCTCACGCTTCTGGCGAGCCTTCTGCCAATTAATCAGCATGGAAGTGAGTTTGTCATCAGGGTACCACCCGGAAACTGATGGGCAGACAGAGAAAGTGAACCAAGGACTAGAACAATATCTCCGTTGTTATACTACAACCTCCAAAGCATCTTGGGTGGAATACGTCAGGTTGGCCGAAATTGCCTACAATAACACGGTACACTGCTCCACCGAGTACACTCCATATTATGGAGTGTATGGCTATCATCCAAGGGTTCTGCCCACCATTATTAATCGACCCCAAATAAGCCTGCCTACATTATTAAGGTTTCATTCGCATGCGCATCAGGTTTGGTCATATATACAACAAAATTTAAAAATCGCCAAACATACCTATAAAGTCTACGCTGATAAAAAGAGACGTGACAGCCCCCAGTATAAACCTGGGGATCGGGTTTGGTTATCAACACGCAACATTCGACTGCCTGAGCCCCGTAAGTTACAAACCCGATTTTTTGGTCCGTTCACCATATCCACCGTGATCAATCCGGTGGCAGTGAGACCCAGTCTGCCTAGCCAAATGTAAATCTACCCTACCTTTCATGTTTCATTACTAAAACCTGCCCTCCCCAATATCCGTACGGAAAAGCCACCGCCCATTGTAGTACAAGGACACCCTGAGTATGAAGTACAAGCTATTTTGAATTCGCAACACTAAAAAGATGGGCTTTATTATCTCATAGATTGTGTAGGATACGGCCCTGAAGACCATTCCTGGGAGCCTGCTCAGAATGTTCATGCACCTAGATTGGTTAAAACATTCCATCGCAACTATCCAGCCAAACCTAAGCCCAGATCCTTCTGTGCGGGGGGGAGTACTGTCATGGAGCAGGGCAACAAACATGGTGTACCAGCTGCTGGAGGGGGTCATAGGATAATTATAGCCAGTACATTAAAGAAATATGCATTTACAGAAAGAATCCTGCCTTACAAAATGCTCCTATGTCCTTTTTGCAGGCGAAATAGCCTGCAGACTACAATTCCCAGGCACCCCCGGGCCCAGAACTACTTCATGAAGCCCACGTCGGGCGGGGCACGTGCGCGCGTGAGCGTAAGGACATAAAGAGCACGGGGCTTGTGCTCTAAAGCTCAACCAGAGAAGATGTGTTCTGCGGAGCTCCGAGCAAGGGGAAGCGCACGAGGGGCCATGCCCCAGACATCCTCCCGGGCCCCTCGGCACATACAGATAAGTACCGCTAGTATTAGGGATCCAAGGCTGACCCGGGGAAAGGCGTGCAGTGCTGTAGTGCATTCTAGAGAACCGACTGAACTCGCCAGCAGCTGCGACAAGGGGCACGCACAGGGCGCTCAGCCCAATGTTCCCACGTCCCCCTGCTGCAGCAAAAGCTAAGTCTGATTCCTTTGACCATCAGTGCCATAGTTTCTTCTAACCTGAACCACGCGCAGACTTCGGAAGCCCCGAAAGGGCCATGGCAGTGCATGTCATTAACATACTAATTCCGTGCCGATCTACAGAAAAAAGAACGTGTTTAACAATACGCGGCATTCTGAAGAGCCACTACGCGACACGTGTGATTAACAACACGGGTCGTATCACGATCAAGCCCACATTTTCAGAAGCCTTATTTTTGGGCAGCCATTGTAGCGGAGCCACGCGCGGCGTGAATCCGCCTGTGCAGGGAATAGCCAGAGCAAACTTGTGCGCCTAACATACCGTGCATGGTGCACCTTGAGCATGCATAAGGGTGCAATTAACCTTTTGTGAGAGTGCATGAATGCTAAAAAGTTTGGTGTGTGATGGAACACGCAAATGGTAATTCCCACTCTCTTTTCAGCACTAAAACTGCTCCGGGTTCTGGACCTGAGAGTGTGCAGGCAGGAGGCCAGCACTCACCCCTTGAGATAAGTCTCTTTCTGGCTCTCAGCCCTTGTTGTGGGGTGTGGGGGGGAATTGTGCATGCTGTGAATGTGCAAATGTTTCATTGTGTTACCCTATGTTCCCTTCCCTGTCCACCTCCCCTATCCTAGTCCTCTCACCGGTTACCCTTGATACAGAACCCATCCAACCAACGAGATCCTAACCCTCTTTCCCCACCAGGGTCTCGGAGGCTTGTGTAAGTTTTAACTTGCAGGCACATAGACCGTGGAGGGGTTGGTTGGTTCGTGCCACTCCTGTGCCTGGAAACTGAAGCCTTAACAGCTCACAGGTAGAGATAGATCCTTTGACACTTTCTAAGTGATGGTTTCTTCTTAAAACTCTCTTCCTCCACAATACAATTTAAAATGGCTGAAATGCAGGCATTTCTTGAATTTCAATATTGAACGTTTGTTTTCCATATTTTTCCACGGTTTTGAGGTAAGACATCCACTGCTCCAAACCCTTCCTTGAGATCGCCCCCTGTTTAGAGAGGCCTTCAGGACCCTCCCTTTGAACCCCTCTCAGGGGTCTCCTTCAATATGCTTTCTTCAGAGGGGGCATTTTTGATAGCTTTGACCTCAGGGTGCAGGCTAGCGAAAATTGGGGCACTGCTGTGCCATAAGCCCTTACTTTAGGTTCTCGAAGACAAAATGATCCTTGGTCTCCTTCCCACCTTTCATCTGAAGGTCATGTCAGATACCATAAGGCGGGTCTTCGCTTGCTCACAGATCATTAATGCTCCCGACTTCTTCTAGATGTGCCCAGGGTCTGGCAATTGGCATCCAGGTACCCAGCCCTGTAAACAGGTCGACTCCTTGCTTGAGTTTATGTAAGAATTAGTGCAGTTCAACTGGTGTGGGACTACACAAGACTTATCTCTTGGTATTAGGCAACCCACCTTACAAGTTGGTAGTGTGACTGAGCAGCCAGGCTTATCTTAAGAGGGGTAATGCGAGCTGTAGAGCTGTGCAATGAAATCAGCCAATACAAGTAGCCAAGTAAAGACTTACACACTTAAATTAATAATAAATAAATGTTTTATTTATACACACAGATATGTAAAGCATTTGTAACATTAATCTCAAGTTAAGATTCAGTTCAAAAAGTGAACAATAAAGCAGGTGAGTAATACATTCATATGTAACACATGTTCCAGCACCCATAGGTGATGTCATTTGAGGTCAGTATAGCATTTATATAGTATCACCTTTACAATATTGAGTTGTTTAAGGAAGGAAAGGTTAGGGTTAGATCAGAACAGACTGATAGGTTATAAGAGCAGTTAGATGCTCCCAAAGGGATGCAGGCAGCCTATTATCCCAGCATTAAAGTGTTCACCATTTAAAACCTTTAAGGGAACAATCAGTGCCAAAGCAAATAGGATCAGAAGGGGGCCTTTAGGGAGCCAGGACAGCCAAAGTCATTGGACAAAGTCAAGGTTCTGATGCTCTTCTTCGCAAAACGTTCTTAAATAGTCAGTGTTCCAAAGAGAAATCACAGCAACTCAAGAGGAGTCCCCTTTAGAAAGCACAAGCTGTAAGACCAATGCAGGTACGTTGAGTTTAACTTAGTGTAGGGTTAAATCCCGCTCCTAAAGATTGGAAGCACCCCAAATGCAAAATGATAATGTACCTTTGAAATGAAGAAGTTGTTCCAGCTGGATACCTTCACGATGTAATGCAGTAGACCCTTATTCCTGGTCCTTGGTCGCGGTGATGAAAGGGAGGAAGTCTGGTGTCCTCCTGTGACAGCACCCGAGAGAGGGACTCAGCAGCAATGCATTCCCATCAATTCAGTGGCTCTTTGTGGTTTTGCTCATTTTTATTAGCGCCAAAAAAGAACAAAAAGTTCTGGTTAGGATTTCCTTGATTCCTCGGTCCTGGACTCTGGTGAGGGGACTCTGGATGCAGATTTCTTGCTTCAATAGGGTCCTCTGGATGTCCACGAAGAAATGGCTGGATTCAGACTTTGGAAGATAATGCACTCACAGATGGTTGTGGTACCCCGGGTATTGGTCTTCTGCAGCCTTGGAAAGTCGCAGCAAGTTGGGGGTTGTGCCAAAATAGAGTTTGTCTCGAGTCTAGTTGGTCCCATCAGCCCAAGGAAGGAAGTCATCCTTTACGGGTCTTACCAGTCGATTCAAAACGGGATCAGCACAGCTGCAGGGCTTCACTGGGCCTTTGCAGTCCAGGAGGGTGCTGCTGGTATCTTCTCTCATCTTCTGCTTCAGATCTTGTCCTCCAGTCGTGGACCGTACTCTTAGTCCCCAAAACCTTGCTTTTTATGCAAGTTCCCATTCATTCACAGCCCCAGGCTGTCAATCACACAGTGGTGTGGCTGTCCTCCAGGACAGCCAGCCAGCCAATTGGAACTGGTTTCACTCAGGCACACCTAGAGACAAAGGACTGGGAAATGTAGGGACCATCCCTCACTTTCAGAATTCCAGACACACTGGAGCAGGGGCGGCATTCAGGGCTGTCGCCCGCCAAAGGCAAAACACACAAAGGACTCAAACCTGATGCAAACAACAGAGCAAAAGCCCAGAAGAAACCAACTAACAAGAAATGGTGAAAAAAAGAAGTCAAGGGCCATTTTGAGGAAACGGTCACCCTTGGATGCAGCACTGCAGCTGAGGAATCAGCCTGCAGATACATGTCACTAGGTAGTAAACAAAGAAACCACTTCCACCAGCCATTCAAGTTAGTAAGTGAAACAAAATGTTATATGAGGAATGGGTTACTATGTAACCCCCCAGCACTCCTCATAGGGTGGTGTGTGCTGGACCTATAAAGTAAAGGTATGTAAGATAGGGGTCATCTTACTATTCTTGGGAACACTAGTTCGCCCAAGAAAATGTAGTTAAACATTAATGGGACTGCACAAAAGGTGGTGTATGTCACATTGCGAAAGCAGATGCCTATGGAGTTTACCAGACTCCATAAAACAGTGTCGAACATAGAAAATCATAGTCAGGAAAATACATGAGGGAGTGAGAAAAAGGTCCCACTAACTGAGGAGTGAAAAATTAAAATGCCCATAGTCCAAAAACAGAGCTTTGAGTCTCTAAGGTTAAAGGGAATTGGCACAAAAATGAAAAATCTCCCTAACACTATACTTTTGAATCAGTAAGGATGGGTTGCAATCCCTCTCTTAGAATAGTCAGGTGGGTCAAGTTGCCCATCTTCACAGCTTAATCCACTTTAGAAACTCTTCTCCGCTCCTCGATTCAGGGCAGAATCAGCCGGGAGGTGGCAGTCTACTGAGAATAATCTGATGGGCATTCCATTCATGGCATTAGTCCGGCTGCAACCCGGTCAATCCCCACTGCTTTGATTAAACATTATATACCCCAGGTGGAGAGAGCTCTTCAGATTTTGGTTCAGCAATTCTCGCTTCTGTGCCCCACTGAACAGCTGCATTAATCTCACTGGGTGCGCAGCAAAATCTCTCGTGGTGTGTGATGATTCTCACTGCGATATTGCTTGGTGGGGCAGGCACATAAGTAAGGATTGTGTTAACACACGGCAGGGAGCATACACCTGGATTATCACGCTCGTTGTGCTGGCACAGCACGTGCAATGATGGAGGCCCACACAGAGGCCTGGTCTCAACTCTGTCTTTAATCAACAATGCCGTAACATCCCCCAGAGGCCTGCTGCCTCCCTACGTCACTTCCCCATATCTTGCCCCCACCCTGGTCCCACCCCCACATAATAAGGAGGACACCTCCTGCCTTCTTAAACAAACATATAAGTGTAAATGTCAACCCATTTCTTCGATGAGTCTTACAGGTTTAGTCTTGGCCCTGACGAACCATCCCTCGCGTGATGTCGCTGGACTTTGCTGTGGGGTGTCGAACCCCATGTCTCTCCCTCCTTCCTCTGACATCCCTCCATCACCCAAATATGGACCGTCCGATTCTCCCTGATATTCAATCTCTGTGGCTTCCTCCCACTCTTCCTCACGCTCATCCAGAGTTCCTCTGTACTACTTGAAATGGGATATGTTTTGGGTGATATCGCGCCTCTCAGCTTCTCTGGCTGAGATCATAGTGCCCTTTACTTGTGTGACCATGAGGGGTTCAGGTGTACACCTGGGATCTTCTTTTCTACCTTGCATCTGGCCTACCACCACCCTGTCTCCTACTTCGACTGTGGGTTCTCGAGTACCCCTCCTGTCATAGGCTGCCACCTTCATTTTCATCTTCTTCTTTGAGTCTTTCTCTCTGATTTCTTGGTCGGATGAATCCTCCTCATTATGTGGGGGCGGGACTAGGAATGGGGAAGTGATGTAGGGAGGCAGGAGGCCTCTGGGGATGTTCTGGTATTCTTGATTAATGACAGAGTTGAGACCAGACCTCTGTATGGGCCTCTCCCATTGCACGCGCTGCGCCAGCACAATGAGCCTAGTAATCTAGGCCCGCGCTCCATGCTAACATTGGCGATGAGAGGGCAGAGCCAGACATGCCGCAACATCAGAGGTTCTCAGGGCCTCCTGCGATGCTCGGCGCAGGAGCAGCCCGCGTCTGCCAACCCAGCCAGAGCAGTAGTGGTGAATGCGGAGATCAAAGGCTTTGCCCGCCGGACGGTTGTTGCAGTGGGAAGTATGTGCACGCATGCGCGAGTCTCGTTTGGGCTCACGCATGCGCGTTTGCATTAAACGCGAACCGAACGGCAGTTGCTGCCAGGACCTCAGAAGCACAAGATGCGTCTCCGCATATTCTTCCGTGTGAATGTGTATGCGTGTGTATGAGGCGGCCTGAGGCACCCGTCAGCGATAACATTGGCGACGAGGACGGCTGCTCGCAGGGGGATAACGATTGCACACGCGAGTGCAATCAATATTAATCCTTTCTCTGACGCAGCCCAAATCCGACGCTGAGACGGTCGTCGGTCATCTTGAATATGCCTGTGGCACAGTGGCAGCCCGCGAGGGTGCTTGTGCGCTGCCCACGGGCTGGCAAATTAACAATTTTTGGAGCTTCCATGGTTCTCCAAGGAGGAGAGCCATGATCTTGGCCTGTGGGGCCCAATTCTGCAAAACAGTGGTGAACAGCCAGCATTCAATGCCTGAAGGCCCAGCCTGAGGGGGTCACTGAAGTCACTGAAGGAAGAACCTGCAGTGCACACTGACAAGACATCCAGGTCAGTGGCTGACAGTGAAGGGGCAACTCAGAAGATCAGGTTTGCGGCCTCAGCCACGTGGGTGAGATGCCTGTGCGACCTGCGAAAATGAGTGACCCTGATGAGAAGCCTGCAGTACCTGCGTGAGGGGCACGTCGCCAGCATGGCACTCTGGCACCCATGCCTGAGTTCAACACTCCAGGCCCACCCTCGAAGTTAGGGGCCAAATGGCTCGTATGGATTAAGAAACTGGACATGTTCTTCAGGGCAACTGGGAAAGACGACGACGACGCCAAGGTTGCCACACTTTTGTACTCAGCAGGAACTGAGGTGCTACGTATCTATGTGTCACTAAACATACAGGTGGTAACGTATACCGCCGTCAAGACTGCCCTACAGAACCACTTCATTCCGCTGTCAAATGTGGTCTTTGATAGGTTCGTGATGTGTGGGGAAAAGCAACACAATGATGAGTCCCTGGACCAGTTCTGTGCACGGCTGCGCCAATTAGCAAGCACGTGCAGGTGGGACAATGAGGAGGTGATGATCAGGACCAGCTGATAGAAGGGTGCAGCTCGAGTAAGTTACGGAGGAAAATCCTGCGGGAACCAGGGATGACTTTAGTGCAGATATTGGATAATGACAAGATATACGAGCTAGCAGAAAGCAGGGGAGCAAAAATGGATGCTGCAGTACACCTGAGCAAGGGGGAGGATGCATTCGCCATAGGGAAATCCACCCCGTCGAAGGCCCGCTGGAGCCAGAAACGCCAGGATACGTCTCCTGCCCAGGGATCCCCAGGGGTGTGCCAATATTGCGGTATGATCTGCCGCACCCTGAAGACTGCTGTGCGAAGTCAAGGGTATGTGGGAGGTGCAATACACTAGGCTACTACGCAAGAATGTGCCGAGCTACAGCTCCAGTGACGACACAAAGAGGTCCTTTGAGGGCGAGTGGGAGCAACTTCAGGAGGCCGCGGAGCATAGCCACACTAGAGCAAGACACACAGAGACTAAATATTGCTGAGGAGCAAGAAGATGATGAAGAAATCTTCTTCATATCGAATATCGCCACGGGAGCCAAGAAAAGGGGGCAACCCACCTGTGTAGTGGATATTAAGGGCACCCCTATAACAGTCCTCAAAGACACAGGGGCATCTGTGTGTTTTTCTGGCCACGGAGCACTACATGGCCATCCCGGGCCCACCACAGCTGGACCAGTCAAAAGCTAGAATTTACACGTTCGGAGGCGACACGCCCCTGCCAATTCATGGGGTGTTCGTCACACCTGTTACACACGGCCCCAATGCAATCAAGGCTCATTTTTATGAAACTGATGTCAGTCCCCACTCTCTCTTAAGCTGTGCAGCATCAGAGGCCCTCACCATCGTCCACTTTACACTGGCAGTATATCAGGCGGACATTGAACAACCCCTGAGGAGGTTTAAGAACATTTTTCAAGGGGTGGGCAAACTCAAAGCGGCACCGGTTCGCCTGCACATTGACGAGACTATAAGACCTACAGCACTCAAACACAGGAGGATACCCTTTCACCTCAGACTGCAAGTGGAAAAAGAACTGCTGACTTTAATTGAGATGGACATCATCGAGAAAGTTGAAGGGCCCACGCCCTGGGTATCACCAATCATGGTAGCACCCAAACCCAAGCAACCAGGTGCAGTCCACATCTGTGTGGACATGCGGCTGCCCAATGCGGCTATAAAGAGAGAGCGCCAATGTTGGACGATATCGTAAGTGAGTTGCAGGGGGCCAACGTTTTTTCAAAATTAGACCTACGGTCTGGGTAGCATCAGCTCGAGCTTCACCCGGAGTCGCGCTACATAATGACTTTCACGACCGACGAAGGGCTCTATCAATTCAAGCGACTCAGTTTTGGCCTGTCCTCTGCCGCCGAAGTGTTTCAGAACACGATTATGGGTGCGCTGGCGGTCCTACGTGGGGTGCTCAACATGAGCAACGACATTTTGGTGTTTGCGTCGTCGGAGATGGAGCACATGAAGCGGCTGGAACTGACACTGCAGAGACTGAAAGAGCTAGGCCTGATGCTACACCTCAGCAAGTGTAAACTCGTTAGGGATCGCATAGAATTTTTCGGGTTCATTTTTCATGCTCGGGGTATCTCAAGCCGCGGCACCATAGTCGCCGGCAGAAGTGCGCAGCTTCCTCGGAATGGTGAACTACTGTGGCCGCTTTATAAAAGGACTGGCGTCACTCTCGGAACCCCTCCATGCTCTAACAAAGAATGAAGTGCCGTGGATGTGGGATAAAAAGGAGCAAGAAGCATTTCATGGCATCAAGAAGGCACTATCTGATCAGGACACCATGTCATACTTCGATCCCATGGTCCAGTCTGAAATCGTAGTGGATGCCAGCCCTGTAGGATTGGGAGCTGTACTGATGGAAGCGGGCACACAAGGAAGCATGCGCCCCATCGCATATGCAAGCAAGGCACTGTCAGAGACAGAAAGGAGCTATTCCCAAATCGAGAGACAGGTGCTTGCGATCTTGTGGGGCTGCCGGCATTTCCGTCTCTACATCCTGGGAAAGCCGGTGGCCGTGGTCACCAATCACAAACCACTGATCCCTATCATGGCCGGGGGCTCATCCAAACCTCCACCACGCATTGAACGCTGGATGCTGTCACTCATAGAATATGGGATGAAACTACTGTACAGGCCCGGGACTAACAACCCCACAGACTACCTGTCCCGCCACCCAAACAGTAAACGGGAGCAAGGTCAAGGGGAGATTGTAGCATGCCAGGAGATCATAAATAACATTGTGGAAGTAGCCATGCCGGTGGCACTGTCAAGAGAGGTCTTTGCCAGGGCGTCCAGCGAAGATGAAATCTTCAAGGTAATCCAGTCAGCCATTTGGAGTGGAGTGTGGAAGGAGGTCCTGAACAACAACGCAAGAAGGGAGGCTAGAGCCCAGAGGGATCTGCAGGCGCTGTGGAAGGTGAGAGACAAACTCTCGATATCAGAAGAAGGCCTACTCCTACGAGGCAGACAGATAGTAATTCCCCGTGCACTGGTTCCAACTGGCGCATACAGGTCATCAAGGATCTGTGAAAACAAAGGCGAGACTGAGACCAAAGGTGTGGTTTCCCGACCTTGAAGACCAGGTGGAAGATATTTACCGTATCAGGCCGCAAGCCCGACAGAAAGGGCACCTCCCATAAAATCCATGGACAGGAGCAAACTCCCCTGGGGGACAGTGCACGCAGACTTTGGCTCAACAGGCAGAGGGATGTATTTCTTGGCTGTTGTAGACCAGTGGTCGAGGTACCCCGAAGTAGAGCTGGTGGACTCCACTGCATGTGATCACACCATTCTGGCCGTCGAGAAAATGTTTGCGTCCCATGGGTTCCCGACCATCCTGTGCTCAGACAATGGGCCCCTGTTCATGGGGAACCAGTTTGCAAAATACCTGCAGGAGAGGGGGATACAACACAGGAAGGTAACACCATTATGGCCCAGAGCGAACGGGGAAGCAGAGCGATTTATGAGGACATTGAACTAAATATTTTGCATCTCGGCGAATGGAGGGGCGAGCTGAGAAGAAACCTGTTTGAGTTCCTACGAGAATATAGGACCACTCCACACCAATCGACGGGAGTTTCCCCAGCTGAAGCCCTGTTTGGACACTGCCCAAGAGGGCTAATTCCTGAAATGGAGGGAGAAGCTCCAGGTGTGATCGACGACGCCAGGGTCCGGCAGGAAAGAGCGGCCAGGAGTGAGAAGGAGAGTGAGAGGAGAGGCCTACAGGAAAAAGAGGTAATGGTGGGTGACACTGTGCTGGTCAAGAACCGCCACCCAGAGGGGAAACTGTCCCTGACATATGAGCCACAACCCTGGACAGTCACTCATGTGAAAGGAGCGATGATCACCGCGGCCAGCGAAAGGGGAACAGTAACCCGAAACAAATCCTTCTTCAAGAAAGTAGATTTGAGTCCCATGGAAAGGTCACTGGATGAGACAGCAAGAGCAGAAGCAAGCGGAGGCATCCCGAGGCCGACATGCAGGCGGAACCCCCACCAAATGAAGACGCACCACTGCCGACCTATGGGAGCAGCAGCCGGTACCCGACGAGACAGTGGAGACAGCCCCCAGTGTGATTCAAGGACTACATTATGGACTCAGGAGACTGAGCCGGTAGCACACTGAAGTGAACGATTCATGTTAGTCCTGTTTAATTTACATGTGGTTAATTGTTTCTGTTTAAAGAAAAGGAGGGATGTTGCAGTGGGAAGTATGAGGACGCATGCACAATCCTCGTTTGGGCTCACGCATGCGCGTTTGTAATAAACGCGTCCCGAACGGCAGTTGCCACCAGGACCTCAGAAGCACAAGACGCGTCTCTGTGTATTTATTTATTTATTTTATTTATATTTATATTTATTTTATTTGAATTAATAAAGCGCCTAGCGGCCCGGAGGCATCGTGGCACTGTTACGGCAAGTTACTTAGTACAATACGACAGGTAATGCATAGGTAGTGAAGAAGTTGGTGTCTGTTCAGTGACAGTGTAGAGAAAGAGTTCCAAGGGTTACAGTGGAACAGGGTGTAGAAAGTACATTTGTAATAGGTGTTAGTTAAATAACTTTGTTTTTAGCAGTTTTCTGAACACTGTGAGAGATTCTTTGCTTCTTAAGTTGAGAGGTAGTGCGTTCCAGGCTATTGGGGCTAATACTTCAAAGCTGGTGCCGCCAGCTTTAGCTCTGTTGAACGCTGGGACCGATAGTAGGTGGGAGTATTGGTCACATTTAGGTCTGTGGGCTGTAGTCTGGTGTATTCTGTCTACTAGGTAGGCTGGGGCGGTCTTTGCAAGGCACTTGTGTATGATGGTGAGGGCTTTGAATGTTATGCGTTCTCTGATTGGGAGCCAGTGGGCGTCCTTTCTTGCCTGGGAGATGTGCTCTCTCTTGGGGATGCTGAGGGCAGCTCTGAGGGCGTTGTTTTGTGCAATCTGTAGTCTGTTAATCTTATTGGCAGAAGTGCCTATGAGAAGGATGTTACAGTAGTCAAGTTTTGCTCCAATTGTGGCTCTCGCAATGTTAAGGAGATTGCTTGTAGAAAGGTGGGGTTTTACTGCATTTATAATTTTTCTGGTGAGGGCAGCGGCGGATGAGATGGCGCTGACTTGCCAGTCCATAGTTAGGGTAGAGTCGAGGTAAACCCCAAGGGTATTCACTGGTGTGGAGGCTGTAATGGTAGTATTCTCAATAATGAATGAATTATACTTTGCATTCAGTTTTTTTAGGGCTTCTTTGGGGCCTACTAGCAGGATGTCCGTTTTTTCCCCGTTTAAGCAGAGCCCATTGGCTGCCATCCAAGCCTGGATGCGTGCATATGTTAGCTGCAGGGTGTGGAGGTATTGTTCGTAGTTTCCTGTTAAGGGAGAAGAATTTGTGTGTCATCAGCATAGTTTGTGAAAGCTATGCTGAAGTCTTCTAGGTCTCTGAAAAGTGGGAGGGTAGAGAGGTTGTAAAGGGTGGGGGCTGTACAGGATCCTTGTGGTACTCCGCATTCAATCGGAGTTGGAGAAGCTGAGGCTTGGTCCAAAAAAACCTGCATAGCTCGGCCCTCCAAGAAGGAGTATTCTTCCGTGTGAGTGTGTATGCGTGTGTATGAGGCGGCATGAGGCACCAGACAGCGATAACAGCGGTGATACCAGCATCTCGATTTCCCTCCCGAGCAGCAGCAGTGAGCTGCATTGTCCTAGGGGGCATGCACGAGACACAATGCAACGTGCATCTGGCAGCTGGGGACAACGTGACAGAGACACACAGTGCACGTGCATTCTGCATTCTCACAGCACTTTTAACTGGCCAGTGCTACAGAGGTGAGGATGGGGACGAAGGGGAGCCCCACATGGTCCTAGAGATTCAGGACTCCTCACGTTCCACAAAACAATCAAGTTAAGACGTGTCTCTCGCTCTCACGCTGTCGATTCTTCCATGGTCACTACTTGCTGAGAGCTTGACCAGCCTGCGATCACTGGTTTGGGATATAGCTCAGTGGTAGAGCATTTGACTGCAAATCAAGCATTCCCTGATTCAAATCTGGTGGTCCCCTTTTAATTTTCTTTCATTTTAATAACAAATATTTCTTTAGTTATAAAGATCTGTCTTCGTTTTCTGAGCACAGATGGCATCAGTGAACATTTGCAACGCTATTAGATGCATTGTAAAAAATCTTCCGGTTTCATTTTAGCACCTTTCTGACAGTGGCAGTTTAGTGTTTCAGCTCCACTGTGGATGCCTGCCCCTTGAGATCATGAACATTCTTATTCAATGTACCCAAGGGTGCTACACACTGTCCAGCCATCACGCCCCCACACCTGTAAGCAAAGGGGGGCCCATTCATATTGAAATGGACCCCAGGAACAAATGTTGACCCGGGCACTATGAGCAAGCACTAAAGGAGCTCTTAGTTATGCATAAGTGCCTGCTTGTCGGCAAGGGGGAGGAGGGCGTGTGTGTTGTGGCATTTCAAGAGATCCGGAAGGTGTCACCAGAACAAGGTAGGGCTGCCAGCTCTTTGACCTTCATATAAGTGCTAAATCCGGCTGACGTGTCTCCCCCTCTCACGCCTTCATGTGCCATTTATTCTTCCAACATCACTTCCGTTTAGTGCTTGACCAGCGCAGAATAAATGGTTCCCAGAGGATTAGGGACACGATCGTCAGCACGGGGATATAGCTCAGTGGTAGAGCATTTGACTGCAGATCAAGAGGTCCTGGTTCAAATCCGGGTGTCCCCTTCACCTTTTTATTTAAATAATATGTCTTCCTTTTCCAAGCACAGCTGCCATCAGTGAGCATTCGCTGCGCTTTAAGATACATGTTGTACACATGCTTTCAGGTATTCCAAACATATATTTATTTACGGGTCAAACTTCCTTAATTCGAAAGCACATATCACACCTACCTTTGCTTATTATTGATGATTTTGGAAATTCCCCTATTCCCAGGTGCCATTGGTGCATCTTACATCTCAACTTTCAGAAGGATTTAAAAAAAAGGCGCAGGAGTTAGAGTCAGTCCGAAACAAATAACACCTCTGCAAGAGTCACCCAACCTGATGCGCTACCTCTGCAGCTTTCTGCTTCAGGACTCATCATTCCCTGATCCTCTGCAAGAGTCGCACAACCTGATGGCTACCTCTGCAGCTTTCTGCTTCAGGACTCATCATTCCCTGATCCCCTGCAAGAGTCACCCAACCTGATGGCTACCTCTGCAGCTTTCTGCTTCAGGATTTATCATTCCCTGATCCTCTGCAAGAGTCGCACAACCGATACGCTGCCTCCGTAGTATCCTGTGTCAGGACTCATCATCCCCTGATCCTCTGCAAGAGTCACCCAACCTGATGCGCTACCTCCGTAGTATCCTGCGTCAGGACTCATCATTCCCTGATCCCTGATACTGTAAACACGCTGAATTCACAACACTGCAGTTCACAAACATAGTGTTTCATCTCCAGTAACACTGGCATTTCCCATTAAGGAGGTTCAGTGAAAGCTGAAAGGCTCTTCACTGGTAGCATCGGGGAGGCGGTCGCCCCAACAGCACAAACATTCACCAGGTGATGCCATGGGAGGGCACGGGGGTGGCGCACGCACTGCATAGTCTTGCGTTAATCAGACTTAGCTTTCTACCAAGAATAATAAGTGATGGACGGGAAGTTTTACATTTATTATAACCATCTCTATTTTAGCCCACCTGCAGCAATCCAGAAGTGGGGTCAACGCTTTGCAAACCCGTTTTGGGGCACTTCAAAAATGGGAATTGTGTAACCACTGCGCGGAGCACAAGTAACCTCAGACTTTTAAGTCCTTGCAGGACATAATGCAACTGAAGTCTGAGCAGAAACTCTCGTGTTCAGAGAGACAAAGTGAAATCAGGAAATGATGGAAGAGGGGTGAGGTGTCACTCTGTAGGAACTTTCCATACTACTGCATGAATGTCAGGCTGCCCCCAGCTGCTGGTCCTCAATGCTCGCTGAATAGATGCTTAGAATATAATCTGCAAGCCACGCCAGCTGATTGAAGCCCCTCCAGCAGAACTCGGTGTGTTTCCCGCTAAATTTGCAAATCATTTAATCCCCCAGAGGCGGATAAAATGCGTGTCATTAAGTTGCTTCTTTCCGGAATGTCTGGGGAGGGCAAGCAGCAAGCAGAACTGCTGATGGCCCTAAGCACTAGCGGGTTAGTAAGTTTTAAACTAGTTTTCTGTGCATGGGGGGTCACCTTATAGTTCTCCCATATTGGGGGGCTGCGTCTCAGTCCTAAAGAGGACCCTTGCCTGGGCCGTAAGAAACACCACAGGACAGGGCAATCGGCCGCAAATAAGTAAGGGTGAACTGGGGGACGGGTCATGTGTCTGGGTCAGGGATGGACTGGGAACCAAAAGAGGCCCATATTCAAAGTGGCCCCATATTACATATTTTCAGCAAGCCCATCCCTTTTACTATGGGAACATTTGAAAATACCACTCAAAACAGGCCTAAGATGCAGAGGCCTAACGGGAAATCTCCAGAGTTCCCCATAGGCCAGTCCAGCCCTGGTCTGGGTGTCCTATGCCACCCCCTTTTAGTCAGGACATATCAATGCTTTCTGCTCCTCCATCCTGTAAACGTCCAAATAGTGTGGAGGAAGGGGGAGTAGGGACTTACTCAGTGAAAGGGTTGTGTGTTTACACTAAGGGTTTTTGTCAACAGTTTAACCAGCTTCAAATTTGAAAATAATCTTCATGAATAGAAGAATTACTATGCTTTTATTGTACCCTTAGTCTAAGTGACTTAGCTCCTGAAGAATGTTACCCACTCATGTCGAGAACTGAAACATATTGAGTCGCGTTTTCTAGTATTGATCAAACTAGAAACTCATGTGAATCATTTAACAAAATCTGTAAACAACAAAAACTATTCAATGACCCTGATATTGTTATGCAATTAATATAATTTATTGACGGCTCTGTTTCCTATTACTAAGGACAAACTGTCACAAGACTATTGCTTTTTATGATAGATTTTATTATGTATGCACTTTACTGTTAAAATTGATGTTATTACTGTGTTTAATCACAATTCTCGAAATAAAATTCGTTATATTTTTGGAAAACTATTGCTTTCAATGTCACACTGTTGCAATATCTAACTACCTTTTGATAATTTGCTGAATCTCCCCCAGAATAAGGTAGGAACTTCACTATACAGTGAGATTCTGGGTGTTCCCCTACCATTTGAGTGTACACTAAGGGTATGCCCAGGATTTGGAAGGAAAGCTTTCAGGGGTCTCTGAGTGAGGCTCGAGGTGTTTGGCAAATTCTGGCTTCTTAGCTCAGGGTCTGTAAAGCTGTGCAGTAGTTCTTATTGTATTGCCTGTAATAAGCACAGGAGTGCAGGAACCAGAGTGCAGTGTAATGTGAGCATTAAGGCCAGGACTGGCCGGTGCTATCACACTTTACACGGGCCAAGAAGGCACCTCTAGCCTCTCCCCTGCCCTTAGTTATGCTTTGCGGCATTTTACTACTAAGCAGAATGTGACTGTATGTTGCATTCCCACAAACATGCGATTAGTTATGGGAGTAAATGGTGGTTATCATTTTCTGGAAAATGGTTTTACTTTATAACTGGGTCCAACCTTCTAGAGATGTTATAATACAGTCTTAGCAAAAACCGACACAAGATCTTGGAAAGATGATTTATTTTATTATACATTTGTAAGCCCCCATTGGAGCGAAATGCACTGTACTAATGCAAGTGGGGGTTTCACCTGGAGGTATCATTACACTACTCCTCTCCCACCTGGCTGCTAATGGGCGGAGAGTTGAGCACATCTCGCCAAAATAAATTATTGGAAAGAGCAAACAAAAGGTATCTGCGGCCCGCCCCGGGGTGATATTCTTGAGCGGCGTGAAAACCTTCACACCCAGCCCTCAGAGTCGGGACCACTGTCCACAGGTGCAAAGTGAAGTTTCTGCCCTGGTTTCTAAGGAACTTCAGCAGTAGGTACCCCTTTGAACTCAGTGCATATAAATACAGCTGCAAACAGGCCCGGCTGAAGTTGTGGTGGGTCCCATTTCAACATCATGGTTGGGGACCCCCCCTTTCTTAGAGTTGAAGACTGGCACCCTTTGGGTGCAAACACTATAACACAGACAAATGATCCAGTGGTTAATAGCTGCCAATTATCATTAGACGGCCAGCCAGCAGGGAGCTGAAACACTAAATGCCCACCGAAAAGCTCTAAAAACCTTCTTTGTCAGTAAATTGCTGATGTGGTATTACCAGTGCTAAAAGGCAACAACGTGATAATATTTTTGTATGCCCTGAGGGAAGTAATGGCCAGAAGGGCTCCAGCAAACGCAGCTTGAAAGGCGCCAGAACGAAAGGAATATCTAAAGGAACTTATCAGCATGTTATAAGACTGCTGACTGGCAACATCGGGCAGTTGATGAGGGCCCCCTAAGGCTCAAGGCCCCATCCATACCAGCGCTCGATTATCTGCTCCGAACACGGCGCATAGCCCTTAGGAAAGTATAATGAATGTAAGATATCACATTAAGGCTGTAACAGTTTTAGAACAGGCCACACTCCAGCCAGGGACTTCCTGCACTGACAATGAATGTGGCGCACAATAAAAACTGCTTTTTATTTTTATTTGAACCCGGGGTTCTTTGTTGAGCAGGCCTCCAACCTGTCTCACACCCACCTTAACAAACACCCCATGTCACAATGGAGCAGTAACCAAGCCGGTGGATAACAACAAGATATTTATGAATTTTATGGTTCAATAAAAGATCAGAGCAAAATCCAATAATTGGGCAGCAACCAACAGTTTGGCAATACAAATGCAAAGATTCACCCAATGCAGTTAATTGAAACTCCTAACAAAATGTACAGAAATCTTTAAAAGCAAACATAAGCAAATCGTTTAAAAAAAGAAAACAGATAGCACTCCGGTTATGCACTCCCCCTGCAACTCTCACCCCCAAACTCCAACTAACTAAAATCTTTGTGGATGGAAGGCAGTGGCAAGGAGCCAGAATGAAGAGGGAAATAGCAGATTTTTTATTTAGTCTACCACCCCTAGATGGGTACCAGAAAAAAATGGAAAACCTTATTTTGGAGCAAAATGGCATAATCGGTTTACACTTGTTATTTGTGCAGTAGTTTACAAATGCGATGGGATAGATAGGACAGAAATGTGTGTGTCTGCACTTAAGAGATAAGGAAGCTTAGAGATACTAAACAAGGCACCAAGGCAATGTGAACACAGGTAAGAAAATCGATTTTGGACAAAAGACAGAATGCAAAAGAAAACACACACAGCAGAATGGCATTACTTTTCCACACATAACTTGTGATGAAAGGCAGCCACAGAGAAGGGCTGAACTGTCAAAATCGGAAATCGGTTTTTAGGAGAAGAAACACAGACACATAACAGATAGGATTCTGATAGAAAGGAGTTATTCTTAATGGATTGCAGTTGGGTTTTTTCTGTGGGATGAATGCAAATCAGAATGGGGAGGAAAGCACAATACACAGGCAAATTCGTTTTTTGTTAAACAAACCCTATTTCATTAGAGACTATGTTTTAATGACTAGAGTTAGTAAAAACAAATTGTTTATTTTCGAATGGCAACAATAATAAATGTGAATTTTCAATGGGGAAATTAATTGATTTACTTCAAATGATACTAGTGATTTACAGAAACAACAGAAAGAGTTATACAATGAATACGCTCACAGACATATAACACAGATTCTTCTATGTAAAAGGTGAACAGATGATACTGGCAATTTGGGATTTGACTGGGATTTCAATGGGACTTGAAAGGGTCAAAAGAGCGGGACATGCAGTTTGGGGACTGGGAGAAGTGGTATTTACAATGTAAGCTTGAGTTTGGGAATCTGGGCAGCCAGTGAGGTGTCTGGACAGCGAGGCCAAGGGATCCGGTCACTGGGACAGCTGGGCTCTCCTGGATGGGATCAACTGGGCAAGGGACCTGGTCACTGGGCTCTCCTGAATGGGATCAGCCTGGCCACTGGACCTAGTAACTGGGCTCTCCTGAATGGGATCAGCCTGGCCACTGGATCTAGTAACTGGGCTCTCCTAGATGGGATCAGCTGCCGTTTCTCCTTTCTCCCTGGATTTTTGTATATGCCTGGCACTGGATGGGTGGTTCTGTCTGGATGCATGGATCTCTGCTTTCCTGGATCTTGAATGGATTTCAATGGCTTGTCCTTGTGTTTCTCTGTCTCCCCCTCATATAGCCAAAGTGACATCATGGATATTACAATCTTGCGGGAAGTACTCTGGAATTCTTCCTATCCTGGGATAGAAGAGGCTACTGGTCCTCCCTCCTCCCTCGGGGCCGACTGGTTCAGGAGAAATTACATCATTTATGTGTGGGATTTATGAAATTTCTTTGTCTCACAAGGATACTTTTCATCAAAACTGAGTTATGGAGCACAACTTCAAATACATACTAGTCACCATCATAAGAAGCAGAAATATGGATTCCATAAGTCACAGGAAATTGAGCATTCTGATTTTCGCCTCTGTGCAAAGTCACATCGCCTTTTGGCACACCTTTGCCATTTTTCTGAGAAGATTAATATTTAAAATTCTGCAAATTGCTACACTTATGCCCATGAACATTTTGCATCTTTTCACCAAGTTTCATGTCTGTGCCTTTTATAATTCACCCCTCACGTGCTAGAAACATGACCTTGGTCTCTTTCTATTTGTCTAAAAATTCCATGAAAAACTGTCATAATATAACATCACTGCTTATTCAGGGTGCTGAGAAACATGTTTTAGTCTACAAAAGTTCTTTAAAGTCAATGGGGTGAATTTGACCCCGTGTGGGCGGTCCTGCAATCCCCCACAGCCAAATTGTCTCCTACTGGGTCAGACTGCACAAAGGACTTTTATGATGCCCTTTGAAGCTCTGCAGCTTGTCCCGGGAATGGGTGCAGGAGGAAATCGCACCTCTCAGTGAAATACTAGTTCCACTTGGGTCCTTTGTCTCTTTCTGCAGGGATGCCGGACAGTCTAGCGAGGCAGTGAATTTTCACACTCTTGGGCCTTTCAGGTGTGCTTGTGGGCCGGTTTACTTATAGATGCAACTTTTCCCATGGGAGGCAGGGCCTCTTTGAAGTCAGTGCCTGGGCCAAAAATCAGTTCTGCTGGTTTCTGATTTTATTTCAAAGGATATCAAGAGGGTAATTAATAGAAATCAGTGCACAAGTGTGCATCAAAACCCATTTCAGCGCACAGCGTATTCATGGATTTCAACATCCATAAACAGCCGTGGCGCAGAGTAGAGCAGCGACCCTACAGCAGCGCCAGTTACGCTCCCAGCCGCGCCCCATGCGTGATGAACAGCGCACAAATCCAGTACTTGGCGCAAAGGCCAGTGGACCAGCATACAGCACCCCAACCACGAAAACGTGTGTAAACTCCCCGCGCATGCCCCTTAATACACATACCACGCTCGCGCCAGCGCAAACGCATGTAAAACTCCACAAGCACCCCTCTTACTACACTTACCCCGCTCATGCCAGCGAAAACACGTGTAAAACTCCCCTCGCACCCCTCTGAATACACGAACACCCGTCGCGCCAGCGAAAACACATGTAAAACTCCCCGCGCACGAACCCGGTAAATTGAGTAGAAAAAGCAACCCCTTGTGGCGTGGGCGGCCTGTGGGCCATGCCCAGGGTGGATGGGGTGCCTGTGTGTATTTGGGGGGTGCGCGGGAAGTTTCACACACGATAGGCCCAGTGCAAGCGGGGTACGTGTATTTGGGGGGTGCGCAGGAAGTTTCACACGCGATAGGCCCTGTGTGAGCGGGGTACATGTATTTGGGGGGTGCGCGGGAAGTATCACACGCCATAGGCCCTGTGCGAGCGGGATACGTGTATTTGGGGGGTGCGCTGGAAGTATCACACGTGATTGGCCCTGTGCGAGCAGGGTACGTGTATATGGGGGGTGCGTGGGAATTTTCAGACGCGATAGGCCCTGTGCGAGCAGGGTACGTGTATTTGGGGGATGCGCGGTAAGTTTCACACACGATATGCCCTGTGCGAGTGGGGTACGTGTATTTGGGGGGTTCGCGGGATGTTTCACACGCGATAGGCCCTTTGCGAGCGGGGAACATGTATTACTGGGGTGCGCAGGGACTTTTACATGCGTTTTCACTAGCGCGAGTGGGATAGAGAGGGGTGCGCAGAATGTTCCACACGCATTTCAGCAGTGAGGGCCCATCCCTGGTGTGTCCCTAACTCCCTCCCCATGCCCTGCAGGCAACCCACACTACAGGAAAGCACCCTACACCCCTGGGCATGCCCCGCAGGCAGCCCATCACCCCTGGCATGTCACCATGCACCTGGGAGCCTTGACACATGTCCCCAGCCCACCCACCATTGACGGGTACCTGCCAGCAGGCCCCAACTCATGTCCCCCGACCCCCACCACCAGTGACCTGCCAGCAGGCCCTGACATATGTCCCCCCAACCCCACCCCCAGTGACGGGTACCTGCCAGCAGGCCCCGATACGTGGCTCACCAAACACCATGTTCTCTCAAAACAGACCCATGGGCCTAATGCCTACACAAATCCCCCTGCCCCCAGTCCAAGCATGCAAGCATCCACTGCCCCCACTCACAAATTACACATGCAAGCCTCAAAAGAACCACCATGGTCATGCATACATGTACAACAGAGGCACAAAGTGGCAACACATGAGAGAGGCAATGCTCATTGAGCAATGCCCATAAACAATGAGAGCACACAACACCAATAATGAAGAAATATGATGTGTATTAAAATACTTAATTAAAAAACAGAAAGAAGAATCAAACTAGTAAATGAAGAAAAGACAAAATCCAAAAATGGTGATGAAACCAATGTAAACCAAAAAAACACAAGAGGAAAAAAGGGAAGTGGTCCATTTCAAATGTCCAAATAAAGTACTTGAATAAATAAAAAAAAAAAACATTGATCCATGGTGATGACAGAATAACCAAAGTATGTAAAAGTCTTGAATTATATACACTGAAAGTCTGAAGGGTCCATGATGGCCAAACATCATGGACCCTTCAAAACCTACCACCGTGTCTGTGATGGTTGAGCTAAAACATGGCGCTGGTGCGCAGTGCATTCTGGGGGTACTCAGAGCCATAATGGATATTTATCCATGTCTCAGTTGAAAGCTACACTTGCTTTGCGAAACAACATGTTTTCAACGTTATTCGCTGATGGGCTTGGAATGCAGGCCTTCTCAGCCAAGGACACGGCGCTGGGAAAGCTAAGATCCGCAGGTGCCGGCTGGTACCTGATAGCGAAGTTTGTTTTGGTTTGCTATGCCTGCGCCAAGGTTTTGAGATGAGTTATGGAATTGTTTTCCGGGGCGTTTAGGAGAGGGAAGCGCTTTGCTCCTTGAGGTTACTGTCGGTTGCCCCAGCTGGCAACCAAAGGTCACCCATCAATGTGCAAGCGCATTGCCAGAAGGTTCGAGAAGTTGTCACCCCTTGTTGAGGAGGGCATATATGCGGAAACCCCTCAACGGTCAGACGGGATAAGCACAAAGACCTCAGTCGGAGGGGGGATGCTTCGGTCCGACATACCTGTGGGCTGTTGTGCTCCCGGCCTGGCTGTTATCGGGGTCTTTCAGCCGCTTCTGGCAAGATGAGGTTTTGTTAAGTTACGCCCATGGTGATGTATTCTTTCTTTGACTTCTTTCTGTGATCTATGTCCATGTCAGTTGTATGAGTTATTTCTATGTACCCGTAAGCTTTGAATAAATAGCCATAAAGAGCTGATTATCTTCTAAAGCGTGCGTGGCTGTGAATTATTGTCTGTTTTTGGGTTGAAGTATTTGCTCTATAATTGCATTGGTGATTTATGGTAGTTCCGTGCACTTTTCAGAGGAGAGCAATACGTCTACCTGCGTTCAAAGTATTGGCTCTGCAACTGTACTGGTGATAAATTACTGTCCGTGCACTATTGGCGAGCAATACAGTCACACATACAGGCAAGTAGCTGACTACCAGCAGACTGCAACATGCCCTGTTTCACACTGCAATGCGTGGCCACTTACCGCTCCACTTCAGACGGGCCTGCATCCTGAGGATCTGGTGGTGAAGCACTGGGCGAATGCGCTCCAGGACCCTCATCTGCTGGTTGGTAAGCTGGCCCTGGCTCCCCACTGCATCCTCTGCGTCTAAGAGGCGCCGGGCCTTCTTGAGGGTCCTAGACTTGTAGTCCTCCCAGCACTTCTGGACGTGTTTCATGTTGCGGGGTGCCACCCCCTCCGCGTTGATGGAACCCACTATGTCCGTCCAGATCCTCCTCCGTCCTTCCTTGTCGGCACACAAAGGTGTGAAGAGGGCATCATACTGCCCCAGGACTTGCTCCACCAGGAAGCCAACTTCATCGGAAGTGAAGCTGGCAGTCCTCTGCCTCTCTGGCTGGGAGTTGCCACTGGTGCCCGAAGGTGTTGTGTCGGACATGGCAACCCCCGAGGCAGGTGTGGGTGGGCAACTGGGTCCTGGGGGTGGGCTGTGGAGTGATGGAACACCAGTCGGGAGTCTTCTGTTCCAGCTGGGGTGGTCACTGCAACTGACCCCTGCAGATGGCAGATGTGCTGGCACCAAATGGCAGGGAACGGTGGCAGCAGGCAGGCAGCAGCAGATGGCTCGTGGAAGGCTGCTCGGGGCTCTGGGGGGCAGGAAAATGGCCTTCTGGGCAGGAGCGTGGTCTTCCGTGTGTTGTTGCGTGGCCAGCTTGATACGGAGTGATTTGGCACGTGAAAAAACTGCACGTCAGCGTGTAATTTGAGGAAAGGCCCTTAGCGCGTAAGCACGTCTGTGACGTTATGCGCGCGGGCGTTTCCCTCGTGACGGGTGCATAGTGAATCAGCACGTGAAAAACTGCACATCCCTGTGTTAATGCGTGTAATCCGAGGAAAGGGCCTAAGCGCATAAGTGACGTGACGCGCGCAGGTGATTCCTTCAGCACGGGTTAAAGGTGAGCGGGGTCAGCAGTTCACTGTACGTGCCTTTCATGGAGACCGACGTGTGTGTTGCTACTTCGTGTTGTTTCACGCGCCATCACTACTTCACAGCGGATCAAGGACGTATCTCTTCTTTTGGCGGGGGTATTGGCTAAGCGTATTTTTCATTATCATGCTAGTCAGACGGTAAGTCGCGCACGCTATTTTTCCCACTGCGGGCCCCCCTGTGTATCATGTACCGTTTTCGAGGTCATAGTAGCCTGCATGTCCCACGCATACATGTTTTTCATGTTCCTGGATGCCACCGCGTACTGCGGGAGGTAATTCCACGCACGTGGGCTATGGGGGTTGCGTGCACAGTTTTACAGCAGTTTTGGGGTCCTGATCATTGCGTGACCCATCACCTAATCACCGGGGTCACATACAGCCTTGCAGGGGTGCTGTTAACATCTTGTATCCCACCCCCCTCGCCCCAATTGCCCAGGACAATTGGCGTGTACACCTCCCATTGGCACTACTACATATGTGCCAGCACTACTCCATCTGTGCCATGGCTGGGAAGCCACAAAAGATGAGGGGCGCCTCAGCTGGGCGTGCTCCCCATGGCGGGCGTGGTCAGGGACGTGGGTGGGGTGACCAGGGAGTAGGGGGACTCCAGGGTGTCCAGGGTGGCTGCAGAGGGCGAAGAGGCAGGGGTGCGCCAGCTCAGCACAATGTTGTGCCACGTGTTGGTGCAGTCATGCCACCACCCCCTGTGGCTCTGGGAGATGCAGTTCTTGCATCTGGCACCTGCGCCCATGTGACCCGGCAGTCCGTTTCATCGACTGCCACGGGCCCAAAGGTAGTGGTAGCTGCAGGTGCATCTGTGGACACCACCACCCAGTCTCAGGGTCTGCCAGCGCAGGCTGCGTTGGGACTTGAAGAGTCCATGGAAGATTTCCAGGAGGTCAGGAGGCACACCGTAGGTGCATGCAGTGCTGCCCTGACCAAGGCACGTGTCTCTGGGGCAGTAATGTCATCTGCTGCCCCGACCAGCCGGGTGTTGGCAAGTGCGGGGGCAGATGCAGCCGACACCACCCCGGTTGTGAGTCTACCAACCAGGACAGTCCCGGTCAATGACCCTGGCACAGCGGATGTTGCTGTGCAGGGTCCATTCCAGGGCATCCAGCAGCCACTGACGCAAGTCAGGGCTTCACTCTATATTCCACCTGCCACTCCCTCGGCTCATTCCACCAGCGCCACTGCCCATACTGATCAGGGCGGCATTTGCCAGCCAGGGTCCGGACCAGCGTCCAAGAGGAGGAAGGTTGCACCTGCAGTACAGGCTGGGACCCCAGACACAGCTACGGCCTCTGGCATGTCGAGGAAGAAGCCTTTCTGCAAGCAGGAACTGGACTTCCTCGTGGACTACGTGTGGCAACACAACCGTGACATGCTAGTGGGGCCGAATTATCAAACTATGGCTGCCCATCGTAATACCCACTGGAAGAAAGTTGCAGATCATGTGAGTGCATTTGGCCATGAGGTGCGCTCAGCGCAAGAGTGCAAAAAGCGTTGGGATGACCTCAAACGCAGCACTAAGGCGAAGCGTGCCTCTAATTACAACATGACTCTGGTGACTGGCGGTGGGCCACCACCTGAGGAGGAAGACCTCACTCCGCACGAGTCACTCGTTTCGGAGTTAATACCAACAGGAATGGTCGAAGGAGTGGGAGAGATGCCGGACTTTGATGCCTCGTCCAGTGAGTGTTGTCCCCTGCTCGTCGAGGACATGTGTGTTCTGCTTGTGTGATGTGTTGTGCTTGACTGCCACTGCATGTCATTTGTACATGGTTCTCATGTGCAAGTCATGCAATGCTTCACTGATGCGTGCCAGATGTGCAGGATAGTGGACATGTTGAGCAGACGCGGACTGTCCTCACCACCACACTTGCACCCTACTTACACACCTAGTCACCCAGCTGCCCCTACAGTCCATGTGCCAGCTCAATGGCCCTTCTGCATGTAACCTGGGGTGTGTTTCCTCTCAGCACTGGGACTATGGCCCTCATTACGACCCTGGCGCAAAGCGAAAAACGATGGCGGTAAACGATTACCGCCATCGTCTTCCGCTAGGGCCGATTACGACCCGTGACCGTAAACTACGATGTCATTAGCGGCATCGTAGCTAACGCTGCCGCTGACTGCGCCAAGGGCGCGCGCACGCGAACATCCACACCGTACTTAGCGCCATGGCGGAAAGGTACGTGAATGCCAACCCAAGCGGACATGCCCCTAACGCCATCACCCAGCCCATTAAGTACCTTACCGCCATGGTGCTAATTACGCCATCGCGAACCAACCGTAAAGGGCCATGTAAAGTGAATGCAGCTGCCACAGGTGCACAGAAACAGCACAGGTGAAGGCAATACAGACTTAGGAAGTACAAAAAGAGCACAACCCACCCCTTCCCACACCCAGTCACACTCCACAATGATACCAATAGGACTAGCAATGTTGGGGCTGGAGGACCTGATAGCAATGCGAGTGCTACAACATCAACTACAACAACAACAACAACAACAACAACAACAGGCTGCACAGAGGAGACGCAGGAGGAGAAGGAGGGCAAGGCAGGCCCAGCAAGCCCCACCAGCACAGCCAGTGCCACCACGCAGGCAGCCCCCAATCCCACGCATCAGAGCCAGCCCATTCAACCTCACCGCTGAGCAGATCCACACCCTGTACCGACTGGACCGGGACACCATCACCACCATTGTGGACATGATACACAACGACATCGTCAGCATGATTGAAACACCCACTGCCACCCCCCCCTACTGAAGGTAGTGTCCGTGCTCCACTTCCTGGCCACAGGCGCCTACCAGCACACAGTGGGGCACTTGCATGGCATATCACAACCATTATTCTCGCGTACACTGATGCAAGTGCTCGATGCCCTCCTCAAGCACACAGATGACCACATCTTATTACCACGGTCTGCCCAGGAGATTGCCAACACCAAAGTGGGTTTCCATGCACTGGCCGGCATACCTGGTTGCATTGGTGCCATTGACTGCACCCATGTTGAATTGGTGGTCCCACATGCCATGGAGGTACCGTACCGCAACCGTAAACATTTCCACTCAATCAACGTGCAAATGGTCTGTGACACCAACAGGATCATCACACATTGTTGTGCCAGATTCCCCGGATCAACCCATGATTCTATGGTCCTTCGGAACTCCACAATACCACGCTACATGGTGCGACATGCAGGCCCAAGATCCTACCTACTCGGTGAGTCTAATGTCATGAGCATGGAAATGCAAAGTGGGTGTTGAATGACGTACCAATGCATATTTCATCTGGCAGATACAGGGGGGTGATGCATACGTCACATGGGTGCAACTAGCAGTAGCCAGATCATTCCCTGTGGCAGCACTGACGTCAACAGAGTAGTGTACACATCATGCCTGACCTAATCATCCCAACATGTGAATGAAAGTGCATCCCAAAAACGACACAACCATCTGCAAGTGCATTGTGCAAATTGTGACCGCATTGACCCTAAAGAAAACCACCAACATGCACGTCACCATGCACCAACTACTGAAAGGCCTGTCCCCCACAACTGCACACAAAGGAAGCACATGACAGACAGGAACATCAATGCACCACTACAAGACCCACAAACTGTCACCATTGACACCAGTAATGCTCACTGGGGTCATAATGAGCCAGACATCAATGTTGCTATCATGTGAGCTTCAAGCTCACAGGACACGTGCAAGGTCACATGAATGACGGCCTGAACGGACACAGTGGATGGCCACTCACAAGGCAATCGTCCCCCCTGCATTGTGTTTTTGCATGCAAAACAGTACATGAGAGCCATGAACACATACTGGTTGCACAGTGTAAATCCATAACCACAACTCCAATTGGTGCACAGTAACAGTCAGAATCAAGGCATGGTTGTGCGTCATGTTCACATATCAATCTCGTTCCTGACACATTCTTTTCTCACATTTTACAGGTGATGCGGGCTATCCCCTGAAGAGGTGGCTCCTCACACCAGTGCGGAACCCATCGAACCAGCATGAGGAGGACTACAACCATGCCCATGCACGTACCCGTGTGGTGATAGAGCATGCTTTTGGCCTACTGAAGGCACGTTTCCGCTGCCTCAGCAGGTCTGGCGGGGCACTCCTGTACCGCCATGAGAAGGTTACAAAGATCGTCATGGCATGTGTCATGCTACACAATATGTGCATCAGACGAAACGTGCCTCTGCCCCCTGACGCAGAACCACAACCACCTGATGATGGGGATGATGATGATGGGGATGGGGCAGCACCTCAGGGAGGCAGCGATGCACAGGAGGGGCATATAATGCGTCAGAATGTCATTGACCGATACTTCTAGCACACACAGCGAGTGTGTAACATATGGATGGCACTTGGGGCACTGTGTGTGTCTGGTATGTCAACACTGTGGACTGTAAAACAATAAAGCACACATACGCAATGAGCAATGTCCACACATTTCGTTTGTGAGAAAAGAAAAAGTGTATTGTTCTTCTGAATAGGTATAACAGAACCCCGCCCCTCCCCCCTGAACACTCCATCACACCAGCAACCCGGCACAAGTGGGGGTCGTGGGGTGGTAGACCACGAGAACCCACATGTGTTACAGACCATCTTGTCTGTGGCTGGCAATGAGTCAAGCCCGGATGATCACTCTGACGCCAATGTCGGTTGGATGTGCATTGGGTCCATTCGTCAGGGGTGCGTGATTCTGATGTGGACGCTCCTCTGTCCGCGACACCTGCACTGAGGGGCCAGACAGTGGTGGGACCTCCGCCTGTGGTGGCTCGGGACGCAGGGTCACCCTCCACACCAGTTGCTGATGTGCCTGGGGCAACATATCAACGGGGGACTGTAGTCCTGCAGCCGCGGGCGGTGCCAACCCAACAAGGATGTCGGCGCTTTGGGCCTCTCAGGTGTCAAGCCCAGTAACGCGGTGGATGTGCGCCACTGGGGTATACTGAGTGGGAGCAAGCCATGGTTGCCACTTCAGAACACCAGGGGGCAGCAATTGATAACATCGTTGAGAGCATGGAGCATGTGTCCCAATCCATGCTACCCCCTGCTAGGCAGGTGGAACTCCAGCAGCGGGCGGCACAGTCCACGGCCCACTTGCTCAGGCTGGGGATGGCGGCCTCAGACAGGGCATGCTGGGCTGAAATGGTGTCTTTGCGTTAAGCAATTGCTGCTCAGGCAGAGGCTCACATGGAGGCCCTGAGGGCTGAGTATGAATCCCTCAGATCCATTCTGGGTGTGCTCTTGATGTCCCAGAGAGAGTGATCAGAGGAGATGTTTGCGCAGCTTGAGCGTACCATCTCGGCTGAGCTATGTGCTTGCCGGGAGGTGCATCAGTTGTCCAGCCAGGCCATGCAGGAAGAACTCTGTGTTACACGTGTTACCTTGCACGCGTATCACGGGAGGTTCTGCATGCTGACCTACGCCGCACAGAACCAGGCTCACCCGTCTGGCAGACTTTCTGCCAACGAGAGGCAAGCTGCGCCTAGGCGTGGTCAGGCTCCTATGCCATGTCTACCTTTTCGGGAAGAGGCTGGCTTGACTTGGACGACGAGATATCTCCCACACAGGTCGGGCTGTGCAGGCGTTGAGCCCATGGAGGTATTTTTTTTCTCAACATCATCGCATGTGGGTGTTGAGGTGCACCCTGTACCTCCCCCCACCTGGGTGCCTCCCCCCCAGGTCGTATGTGGCCATTTTTGATTTTTCATTTTAGTTTAGTTAGTTAAAAAAATTTTTGATAGTTAGTTTATTTAGGAAATGTAGGTTTTTTATAGTTAGTTTAATTAGTTAATATAGTTTAAAATTGCGTGTCTATTGTGCATTTATGTGACGGTGTGGTGCTTTGTGGCTTTTGAAAGCATCCACTGTCTGTTCCCAGCTGGGCCCTTCAAGCTTGTCTTGTGTATGTGTTTGCAGCTTGGGGTCCTGACTCACATAGGCCACTCCTGCTTCCCTTATCCATGGGCTTGCAAGGATGGTTTGGTGTTGCAGTCATTGCACAAGGGCTTTGGACTGTCATATCTGTGGCCTGTCTGCTGCTGTACTACTTGTGTTAACACCCCTAGTTGGGATTGTGGGGGTTTTATCCACGGCATGTCTTTATTAGATTTGGGTGGGTTCATGTTTGATGTGTCCATTAATTGATATACATTGTGATGTATGTTTCTTTTCTTTGCTGTACATGTGCTTGATGCACTTAATGCTTTAGACAGTGGCCAGCACCCTTTGCCTGTCAAAGTCACACTGATGGTGGGAGGAATTCTGATGTAGGTCTCTGACATGGCCCAGTCACAACCAGCATGAAGAGACACACACAGGGAACTTTCCAGCGTTAATAATATGTTTTGTGCCCTTTCTACAGGAGAATGAGCCCCCAGACCACCTTTGCCAGCAGACATGGGGCATAGTACTACAGACATCTGGCCATGTTTGGTGGGGCAGACATGCTCATGTGTGCAGAAGCAGTGGCACAGGGCTTGTGCTCAGACGTCCAACAGAAGCAGACGTGTTCCCAGGAGCTCCAAGCAAGGTGAGCAGCACAAGGGGCCCACACCGCAGCCAACCTTCCACCAGGCCACTTGCACATGCATGCTAAGTAGCGCCACTGATGGGAAGCTTGGACAGATATTGTTGTTGAAGCGCACAGTAGAGCTAAGATGCATTTGGGGACAAATGACAAGTTGCTTTCCAAGTTGTTAGGGGCATACGCAGGGGCTGTCACACATATCCTCCGGTTCCCCCTGCTCCATAGAAGCAGAGTTATTAGCACAGTAGCGTTCCTAGCAAGATACCTATACAGCGCACAGGGACACCCAGCGAGGTACAGACCCGTGTGCAGTGCATATCATTGGCATGTGCAAATTGACACGTGCACTAGCTATTGAAATCTGTGGATGCCAGAACACAACTTGTACTGAAGTCGCACCTCGCTATACGCGTCTAGCTGCTCACCCAGGGACCATTGTATGATGTGTGATTCTTGACGCATTGGTCTTCCATTTCCCGCGCGCCCACGTGCGCCTGTCTTACTGCATTGACAGTGTATGAACCATCACGGGGGCAAGCTAACGTATGGGTACAAAGCAGATGACAAGAGTGTTTGTTTGTGGAGGAGTCACTTACTTTTGGGGCATGAATGGTGTTGTGTACGTGTGTTGTAAACACACACAGATCAGTAACTCACACTCTCTTTGCAGCATTGAACTGCTCCTGTTACTGGACCTGAGAGTGTGCAGGCAGGAGGCCAGCACTCACCCCAGACTTAAGTCTCTATTTGGCTTGCATTTGACTCATTTGGTACAATGTGCATGATGAACATGTTTTGTCTGATTAAGTATGTGTTATTGTCAATAGTTGTTTTTTGTATTCTGCCTCCTTTCCCTTGACAATCCTACTACCCTCTTCTGCCCCTCTTTCCGGTTATCCTGAATACCAATGCCTGTCCGAGTAAAATATCCCTGACCCTCCTTCCCCACCGGGGTCTCAGAGGCCTGTGTAAGTTTGACCTTGCAGGCGCCCAGACCACAGAGGGGGTGGTTGGGTCGTGCCACTCCTGCGCCTGGACACCGGAGCTGTGACACTACCCATAAGTTGTTGCATCATCATTGTATATTATGTACCGAACATGGTACCCATCCTGTTTAAGCATTGTTGAACTGTGCTACCTTGGTTGTTCTATCATTGTGCTTGGACATGTGCTTGGACATTTTCTGCTACTTCAAGTCATCTACTGGAGACTCTTCCAGGGTTTGTTGGTGCCTACAGGCTTTTCCATGGTTTGTGGGTTTGGCTCCTTGGAGTTTTCTGTGATTTGGTATTTTTACCAGTCAAGGTGGGCTCTGAGGGGGCTGGACCCTATTGACACGCAGGGTGGAACATGGTGACCAAGGGGTAGGGTGATCCTGTAGCCAGGTAGACTTGAAGGAAGAAGGCTACATACCCCAGACACAGTTGTTCAGTAGGTCATGGTGATGTTTGAATGAGGGAGGGCCTTTTGTTGTTGGACAGTTGGCTTGGGCTACAGTGTTTTAGGCACTCTGACATTGTAATCGTGGGGTACTATGTACATGATGTGTTCTGCTGGTCAATGGCTGTTCCTGTGTTGTCTTTACTTTTCAGGTGTCAGGGGATTGGTGTGGTTTGACATGCTGGGGTGTACACATGGGCAATGTTCACATGTGATGTGTACAGGACACTGAGGGTCATTTGATTTCACATGCATGTATTGAGTGCATGTCCCTACTGACACACACAGTTGCACAATGATCCACCACATGTACGACCACCCTTCCATGGCCACAGGTGCACATGAAATTGCCTTCTGGGGACCTCTGTGTCCCTGCAGCGCATGATCTCTCACCATTTGGGGATCCTGTACATGCGTCAATTGGTTATTTATTTAATTAGTCCTTTTCATGTGATGTTCAAGGTGTATCTGCAATACAATGGCCCTCATTCCGAGTTAGGACTACACCATGGAGTAAATAGCTCCATGGTTGGCAACCATGGAGCTATTTACTCCATGGAATACCGGCATGGTGAATGGAGTAATTTCCGGTCCATTCCAAGGTTGGATGGACCGGTAATTCCCCATTCACCATAGCCCTTCCCCATCCCCATTTCTGCCCCCATAGGGCTCAATGGGAATGGGGAAGGAGGTAATTACGGCACCGTAAATTACGGTGCCGTAATTTACTCCAAGGTCACTTTGCGGGTCCCGTAATTTACTCCTGCTAAAAGCAGGAGGTAAAGAGGCACCCGCAAAGGGAACTCGGAATACGTAGGTAAGGGATTGCCGCCATCGGTGCCCTTACAGGCGCCGGTAATCCCTTACCTCCAACCTCGGAATGACCCCCAATGGCTGCTCACTGTGCTGTGTGCTGAGCAGTGTGTTGCAGGTGACACACACAGCACACGGGTTTGGGAGTAGGAATTTTGCCTCGCCCAATGTGCATGTGAACAGATATTCAGTGTTATGTTCATGCTATGACTGGTGGAAAGCATTTGTGTATGACTTGGTATGTGTGGGAGGTTGTTGGTCAGTCATTTCATCTGATTCCATGTCAGGCGTCATCGTCTCGAGCCACTTTCCATTTATCACATGTCACTTCGTATCTTATTGGTCATGTGTTGGGCTTTTGCTATTGCTTGCCATGTCTTGGTGTGGCAGACAAGGGTGATGTGGGTTGGGAGGGTTTGGGTGACATACCAGGGATTGTCATGGCCTGTTCTGCGGGGAGGGGGGGTGTGAGACACACCTTGCATGTGTTCCTTTTGGTCACACAGGATTGGTTAGGTTTAAGTAGCTAGGAATGCACACAATGTAGCAATTCCATGGCAACATTCTCATGGTGGTAAGGTTGTGACAGTTGACTGTCTCTTTGTCATCATCGATTGTCAACTGGTATGTGCCAGGCCTGTGTGCACTCCGCAGGGGTGGGAGTTTAGGTGAAAAATGTGGCCACAAGCTGGGTCCGGGCTGCCTCGCCACTTGCCCTATCCCCTCCCATGGGCAGCGCCTGTGCCTGTAGTTAGGGATGTGGGGGCACCACCATGTCCACTGGTACACCCTGCCGCGTTGCAACATTGTGCAGGACACATGCTGCCACAATGATCCTGCACACTACTGGGAGTGCATATAGTTGCGGCCCGCCAGAGCGGTCAAGGGAGCGTAAGCGTGACTTGAGCACTCCGAATGTGTGCTCCACTATGCCCCTGGTTGCATTATGAGCAGCATTGTATCTTACCTGGGGTGGTGTGGTGGGGTTCCGGATTGGCGTCATCATGTGGTTGCTCAGAGAGTAGGCACTGTCCCCTGGGGAGTTGATGATGGTTTATTAGGGTTTGTGTATTTGTCTGTGTGTGACATGCATGCATGTGCACAGGCATTTGTACTCACCTAGGAGCCATGTGTCGCCATGCTGCCCAGCTTCCAGGGCTAGGCTCAGGGCGGACATTCTGTATATGAAACTGTCATGGGTGGAGCCAGGGTAGTTTGCAAAGACAGAGGTGATGATTCCCTTTGCATCGCATACGACCTGCACGTAGATGGAATGCCAGTGCTTGCGGTTTCGATAGATGTGCTCAGTGGCCCTAGGTGGATGTAGGGCCACATGGGTGCAATCTATGGCACTGAGCACTTTGGGGAAGTGTGCCACCCTGTCAAAGTCCTGGGCCACGGCCTGCCTTTCTGCGGGTGTTCTGGGCAGGTATATGTGCCTGCGGACTGAGGGGCGCACAGTCATGATTGCCAACACCGGGTGTGGGCAGCGTGACTGCGTGGCCTGTGAGAGCCCACCCCCACTATGGCAGTTGTCCGCTGAAATGACCCAGTGGCCAAAAAATGCAGGACATTGAGCACCTTCTCCAAGGGGCTCAATGCTTTGGAGCATAGGGTGGGGGATGTAAGGTCATCTTCCCACTCCTTGACCAGGTCTAGGATGATACGAGGTGGAAACCTATAACTGCTATAGACAAAAGGCTAGTCCGGGGGGAAACAATGCAGGCCCTGGCTATTCTCTTCCTCCTGCGGTGTCCCACGATCAGTGCTGCGACAAATGGGAAATTCATCGTAGCTGTATATACGTGTTTGTTGTTTGCACGCACTTTTATAATGTGCGCGGGGACGCTTCCTCCTGCCTTCGTGTGGCGGACATGTTGACACCTGTGCGCGTCTTTTAGCGTGCGCGGGTTTCCCGTATTCGATTCCATGAATACGTGTTGTTCGCGTGCGTGTGGGCGTTCTGTATATTTTCCTGCAGTACTTCCCCAGTTACGCCTTCTTTTTCACGCGTTGTTCCCCAATCTGCACGTTATGCCCCGTGTTCCGCCCACTTTTTGGTGTGTGCGCTGAAGTTGTACGCTTTCGATGTGCGCGTCGCGCACGGCGTTCAGGATGTTGCAATGACATGTGCGTGTGATGCTGGAAATGCATCAGAGGGAAATTGCCTCCGTATCCTTGTCCTTTACTGCTTTTTATCGTGTGTTCTGTCGTGTTTTCCGTGCAGGAGTTCCGTGGGACTCCTGGCGGTGCAGCTCTCTCTCTTTTGGTTTGGTGAACAGACCCAGGGGATACCCTTATGGCACCCATGGGTAGGGGTGGAACCCTGCGGCCCTAGTGTATGTTTTTGGACACCTGTGGGTGACCCACAGAGCAAGGTACGGGCTGGTGGCAGCTCCGTGCTGAAATGACTGGTGCCCTGAGCGTCCTCCATTTTGGGATGCCCAGGCCCTGTCATTGGAATCGGTAGATTCCGGATGGAGACAAAATGGCCCCCATGGCCTCTTGCCTTCCATCACCTGTTACCTTGATCTTCTGAAGTCCCGGGAAGCCCTGCCTCTGTCCCTCTGACTAGCTGTTTCGTGGAAGTTCCATATATGGCAGTGTGGGGAAGTGCCGACCAGACTGGCTGGAGCCTTCTCAACGACCGTATGTTGTGGGTCTGCCCGTGGGTGGGACATGGGTGAAAGGAGTGTGTGACGAATATACATTCTATATTGTGACACAATGGTTGAGACAGCCCTGCCCGAAACTGGTATGAATGCAGCTTGGAGTGTTGAATGGCTCGGTACTTGTCCCAATACACATAACTTGTTGTGAGTGTCTGGAGAGAAGTGAATGGCCTGAATGCCCCGTGTGCCTGATTGGCTGCCTGCCTGCATGAATGACCGTAGTCATGATTGGATGCTTGAGTGTGACCCAGCGGCATGAATGGGAGATCAACAGTATATCTGGGGACCTCTCACTGCTAGGAATCGTGTTCAGAAGCTGAAGTTCACTACGACGAGTAACTGGAGTAACTAAAGCTTGATCTTGAAACACTGCTGGACGAGAAGAATTGCTGTTGCTCTCCTTCGCAATCTGAAAGCTGCTGTGCTTCAAGAACTGACCCAGAGAGGACCTGGTAAGGCGCCCTCTTCCCGAGCTATGCGGGACCATCGTGCACAGCAGATCTTTGCCTAAGCTCCCTGGTAGACAGACATTCGACAGGCTGCCGACCCGATACGGGGATTGCTGCAGAACTCCAAGGAGAAGCACCAAACTGTTGTCCGTCACTGTCGACTACCGCCGTCGCCGACTGGAGCCGCCGTGCTCCTGTTGCCTAAGAACTTCATTGATCCAAGAACGCTCTTGTCCGCATTGTCGCTGTCGTATCCTGCTGGAGAAGGCCTGACTGTCGATGCGCGAGGACTATCCACCGGTGGATGTATCCACCGGTGGGTTTCCCGCCACTCAACGACCACAGATACCCGACGACTCAACGCCCTTGCTGGGCCACAGTTCTTCAACTCTTTGCGGTCCAGAATTATCGACACTGAGGGGCCCCGCATGCCTCTTCCTGGCAGGACATGTACGCTTCCCCGTCAACGAGCACCGTTAGGGACGACGCAGCCACTTCACCGTCGTAGCTCGACCTGTTATCCGTTGGACGTTCGACGACCCGTGACTCCTGCCTGAAAGGGAGGACACTCAAGAAGGGCCATCTATTCCCTGACGCGGAACGCTACAACGCCAAGGTACTTAGGGGTTGCAGAACTATTGGAAAGTCTAGTGGGAAAAATATATGGACTGGGATTGTATCTTACTCCTACAGGTTGCCCAGGTGGGGAGATCTCCACACAGAACTGTGTCTAGTGGTAGGGGCCAGTAGTCTGCCAATTGTTCCACCATCTTGCTTTCCTTCCTCTCTCTACTGTTGGATTCCTCTTTATTCTGATCGGTGTTGTTCTGACCGTATGCACTTTAGAAACTGTATATATTTACCATTGCTGATTTTCGGAGTACAAAGTGAGTTATTGTGATATTGTATATATCTTTGAACATTAATCATATAAAGACTGTGTTGTAACCGATACAGTGTGTGGACATTCCGTTGTGGGTGCTTGGGGACTACACTGTACTTAAGAACCAGCTCGCATCACCTCCTGAGAAGCTAGGCCTTGATTGCTCGACCATAGCTACCGAATAGAGAATCTTGGCAGGGGTCTCTGTGCCTCCCCTCTACCATATAGAGAGCGGAAGTGCAGATCCCCCTTCCAGTCTTTACAGCTGGTGGCAGCGGTGGGATGCTTATGGTTTTAAGACTCAGTGGGCCTCATTACGAGGTTGGAGCTGCCTCCAAAATCGTTCCGACTCCGGTCTAGATGATGGAACAAATACCAGTCCATTCTGAGGTCGGAGGGACCGGTAATTCCCCATTCACCAGAGCGATTCCCCATTCCCATTTGAGCCCCCATAGGCAAATTGCAGTACCGTTATTGACCCCGGTATCCCTTTGCGGGTCCCGTCCTTAACGCCTGGTAAAACCAGGTGTTAAGGAAGGACCCGCAAAGGGAACTCCTAGTAGGGTGGTAAGGGATTGCCGGCAACGGTGCCCTTACCGGTGGCGGTAATCCCTTACCGCCCACCTTGTAATGAGGCCCAGTGTATAACCGTGCCACTAACGAAGGATATCTGCACTTTGTTAAATGAAGGTTTAGTCGTGTACAAGATAACTGCATTACAAGCAATGGAATCTATTGCGAATGGTAAATTGACTCGGATGAGCTTAGAGGCTCTCCAGAGTGCTTATGAAGCCAGGGAATTAGACTTTGTGGATAAGTCTAGGGCTGAGCTGATAGCTGCCCTGGTGGACCACCGGATCGATTGTGAAACTCTTGAAGGGGGGGATGCAACCAATGAGGACTCTACCCCGGGGGTTGTCGCCGAATCTGATTCTGGGAATGCCACCATTCCTGCTGCCTCTGTTCCAAACCCCAGCAGTTCCTTTGGAACTTGAGTTATTAAGGATGAAGTTGGCCTTTGAATATCGCAAGTTGGAAATTGATGCTGAGCTTAAGAGAGAGGAGTTGGCACAGTAAGTGGAACGCAAAAATAGGGATCTTGAACTCAAAGACAAGGACACTGAATGTCAGCGAATCCAGTTAGAGAAAGCTCGAGTAGAGACTTCAGCAAAACCAGTTGAGAGTGTCAGGTCCGCAGCAACCAAGTTTATGAAAGATTTGGTTGGTGTGTATGCAGAGGGTTTTGATATCCTCCAATGGATTGAAGCGTTTGAAATGGCTTGTGCAATTCACAATGTTGATAAGAGAGATTGGGCTAAGTGTTTGTTAAGCAGAGTGCCTCAAACTGGATATGACTGTATTCTGAAACTGAGTGTGGAAAAAAGGGGTCAGTATGAGGGCATGAAGTCTGCCTTAATCGCCAAGTTTGGCAAAACGCCTACCCAATATCTTAAACGGTTCAGGGATTTTAAGAAACGAGAGAATGAGTCTTGGATTGAATGGGTGACTGCTGCGCACATGAACATGATGGGGTGGATTGATGGTTACAAAGTGAAAACGTTTGTTGAATTGTCTCACCTCTTGTTTTTTGAGAATTTTTCAGAAGCCTGTTCACCAGAGCTGCGTCAGTATGTTGCTGACCAGAACATTTTGGACCCCTTTAAGCTGGCTAGGTTGGCTGACATGTGGGTCTCCCACCGGGTGTCCCCTAAGGACTCCAGTGGGAAGGACAAGGACAAAGAAAAGGGGGCCTCTCAGAAAGCTGAGGAGTCCCAAAAGCAGTCAGTCGGGTAAACCAAAACTTTCCTCTCCGAAGACCCAAAAACCTAGTGGGGATAAGTCTGTTGTGGGTGGGAGTAAGAGTAGTGGTCTGCCTGCTGCAAAGCAGGGTCCCAGTGGCTCCAGTACCGTACCCCGCACTCCTGGCACTTGTTGGGATTGTGGGGCTCTGAACCACCGAAGGGGTGACCCCAAGTGTAAGGGTAAGGCACTTGGAGTCCAGGCTGCCAGCCTAACCTACCCCTACTCCGTACCTGAGGTGGAGGCCACTGTCATCCCCTCCTCTACTGGGATCACCTTTGGTGCTCCCGTAGAGAGTTCCTTAGTGTCCCTTGGGGCCTGGGACCAGTACGCAGAAGTACTGGCGACTATCCCTCAAAACACCCGTAGGTTTTTGAGAAGTGTCCTCTTGAATGGCCAGCCTTCTACTGGTTTGAGAGACGCTGGGGCATGCATGACAGTGGTGGACAGGACCCTGCTCAAGCCAGAGAACTATGTAGGTGCTCCTCTGAGAACCACCAGGTTAGCTGGTGGGCCTCCCAAATTATCGCCTGTAGCCTTAGTCAACATCACGATTGGAGACAAGACAGCAAAGCTTCCGGTCCTGATTCAGGACAACGTGCCTGCGAACATTTTGTTGGGAAACGATTTGGTCGAATTGGGGATGATCACGGATGGTCTACCCATGACTGCTGTGGCAGTCACCCGATCCCAGGTCACACAGGGTCCGGCTGCGAGCCCGGTACCTTTGCCGATGGGGAAACCCAAGGCACGAAAGAAAAGGAGGAGTAAGAAGGCCGCCCCTGTGGAGGGAGCCCCTGCTCGTCCCGCTGTTCTGGCAGCACCCATTGGGATCCATGCTCCGGACGGGCTGGGTCCAGTGGTAATTCCCTTCTCGACTCCTGTGGGAGACGAGCCAGAAGACTTTCCTGTGGGAGAGGCTTTTAACCCGGAGGATCATCCCGACCTTCAATGCTTGTTGGCTGAAGGGGAACCCTCCCGGGCGGACTTCTGTAAGGGACAGAGAGAATGCCACTCTCTCCAGGGTCTGAGGACACAGGCCCTATCCCAGGCACAAGGAGAAGTGCCTAGGACATTTCGGATTTATTGGGAGGGTGAGCTCATTGTTAGTAAGCCCACTAAGCCTGAACCTGGTGCCCTCAAGAGGTTGGTGGTACCCCAGGTTTACAGGCCCTTCCTGCTGCTGTTGGCGCATGAGGTGCCCTTAGTTGGTCATCTTGGGACCAAGAAGATGAAGCAGAGGCTCTCGGCCCATTTCTACTGGCCATGGATAGGAGTAGAAGTGGAGTCCCACTGCAGGACCTGCCCAACTTGTCAGTTGTCTGGCAAGACTGGAGGCAGAGTCATCGCCCCACTGCAACCATTGCCAGTGGTTGGCACACTGTTTGAGAGGGTGGGCATCGACATTGTTGGTCTCCTTGACCCTCCCACATTGAATGGACATCGGTTCATCCTAGTCTTGGTAAATCATGCCACCAGGTACCCCGGGGCTATACCCGTTTGGACGGTTACGGCCAAGGTGGTTGCCAGGACTCTCCTGGGCATTTTCACCCATGTTGGATTCCCTAAGGAGGTTGTCTCTGATAGAGGATCCAACTTCATGTCAAGTTAAATGAAAACCATGTGGAAAGAATGCGGAGTAACTTACAAATTCTCCATCTCTTACCACCAGCAGACCAACGGTTTGGTTGAGAGATTTAACAAAACTCTCAAGGGCATGTTAGGCGCTTTGGAAGAGACCCTCAGGAAGAGTGGGATCTTCTCCTGCCATGCCTGCTGTTTGCTTACAGAGAGGTTCCTCAAGAGGGTGTTGGTTTCAGCCCCTTTATGTTTGTTTATGTTTATTATTTGATAATGCGCACAAAACCCAGGGGTAGCCGGGCGCAGCAGGTACAAGGTTACTTAAAGGCATAGTGAGTAAAAGCAGTGGCTGCAAACTCTCAAGTGGTTAGTAACCACTGAACAGGTTATCAGGCCTTGTTCTGTCGAGAGAGGGGCGCCCGCTACCTTTGCAAACTAAATTTCAAGGAACCTGGGATTGGTAACCCTAGGTCTCCTGGGGGCAACCAGACGTGGTCTCCCTCTCACTGTGCTTAGAGAGGCATCAGCTTCACCTCACTGATGATCCCCAACAAGGGTGAAACACGTGTATGGGGTTGCTGGTGGTACTCTCGTTCAGGTTGGAATTGCCATTGCATTTCGGTGCTGGACTGCCCCTGGGCAGGACAAAGACTGATATGCAAATGGATATTTCCCATCTGTGAAAGGCACAGTGAGTAAAAGCAGTGGCTGCGAACTCTCAAGTGGTTAGTAACCACTGAACAGGTTATCAGGCCTTGTTCTGTCGAGAGAGGGGCACCCGCTACCTTTGCAAACTAAATTTCAAGGAACCTGGGATTGGTAACCCTAGGTCTCCTGGGGGCAACCAGACGTGGTCTCCCTCTCACTGTGCTTAGAGAGGCATCAGCTTCACCTCACTGATGATCCCCAACAAGGGTGAAACATGTGTATGGGGTTGCTGGTGGTACTCTCGTTCAGGTTGGAATTGCCATTGCATTTCGGTGCTGGACTGCCCCTGGGCAGGACAAAGACTGATATGCAAATGGATATTTCCCATCTGTGAAAGGCACAGTGAGTAAAAGCAGTGGCTGCGAACTCTCAAGTGGTTAGTAACCACTGAACAGGTTATCAGGCCTTGTTCTGTCGAGAGAGGGGCGCCCGCTACCTTTGCAAACTAAATTTCAAGGAACCTGGGATTGGTAACCCTAGGTCTCCTGGGGGCAACCAGACGTGGTCTCCCTCTCACTGTGCTTAGAGAGGCATCAGCTTCACCTCACTGATGATCCCCAACAAGGGTGAAACACGTGTATGGGGTTGCTGGTGGTACTCTCGTTCAGGTTGGAATTACCATTGCATTTCGGTGCTGGACTGCCCCTGGGCAGGACAAAGACTGATATGCAAATGGATATTTCCCATCTGTGAAAGGCACAGTGAGTAAAAGCAGTGGCTGCGAACTCTCAAGTGGTTAGTAACCACTGAACAGGTTATCAGGCCTTGTTCTGTCGAGAGAGGGGCGCCCGCTACCTTTGCAAACTTACTTAAACTTAGGTTACATACAGAGTATAAAAATCATATCAATACAGTACATACATGTCAATACAAGTAGTTGGAATGAGAAACTAACATGTTACAGTATTGAAAAAGTGTACAAAGGTAAAAGGGGTGAGAGCAGAATCGTCTTAGACTGGGTTACAGAGGTATCATGGCCGTTAGGTACCATGAAAATTAGTTGTCGTTGGATCAGAGCCAGTTTTTTACCTTACACCTGAAGTTACAATAGGGTGGGTTAGATCTCAGCGTAATGGGCAATGCGTTCCAGGCCTGGGCAGCTCTGACAGGGAAGCTTGCTCCACCCGCTTTGGATCGTCTAAATCTAGGATTTTCGAGCAAGAAGTGGTTGGTAGCCCTGGTGTGGTGGCTGGATGATTTTCTAGTCAGTCTAGCCGAGATGTAAGGGGGAGCTGTGTTGTTGAGCCCTTTGTGGGTAAGCGATAGTGTCTTGAGCAGGACTCGGTCACTGATTTTAAGCCAATGGTGGTCTTTCCTGATGTTGGAAATATGTGCTCTATGGGGTATGTCAAGGGCTGCTCTAAGAGCATTATTTTGAAGGATTTGCATTTTATTTATAATGGTTTTATTGGCTCCTGCATAGAGGGCATTACAATAGTCCAGTTTGGACATTACTAATGCGTTAGCTATCATGATGCAGTTAGTTTTAGAGAGGTAAGGTCTACAGGTCCTGATTAATTTACATGTGTACGCTGTGGAGGATGCCAGGGTGTTAACTTGTTTTTTAAGAGATAAAGTGGAATCGAGGTAAAAGCCTAGAGTTTTTACCTCGGTAGCCACCTTAATTGTGTTACCATCTATGTTGAAATTGCGATAGTTGGGACTCAGTTTTTTTAGGTTGGAGTCGGAACCCAAGATCAGTATCTCAGTTTTGTCGTCATTTAGACAGAGGCCGTGGGAGGCCATCCATGCCTGAATGAGGAGGTAAATTTTGTTTACTAGCGCTGTGTCTTCGACAAAGTTGCCTGATAGTGGTATGAGAATCTGCGTATCGTCCGTATAATTAGTATAGCTTACCCCTAATCTGTCACGTTTGTCGAAGAGAGGCTTAGTAAAGATATTATACATTGTCAGGGAGACACATGAGCCTTGTGGTTCATGTCCACCACTGTCATGCTTGCCCCAGCGTCTCTTTGAGTTACTCGTTGGACATCCCGTGAGGGGGCCCCTCGCCTTGATCCGAGAAGGTGGGAAGGTTCCCCCTCCAGGTCCCGCCAAGCAAGTGGGGGGCTATGGGTTAGGCCTCAGATGGAGGATGACACAGATGATGGGTCAAGCAACATCGAATCTTAAGGCCAGCCAGGAATTGAATAAATACTGGCACGACCTTAAAGCATCGCAAATGGATTGGACTCCGGGACAGGAGGTCCTCGTGATACCAAGCCTCGGGCTTTGGCAGATAAATGGACTAGTCCCTTTAGGATCATCTCCAAGATGGGCAAAGTCAATTATCTGGTTGACATGGGAGCCTCTGAGGTAGTCCCTCTGGCTGGAGGCCTTTTGTGTGGCCTATTTAGACGACATTGCCGTCTACAGTTCCACCTGGGAAGAGCATTTGACTCATCTGGACAAAGTGTTGCAGGCGTTAAAAAGGGCTAACCTCACTATCAAGGCCACCAAGTGCCAGATAGCTCAGGGGAAAGTCACATATCTAAGTCATGAGGTAGGAGGGGGTCAAATCCAAACTCTCCCCAGTAAAGTACAGGATGTACATGACTGGGAGACTCCCGCTACTCAAACTACTGGGAGAGCCTTTTTGGGCCTCACCGGGTATTATCGCAATTTCATGGCAGACTATGGAACCATAGCTGCACCCCTGACAGCTCTGACTTCACCCAAGCAGCCTAGGAAGGTTAATTGGATGGAAAACTGTCAGAGGGCCTTCGATGGCTTGAAAGGAAGTCTGTGTAGGGCACCCATGTTATGTGTGCCTGATTACAGCAACTCCTTTATCGTTCAAACTGACGCCTGCGACACCAGAATTGGAGCTGTCTTGTCCCAGTTAGATGACAAAGGAAGAGAGCATCCGATCATATTCATCAGTAGACAACTTAAGGGTAAGGGAATTTAGGTGGGCTACTGTTTAAAAGGAATGTTTTATTATAGTTTGGAGCCTTAGGCATTTTAGACCCTACCTTACCGGGTCTACCTTCAAGGTCCAAACAGATCATAAGCCCCTTAAGTGGCTTATGTATATGAAGGGTGAAAACCCGAAACTGCTCACCTTGCAGCTGACTCCAGACTTCTTTGCAGAATCCAGACTTTAGCATTGCTGAACTCTTTCTAGCTAGACCTAATTTCAACTATCCCAAACTTGAGGGGATTTAATTCTGATTCAGTCTGGTCTGCTACCATTAAGGCTTGCCCGCTGAAACTTGCATCCTGCTATCTACCTTGTCCAGTGACCACAAGGGCCCATCCATATCCAGTCTGAGGTGCAGTCTAAAATTGACCAGAACCGCACTGCTGATCCAATACCACCAGAGTTGCCCTGCTGCCGGTAGACCTGACCCGATCCAGTGACCAGAACTCTGACGGTCCACTTTTAATCACAAGGGACTGTAAGTATCAATAGGAAGAACAGTGACCCATAGTATATTTTCATTGTCTTATTCCAATCTCAACCCATCCCATCTTTAACTTCAGAACCTTAGTATTGTCAGAACCATTCTTGCGCTGATTTTCTCATTGGTGTTACAAAACCATTAGTCATTCGTGATTTTGAGTAACTAAAGTAAATCCCAGAAAGAAACAGAGTATCCACCACGTGAAGGTTTACGCTGGCCACGTAACTGTGGAGACTCCCGGGTGGCATTCTCTTTTTCATAGTCATAGTCATAATATAGTGTAATCAAACCAATCTGTCATTTTTAAAACCGAATTTCTGTTTTCATTTTCGCGCCTATTTTGCAAAAGCACCTCTCACTACAACCTCCATAACTTCCTCAATTTGATAGATAGAAAGGAAATTTCAACTCTGACTGACACCTAAGACCCTTAGCTACATCCACGGAATGGTGTATTTGACCCGTTTTTATCAAAAATCGCATTGTGAAATTTTGCAGCGAATTTGCAGTTTTCAAAAGTTTACACGTCTCTTTTTCCAATTCTAAGAGTTTCTTAAATCCCATACTGATCTAAAGTTTGTACTGTTATTTATATTGTAGCTCCTGTGTGTTAGGACCTGTTTAGTGCTGCTTTCCTAAGAATTTATTCTCCATTTAAGCATTTTTGACAACTTTTCATTGTTTTACAATGCCATTTTAACATGTCATTTCAAAAGTGTGAAATTCCAAAAACGGTTTTTTCTCTTGTTTGGGGAGGGAAGATTGCATTTAAACTGTAGACATTGGGGCCGATTCATGGAACAAATGTGTGCCGAAATCCGTGGCACAAGCATGAAAAAGCAAGCGCGCACGTGCGATTCCTGGAAGGCCCTGCGCATGTTTTCCCTGGGATGTGCGCCAAATCCGCGGTGGCGCACACGGGCGCACACGTCATTGCAACATCCAGAACGCTGTGTGCGACGTGCACAGCGAAAGCGCACAACGTCAGCGCACACACCAAAAAGGGGACGGAACACGGGGCGGAACGCGCGGAATGGGGAACAACGCATGAAAAAGAAGGCGTAACTGGGGAAGTACTGCGGGGAAATACATGGAACGCCCACACGCACGCGAACAACACTTATTCATGGAATCGAATAGGGGAAACCCGCGCACGGCCAAAGACATGCACAGGCCTAAACACGTCTGCCACACGAAGGCAGGCGGTAGCGTCCCTGCGCATTATAAAAGTTTGCGCAAACAACAAACACGTATATACAGCTACGATGAATGTCCCATTCTGTGGCCACCTAGGAGAAATGACGTGTCACGCAATGCTCAGGCATCCCTAAAAAACAAGAAAAAGAGATACGCGACCCATGTAGCCCACGTGCATGTAAAAAAACACACGCAGTATGCTGTGGCAGCCAGGAACACAATAAATGCGTATGTGATCACCACGCATGCTAGTATGCCCGAAAAAAAGGGGTACGCGACTAACAGGTACACCAGCAGTAGAAGAAATAGTGTGTGCGACTCACCGTCTGCCTTACGTGTAGAAGAAGAACGCGTAGACAACACCCATGTGAAAAGAAGAAGTACGCACTGTAGCCGCTGTGAAGTAATCGTGTGTGAACCCCAACGTCTGGAAAACACACGCACCGCTTTCCACGAAAAGCACGTACAGAGCGATGGAAACCCACGTGGGACCTTCATCCCGTGCTGAAAGAAACGCCCACGCGCACATTACGTCACCTACGCACTTGCACGCTAAAGGCCTTTCCTCGAATTCACTCCGTATCAAGCTGGCCACGCGACAACACGCGGAAGACCACGCGCCTGCCCAGAAGGCCGAATTACTACCCCCCAGAGCCCTGAGCCAACTCCCACCAGCCATCTACTGCTGCCTGCCTGCCTGCTGGCCATGTGCCCTGCTATTTGGTGCCTGCACGTCAACCATCTGCAGGGGTCCAGTTGCTGTGACCACCCCTGCTGGAACAGAAGTCTCCCGAATGAAGTTCCATCGCTCTACAGCCCAGCACCAGGACCCAGTTACCCACCCACACCTGCCTCGGGGTTGCCATGTCGGGGGAAACACCATCAGACACCACTGGCAACCCCCACCCAGAGAGGCAGAGGGCTACCAGCTTCAGTGACGCAGAAGTTGGTATCCTGGTAGAGCAAGTCCTGGTGCATTATGATGTCCTCTTCGGAAGACCACGCTCCGACAAGGATGGACGGAAGCGGATCTGGACGGACATCCTGGCTGCCATCAACGAGGAAGGGGTGGCAACCCGGGACCTACCACACATCCACAAGTGCTGGGAGGATTTCAGGTCCAGGACCCTCAGGAAGGCCCGGCGCCTCTTGGAGGTAGCGGATGTAGAGGGGTGCCTGGTCCGTCTTACCGACCACCAGATGAGGGTCCTGGAACGTATACGCCCAGCGCTTCACCTCCAGGTCCTTGAGAGGCAGATCCGTCCGGAGTCGAGCGGTAAGTGTCCATGCGTACTGATTGGACGCAGTGCATGTTGATGTGTTCCAGGAGTGTGCAGCTTGGACATATGTCTGGAAAGGCCCATGTATGGATGTGTATGTGCAGGGACATGAGCCTGCCGCATGTGAGTCCAGTCATATGTGATGCACATCAATGGTGTATGTGTTCCAATGCATGATGCACGAATGCATGTGGAGACGCACACATGTCAGCATGACACATTGATGCTGGTTCCACCTTCATGAACGTGAACGATGTACATGTGCGTGCTTGTGTAGTTGACATGTGTGCAACTTTGACACACCATGGATACATGTGACACCGACATGTAGGAGGCTGATTTGCAGATGTGACATAGTTGCCGATGATTTCACTGTGACAGGTGGTGGAGATGTACCGATGCATGTATGTCTGGTGGCATGTGTGCATGTGTTCGGCACTCCCCCTGTTGCATGTGACATCAGGCTAACCTTTGGATGTTCATGCTGTTGTATATGTATGGACGCTGCTGCCTGCAGAAACATTCCTATTAATTTGCGCATGTGTGTGGGTTCTAATGATATGTATGTTGGGGAGTGTGATGCCATCTGTGAAGTTTGACACTGCCACTCATGTGCAACTGTCATGTGTGTATCAGACCATTGTACAGTACCCTGATGACTGTGTTCTGTCTCTCCCTGTCTGCAGCGTCAACTGATGAAGAGGGCGGAGACGGTGCTGTGGAGTACAGCGGCAGGGATCCCACCGCCAGCCAGAGACGCAAGGCCCAGCTCCCCTCCCAGGCTGCCATCACTTCGGGGAGTGAGGAGTCTGGTGCCGCGTCTGCGGCCCCAGCTGCCAAGAGAAGGTCCAATAGGAGGAGGTTGGAGGTGGACTCCTAGGCAGCAGAAGGGGCAGCTGAGCCCCCACAGGGGCCTATGGAGGTAGATGGCACAGAGTCATTCAGGTTGGTGGGGGGGTTTGGTTGAGGGGGAGGCCGTGGAAGGCCCATGCACGGGCCTGGAGGGGGGATTCCACTGGTGCCAGTGGTGCAGTCCAGGGCCAGGGACAGGAGGCAGCACAGGCCGCCGCGGAGGTGCCTGTTTGTAATCCTGTCCCCGATTCAGTGACTGCATCATCCGGCACCAGCAGGGATGCCTTCGTCCAGACCCGTTTTCAGGGAGGGGATGCACACACAACAACTGGCCTTCCTCTCCCTGCGGACGTGGCAATCCGGGACTGTGTTGAGCCTGTCCTAGCTGGGGTGGCGTTGCGTCAACGTAGTATTCAGGATGACGTGCAGGGTTCTCGTGAGGACAATGCACGTCATTTCGAATACCTCATTGACCGCGTCGATCTACTAGGACGGGTCAGCAAGGCTGGGTTCCTCCGTGTGCTGGATCTTCTAGCGACCCCCTCCTCAACTGAACCCCTATGCGCCAGTCGTCCTCCGGGCCATCTGCCTACCCAAGTATCACCTGGGCACCCTGTGGAGCTGCCCCTGACCCAGCGGCCAAGCTGGTGGAGGACACATCACGGCCACAGTCGGGAGTCGGAGATCCAGCAGTGGAGGCCACCCCAACAACTGGACTCTAGCAAGAGGAGGACGTGCAGGCATCGACCAACAGGGCACATGCAGGGCAGCAGCAGGCTCAGAGTGGGAGCCGTGATGGTTCATGGCCTTCAACATCACAAGGGCAAGAATCGGCCGGAGGGCAGGAGGACCCTGGATTGGGAGTGTCTTCCGTGTGGCAGCGGTTGGGCCAGCGGATAGATGTGGAGCGGCGGCGGGTGGAGGAAGCACAGCTCACTATGGTCAGGGCGGAGAACTCCATTCACAGGGCATTGAGGCGGGCTGAGTGCCTCGAGGCAACTCGCAGGGAGTTGGAACAGGCCATGACTGCATCCCTTCGAGACCTCGAGGCCAGGGAAGAGGCCCGCCTCGGGACATCGACATGGAGTTCGATGATGCCCTGGCCCGGAACATCAACAAGTGAGCCATTGGACTTGCCCGCCGCCATTGTATATAGTTCATTAGTGTTAGGTTTCCTTAGTTTTTTCCTTCATTTTGGAGTTCATGGACATTGCTCCACTTTATGTATATCGTGTTTTATTCATAGGACTTTTTTGTAGGTTTCCTATTGTTTGTGGATCATGGACCATTTGGACTTCCATTGTATATAGTTGCAGACTTGTACATACTTTCTTTTCCAATTTTCCCATAGATCAATGGTTTTCTCTTATTTGGATTATATATTTCCTATTGACATTGGCAATGGACCACTTTTTTATTCAACATGACGTTTATTTGTTTTCCATTGGATTACCATATTTTGCTTATATCTGTCATTGGGCCTCATTACGACCCTGGCGGAAATCGAAAAACGATGGCGGAAATGCAATACCGCCATCGAATAGCGCTCGGTGCGACTATGACCCGTCACCGCAAAGTACGATGCCATTAGCGACACCGTAGTGAACGCCAACGCTAACTGCACCAAGTACGCGCGCGCCATGCCAAACCGTAAATACCACCATGGCGCAAGGGTACGCGAATTCCGACCCTAGCGGACATGTACCTAACGCCATCAAGCACGGCGGAAAGTACCATTCCCCCATGGTGAGAAGTACGGCATCGCGAATCAACTGTAAACGGCCCCACTGAGTGCCTGTACACCGCTCCCTGGCCACATAGTACAACTCCCCGTAGGTGCAATGAAGTCACAATGCAACCAGTGAAATGTACAAGTCACCCATGCATGCCAACGAACAAAAGAATCTCAAGAGGGGCCAATGGGAGCTGCAGGGCACAGATGGCACGAATACAGAAGCCATTCCAATGGACATGACCACAGTCCCCCACCAAGAAACGCACGCAAACACAGGCACCTGTGACCAGCAATATTCCGAAAATCACATCATTCCACCAGTCCACCTGGCTGACCGGCATCTGTTACACAAAACCTAATCCCCCGCCCCTGAGCATGACATCATTCAAACAGTCATATTGGCAGCCCTCATCCCTGACCTCACTGGGCTTCGTAGGCAAACGCGCCCAGCACAGTACCACGCAACTATACTCCGAAGCTGGAACCCAATGCAGATCTCCTCACAATACATCGCTCCCCAAATAGGAATATGCCACATCACTTGCAAAGAAGAACGCTACACGGCCCATATCAGAATAGAAATTTAATGCACAACAAATACACCAAGCCCATACAGCCATTAGGCCATGAACTCCAAAACACATTTCACCATTGTGGGCTGCATCCGCAAGAAATGACCAGCTACTTCTTGTGTGACGCCCTGTTCCTTCATGGTACACAGGGCCACATTCTCGTACGAAAAGGCAACATGGAAGCGCACAGAACCGCAGGGCCGTCCCAATGGGGAGGCACTAGTCCAGCTAAAAGGCCGAAATGTTGCTCCGAGCCACTAGTACTGCGTAAGGGCATGTGGCCCATTGGCGATCGTCCCATAAAATCGTAATGCTGCTCCACTGATTAACACGAAGCAGCAGGTGTCGGGAGTAAGAGCCATCTGCAGGAGTGGCATACAGATGGCAGTGGCAAAAGGGGAGGAGATACCTGTCAACCAAAAGAAAAGAAAAAGAACAGAATGGCCATCAGAACTACATTCGAACAACTCACTTCAATGATCACACTAAATCCACAGCCATATGCATGCTAGCCCACTCCAAAGGATCATCACCACCCCAAAACCACTTGCGACTCATAACTATCTATATCGAGGTGTAAACACCATCACAAACGAGTGTACCTGTGCATGCGTCTGTGAAAACAGAATCCATCAGATGGGATTGGTAACGTGCATGGACACAAGTGTCTGAGGGCGCGTCGAGACAGGGAGGGCTCAACAAGGCCAGATAGACGATGGTCCCACTATGGCAGCCCTGCATCACATAGCGCAGGGGAGGCGGACAGATTCCAAGAAGCCCTGTACATGGCAAACACTGTATCAAATCATCTGTCCATGCATCCATTCATCATTCCCTCATCCCGTAATGATAACGCCTGTTTCCATACTCACATAACATGTGAGAATTCCATTGAGTCTGTGCGTTATGCAGCCTGCAAAATCCACTGTGCCCCAGCCCGTAATTCCAGTGTTGTGAAGTAACATGTATTTGGGAACGTCCGGCCTCACCGTCCACTTCGCTATTGCGCATCCCAAACTATTCATATCAATCATTGCATCCTCGCCATGGCCCCTGTCCCAAGGACATTGAACAATAGAACGTTATATTTGCAGTCAGACCTGTGGGCATCTCCTCGCCGCTAGCTGATAACCGAAAGCGCCGCCCTTCGAATTCCTCATTTGCAACATCACGTCGAAAAGGCATCTGTGGCCGCTTGAAATCACAAATTAATCCATCTAGTGCGGCTGTGTGTGAAAATGGCAACTGCCTTCACTCACAAATGGGACGCCCCGCCCGTCGTTGCAACTCGGTACAGTGATGCATGAGGGTCCACCGTTACTCGAGTACTACGTTCCACTGACCCTTCACAAGTCTGTTCGCGACTGCAAAGATTGTATGTGAAACAATGGGACCATAGCCGAATGAACATATCAACCAATGTTACACGGCCATCGGGTACAAATACATGATTGCAATAGCAAGATGCCATTCCTCGAATTGCAGCGTTGTGTGCGGGACGTGCTCGGCCAAAGGGGAGAGCAGCTTGCACAGGTGGAATGAATCACCACAGGTGGAGGCCATACAGCCTGAAAACACATAAATTGCACACCCAGTCTCCTCCCACAACCACACCCACTCCGAAATGCTACCGGCAGGACTCGCGATGTTGGCCCTGGGGGACCTGATAGCACTGCAAGTACTCCAACTCCAAGAAGAAGACGAACACCAACTACAACCGGCCGCACGGAGGAGACGCAGGAGGAGGAGGAGGGCAAGGCAGGGCCAGCAAGGGCCGCCAGCACAGCCACTACCACCACGCAGGCAGCCCGCAATCCCACGCCTCCGAGCACATCCGTTCAACCTCACTGATGAGCAGATCCACACCCTCTACCGTTTGGACCGGGACACCATAGCCGCCATTGTGGACATGACACAGGCTGACCTTGTCAGCATGATAGATAGCCCAACCGCCATCCCACCCCTACTGAAGGTGGTGTCTGTACTCCACTTCCTGGCCACAGGCACCTACCAGCACACAGTCGGACAGTTGCATGTTATTTCTCAGCCACTGTTCTCACGGACACTATTGCAAGTGCTCGATGCCCTCCTGCAGCACTCAGACGACTACATCTCTCTACCACGCTCGGAGCAGGAAATTACCAACACAAAAGTGGGATTCCATGCACTTGCCGGCATACCGGGTTGCCTTGGTGCCATCGACTGCACCCATGTGGAATTGGTCGTCCCACATGCCATGGAGGCCCAGTACCGCAACCGAAAACAATTTCATTCTCTGAATGTACAAATGGTGTGTGACTCCAACAGGATCATTACACATTGTTGTGCCCGATTCCCTGGATCAACCCATGATTCTATGGTCTTGAGGAACTCAACAATACCACGCTACATGGAGCGACACGCAGGGTACAGATCCTGGCTACTCGGTGAGTCTCATTTCATGCATGATGATGTGGGGTATGTGATGCGGCAATGACCTGGCAGGAAGGGGGGGGGTGCGTACGTAGCAATGGCATTCCACATAATTCGTTTATCGTCCACATACAGGTGATGCCGGATATCCACTGAAGAGATGGCTCCTCACACCAGTCCGGAACCCACGGGACCAGCATGAGGAGGACTACAACCATGCCCACTCACGTACCCGTGTAGTCATTGAACAGGCATTCGGCCTACTGAAGACTCGTTTCCGGTGCCTCAGCAGGTCTGGCGGGGCACTCCTGTACCGCCATGAGAAGGTTGCAAAGATGGTGATGGCATGTGTCATGCTACACAACATGTGCGTACGTAGTAATGTGCCCATGCCCCCTGACGCAGAACTGCAAGCACCTGAAGATGGTCATGATGAGGGTGGGGATGTGGCAGCACCTCAAGGAGTCCGCGAGGCACAGGAGGGCCGTGACATTCGTCAGCATCTCATTGATGCATGCTTCTAGCACTCACGCCTGGTGGCTGATACATGGACACGGGACTCGTGGCACTGTGTGTGTCTGGTACATGCACAATATGGACTGTACGCCTATGATGGCCTAGTACACAAAGATCATTGTCCACACATCTCATTGGTTGATCGTGCATTGTTTATGGCATATGTGATATCATGTTGAACACCCTATCGACCCGCCACCCAAGTGAGCCCAACACACCCCCTCCACCCTCCTACCTCCCCCCCGAACACCAGTGTCCAAAGATGCTCATTGTCAGTGGGCAGTCGCTATTGCAAGCCCCCTCTGCGGGTATCAGGGGCACCCCTGCCTGTGGAGCGCAGGTTCCTCCCAGATCTACGTTGGGGGCTGCCCTGGACGGAACTTGCAACGGATGATGTCTCTGCCTGCTCACGTCCATGCATGTCCCTAAGGGTTTGTGAGAGCTCAGTGAGCACACGGCGCACTGCGGCAAGTTCGGCACATACGTCTTTGGACGTCGCATGCAGTTCCCCCCTCAGGCTCTCGGTGCTTCTCTCCATTTGGACTCTCAGGCTCTCGGTGCTACTCTCCATTTGGACTCTCAGGCTCTCGGTGCTACTCTCCATTTGTACTCTCAGGCACTCGGTGCTACTCTCCATTTGTGCCCTTAGTGTCTCTGTACTTCTCTCCATTTCTGCCCTAAGTGTCTCAGTTGATGTTTCTATGTCTGCCTTAGTGCCCCCACATTCATCGGCATGGTCCTTGAGGAGCGTGGCCAGTTGCTGCTGTTGCACGATTAACTGGTCGAGGGACTGTTGCCTCTGCTGGGCCATGGCCATTTGCGGTGGTGTCACAGAGTGGCTGTTCGCCTCATGTTGCCCTGCCACAGGGCTTGTGGGGGATGGCCAGTCGTCGTCTTGTGGGTGCCCCTGCGTGGTATCCTCATGGTGTACGGGATGGAACAGACAGGGGGATTGGGACAGGTCATGGATGGATCTGACTTCGACATCCCCGTCTTCTGTGTCGGAGCATGCTGCCATTAATGGGGTGTCACCTATGGTGCTGCTGCCACCAGAGGCAGTGCCTTCTGTGGCATCCATTGGGGGGACCTGTGGTGCTGCTGTTGTGGGCATGCTGGCTGCTGGGGTGCCTGTTGATGTTCCCTCCTCTGTGCTGCCACCTGATTTGTGCTGCTGCCGTGTCTTGATGCGTGCAGCTGAGGTGGAGGGTCTTTGGCCGTTGGTCTTGGCCCTCTTTGCAGGTGTGCTGGTAGGGGTGTCCTGAAGGTCGTCGTTTGGATCGGACCCTGTGGTGGAGTAAAGGAGGGCGAGCGTTATTAATGGGTCTGTGGGAATTGGAATGGCAATGTATCACATGCATTGGGGTGGTACCTGAGGGTGATTTGGGTCGGGGCCTTGGAGGTGGTTTCATTTGTGTGTGGAGTGAGGGTGCAGTTGTTTGGCAGCCTGCAGTTAGGGTGTGCCTGCTGCACGTGTAGTGGGTGTTTTTGGGGTTTTTAATTATTTATGTATTTATTGTGAGTTTTAAAGTGCGCTATCAGGCCAATGTGTGTGGACGTTCTCCTGGCCATGTGTTGCTGTTGCGCTATGTGGACACATGTGATTCACATGATTGGACATTGTGGATTTGGCATGGTTTTATTTGGGCCACCTACCGGATTCTCCGGATGTCTGCACTCCTTTCTCCATCCCTCCGACTCCCTCTATGCTCTCCATTCCAATGGTGGAGGCACAGATTTCTTCCCAGGGGGTCAACTTGATGGGTGATTCCGATCCTCCCCCGGTGGCTGTGGCAATGTTGCGGTTGGCAGAAAGTATGCTACGGACGCGTATCCGCAGGTCGTCCCATCGCTTTCTGCATTGCTGTGGGTTGCGGGGTGCGGTCCCCACCGCACTTACCCGCTGTGCCACCAGGGCCCATATGGCCTTCTTGTTCGCAAGTGCCGTCCTGGTCATTTGCGTGGAGAAGACGGCGGCGGCATTCTCCTGGAGGGTCTCTGTAAGCACGGTGAGTTCCTCACGGGAGAAGTGGACCTGCCGCTTGCGGTCGCACGCTTTCTTCGCTACTTTTCCCATTTTTCTTGGTTTCGCTAGGGTGGATGACGGGTTGGGATGTGTCTCAGGGTAGTGTTTTTAGTGGTTGTGTGGATTTTGTGGTTTTATAGGTGTACGGCGTGTTGTTTCCCGTTCCGGGCCCATGTTTTTACTTCCGTTTCCGTATATTTACGGTCACCGTACTTTCCGGTTGGCGCTCACTGCGGTGTCCGCTAAGATGGGTGGCGGTATTGCACCTAGGGCGCCGTACGGCGGCGGTGTGGGCCGTTTTGGGGTCATTTCCGCCATCGCGGACTTTGCACTTCCGCCATGCCGTGGTGCTCGTGCCCAATGGGTCGGAATGGGCCGCACTTTGCTCCATCGTGCAATGGCGGAAACGCTATTTACGCTGTGGCGGTCCGGTCAGTCACTTTCCGCCAGGGTCGTAATGAGGGCCATTGTCTATTGATTTTTAAGTTTGATTTCTTCTATGTTACTTCATTATGTTTTTAATCAATTCTAACTTCATGATTGGTGTTGTGTTCTATCATTGGTTTTGTGCATGTCTCAATGAACATTGCCTCAGTCATGTGTGGCCACTGTGTGGCTCTGTTGTGCATTTATGCATGGGCGTGGTGGTTCTTTTAAGACTGTCATGGCATGGGTAATTTGGGAGTGGGTGCTGTGGATGGTTGCATGCTTGTACTGGGGGGCAAGGGAGATTTGGGTTGGCATTGGGGCCATTGGTCTGTTTTATTAGGACACGTTGTTTGGTAGGCCATGTGTCGGGGCCTGCTGTTAGGTGCCCGTCAATGGGGGTGGGTGATGGACATGTGTCGGTGCTCCCGAGTGCATGGTGCCATGTGGGCTGCCTGTGGGGCATGCCCAGAGGTGTAGGGTAGTCCTCTGTGGTGTGGGCTGCCTGCAGGGCATGGAGAGGGGGGAAAAGGGCATACCTGGGAAGGCCCACACTGCCAAATCGCGTGTAAAAGTCCACGCGCACCCCTTGGAATATGTGTACCCCACTCACGCTAGCGTAAACGCGTGTAAAGTCCACGTGTACCCCCGGAATACACGCACCCTGCTCGCATTAGGTAAAATGCGGGGGGAAAGTCCCCCGTGTGGTGTGGGCTGCCTGTGGGGCATGGGGAGGGTGGATGGGCTGCCTGCACGTATTCCCGGCGGTGCGCGTGGACTTTTACACGCATTTTCGCTAGCGCGAGCGGGTTACGCGTATTCTGAGGGGTGCGCGTGGACTTTTACATGTGTTTTCGCTAGCGTGAGTGGGGTACGCATATTCCGAGGGCTGTGCGTGGACTTTTACATGTGTTTTCGTTACCACGAGCGGGGTACGTGTATTCCGAGGGGTGCGCAGGGAGTTTTCAATGCGTTTTCGTTGTTGGGGGGCTGTGTGCTAGTCCACTGCCCTTTGCGCCATTTAGGTGATTTGTGCGATGTTTTTACCGCATGGGGCGGTTTGGGGCGTAACTGGCGCATGCTGCATTGTCGCTGCACCGATCTGCGCCACGGCTGCTTATGGATGTTGAAATCCATGAATATGCTGTGCCCTGAAATGGATTTTGGTGCATGCGGCTGGCGCATACTGCCGCATGCGCACTCTGTGCGCCGGATACTATGAATTACCCCCATTGTCTTTCATTCCTAAATACCTGCTGATTACTGACATCTGTGTAGGATTGCTCATTTGTACCTTAAAGAACTTTGCAGGGGGAAATATTAACCAAGACGTTATCTGTTCACAAACCAAAACTGATCTTTTTCCTGTGTTTTATATTCTGCATTTTCATAAGTGAATTCAATTGCTTTACTTATTTTCTGAATGGTATTGTCAATGCTTGGTATATATTGAAACTTATCTGTGATTTCAATACTAAATGAATAAATAAATAAATAAATAAATAAATAAATAAATAAATAAATATTTACCTTTACAAACTAGCCTGATTCCTGATCCACTCTGACCTGGGGGGGGGGTATTTTGAGCCGGGTGTGATATGAGTGGTATATCATTCAGAATATTGAACTTATAGAGACAAAAAAATAAGTATTTCATTGCGCACTACATGCTAGGTGAGACCCGAGTGTGTGCCTGATCCTTAACAACACGCATGTCCACACAACAGTCACACAGCCACCCCTCTAGACGCAAAGCCTTCAATGTCTCCTTCACTTGACACTTAGAAAGTTTACGAGAACTCAGAGTTCAGGGTGCTCCCAATCTTGCATTTCCCTCTGCTACCAACAAATCAAACCCCACCCAATCTTCTCCAGAGCCACCGGAGTGCCCACAGACCATGCAAATGGCATTGTGGGCAGTACAAATCATAATAACGTTACATCTGTTCTCCTCCAACCAAGATCACTTAATAAAGATATTAGCACCAGCCAGGCCTTTCCACAGGGCATGGAGAAGTTTCTTCGGTCTCGGGAAAAGTACTATGTCTTTCCCTCAATTGTCCTCATCCCAAGTGTAATAAGGAGATTTCTATAGAAGAGGGTGGAGGAGCTATAATTTCATTTTGGCGCAGGTGACCCTGAACCCCCCTTCTCCACCATCTCTCACAGTGGGATCCTTGGATTTTGCCTGTGTTTCTCCCCCTCTCAATTTTCCTCACCTGCCTCGTGCACCTTTGGAGACTGGCCTCTTGAAGATCTGGGCATTGAGAGGTTAGAGCCACACAAGTAGAGGAGTTCAAAGGGGGTAGTTCCTATATTCTGGAATCTAGGAATCCAGACACTTTACAGATGCACCCATCACACTGGCATAATTTCATATCATGGTGCCGGGCGAAGGTTTGCTCACAGGTAGAGATAGATCCTTTGACACTTTCTAAGGGATGGTTTCGTCTTAAAACTCTCTTCCTTCACAATACAATTCAAAATGGCTGAAATGCAGGCATTTCTTGAATTGCAGGGCAACAAACATGGTGTACCAGCTGCTGGAGGGGGTCATAGGCTAATGGTAGCCAGTACATTAAAGAAATATGTGTTTGCAGGAAGAATCCTGCCTTACAAAAGGCTCCTATGTCCTTTTTGCATAGCCTGCAGACTACAATTCCCAGGCACCCGCGGGCCCGGAACTACTTCATGAAGCCCACATCGGGGGGGCACGTGCACGCGTGCGCGCAAGGACAACACAAGCACGGGTCTTGTGCTCTAAAGCTCAACCAGAGAAGACGTGTTGTCCGGAGCTCCGAGCAAGGGGAAGCGCACGAGGGGCCATGCCCCAGACATCCTCCACCCAGGCCCCTCGGCACATACAGATAAGTACCGCTAGTACTAGGGATCCAAGGCTGACCCGGGGAAAGGCGCGCACCACTGTAGTGCATTCTAGAGAACCGATTGAACTCGCCAGCAGCTGCGACAAGGGGCACGCGCAGGGGGCTCAGCCCAATGTTCCCACGTCCCCCTGCTCCAGCAAAAGCTAAGTCTGATTTCTTTGACCATCAGTGCCATAGTTTCTTCTAACCTGAACCACGCGCAGACTTCGGAAGCCCCGCAGGGCCATAGCAGTGCATGTCATTAACATACTAATTCCCGTGTGCCGATCTACAGAAAAAAAGAACGCGTTTAACAATACGCAGGTTTCTGAAGAGCCACTACGCGACACGTGTGATTAACAACACGGGTCGTATCACGTTCAAGCCCACATTTTAAGATGCCTTATTTTTGGGCAGCCATTGGACCGGAGCCACGCGCGGCGTGAATCCGCATGTGCAGGGAATAGCCAGAGCAAACTTGTGCGCCTAACATACCATGCATGGTGCACCTTGAGCATGCATAAGGGTGCAATTAACCTTTTGTGAGAGTGCATGAATGCTAAGAGTTTGGTGTGTGATGTACACGCTAATGGTAATTTCCAACTCTCTTTTCAGCACTAAAACTGCTCCGGATTCTGGACCTGAGAGTGAACACCCCTTGAGATAAGTCTCTTTCTGGCTCTCAGCCCTTGTTGCAGGGCGTGGGGGGGAATTGTGCATGCTGTGAATGTGCAAATGTTTCATTGTGTTACCCTATGTTCCCTTCCCTGTCCACCTCCCCTATCCTAGTCCTCTCACCGGTTCCCCTTGCTACGGAACCCATCCAACCAATGAGATCCTAACCCTCTTTCCCCGCCAGGGTCTCGGAGGCTTGTGTAAGTTTCAACTTGCAGGCACCTAGACCGTGGAGGGGTTGGTTGGTTCGTGCCACTCCTGAGCCTGGAAACTGAAGCCGTGACAGAAGCACAAGCCCAAGTGTCACAGGCCCCCGAGTGGTACGACCCAGCCAGTCATGGAAGAACTCACAAAGGTTCTGCAGAACCTGCAGGCTGAGCTCGCTGCCACTAGGCAAGATTATGCAATGTTGGCCACCCAGGTACGCAGTTTGTCTGCCCAAGCCTCCCCTCTTCCCGATGGGGCTTCAACACCCACTCCAGTCCAAGTTCATGTAACTCCTGAACATGTGGTTCCACTGGCTCCCCCGGAAAGGTATGGGGCGGACCCGCAAAAATACCAAACCTTCATCACACAATGTAAACTCTTGACCAAACCTGCAGCATTCAGATCAACCCAGGCAAGAACGGCCTTCGTTATATCATATTTAACGGGGGAACGCATCGGCTTGGGCGAACCCATTAATACAAAGGGATGACGCAGTCTTGTATGATTGGGATGACTTCCAGACAGAGTTTGGAAAGATTTTCAATCACAGGGCGGCAGCAATGTGCAAGGATCGGGAAATGCTAAACCTACGCTAGGGAAATAAAGAACTGGTGACTTATGTCACTCAATTTAACCGGCTGGTTGCCGAGGCTGAATGGCCTTGAGAAAAGCAAATGTCCCTCTTTTATCAAGGATTGAGAGACAAGCTTAAAGACCTTATAGCTCAAGTTGATCCTCAGCCGCTCGATTGTCTGGCCGTGATTGATTTGGCCTTGCGGTTAGATCACCGGCAGGCTGAGCACCATGGGGACAAGAAACGTGGGGAATAACGGCATATAGCACGGCTAGATCAGTTTTGTAGTCCACGTCCTACTGATTCTGTAGAAAGAACGCCCGGAGAGGAACCTATGCAAATAGGCCCGACCAAAGGTCCTCTCACCAAGGAGGAAAAAGTGCGTGGATGTAAGGAGGGGCTCTGTTTGTATTGTGGCTCAGCAGGACATTTCGTAAAAGAATGCTCTACGAAACCAAAGCCTCAGGGAAACGCTTCGGCTTGGCAGTAGTAGGGGTGGTACAGTCGAGCCGGGTGCCAGAAGTTACCCCAGCAGTGAAATTTGCTAATTTTGCTCCACACATTACCTTGGCAGATACCCCAAGTTTTCTCGGTCAAAAGATTTCAGTTGCCTTTCTTTTAGACTCAGGGGCCACAGACAATTTTATCGATATTACATATGTACGTAAATTGGGAGTATCTTTATGTCAGAAAACCTCTCCAGAGGTGGTAAGGGCGGTTGATGGCACAGCGTTGAGTTCTGGACTCATTACGCATTGTAACCAAGTGTTGTCATTGTGCTCTCAACAACGTCATGTGGAGGACATACAATTTGATCTAATTGCAGCACCGCAATTTGGGATCATTCTAGGTTTACCCTAGTTTATTAAACATGATCCACAGGTGTACTGGTCTAAAGGGCAAGTCTCCCTGACCTCTTACTTGGCACATTGTATTGTTCCGGGTGAGGACAAAGTGTCTACTCAGAACCCTGTGCCTAGTCTTTGTGCTGCAACTACCGGGGAGACGGATCTAAGTACTCTGTCCTCTGTGTATTGTGAATACCGAGATGTGTTTAGCAAGCAAGCTGCGGAAACTCTGCCGCCTCATAGGCCATTTGACTGCTGAATTAATTTAGAACCAGGGGCATTTTTGCCGTGCAGTCGAGTTTATCCCCTTACGGAAGCCAAAACCATTCATTTAAAAAATTACATTGATGCTAATTTGAAAAATTGATTTTTTAGGCCGTCTAATTCACCTGTCTCGTCCCCACTCTCCTTCATACCTAAAAAGACTGGGGACTTGAGAACTTGTATAGATTATCGTGGGGATAACCCGCCTTACCATCAAGAACCGATATCCTTTACCTTTGATACCCGTTTTGCTAGGTCAAGTGTGCAACGCTACGGTATATACCAAGCTGGACCTCTGAGGGGCATATCACCTGGTGCGAGTGCGGGCAGGTGATGAGTGGAAGACGGCATTCAGAACCAAATTTGGCCTGTACGAGTACCAGGTGATGCTATTTGGTTTGTGCAATGCTCCCGCTGCTTTTCAGCACTTTCTTGACGAGATATTGCGAGGGTACTTGGATGTGTTTGTGGTAGTCTATATAGACGATATCCTAATATATTCCAGTAACATGCAGGAACATGTCAAGCATGTTAAGGCAGTACTTCAGCGGTTACGGGAACACCGATTATTTGTAAAAATAGAAAAGTGTGAATTTCATCGCACTACGGTGGAATTCCTAGGTTATTTCCTGACACCCTCTGGTGTCCAAAAAGACCAACGAAAAGTACAGCGGTTCTGGACTGGCCTGCTCCTACCACTGTGAAAGAGGTACAGGCATTCTTAGGCTTTGCAAACTTTTATCGCCGGTTCATAAAAAACTTTACGGAATTGGTTACGCCCATCACAACATTACTGAATAAAGGTAAGACATACCAGTGGGATGCGGCTGCAGATCGAGGGTTTCAACGGTTAAAACAAGCCTTCACCACAGCCCCAGTTTTAAGGCATCCAGATTTATCGCTATCTTTTGTGATAGAAACCAATGCCTCTAGTTACGCCCTGGGAGCAGTCCTATCCCAGCGGGATTTACAAACTGGGTTATTGCACCCAGTTGCGTACTATTCCCGAAAGTTACTCCCAGCTGAGACTAATCATACCATAGCAGACCGGCAGTTGTTGGTGGTGAAAGCGGCTTTTGAGGAATGGCGGCATTACCTTCTGGGGGCCCACCACACAATAACTGTAATAACACATCATCAGAACCTGCAGTTTATAAAAACCGTCAAAACTCTTAGTCCTCGACAGATTTGCTGACTTTGACTTCTTCATAACCTATCGTCCCGGCTCAGATAACAGAAAGGCTGACCTTTTGTCTCGATACACTGAAAACGAGACTAAAGAAGCCAACGAAACACGTCCGATAATACCCACTGCTTGTATTATCGGAATTGTAGGCCGACCCACCATCTTTGAAGATGTGCTACAAGCTATGTCTACCCAAGATCTACGTGACTGGTGCTCTCGAGGTTCACAACACACCTTAGTAAACGGTCTCCCGTATCATGCTACTGCCTTGTATTTACCCACTGTGGCTCTCAGGGAAGAGGTTATGCAATAGTGCCATGACGCCCCTACAGAAGGGCACCCTGCGATAGCCAAGGCTCAACAGAATGTGGCACGTCATTATTGGTGGCCTACCTTACACCGTGACGTGCGGATCTATGTAACCAAGTGTGGCACTTGTAGTAGACAAAAGGCCAGTCATGAAATGCCTGCTGGCTTACTGCAACCGTTGCCCACTCCGCCAACTCCTTGGCATAGAGTTACTATGGATCTAATTGTAGATATACCACCCATTCGGAAAAACACTTCAATTTTTGTTGTGGTTGATTCATTAACCAAAATGGGTCATTTCATCCCTTGTAAGGGCATCCCCACTGCCGGAGAACTGGCAGAGTTATTCCTGCAAAACATTGTATGACTACACGGATTACCAATTCGGGTCGTTACAGACCGTGGGCTGCAATTTACCTCACGCTTCTGGCGAGCCTTCTGCCAATTAATCAGCATGGAAGTGAGTTTGTCATCAGGGTACCACCCGGAAACTGATGGGCAGACAGAGAAAGTGAACCAAGGACTAGAACAATATCTCTGTTGTTATACTACAACCTCCAAAGCATCTTGGGTGGAATACGTCAGGTTGGCCGAAATTGCCAACAATAACACGGTACACTGCTCCACCGAGTACACTCCATATTATGGAGTGTATGGCTATCATCCAAGGGTTCTGCCCACCATTACTAATCCACCCCAAATAAGCCTTCCTACATTATTAGGGTTGCATTCGCATGCGCATCAGGTTTGGTCATATATACAACAAAATTTAAAATCGCCAAACATACCTATAAAGCCTACGCTGATAAAGAGACGTGACAGCCCCCATTATAAACCTGGGGATCGGGTTTTGTTATCAACATGCAACATTCTACTGCCTGAGCCCCGTAAGTTACAACCCCGATTTTTTGGTCCATTCAGCATATCCACCGTGATCAATCCGGTGGCAGTGAGACCCAGTCTGCCTAGCCAAGTGAAAATCCACCCTACCTTTCATGTTTCATTACCGAAACCCTGCCCTCCCCAATATCCGTACGGAAAAGCCACCGCCCATTGTAGTGCAAGGACACCCTGAGTATGAAGTACAAGCTATTTTGAATTCGCAACACTGAAAAGATGGGCTTTATTATCTCATAGATTGTGTAGGATACGGCCCTGAAGACCGTTCCTGGGAGCCTGCTCAGAATGTTCATGCACCTAGATTGGTTAAAACATTCCATCGCAACTATCCAGCCAAACCTAAGCCCAGATCTTTCTGTGCGGGGGGGGGGGGAGTACTGTCATGGAGCAGGGCAACAAACATGGTGTACCAGCTGCTGGAGGGGGTCATAGGCTAATGGTAGCCAGTACATTAAAGAAATATGTGTTTGCAGGAAGAATCCTGTCTTACAAAAGGCTCCTATGTCCTTTTTGCAGACGAAATAGACTGCCGACTACAATTCCCAGGCACCCCCGGGCCCAGAACTACTTCATGAAGCCCACGTTGGGCGGGGCATGTGCACGCGTGAGCGCAAGCACATCAAGAGCACGGGGCTTGTGCTCTAAAGCTCAACCAGAGAAGACGTGTTCTGCGGAGCTCCGAGCAAGGGGAAGCGCACGAGGGGCCGTGCCCCAGACATCCTCCACTCGGGCCCCTCGGCACCTACAGATAAGTACCGCTAGTATTAGGGATCCAAGGCTGACCCGGTGAAAGGCGTGCACCGCTGTAGTGCATTCTAGAGAACCGATTGAACTCGCCAGCAGCTGCGACAAGGGGCACGCGCAGTGGGCTCAGCCCAATGTTCCCATGTCCCCCTGCTCCAGCAAAAGCTCAGTCTGATTCCTTTGACCATCAGTGCCATAGTTTCTTCTAACCTGAACCACGCGCAGACTTCGGAAGCCCCGAAAGGGCCATAGCAGTGCATGTCATTAACATACTAATTCCGTGCCGATCTACAGAAAAAAGAACGCGTTTAACAATACGCGGCTTTCTGAAGAGCCATTACGCGACACGTGTGATTAACAACACGGGTCGTATCACGATCAAGCCCACATTTTCAGAAGCCTTATTTTTGGGCAGCCATTGTAGCGGAGCCACGCGCGGCGTGAATCCGCTTGTGCAGGGAATAGCCAGAGAAAACTTGTGCGCCTAACATACCGTGCATGGTGCACCTTGAGCATGCATAAGGGTGCAATTAACCTTTTGTGAGAGTGCATGACTGCTAAGAGTTTGGTGTGTGATGTAACACACAAATGGTAATTCCCACTCTCTTTTCAGCACTAAAACAGCTCCGGATTCTGGACCTGAGAGTGTGCAGGCACGAGGCCAGCACTCACCCCTTGAGATAAGTCTCTTTCTGGCTCTCAGCCCTTGTTGTGGTGTGTGGGGGGGGAAATTGTGCATGCTGTGAATGTGCAATTGTTTCATTGTGTTACCCTATGTTCCCTTCCCTGTCCACCTCCCCTTTCCTAGTCCTCTCACCGGTTACCCTTGCTACGGAACACATCCAACCAACGAGATCCTAACCCTCTTTCCCCGCCAGGGTCTCGGAGGCTTGTGTAGGTTTCAACTTGCAGGCACCTAGACCGTGGAGGGGTTGGTTGATTCGTGCCACTCCTGTGCCTGGAAACTGAAGCCTTAACAGCTCACAGGTAGAGATAGATCCTTTGACACTTTATAAGGGATGGTTTCTTCTTAAAACTCTCTTCCTCCACAATACAATTTAAAATGGCTGAAATTCAGGCATTTCTTGAATTTCATTATTGAACCTTTGTTTTCCAAATTTTTCCACGGTTTTGAGGTAAGACATCCACTGCTCCAAACCCTTCCTTGAGATCTCCCCTTGTTTAGAGAGGCCTTCAGGACCCTCCCTTTGAACCCCTCTCAGAGGTCTCCTTCAATATGCTTTCTTTAGAGGGGCATTTTTGATAGCTTTGACCTCAGGGTGCAGGCTAGCGGAAGTTGGGGCACTGCTGTGCCATAAGCCCTTACTTTAGGTTCTCGAAGACAAAATGATCCTTGGTCTCCTTCCCACCTTTCATCTGAAGGTCATGTCAGATAACATAAGGCGGGTCCTGCAGGCTGAGCTCGCTGCCACTAGGCAAGATTATGCAATGTTGGCCACCCAGGTACGCAGTTTGTCCGCCCAAGCCTCCCCTCTTCCCGATGGGGCTTCAACACCCACTCCAGTCCAAGTTCATGTAACTCCTGAACATGTGGTTCCACTGGCTCCCCCGGAAAGGTATGGGGCGGACCCGCAAAAATACCAAACCTTCATCACACAATGTAAACTCTTGACCAAACCTGCAGCATTCAGATCAACCCAGGCAAGAACGGCCTTCGTTATATCATATTTAACGGGGGAACGCATCGGCTTGGGCGAACCCATTAATACAAAGGGATGACGCAATCTTGTATGATTGGGATGACTTCCAGACAGAGTTTGGAAAGATTTTCAATCACAGGGCGGCAGCAATGTGCAAGGATCGGGAAATGCTAAACCTACGCCAGGGAAATAAAGAATTGGTGACTTATGTCACTCAATTTAACCGGCTGGTTGCCGAGGCTGAATGGCCTTGAGAAAAGCAAATGTCCCTCTTTTATCAAGGATTGAGAGACAAGCTTAAAGACCTTATAGCTCAAGTTGATCCTCAGCCGCTCGATTGTCTGGCCATGATTGATTTGGCCTTGCGGTTAGATCACCGGCAGGCTGAGCGCCATGGGGACAATAAACGTGGGGAATAACGGCCAATAGCACGGCTAGATCAGTTTTGTAGTCCACGTCCTACTGATTCTGTAGAAAGAACGCCCGAGATGAACCTATGCAAATAGGCTCGACCAAAGGTCCTCTCACCAAGGCGGAAAAAGTGCGTCGACGTAAGGAGGGGCTCTGTTTGTATTGTGGCTCAGCAGGACATTTCGTAAAAGAATGCTCTACAAAACCAAAGCCTCAGGGAAACGCTTCGGCTTGGCAGTAGTAGGGGTGGTACAGTCGATCCGGGTGGCAGAAGTTACCCCAGCAGTGAAATTTGCTAATTTTGCTCCACACATTACCTTGGCAGGTACCCTAAGTTTTCTCGGTCAAAAGATTTCAGTTGCCCTTCTTTTAGACTCAGGGGCCACGGACAATTTTATCGATATTACATATGTACGTAAATTGGGAGTACCTTTATGTCAGAAAACCTCTCCAGAGGTGATAAGGGCGGTTGATGGCACAGCGTTGAGTTCTGGATTCATTACGCATTGTACCCAAGTGTTGTCATTGTGCTCTCAACAACGTCATGTGGAGGACATACAATTTGATCTAATTGCAGCACCGCAATTTGGGATCATTCTAGGTTTACCCTGGTTTATTAAACATGATCCACAGGTGTACTGGTCTAAAGGGCAAGTCTCCCTGACCTCTTACTTGGCACATTGTATTGTTCCGGGTGAGGACAAAGTGTCTACTCAGAACCCTGTGCCTAGTCTTTGTGCTGCAACTACCGGGGAGACGGATCTAAGTACTCTGTCCTCGGTGTATTGTGAATACCGAGATGTGTTTAGCAAGCAAGCTGCGGAAACTCTGCCGCCTCATAGGCCATTTGACTGCCGAATTAATTTAGAACCAGGGGCATTTTTGCCGTGCAGTCGAGTTTATCCCCTTACGGAAGCCAAAACCATTCATTTAAAAAATTACATTGATGCTAATTTGAAAAATTGATTTTTTAGAGCGTCTAATTCACCTGTCTCGTCCCCACTCTCCTTCATACCTAAAAAGACTGGGGACTTGAGAACTTGTATAGATTATCGTGGGGATAACCCGCCTTACCATCAAGAACCGATATCCTTTACCTTTGATACCCGTTTTGCTAGGTCAAGTGTGCAACGCTACGGTATATACCAAGCTGGACCTCTGAGGGGCATATCACCTGGTGCGAGTGCGGGCAGGTGATGAGTGGAAGACGGCATTCAGAACCAAATTTGTCCTGTACGAGTACCAGGTGATGCTATTTGGTTTATGCAATGCTCCCGCTGCTTTTCAGCACTTTCTTGACGAGATATTGCGAGGGTACTTGGATGTGTTTGTGGTAGTCTATATAGACGATATCCTAATATATTCCAGTAACATGCAGGAACATGTCAAGCATGTTAAGGCAGTACTTCAGCGGTTACGGGAACACCGATTATTTGCAAAAATAGAAAAGTGTGAATTTCATCGCACTACGGTGGAATTCCTAGGTTATTTCCTGACACCCTCTGGTGTCCAAAAAGACCAACGAAAAGTACAGGCGATTCTGGACTGGCCTGCTCCTACCACTGTGAAAGAGGTACAGGCATTCTTAGGCTTTGCAAACTTTTATCGCCGGTTTATAAAAAACTTTACGGAATTGGTTACGCCCATCACAACATTACTGAAAAAAGGTAAGACATACCAGTGGGATGCGGCTGCAGAACGAGGGTTTCAACGGTTAAAACAAGCCTTCACCACAGCCCCAGTTTTAAGGCATCCAGATTTATCGCTACCTTTTGTGATAGAAACCAATGCCTCCAGTTATGCCCTGGGAGCAGTCCTATCCCAGCGGGATTTACAAACTGGGTTATTGCACCCAGTTGCTTACTATTCCCGAAAGTTACTCCCAGCTGAGGCTAATTATACCATAGCAGACCGGCAGTTGTTGGCGGTGAAAGCGGCTTTTGAGGAATGGCGGCATTACCTTCTGGGGGCCCACCACACAATAACTGTAATGACACATCATCAGAACCTGCAGTTTATAAAAACCGTGAAAACTCTTAGTCCTCGACAGTTTTGCTGACTTTGACTTCTTCATAAGCTATCGTCCCGGCTCAGATAACAGAAAGGCTGACCTTTTGTCTCGATACACTGAAAACGAGACTAAAGAAGCCAAGGAAACACGTCCGATAATACCCACTGCTTGTATTATCGGAATTGTAGGCCGACCCAACATCTTTGAAGATGTGCTCCAAGCTATGTCTACGCAAGATCTACGTGACTGGTGCTCTCGAGGTTCACAACACACCTTAGTAAACGGTCTCCCGTATCATGCTACTGCCTTGTGTTTACCCACGGTGGCTCTCAGGGAAGAGGTTATGCAATAGTGCCATGACGCCCCTACAGAAGGGCACCCTGCGATAGCCAAGGCTCAACAGAATGTGGCACGTCATTATTGGTGGCCTACCTTACACCGTGACGTGCGGATCTATGTAACCAAGTGTGGCACTTGTAGTAGACAAAAGGCCAGTCATGAAATGCCTGCTGGCTTACTGCAACCGTTGCCCACTCCGCCAACTCCTTGACATACAGTTACTATGGATCTAATTGTAGATATACCACCCATTCGGAAATACACTTCAATTTTAGTTGTGGTTGATTCATTAACCAAAATGGGTCATTTCATCCCTTGTAAGGGCATCCCCACTGCCGGAGAACTGGCAGAGTTATTCGTGCAAAGCATTGTATGACTACACGGATTACCAATCCGGGTCGTTACAGACCGTGGGCTGCAATTTACCTCACGCTTCTGGCGAGCCTTCTGCCAATTAATCAGCATGGAAGTGAGTTTGTCATCAGGGTACCACCCGGAAACTGATGGGCAGACAGAGAAAGTGAACCAAGGACTAGAACAATATCTCTGTTGTTATGCTACAACCTCCAAAGCATCTTGGATGGAATACGTCAGGTTGGCCGAAATTGCCAACAATAACACGGTACACTGCTCCACCGAGTACACTCCATATTATGGAGTGTATGGCTATAATCCAAGGGTTCTGCCCACCATTACTAATCCACCCCAAATAAGCCTGCCTACATTATTAGGGTTGCATTCGCATGCGCATCAGGTTTGGTCATATATACAACAAAATTTAAAATCGCCAAACATACCTATAAAGCCTACGCTGATAAAGAGACGTGACAGCCCCCATTATAAACCTGGGGATCGGGTTTGTTATCAACACGCAACATTCTACTGCCTGAGCCCCGTAAGTTACAACCCCGATTTTTTGGTCCATTCAGCATATCCACCGTGATCAATCCGGTGGCAGTGAGACCCAGTCTGCCTAGCCAAGTGAAAATCCACCCTACCTTTCATGTTTCATTACCGAAACCCTGCCCTCCCCAATATCCGTACGGAAAAACCACCGCCCACTGTAGTACAAGGACACCCTGAGTATGAAGTACAAGCTATTTTGAATTCGCAACACTGAAAAGATGGACTTTATTATCTCATAGATTGTGTAGGATACGGCCCTGAAGACCGTTCCTGGGAGCCTGCTCAGAATGTTCATGCACCTAGATTGGTTAAAACATTCCATCGCAACTATCCAGCCAAACCTAAGCCCAGATCCTTATGTGCGGGGGGGAGTACTGTCATGGAGCAGGGCAACAAACATGGTGTACCAGCTGCTGGAGGGGGTCATAGGCTAATGGTAGCCAGTACATTAAAGAAATATGTGTTTGCAGGAAGAATCCTGTCTTACAAAAGGCTCCTATGTCCTTTTTGCAGGCGAAATAGACTGCCGACTACAATTCCCAGGCACCCCCAGGCCCAGAACTACTTCATGAAGCCCACGTCGGGCGGGGCACGTGCACGCGTGAGCGCAAGCACATCAAGAGCACGGGGCTTGAGCTCTAAAGCTCAACCAGAGAAGACGTGTTCTGCGGAGCTCCGAGCAAGGGGAAGCGCACGAGGGGCCGTGCCCCAGACATCCTCCACTCGGGCCCCTCGGCACCTACAGATAAGTACCGCTAGTATTAGGGATCCAAGGCTGACCCGGGGAAAGGCGTGCACCGCTGTAGTGCATTCTAGAGAACCGATTGAACTCGCCAGCAGCTGCGACAAGGGGCACGCGCAGTGGGCTCAGCCCAATGTTCCCACGTCCCCGTGCTCCAGCAAAAGCTAAGTCTGATTCCTTTGACCATCAGTGCCATAGTTTCTTCTAACCTGAACCACGCGCAGACTTCGTAAGCCCCGAAAGGGCCATAGCAGTGCATGTCATTAACATACTAATTCCGTGCCGATCTACAGAAAAAAGAACGCGTTTAACAATACGCGGCTTTCTGAAGAGCCATTACGCGGCACGTGTGATTAACAACACGGGTCGTATCACGATCAAGCCCACATTTTCAGAAGCCTTATTTTTGGGCAGCCATTGTAGCGGAGCCACGCGCGGCGTGAATCCGCTTGTGCAGGGAATAGCCAGCGCAAACTTGTGCGCCTAACAAACCGTGCATGGTGCACCTTGAGCATGCATAAGGGTGCAGTTAACCTTTTGTGAGAGTGCATGACTGCTAAGAGTTTGGTGTGTGATGTAACACACAAATGGTAATTCCCACTCTCTTTTCAGCACTAAAACTGCTCCGGATTCTGGACCTGAGAGTGTGCAGGCAGGAGGCCAGCACTCACTCCTTGAGATAAGTCTCTTTCTGGCTCTCAGCCCTTGTTGTGGTGTGTGGGGGGGGAATTTGTGCATGCTGTGAATGTGCAAATGTTTCATTGTGTTACCCTATGTTCCCTTCCCTGTCCACCTCCCCTTTCCTAGTCCTCTCACCGGTTACCCTTGCTACGGAACACATCCAACCAACGAGATCCTAACCCTCTTTCCCCGCCAGGGTCTCGGAGGCTTGTGTAAGTTTCAACTTGCAGGCACCTAGACCGTGGAGGGGTTGGTTTGTTCGTGCCACTCCTGTGCCTGGAAACTAAAGCCTTAACAGCTCACAGGTAGAGATAGATCCTTTGACACTTTCTAAGGGATGGTTTCTTCTTAAAACTCTCTTCCTCCACAATACAATTTAAAATGGCTGAAATTCAGGCATTTCTTGAATTTCATTATTGAACCTTTGTTTTCCAAATTTTTCCACGGTTTTGAGGTAAGACATCCACTGCTCCAAACCCTTCCTTGAGATCCCCCCCTGTTTAGAGAGGCCTTCAGGACCCTCCCTTTGAACCCCTCTCAGAGGTCTCCTTCAATATGCTTTCTTTAGAGGGGGCATTTTTGATAGCTTTGACCTCAGGGTGCAGGCTAGCAGAAGTTGGGGCACTGCTGTGCCATAAGCCCTTACTTTAGGTTCTCGAAGACAAAATGATCCTTGGTCTCCTTCCCACCTTTCATCTGAAGGTCATGTCTCCCCACTTCTTCTAGATGTGCCCAGGGTCTGATAATTGGCATCCAGGTACCCAGCCCTGTAAACAGGCCGACTCCTTGCTTGATTTTATGTAAGAATTAGTGCAGTCCAACTGGTGTGGGACTACAAAAGACTTATCGCTTGGTATTAGGCAACCCACCTTACAAGTTGGTAATGTGACTGAGCAGCCAGGCTTATCTGAAGGGGGGTAATGTGAGCTGTAGGGCTGTGCAATGAAATCAGCCAATACCAGTAGCCAAGTAAAGACTAACACACTTAAATTAATAATAAATACATGTTTTATTTATACACACAGATATGTAAAGCAGTTGTAACATTAATCTCAAGTTAAGATTCAGTTCAAAAAGTGAACAATAAAGCAGGTGAGTAATACATTCATATGTAACACATGTTCCAGCACCCATAGGTGATGTCATTTGAGGTCGGTACAGTATTTATATAGTGTCACCTTTGCAATATTGAGTTGTTTAAGGAAGGAAAGGTTAGGGTTAGATCAGAAGAGACTGATAGGTTATAAGAGCAGTTAGATGCTCCCAAAGGGATGCAGGCAGCCTATTATCCCAGCATTAAAATGTTCAACATTTAAAACCTTTAAGGGAACAATCAGTGCCAAAGCAAATAGGATCAGAAGGGGGCCTTTAGGGAGCCAGGAAAGCCAAAGTCATTGGACAAAGTCAAGGTTCTGATGCTCTTCTTCTTCGAAAAATGTTCTTAAATAGTCAGTGTTCCAAAGAGAAATCACAGCAACGCAAGAGGAGTCCCCTTTAGAAAGCACAAGCTGTAAGACCAATGCAGGTACATTGAGGTTAACTTAGTGTAGGGTTAAATCCCGCTCTTAAAGATTGGAAGCACCCCAAATGCAAAATGATAATGTACCTTTGAAATGAAGAAGTTGTTCCTGCTGGATACCTTCACGATGTAATGCAGTAGACCCTTATTCCTGGTCCTTGGTCGCGGTGATGAAAGGGAGGACGTCTGGTGTCCTCCTGTGGCAGCACTCGAGAGAGGGACTCAGCAGCAATGCATTCCCATCAATTCAGTGGCTCTTTGTGGTTTTGCTCATTTTTATTAGCGTCAAAAAAGAACAAAAAGTTCTGGTTAGGATTTCCTTGATTCTTCGGTCCTGGACTCTGGTGAGGGAACTCTGGATGCAGATTTCTTGCTTCTATAGGGTCCTCTGGATGTCCACGAATAAATGGCTGGATTCAGACTTTGGAAGATAATGCACTCACAGATGGTTGTGGTACCCCGGGTATTGGTCTTCTGCAGCCTTGGAAAGTCGCAGCAAGTTGGGGGTTGTGCCAAAATAGAGTTTGTCTCGAGTCTAGTTGGTCCCATCAGCCCAAGGAAGGAAGTCGTCCTTTACGGGTCTTACCAGTCGTTTCGAAAACGGGATCAGCACAGCTGCAGGGCTTCACTGGGCCTTTGCAGTCCAGGAGGGTGCTGCTGGCATCTTCTCTCATCTTCTGCTTCAGATCTTATGCAAGTTCCCATTCATTCACAGCCCCAGGCTGTCAATCACACAGTGGCGTGGCTGTCCTCCAGGAGAGCCAGCCAGCCAATTGGAACTGGTTGCACTCAGGCACACCTAGAGACAAAGGACTGGGAAATGTAGGGACCATCCCTCACTTCCAGAATTCCAGACACACTGGAGCAGGGGCGGCATTCAGGGCTGTCGCCCGCCAAAAGCAAAACACACAAAGGACTCAAACCTGATGCAAACAACAGAGCAAAAGCCCATAAGAAACCAACTAACAAGAAATGGTGAAAAAAAGAAGTCAATGGCCATTTTGAGGAAATGGTCACCCTTGGATGCAGCACTGCAGCTGGGGAATCAGCCTGCAGATGCATGTCACTAGGTAGTAAAAAAAGAAAACCACTTCCACCAGCCATTCAAGTTAGTAAGTGAAACAAAATGTTACATGAGGAATGGGTTACTATGTAACCCCCCAGCACTCCACATAGGGTGGTGTGTGCTGGACCCATAAAGTAAAGGTACGTAAGATAGGGGTGATCTTACTATTCTTGGGAACAGTAGTTCACCCAAGAAAATGTAGTTAAACATTAATGGCACTGCACAAAAGGTGGAGTGTGTCACAATGCAAAAGCAGATTCCTATGGAGTTTACCAGACTCCATAAAACAGTATCGAACATAGAAAATCATATACAGGAAAATACATGAGGGGGTGGGAAAAAGGTCCCACTAACTGAGGAGTGAAAAATTAAAATGCCCTGAGTCCAAAAACAGAGCTTTGAGTCTCTAAGGTTAAAGGGAATTGGCACAGAAATGAAAAATCTCCCTAACACTATACTTTTGAATCAGTAAGCCCTCTCTTAGAATAGTCAGGTGGGTCAAGTTGGCCATCTTCACAGCTTAATCCACTTTAGAAACTCTTCTCCGCTCCTCGATTCAGGGCAGAATCAGCCGGGAGGTGGCAGTCTACTGAGAATAATCTGATGGGCATTCCATTCATGACATTAGTCCGGCTGCAACCCGGTCCATCCCCACTGCTTTGATTAGACATTATATACCCCAGGTGGAGAGAGCTCTTCAGATTTTGGTTCAGCAATTCTCGCTTCTGTGCCCCACTGAACCGTTGCATTAATCTCACTGGGTGCGCAGCAAAATCTCTCGTGGTATGTGATGATTCTCACTGCAATATTGCTTGGTGGGGCAGGCACATAAGTAAGGATTGTGTTAACACGCGGCAGGGAGCACACACCTGGATTATCACGCTCGTTGTGCTGGCACAGTGCGTGCAATGATGGAGGCCCACACAGAGGTCTGGTCTCAACTCTGTCTTTAAACAACAATGCCGTAACACCCCCCAGAGGCCTCCTGCCTTCCTACGTCACTTCCCCATATCTTGCCCCCACCCTGGTCCCACCCCCACATAATAAGGAGGACACCTCCTGCCTTCTTAAACAAACATATAAGTGTAAATGTCAACCCATTTCTTCGATGGGTCTTACAGGTTTAGTCTTGTCCCTGACGGACCATCCCTCGCGTGATGTCGCTGGACTTTGCTGTGGGGTGTCGAACCCCATGTCTCTCCCTCCTTCCTCTGACATCCCTCCATCACCCAAATATGGACCGTCCGATTCTCCCTGATATTCAATCTCTGTGGCTTCCTCCCACTCTTCCTCACGCTCATCCAGAGTTCCTCTGTACTACTTGAAATGGGATATGTTTTGGGTGATATCGCGCCTCTCAGCTTCTCTGGCTGAGATCATAGTGCCCTTTACTTGTGTGAGCATGAGGGGTTCAGGTGTACACCTGGGATCTTCTTTTCTACCTTGCGTCTGGCCTACCACCACCCTGTCTCCTACTTCGACTGTGGGTTCTCGAGTACCCCTCCTGTCATAGGCTGCTACCTTCATTTTCATCTTCTTCTTTGAGTCTTTCTCTCTGATTTCTTGGTCGGATGAATCCTCCTCATTATGTGGGGGCGGGACTAGGAATGGGGAAGTGATGCAGGGAGGCAGGGGGCCTCTGGGGATGTTCTGGCATTCTTGATTAAAGACAGAGTTGAGACCAGACCTCTGTGTGGGCCTCTCCCATTGCACGCGCTGCGCCAGCACAATGAGCCTAGTAATCTAGGCCCGCACTTCATGTAACATTGGCGATGAGAGGGCAGAGCCAGACATGCCGCAACATCAGAGGTTCTCAGGGCCTCCCGCGATGCTCGGCGCAGGAGCAGCCCGCGTCTGCCAACCCAGCCAGAGCAGCAGTGGTGAATGCAGAGATCAAAGGCTTTGCCCGCTGGACGGTTGCGGTTGTTGCAGTGGGAAGTATGTGCACGCATGCGCGAGTCTCGTTTGGGCTCACGCATGCGCGTTTGTATTAAACATGTACCGAATGGCAGTTGCCGCCAGGACCTCAGAAGCACAAGATGCGTCTCCGCGTATTCTTCCGTGTGAATGTGTATGCGTGTGTATGAGGCGGCCTGAGGCACCCGTCAGCGATAAAATTGGCGACGAGGACTGCTGCTCGCAGGGGGATAACGATTGCACACGCGAGTGCAATCAATATTAATCCTTTCTCTGACGCGGCCCGAATCCGACGCTGAGACGGTCGTCGGCCATCTTGAATATGCCTGTGGCTCAGTGGCAGCCCGCGAGGGTGCTCGTGCGCTGCCCACTGGCTGGCAAATTAACCATTTTTGGAACTTTCATGGTTCTCCAAGGAGGAGAGCCATGATCTTGGCCTGAGGGGCCCAATTCTGCAAAACAGTGGTGAACAGCCAGCATTCCATGCCTGAAGGCCCAGCCTGAGGGGGTCACTGAAGGAAGAACCTGCAGTCCACACTGACAAGACATCCAGGTCAGTGGCTGACAGTGAAGGGGCAACTCAGAAGATCAGGTTTGCGGCCTCAGCCACGTGGGTGAGATGCCTGTGCGACCTGCGACAATGAGTGACCCTGATGAGGAGCCTGCAGTACCTGCGTGAGGGGCACGTCGCCAGCATGGCACTCCGGCACCCATGCATGAGTTCAACACTCCAGGCCCACCCTCGAAGTTGGGGGCCAAATGGCTCGTATTGATTAAGAAACTGGACATGTTCTTCAGGGCAACTTGGAAATACGACGACGACGCCAAGGTTGCCACACGTTTGTACTCAGCAGGAACTGAGGTGCTAGGTATCTATGTGTCACTAAACATACAGGTGGTAACGTATACCACCGTCAAGACTGCCCTACAGAACCACTTCATTCCGCTGTTAAATGTGGTCTTTGATAGGTTCGTGATGTGTGGGGAAAAGCAACACAATGATGAGTCCCTGGAACAGTTCTGTGCACGGCTGCGCCAATTAGCGAGCACGTGCAGGTGGGACAATGAGGAGGTGATGATCAGGAACCAGCTGATAGAAGGGTGCAGCTTGAGTAAGTTACGGAGGCAAATCCTGCGGGAACCAGGGATGACTTTAGTGCAGATATTGGATAATAACAGGATACACGAGCTTGCAGAAAGCAGGGGAGCAAAAATGGACGCTGCAGTACACCCGAGCAAGGGGGAGGAGGCATTTGCCATAGGAAAATCCACCCCGTCGAAGGCCCGCTGGAGCCAGAAACGCCAGGATACGTCTCCTGCCCAGGGATCCCCAGCGATGTGCCAATATTGCGGGTATGATCTGCCGCACCCTGAAGACTGCTGTGCGAAGTCAAGGGTATGTGGGAGGTTCAATACACCAGGCTACTAAGCAAGAATGTGCCGAGCTACAGCTCCAGTGATGACACAAAGAGGTCCTTCGAGGGTGAGTGGGAGCAACTTCAGGAGGCCGCGGAGCATAGCCACACTAGAGCAAGACACACAGAGACTAAATATTGCTGAGAAGCAAGAAGATGATGAAGAAATCTTCTTCATATCGAATATCGCCATGGGAGCCAAGAAAAGGAGGCAACCCACCTGTGTAGTGGATATTAAGGGCACCCCTATACCAGTCCTCATAGACACAGGGGCATCTGTGTGTTTTTCTGGCCACGGAGCACTACATGGCCAGCCCGGGCCCACCGCAGCTGGACCAGTCAAAAGCTAGAATTTACACGTTCGGAGGCGACACGCCCCTGCCAATTCATGGGGTGTTCGTTGCACCTGTTACACACGGCCCCAATGCAATCAAGTCTCATTTGGACGATCTCGTAAGTGAGTAGCAGGGGGCCAACATTTTTTTCAAAATTAGACCTACGGTCTGGGTACCATCAGCTCGAGCTTCACCCGGAGTCGCACTACATAACGACTTTCACTACCCACGAAGGGCTCTATCAATTCAAGCGACTCAGTTTTGGCCTGTCCTCTGCCGCCGAAGTGTTTCAGAACACGATTATGGGTGCGCTGGCGGTCCTACGTGGGGTGCTCAACATGAGCAACGACATTTTGATGTTTGCGTCGTCGGAGATGGAGCACATGAAGCGGCTGGAACTGACACTGCAGAGACTGAAAGAGCTAGGCCTGATGCTACACCTCAGCAAGTGCAAACTCTTTAGGGATCGCATAGAATTTTTCGGGTTCATTTTTCATGCTCGGGGTATCTCAGGCCACGGCACCATAGTCGCCGGCAGAAGTGCGCAGCTTCCTCGGAATGGTGAACTACTGTGAACTACTGTGGCCGCTTTATAAAAGGACTGGTGTCACACTCGGAACCCCTCCGTGCTCTAACAAAGAATGATGTGCCGTGGATGTGGGATAAAAAGGAGCAAGAAGCGTTTCATGGCATCAAGAAGGCACTATCTGATTAGGACACCATGGCATACTTCGATCCCATGGTCGAGTCTGAAATCGTAGTGGGTGGCAGCCCTGTAGGATTGGGAGCTGTACTGATGCAGGCGGACACACAAGGAAGCATGCGCCCCATCGCATATGCAAGCAAGGCACTGTCAGAGACAGAAAGGAGATATTCCCAAATCGAGAGACAGGTGCTTGCGATCTTGTGGGGCTGCCGGCATTTCCGTCTCTACATCCTGGTAAAGCCGGTGGTCGTGGTCACCAATCACAAACCACTGATCCCTATCATGGCCGGGGGGTCATCGAAACCTCCACCACGCATTGAACGCTGGATGCTGTCACTCATAGAATATGGGATGAAACTACTGTACAGGCCTGGGACTAACAACCCCGCAGACTACCTGTCCCGCCACCCAAACAGTAAACGGTAGCAAGGTCAAGGGGAGATTGTAGCATGCCAGGAGATCATAAATAACATTGTGGAAGTAGCCATGCCGGTGGCACTGTCAAGAGAGGTCATCGCCAGGGCGTCCAGCGAAGATGAAATCTTCAAGGTAATCCAGTCAGCCATCTGGAGTGGAGAGTGGAAGGAGGTCCTGAACAACAACGCAAGAAGGGAGGCGAGAGCCCAGAGGGATCTGCAGGCGCTGTGGAAGGTGAGAGACGAACTCTCGATATCAGAAGAAGGCCTACTCCTACGAGGCAGACAGATAGTAATTCCCTGTGCACTGGTTCCCAGAGTACTTGAACTGGCGCATACAGGTCATCAGGGATCCGTGAAAACAAAGGTGAGACTGAGACCAAAGGTGTGGTTTCCCGACCTTGAAGACCAGGTGGAAGACCATGTGAGGAGATGTTTACCGTATCAGGCCGCAAGCCCGACAGAAAGGGCACCTCCCAAAAAATCCATGGACAGGAGCAAACTCCCCTGGGGGACAGTGTACGCAGACTTTGGCTCAACAGGCAGAGGGATGTATTTCTTGGCTGTTGTAGACCAGTGGTCGAGGTACCCCGAAGTAGAGCTGGTGGACTCCACTGCATGTGATCACACCATTCTGGCCGTCGAGAAAATGTTTGCGACCCATGTGTTCCCGACCATGCTGTGCTCAGACAACGGGCCCCTGTTCATGGGGAACCAGTTTGCAAAATACCTGGAGGAGAGGGGGATACAATACAGGAAGGTAACTACATTATGGCCCAGAGTGAACGGGGAAGCAGAGCGATTTATGAGGACATTGAACTAAATATTTCGCATCTCGGCGAATAGAGGGGCGAGCTGAGAAGAAACCTGTTTGAGTTCCTACGAGAATATAGTACCACTCCACACCAATCGACGGGAGTTTCCCCAGCTGAAGCCCTGATTGGACACTGCCCAAGAGGGCTAATTCCTGAAATGGAGGGACGAGCTCCAGGCGTGATCGGCGACGCCAGGGTCCGGCAGGAAAGAGCGGCCAGGAATGAGTAGGAGAGTGAGAGGAGAGGCCTACAGGAAAAAGACGTAATGGTGGGTGACACTGTGCTGGTCAAGAACCGCCACCCAGCGGGGAAACTGTCCCTGACATATGAGCCACAACCCTGGACAGTCACTCATGTGAAAGGAGCGATGATCACTGCGGCCAGCGAAAGGGGAACAGTAACCCAAAACAAATCCTTCTTCAAGAAAGTGGATTTGAGTCCCATGGAAAGGTCACCGGATGAGACAGCAAGAGCAGAAGCAAGCGGAGGCATCCCGAAGCCGACATGCAGGCGGAACCCCCACCAAATGAAGACGCACCACTGCTGACCTATGGGAGCAGCAGCCGGTACCCGACGAGACAGGGGAGACAGCCCCCGGTGCGATTCAAGGACTACATCATGGACTCAGGAGACTGAGCCGGTAGCACACTGAAGTGAACGACTCATGTTGAGTCCTGTTTAAGTTACATGTGGTTAATTGTTTCTGTTTAAAGAAAAGGAGGGATGTTGCAGTGGGAAGTATGAGAACGCATGCACAAGCCTCGTTTGGGCTCACGCATGCGCGTTTGTAATAAACGCGTCCCGAACGGCAGTTGCCGCCAGGAACTCAGAAGCACAAGACGCGTCTCTGTGTATTTATTTATTTATTTTATTTATATTTATATTTATTTTATTTGAATTAATAAAGCGCCTAGCGGCCCGGAGGCATCGTGGCACTGTTACGGCAAGTTACTTAGTACAATACGACAGGTAATGCATAGGTAGTGAAGAAGTTGGTGTCTGTTCAGTGACAGTGTAGAGAAAGAGTTCCAAGGGTTACAGTGGAACAGGGTGTAGAAAGTACATTTGTAATAGGTGTTAGTTAAATAACTTTGTTTTTAGCAGTATTCTGAACACTGTGAGAGATTCTTTGCTTCTTAAGTTGAGAGGTAGTGCGTTCCAGACTATTGGGGCTAATACCCAGCTTTAGCTCTGTTGAACGCTGGGACCGATAGTAGGTGGGAGTATTGGTCACATTTAGGTCTGTGGGCTGTAGTCGGGTGTATTATGTCTACTAGGTAGGCTGGGGGGGTCTTGGTGAGGCACTTGTGTATGATGGTGAGGGCTTTGAATGTTATGCGTTCTCTGATTGGGAGCCAGTGGGCGTCCTTTCTTGCCTGGGAGATGTGCTCTCTCTTGGGGATGCTGAGGGCGGCTCTGAGGGCGTTGTTTGTGCAATCTGTAGTCTGTTAATGTTATTGGCAGAAGTGCCTATGAGAAGGACAGTAGTCAAGTTTTGCTCCAATTGTGGCTCTCGCAATGTTAAGGAGATTGCTTGTAGAAAGGTGGGGTTTTACTGCATTTATAATTTTTCTGGTGACGGTGACGGCAACGGCGGATGAGATGGCGCTGACTTGCCAGTCCATAGTTAGGGTAGAGTCGAGGTAAACCCCAAGGGTATTCACTGGTGTGGAGGCTGTAATGGTAGTATTCTCAATAATGAATGAATTATACTTTGCATTCAGTTTTTTTAGGGCTTCTTTGGGGCCTACTAGCAGGATGTCCGTTTTTTCCCTGTTTAAGCAGACCCCATTGGCTGCCATCCAAGCCTGGATGCGTGCATATGTTAGCTGCAGGGTGTGGAGGTCTTGTTCGTAGTTTCCTGTTAAGGGAGAAGAATTTGTGTGTCACCAGCATAGTTTGTGAAAGCTATGCTGAAGTCTTCTAGGTCTCTGAAAAGTGGGAGGGTAGAGAGGTTGTAAAGGGTGGGGGCTGTACAGGATCCTTGTGGTACTCCGCATTCAATCGGAGTTGGAGAAGCTGAGGCTTGGTCCAAAAAAACCTGCATAGCTCGGCCCTCCAAGAAGGAGTATTCTTCCGTGTGAGTGTGTATGCGTGTGTATGAGGCGGCATGAGGCACCCGACAGCGATAACAGCGGTGATACCAGCATCTCGATTTCCCTCCCGAGCAGCAGCAGTGAGCTGCATTGTCCTAGGGGGCATGCACGAGACACAATGCAACGTGCATCTGGCAGCTGGGGACAACACGACAGAGACACACAGTGCACGTGCATTCTGCATGCTCACAGCACTTTTAACTGGCCAGTGCTACAGAGGTGAGGATGGGGACGAAGGGGAGCCCCACATGGTCCTAGAGATTCAGGACTCCTCACGTTCCACAAAACAATCAAGTTAAGACATGTCTCCCGCTCTCATGCTGTCGATTCTTCTATGGTCACTACTTGCTGCGAGCTTGACCAGCCTGCGATCACTGGTTTGGGATATAGCTCAGTGGTAGAGCATTTGACTGCAATTCAAGCATTGCCTGGTTCAAATCTGGTGGCCCCCCTTTTAATTTTCTTTCATTTTAATAACAAATATTTCTTTAGTTATAAAGATCTGTCTTCGTTTTCTGAGCACAGATGGCATCAGTGAACATTTGCAGCGCTATTAGATGCATTGTAAAAAATCTTCCGGTTTCTTCTTAGCACCTTTCTGACAGTGGCAGTTTAGTGTTTCAGCTCCACTGTGGCTGCCTGCCCCTTGAGATCATGCAACATTCTTATTCAATGTACCCAAGGGTGCTACACACTGTCCAGCCCTCACGCCCCCACACCTGTAAGCAAAGGGGGGCCCATTCAAATTGAAATGGACCCCATGAACCCTAATAAATGTTGACCTGGGCACTATGAGCAAGCACTAAAGGAGCTCTTAGTTATGCATAAGTGCCTGCTTGTCGGCAAGGGGGAGGAGGGCGTGTGTGTTGTGGCATTTCAAGAGATTTGGAAGGTGTCACCAGAACAAGGTAGGGCTGCCAGCTCTTTGGCCTTCATATAAGTGCTAAATCCGGCTGACGTGTCTCCCCCTCTCACGCCTTCATGTGCCGTTTATTCTTCCAACATCACTTCCGTTGAGCGCTTGACCAGCGCAGAATCAATGGTTTCCAGACGATTAGGGACACGATCGTCAGCACGGGGATATAGCTCAGTGGTAGAGCATTTGACTGCAGATCAAGAGGTCCCTGGTTCAAATCCGGGTGTCCCCTTCACCTTTTTATTTAAATAATATGTCTTCCTTTTCCAAGCACAGCTGCCATCAGTGAGCATTCGCTGCGCTTTAAGATACATGTTGTACACATGCTTTCAGGTATTCCAAACATATATTTATTTACGGGTCAAACTTCCTTAATTCGAAAGCACATATCACACCTACCTTTGCTTATTATTGATGATTTTGGAAATTCCCCTATTCCCAGGTGCCATTGGTGCATCTTACATCACAACTTTCAGAAGGATTTAAAAAAAAGGCGCAGGAGTTAGAGTCAGTCCGAAACAAATAACACCTCTGCAAGAGTCACCCAACCTGATGCGCTACCTCCGTAGTTTCCTGCGTCAGGACTCATCATTCCCTGATCCTCTGCAAGAGTCACCCAACCTGATGCTCTACCTCTGCAGCTTTCTGCGTCAGGACTCATCATTCCCTGATCCTCTGCAAGAGTCACCCAACCTGATGCGCTACCTCCGCAGCTTTCCGTCAGGACTCATCATTCCCTGATCCTCTGCAACAGTCACCCAACCTGATGCGCTACCTCCGTAAATTTCTGCTTCAGGACTCATCATTCCCTGATCCTCTGCAAGAGTCACCCAACCTGATGCTCTACCTCTGCAGCTTTCTGCTTCAGGACTCATCATTCCCTGATCCTCTGCAAGAATCGCACAACCTGATGCGCTACCTCCGCAGCTTTCCGTCAGGACTCATCATTCCCTGATCCTCTGCAACAGTCGCCCAGCCTTATGCGCTATCTCCGCAGCTTTCTGCTTCAGGACTCATCATTCCCTGATCCTCTGCAAGAGTCGCCCAACCTGAAGCGCTACCTCTGCAGCTTTCTGCTTCAGGACTCATCATTCCCTGATCCTCTGCAAGAGTCGCACAACCTGATGCGCTACCTCTGTAGTTTCCTGCGTCAGGACTCATCATTCCCTGATCCCCTGCAAGAGTCGCCCAACCTGATCCGCTACCGCTGTGTCAAGCTGATTGGCCCGAGAGGACCGCGTACCTGTAGTCTTGGTGGTTGGTCTCGCAGAGGTCGCCAGTCTGGAGTCCAGGAACTGATGAGATAGCGGCACGAGGAATCAGCCTCTCCACCACCCAAATGAGGAACTGGGTGAAGGATGGACCAACCCCCAATGTCACAAAGGCACTCTCCCAGGTAAGCGTGACAAGAGGATGTAGGCTCAGATGGAGGGAACCATAGTCCAGGTAGAGCTTGTTGTCCAGACCATGAATCTTCCAAGAACCTCAGTGCAGCGACAGTTGATAGATAGACCAGTGTAGCAGAAAGGTATTCGTAGTAGGCAAAGGAGCTTGGCTGGTGCAGATAGTTCCAATGGTACACAGGATGAGATTCGGAGTCAGGCAAGACAGGAAAGAGTGAGGACAGTTGGAACTAGTTGTCTGGCCAATTAGAGAACTGTAGGAACGTGCCCAAGATGGAACAGGGGGAATGCAGGCTAGTGTGGGATAAGTCCCCTCTACACAATGATGACTCAGGACAGAACTCCGGAATGGGCTGAGGGAAGACTGACCCAGGGCAAAACCTAGGTAGTAGCTGGAGGCTGGCTGGCCCAGGGCCGAACCCAGGTGAGGATTGAAGGCAGGCAGGCCCAGGACAGGACCCGGATAAGAACTGGAGTCAGGCTGGCCCAGGGCAGGCCACAGGTAAGGACTGGAGGCAGGCAGGCCCAGGACAGGCCACAGGTAAGGCTGGAGGCAGGCAGGCCCAGGACAGGCCACAGGTAAGGCTGGAGGCAGGCAGGCCCAGGACAGGCCACAGGTAAGGCTGGAGGCAAGCAGGTAGGCCCAGGACAGGCCACAGGTAAGGCTGGAGGCAGGTAGGCCCAGGACAGGCCACAGGTAAGGCTGGAGGCAGGTAGGCCCAGGACAGGCCACAGGTAAGGCTGGAGGCAGGTAGGCCCAGGACAGGCCACAGGTAAGGCTGGAGGCAGGTAGGCCCAGGACAGGCCACAGGTAAGGCTGGAGGCAGGTAGGCCCAGGACAGGCCACAGGTAAGGCTGGGCAGGAACAACGAGGAAAGCGAAGCAAACCGCGTTGAGACGCGGGCAGCTTTGACTAGCGGCCTCTTTTATGGGCCGCCGGCGCCCGAGAGGCCTGGAACGCAAACCGTTCCGTTTCCGGGCGCCGGCGAACCCAGAACGAGGCTTGGAAGGCAAGCCCCCACGGCGCATGCGCGGAACCGAGAGAGAGGACCTCCGCGCATGCGCCGAAGGCCGCCGGCCCTGTAATCCGTTGCTCCCCTCCCGGCGAGTCCCCAGACGCGAACGCGCGGGTAGACTCGCCAGGAGGAAATGGGAGCGGCAGACCCCAGTCTCCCGCGTGACATGACACTATGCCCCCTCCCAGGAAGACCCGGGGCCCCAGGCTTCCAGGGAAACCGTACGTAGAACTCACGTATCAGCCGGGGAGCATGCACGTGCTGGCGCGGTTCCCAGGTACGATCACAGGCCGGGTACCCCTTCCAGTCAACCAAATAGTGGAGCACCCCTCTACGGTACCGGGCATCACAGATCTCGTGTACCTCAAACTCAGGGCCCCCCTGAACCAAAACAGAGGCCGGACGAGGAGAGGTGCGGCCATAATCATCGACCACATAGGGTTTTAACAGGGACACGTGAAAAACGGGATGTACACGCCAGGAAGAGGGTAGGTGAAGACGGAAGGCTACAGAGGACAACCGTTTGGTGATAACAAAGGGTCCCAAATATCGAGGGGCCAGTTTGACGGGCAGATTGCGGAGAGGCAGGTTCTTTGAGGACAACCACACCTTGTCGCCCTCCTGGAAATTAGGTTCTGCACTCCTCTTCCTGTCTGCCTGTCTCTTCATCCGATCCTTGGCTTCACTTAAGATCTTGTGTGCAAGTTCTTGCTGTTCCCGGATGTGTAAGACCAGACCATCAGCAGAGGGAACAGTACTAGACGGAACTGGTTGAAAAGGCATTAACCGAGGATGTAGACCAGTGGAACAGAAGAATGGGCTGACTCCAATGGAGGCATGAACAGTGTTGTTGTAGGATACTTCGGCCAGATCTAGCCCACCTTTCCAATTAGACTGTGTGGCATTGGCAAAACAGCGGAGGTACCCCTCCAAAGTCTGATTGGTCCTTTCGGTTAGCCCATTTGTCTGTGGGTGATAGCCTGAGCTTAGAGCTCTATGTATTCCCAGATGACCACACACCTGTCTCCAAAATGATGAAAGGAACTGGGTACCTCTATCCGATATGATTTTCTCCGGTAGGCCGTGCAACCGGTAGATGTCGTGCAGAAACGCTGAAGCCATTTGAGTAGCTGTAGGGATTTTCCGGAATGGGATGAAATGGGCCAGTTTGGTGAAGCTGTCCACAACCACCATTATACAGGTGTACCCTTCAGATGGAGGCAAATCCACAATGAAATCGGTGGCGATGGTATGCCATGGATAGGGAGCCACTTCGGTGGGCATTAACAAACCCAATGGTCGTCTTCTGGGAACCTTGCACTGGGCACATATTGGACAGCTGTCAATGTACTTCTGGACCTCGGTCGCCCAACCAGGCCACCAGAACTGTCGGGATATCAACTCTCGAGTGGCTCTGACCCCGCGATGTCCTCCTATGGGTGAATCATGGAATCCGTGTAGAATGCCCCTTCTAATGGCTCCTCTGGGTATGTAGAGTCTTCTTTGAAAAAACAACAGTCCGTCTCGTTCTGATACTAGTTGCCGACTAAGAAGGGACGTTCTTTCTGGATCCGACCGAGTGGCTTCCGCGATGGACTTAAGGTGAGAGGACAAGGCCAGCAGAAAATGGCGAGGAGAAATCAGTGGCTGTTCTGGACAGGGCGTCCCATCTACGTTTTCCAGGGACCTGGAAAGCGCATCCGCTTTCGTATTGGAGGTTCCCGGGATATAAGTAACATGGAACTCAAACGGAGAGAAGAAGAAGGCCCACCGGGCTTGACGAGGAGTCCGACATTGCAGAGAGCGAAGATATTGCAGATTGCGATGGTCTGTCCGCACCTCCACAGAAAAGCGTGCTCCGAGGAGAAAATGTCTCCATTCCTCGAATGCGGTCTTGATGGCTAACAGTTCCCTTTCAATCACCGCGTAGTTTCGTTCGCTGGGACTCAACTTGCGAGAATAATAGGCTACTGGATGTTCTACCAACGTGATAGGATCTTTCTGAAGAAGGACTGCCCCTACAGCAAAGCTGGAAGCATCGGCCTCCACTATGTAAGGCAACTCTTCCTGGGGATGGCGCAGGATCGGGGCAGCCATAAAGGCCGACTTCAATACGTCGAAAGCCCGGGAAGCCACGAGATCCCATTCGAACGTGATCTTGCTGCTGGTTAGCCTGGTGAGGGGCGCCGAGATCTGTGAGAACTGTGGGATAAAGCGCCTGTAAAAGTTTGCGAATCCCAGGAAGCGTTGGAGAGCCTTGATATCGTGTGGATGTCTCCATTCTTGTATGGCTCGCACCTTCTTGGGATCCATCCCAATGCCTTCTTGATTGATAACAAATCCCAAGAATTCAATGCTGGGTTGGTGAAAGCTACATTTCTCCGCTTTGGCGAACAGGTTATTGACGGACAGCCGATGAAGGACCTCACGAACATGTTCCACATGCTCGTCTAAGGATTTAGAGAATATCAATATGTCGTCCAGATAAACCCAAACGGATAACCCTAACAGGTCACCAAAGATGTAGTCCATGAATCGTTGAAAAACAGCGGGAGCATTACATAGGCCGAAAGGCATAACCCTGTATTCAAAATGCCCAAAAGATGTCTTGAAAGCTGTCTTCCACTCGTCCCCACTCCTGATGCGCACCAAATGATAAGCTCCGCGGAGGTCCAATTTGGAGAAGATTCGCGCAGTATGCAGGGTTTCAAGGATGCTGCGAATTAAGGGTAAAGGATACCGGTCCTTGGCTGTTATGTCATTCAACTGCCGGTAGTCGACACAGGGTCTCAATGTACCTTCTTTTTTCTTTACAAAAAACAGGGGGAATCCTGCAGGCGATTTCGATGGCACAATGTACCCCTTTTCTAGACTCTCCGACAAATACTCCTGAAGAACTAGCTTCTCGTCACGTGTCAAAGCATATAGTTTCCCATGGGGAATAACGTGGTCCGGTAGCAGGTCAATGGAGCAATCAAAAGAACGGTGTGGAGGAAGGGGTATGTTGCCAGGTTCAGAAAACACATGTTTGAATTCGGAATATTCCTGTGGGACCAGAGACGTGGAACATAGATGAACCCCATTGCTGTCCGTTATTAGAGAAGTCGAGACGGTCCTGGTGGGAACGGGTAGCTTGCATTCTTGAGCACACCGTTCGGATGAAAAGGTCAAGGTCTGGGTTCTCCAGTCTATCAAAGGATTGTGGTGTTGCAACCAAGGTAATCCCAAAACCATCTTGTAGTTCGGTGACTTGATAACATCAAAGGCTAGTTCCTCGTAATGATCAGCAATCAGAAGGGCCAGTCCAACTGTGAACTGACTAACGGGTCCAGAAGACAAGGGAGTACCATCAATAAGCTCCACCGACAGAGGCGTGTGTCTGGAAACGAGTGGTATCTTATGTCTGGTGACGAACGTTTCGTCGATGTAATTGCCGGAAGCCCCACAGTCCAGTAGACCGGATACTTCCAGGTTCTTGTCTGGTAGTTTAATTCGGACCTTCAGGGTCTGTAGTACCGCTGGTTGCATGGGCAGACGTATAGAACAAATAACAGAAGGGTCTGAGGAAGGAATGGGACCTGTCGTTGCCCTTCCTGTATACGACAGGTCTCCTAGTTTCCCGACTTCTTCTTCTGCGGACGCAAAGGACACGTACCCAAATAATGTCCAGCTGCTCCACAGTAAAGACACAAACGCAAAGACCTCCTTCGTTTCTTCTCTTCTTCCGTCAAAGGTCCCCTCATGGCTCCTACTTGCATGGGCTCAGGTCCGGACTCGGTCGACCCAAACGAACCAGCAGGTGTGTTGGTTGTCCGGGGACCGCTTCTGTCAAGCCGACGTCTCTCAGCCTTTCGTTCGGCTAGCCTTTGGTCAATACGGAGTACTTGATCGATCAAGAGTTGAAGGCTCTCTGGTTCAGGGATGTGAAGTAACTCATCCTTGTACTCCTCTCTCAGGCCTCGACGAAACAGTGTCTTCTGTGTAATTTCGGGCCACTGGGAGTCAGTAGCCAAAAGTCGGAAACGGCTGATGTAGGTGATGACGTCATTGCTTCCCTGTTTGTAGTCCATCAATTGATTCTGTGCAACGGAGGCCAGGTTCGGCGTCTGAAATACCTCAAGAAAGGCCTTTTCAAAGGCAGCAAAGTCATTCAAAATAGGACTGTTCGTAACCACAAACGGAGTTGCCCAAGCTAATGCGTTCCCAGTTAGGTTCCCCAAGATGTAACCAATCTTGGCCCTATCAGTGTTGAAGTAGGTAGACCTGAAGAGAAAGTGTATTCTGCAGTGGTTACAAAACTCCGCCACCCGTCTAGGGTCTCCGTCGAATTTGATGGGTGTTGTATGAGCCAATGATCCCTCTCCTTGAGAGGTACTAGGTGCTCCTTGCGTTATCATTTGTCGTAATGTTTGATTCTCCTGACGCAGGGCGGTCATCTCGGCCCTGAGCGCTAGCAACTCGTTCCTCATGTCCTGCGATTCATCCATCTCTGAATCAGGAGGAAGGCGTCTCAATCTGTCAAGCTGATTGGCCCGAGAGGACCGCGTACCTGTAGTCTTGGTGGTTGGTCTCGCAGAGGTCGCCAGTCTGGAGTCCAGGAACTGATGAGATAGCGGCACGAGGAATCAGCCTCTCCACCACCCAAATGAGGAACTGGGTGAAGGATGGACCAACCCCCAATGTCACAAAGGCACTCTCCCAGGTAAGCGTGACAAGAGGATGTAGGCTCAGATGGAGGGAACCATAGTCCAGGTAGAGCTTGTTGTCCAGACCATGAATCTTCCAAGAACCTCAGTGCAGCGACAGTTGATAGATAGACCAGTGTAGCAGAAAGGTATTCGTAGTAGGCAAAGGAGCTTGGCTGGTGCAGATAGTTCCAATGGTACACAGGATGAGATTCGGAGTCAGGCAAGACAGGAAAGAGTGAGGACAGTTGGAACTAGTTGTCTGGCCAATTAGAGAACTGTAGGAACGTGCCCAAGATGGAACAGGGGGAATGCAGGCTAGTGTGGGATAAGTCCCCTCTACACAATGATGACTCAGGACAGAACTCCGGAATGGGCTGAGGGAAGACTGACCCAGGGCAAAACCTAGGTAGTAGCTGGAGGCTGGCTGGCCCAGGGCCGAACCCAGGTGAGGATTGAAGGCAGGCAGGCCCAGGACAGGACCCGGATAAGAACTGGAGTCAGGCTGGCCCAGGGCAGGCCACAGGTAAGGACTGGAGGCAGGCAGGCCCAGGACAGGCCACAGGTAAGGCTGGAGGCAGGCAGGCCCAGGACAGGCCACAGGTAAGGCTGGAGGCAGGCAGGCCCAGGACAGGCCACAGGTAAGGCTGGAGGCAAGCAGGTAGGCCCAGGACAGGCCACAGGTAAGGCTGGAGGCAGGTAGGCCCAGGACAGGCCACAGGTAAGGCTGGAGGCAGGTAGGCCCAGGACAGGCCACAGGTAAGGCTGGAGGCAGGTAGGCCCAGGACAGGCCACAGGTAAGGCTGGAGGCAGGTAGGCCCAGGACAGGCCACAGGTAAGGCTGGAGGCAGGTAGGCCCAGGACAGGCCACAGGTAAGGCTGGGCAGGAACAACGAGGAAAGCGAAGCAAACCGCGTTGAGACGCGGGCAGCTTTGACTAGCGGCCTCTTTTATGGGCCGCCGGCGCCCGAGAGGCCTGGAACGCAAACCGTTCCGTTTCCGGGCGCCGGCGAACCCAGAACGAGGCTTGGAAGGCAAGCCCCCACGGCGCATGCGCGGAACCGAGAGAGAGGACCTCCGCGCATGCGCCGAAGGCCGCCGGCCCTGTAATCCGTTGCTCCCCTCCCGGCGAGTCCCCAGACGCGAACGCGCGGGTAGACTCGCCAGGAGGAAATGGGAGCGGCAGACCCCAGTCTCCCGCGTGACATGACACGCTGCAGCTTTCTGCTTCAGGACTCATCATTCCCTGATCCCCTGCAAGAGTCGCCCAACCTGATGCGCTACCTCCGCAGCTTTCTGCTTCAGGACTCATCATTCCCTGATCCCCTGCAAGAGTCGCCCAACCTGATGCGCTACCTCCGCAGCTTTCTGCTTCAGGACTCATCATTCCCTGATCCTCTGCAAGAGTCGCACAACCTGATGCACTACCTCCGTAGTTTCCTGCGTCAGGTCTCATCATTCCCTGATCCTCTGCAAGAGTCACCCAACCTGATGCGCTACCTCTGCAGCTTTCTGCTTCAGAACTCATCATTCCCTGATCCTCTGCAAGAGTCACCCAACCTGATGCTCTACCTCTGCAGCTTTCTGCGTCAGGACTCATCATTCCCTGATCCTCTGCAAGAGTCACCCAACCTGATGCGCTACCTCCGCAGCTTTCCGTCAGGACTCATCATTCCCTGATCCTCTGCAACAGTCACCCAACCTGATGCGCTACCTCCGCAACTTTCTGCTTCAGGTCTCATCATTCCCTGATCCTCTGCAAGAGTCACCCAACCTGATGCTCTACCTCTGCAGCTTTCTGCTTCAGGACTCATCATTCCCTGATCCTCTGCAAGAATCGCACAACCTGATGCGCTACCTCCGCAGCTTTCCGTCAGGACTCATCATTCCCTGATCCTCTGCAACAGTCGCACAGCCTTATGCGCTATCTCCACAGCTTTCTGCTTCAGGACTCATCATTCCCTGATCCTCTGCAACAGTCGCCCAGCCTTATGCGCTATCTCCGCAGCTTTCTGCTTCAGGACTCATCATTCCCTGATCCTCTGCAAGAGTCGCCCAACCTGATGCGCTACCTCTGCAGCTTTCTGCTTCAGGACTCATCATTCCCTGATCCTCTGCAAGAGTCGCACAACCTGAAGCGCTACCTCTGTAGTTTCCTGCGTCAGGACTCATCATTCCCTGATCCCCTGCAAGAGTCGCCCAACCTGATGCGCTACCTCCGCAGCTTTCCGTCAGGACTCATCATTCCCTGATCCTCTGCAAGAGTCGCACAACCTGATGCGCTACCTCTGTAGTTTCCTGCGTCAGGACTCATCATTCCCTGATCCCCTGCAAGAGTCGCCCAACCTGATGCGCTACCTCCGCAGCTTTCTGCTTCAGGACTCATCATTCCCTGATCCTCTGCAAGAGTCGCCCAACCTGATGCGCTACCTCCGCAGCTTTCTGCTTCAGGACTCATCATTCCCTGATCCTCTGTAAGAGTCGCCCAACCTGATGCGCTACCTCCGCAGTATCCTGCGTCACGACTCATCATTCCCTGATCCCTGATACTGTAAACACGCTGAATTCCCAACACTGCAGTTCACAAGCATAGTGTTTCATCTCCAGCAACACTGGCATTTCTCATTAAGGAGGTTCAGTGAAATCTGAAAGGCTCTTCACTGGTAGCATCGGGGAGGCGGTCGCCCCAACAGCACAAACCTTCACCAGGTGATGCCATGGGAGGGCACGGGGGTGGCGCACGCACTGCATAGTCTTGCGTTAATCAGACTCAGCTTTCTACCAAGAATAATAAGTGATGGACGGGAAGTTTTACATTTATTATAACCATCTCTATTTTAGCCCTCCTGAAGCAATCCAGAAGTGGGGTCAACGCTTTGCAAACCCGTTTTGGGGCCTTCAAAAATGGGAATTGTGTAACCACTGCGCGGAGCACAAGTAACCACAGACTTTTAAGTCCTTGCAGGACATAATGCAACTGAAGTCTGAGCAGAAACTCTCGTGTTCAGAGAGACAAAGTGAAATCAGGAAATGATGGAAGAGGGGTGAGGTGTCACTCTGTAGGAACTTTCCATACTACTGCATGGATGTCAGGCTGCCCCCAGCTGCTGGTCCTCAATGCTCGCTGAATAGATGCTTAGAATATAATCTGCAAGCCACGCCAGCTGATTGAAGCCCCTCCAGCAGAACTCGGTGTGTTTCCCGCTAAATTTGCAAATCATTTCATCCCCCAGAGGCGGATAAAATGCGTGTCATTGAGTTGCTTCGTTCCAGAATGTCTGGGGAGGGCAAGCAGCAAGCAGAACTGCTGATGGCCCTAAGCACTAGCGGGTTAATAAGTGTTAAACTAGTTCTCTGTGCGTGGGGGGTCACCTTATAGTTCTCCCATATTGGGGGGCTGTGTCTCAGTCCTAAAGAGGACCCTTGCCTGGGCCGTAAGAAACACCACAGGACAGGGCGATCGGCCGCAAATAAGTAAGGGTATTGTACCCTTAGTCTAAGTGACTTAGCTCCTGAAGAATGTTCCCCACTCACGTCGAGAACTGAAACATATTGAGTCGCGTTTTCTAGTATTGATCAAACTAGAAACTCATGTGAATCATTTAACAAAATCTGTAAACAACAAAAACTATTCAATGACCCTGATGTTGTTTTGCAATTAATAGAATTTATTGACGGCTCTGTTTCGTATTACTAAGGACAAACTGTCGCAAGACTATTAGTTTTTATGATAGATTTTATTATGTATGCACTTTACTCTTAAAATTGATGTTATTACTGTGTTTAATCACAATTCCCGAAATAAAATTCGTTATATTTTTGGAAAACTATTGCTTCCAAGGTCTCACTGTTGCAATATCTAACTACCTTTTGATAATTTGCTGAATCTCCCCCAGAATAAGGTAGGAACCTCACTATACAGTGAGGTTCTGGGTGTTCGCCTACCATTTGAGTGTACACTAAGGGTATCCACAGGATTTGGAAGGAAAGCTTTCAGGGGTCTCTGAGTGAGGCTTGATGTGTTTGGCAAGTTCTGGCTTCTTAGCTCAGGGTCTGTAAAGCTATGCAGTAGTTCTTATTGTATTGCATGTAATAAGCACAGGAGTGCAGGAACCAGAGTGCAGCAGTGTGATGTGAGCATAAAGGCCAGGCCTGGCCGGTGCTATCACACTTTACACGGCACAGGCTAAGAAGCCACCTCTAGCCTCTCCCCTGCCCTTAGTTATGCTTTGCTGCATTTTACTACTAAGCAGAATGTGACTGTACGTTGCATTCCCACAAACAGCCGATTAGTTATGGGAGTAAAAGGTGGTTATCATTTTCTGGAAAATGGTTTTACTTTATAACTGGGTCCAACCTTCTAGAGATGTTATAATACAGTCTTAGCAAAAACCGACACAAGATCTTGGAAAGATTATTTATTTTATTATACATTTGTAATCCCCCATTGGAGCAAACTGCACTGTACTAATGGAAGTGGGGGTTTCACCTGGAGGTATAATTACACTACTCCTCTCCCACCTGGCTGCTAATGGGCGGAGAGTTGAGCACATCTGGCCAAAATAAATTATCCGTGGCCCGCCCCGGGGTGATATTCTTGAGTGGTGTGAAAACCCTCACACCCAGCCCTCAGAGTGTCCACAGGTGCAAAGTGAGGTTCCTGCCCTGGTTTCTAAGGAACATCAGGGGTAGGTACCCCTTTGAACTAAGTGCATATAAATACAGCTGCAAACAGGCCCGGCTGAAGTTGTGGTGGGTCCCATTTCAACATCATGGTTGGGGACCCACCCTTTCTTAGAGTTGAAGACTGGCACCCTTTGGGTGCAAACACTATAACACAGACAAATGATCCAGTGGTTAATAGCTGCCAATTATCACTAGACGGCCAGCCAGCAGGGAGCTGAAACACTAAATGCCCACCGAAAAGCTCTAAAAACCTTCTTTGTCAGTAAGTTGCTGATGTGGTATTACCAGTGCTAAAAGGCAACAACGTGATAATATTTTTGTATGCCCTGAGGGAAGTAATGGCCAGAAGGGCTCCAGCAAACGCAGCTTGAAAGGCGCCAGAACGAAAGGAATATCTAAAGGAACTTATCAGCATGTTATAAGACTGCTGACTGGCAACATCGGGCAGTTGATGAGGGCCCCCTAAGGCTCAAGGCCCCATCCATACCAGCGCTCGATTATCTGCTCCGAACACGGCGCATAGCCCTTAGGAAAGTATAATGAATGTAAGATATCACATTAAGGCTGTAACAGTTTTAGAACAGGCCACACTCCAGCCAGGGACTTCCTGCACTGACAATGAATGTGGCGCACAATAAAAACTGCTTTTTATTTTTATTTGAACCCGGGATTCTTTGTTGAGCAGGCCTCCAACCTGTCTCACACCCACCTTAACAAACACCCCATGTCACAATGGAGCAGTAACCAAGCCGGTGTATAACAACAAGATATTTATGAATTTTATGGTTCAATAAAAGATCAGAGCAAAATCCAATAATTGGGCAGCAACCAACAGTGTGGCAATACAAATGCAAAGATTCACCCAATGCAGTTAATTGAAACTCCTAACAAAATGTACAGAAATCTTTAAAAGCAAACATAAGCAAATCGTTTAAAAAAAAAAGAAAACAGATAGCACTCCGGTTATGCACTCCCCCTGCAACTCTCACCCGCAAACTCCAACTAACTAAATTCTTTGTGGATGGAAGGCAGTGGCAAGGAGCCAGAATGAAGAGGGAAATATCAGATTTTTTATTTGGTCTACCACCCCTAGATGGGCACCAGAAAAAAATGGAAAACCTTATTTTGGAGCAAAATGGCATAATCGGTTTACACTTGTTATTTGTGCAGTAGATTACAATTGCGATGGGATAGATAGGACAGAAATGTGTGTGGCTGCACTTAAGAGATAAGGAAGCTTACAGATACTAAACAAGGCACCAAGGCAATGTGAACACAGGTAAGAAAATCGATTATGGACAAAAGACAGAATGCAAAAGAAAACACACACAGCAGAATGGCATTACTTTTCCACACATAACTTGTGATGACAGGCAGCCACAGAGAAGGGCTGAACTGTCAAAATCGGAAATCGGTTTTTAGGATAAGAAACACAGACACATAACAATAGGATTCTGATAGAAAGGGGTTATTCTTAATGGATTGCAGTTGGGTTTTTTCTAAGGGATGAATGCAAATCAGAATGGGGAGGAAAGCACAATACACAGGCAAATTCGTTTTTTGTTAAACAAACCCTATTTCATTAGACACTATGTTTTATAGTTAGTAAAAACAAATTGTTTATTTTCGAATGGCAACAATAATGAATGTGAATTTTCAATGGGGAAATTAATTGATTTGCTTCAAATGATACTAGTGATTTACAGAAACAACAGAAAGAGTTATAAAATGAATACACTAACAGACATATAACACAGATTCTTCTGTGGAAAAAGTGAACAGATGATACTGGCAATTTGGGATTTGACTGGGATTTCAATGGGACTTGAAAGGGTCAAAAGAGTGGAACATGCAGTTTGGGGACTGGGAGAAGTGGTACTTACAATGTAAGCTTGAGTTTGGGAATCTGGACAGCCAGTGAGGTGTCTGGGCAGCGAGGCCAAGGGATCTGGTCACTGGGACAGCTGGGCTCTCCTGGATGGGATCAGCTGGGCAAGGGACCTGATCACTGGGCTCTCCTGAATGGGATCAGCTGGGCAAATGGATCTAGTCACTGGGCTCTCCTGAGTGGGATCAGCTAGGCAAGGGATTTGGTCACTGCGCTCTCCTAGATGGGATCAGCTGCCTTTTCTCCTTTCTCCCTGGATTCTTGTGTATGCCTGGCACTGGATGGGTGGTTCTGTCTGGATGCATGGATCTCTGCTTTCCTGGATCTTGAATGGATTTCAATGACTTGTCCTTGTGTTTCTCTGTCTCCCCCTCATATAGCCAAAGTGACATCATGGATATTACAATCTGGGGGGAAGTACTCTGGAATTCTTCCTATCCTGGGATAGACCAGGCTACTGGTCCTCCCTCCTCCCCCGGGGCCGACTGGTTCACGAGAAATGACATCATTTATGTGTGGGATTAATGACCTCTCTTTGTCTCACAAGGATACTTTTTATCAAAACTGAGTTATGGAGCACAACTTCAAATACATACTAGTCACCATCATAAGAAGCAGAAATATGGATTCCATAAATCACAGGAAATTGAACATTCTGATTTTCGCATCTGTGCAAAGTCACATCGCTTTTGGCTCACCTTTGCCATTTTTATGAGAAGCATAATATTTAAAATTCTGCAAATTGCTACACTTATGCCCATGAACATTTTGCATCTTTTCACCAAGTTTCATGTCTGTGCCATTTATAATTCACCCCTCAAGTGCTAGAAACATGGCCTTGGTCTCTTTCTATTTGTCTAAAAATCCCATGAAAAACTGTCATAACTGTCATCACTGCTTATTCAGGGTGCTGAGAAACATGTCTTAGACTACAAAAGTTCTTTAAAGTCAATGGGGTGAATTTGACCCCGTGTGGGCGGTCCTGCAATCCCCCACAGCCAAATTGTCTCCTACTGGGTCAGTCTGCACAAAGGACTTTTATGATGCCCTTTGAAGCTCTGCAGCTTGCCCTGGGAATGGGTGCAGGAGGAAATCGCACCTCTCAGTGAAATACTAGTTCCACTTGGGTCCTTTGTCTCTTTCTGCAGGGATGCCGGACAGTCTAGCGAGGCAGTGAATTTTCACACTCTTGGGCCTTTCAGGTGTCCTTGTGGGCCGGTTTACTTATAGATGCAACTTTTCCCATAGGAGGCAGGGCCTCCTTGAAGTCAGTGCTTGGGCCAAAAATCAGTTCTGCTGATTTCTGATTTTATTTCAAAGGAGATCAAGAGGGTAATTCATAGAAATCAGTGCACAAGTGTGCGTCAAAACCCATTTCAGCGCACAGCGTATTCATGGATTTCAACATCCATAACCAGCCGTGGTGCAGAGTGGAGCAGCGACCCTGCAGCAGTGCCAGTTACACCCCCAGTACTTGGTGCAAAGGCCAGTGGACCAACATACAGCATCCCAACCACGAAAACGTGTGTAAAACTCCCCGCGCATGCCCCAGAATACACATCCCCGCTCGCGCCAGCGCAAACGCATGTAAAACTCCCCACGCACCCCTCTGACTACATGTACCCCACTCGCGCCAGCGAAAACACGTGTAAAACTCACCACGCACCCCTCTGAATACACGTACCCCCGTCGCGCCAGCAAAAACACATGTAAAACTCCTCGCGCACGAACCCAAATACACGTACCCCGCTCGCGCCAGGTAAATTGAGTAGAAAAAGCACCCCCTGTGGCGTGGGCTGGCTGTGGGCCATGCCCAGGGTGGATGGGGTGCCTGCGTGTATTTGGGGGGTGCGCGGGAAGTTTCACACACGATAGGCCCTGTGCGAGCGGGGTACGTGTATTTGGGGGGTGCACAGTCAATTTCACATGCGATATGCCCTGTGCGAACAGGGTATGTGCATTTGGGGGTGCGTGGGGAGTTTCACATGCGAAAGGCATTGTGTGAGCGGGGTACGTGTATTTGGGGGTGCACGGTAAGTTTCACACACGATATGCCCAGTGCGAGTGGGATATGTGTATTTGGGGGTGTGCGGGAAGTTTCACACCCGATAGGCTCTGTGCGAGTGGGGTACATGTATTTGGGGAGTGCGCAGGGAGTTTCACACGCGATAGGCATTGTGTGAGCGGGGTACGTGTATTTGGGGGGTGCGCGGTAAGTTTCACACGCAATATGCTCTGTGCGAGCGGGGTACGTGTATTTGGGGATGCGCAGGAAGTTTCACACGCGATAGGCCCCGTGTGAGCGGGGTACGTGTATATGGGGGGTGCGTCTGAATTTTCAGAGGCGATAGGCCCTGTGTGAGTGGGGTACGTGTATTTGGGGGATGCGCGGTAAGTTTCACACATGATATGCCCTGTGCGAGTGGGGTACGTGTATTTGGGGGGTTCACGGGAAGTTTCACACGCGATAGGCCCTGTGCGAGCGGGGTACACGTATTACTGGGGTGCGCAGGGACTTTTACATGCGTTTTCACTGGAGCGAGTGGGGTACGTGTATTTGGGGGGTGCACGGTAAGTTTCACACGCTATAGGCCCTGTGCGAGTGGGGTACGTGTATTAGTGGGGTGCGCAGGGAGTTTTACACGTGTTTTCGCTAGCGCGATAGGGGTACGTGTATTCAGAGGGGTGCGCAGAATGTTCCACACGCATTTCGGCAGTGAGGGCCCATCCCTGGTGTCCCCTTAACACCCTCCCCATGCCCTGCAGGCAACCCACACTACAGGAAAGCACCCTACACCCCTGGGCATGCCCCGCAGGCAGCCTATCACCCCTGGGCATGCCCGGCAGGCAGCCCGCATGTCACCATGCACCTGGGAGCTTTGACACATGTCCCCAGCCCACCCACCATTGACGGGTACCTGCCAGCAGGCCCCGACTCATGTCCCCCCACCCCCACCACCAGTGACGGGTACCTGCCAGCAGGCCCCGACTCATGTCCCCCCAACCCCACCCCCAGTGACGGGTACCTGCCAGCAGGCCCCGATACGTGGCTCACCAAACACCATGTTCTCTCAAAACAGACCCATGGGCCTAATGCCTACACAAATCCCCCTGCCCCCAGTCCAAGCACGCAAGCATCCACTGCCTCCACTCACAAATTACACATGCAAGCCTCAAAAGAACCACCATGGGCATGCATATATGTACAACAGAAGCACAAAGTGGCAACATATGAGAGAGGCAATGCTCATTGAGCAATGCCCATAAACAATGAGAGCACACAACACCAATAATGAAGAAATATGATGTGTATTAAAATACGTAATTAAACAACAGAAAGAAGAATCAAACTAGTAAATGAAGAAAAGACAAAATCCATAAATGATGATGAATCCAATGTAAACCAAAAATACACAAGGGGAAAAAAGGGAAGTGGTCCATTTCAAATGGCCAAATAAAGTACTTGAATAAATAAAAAAAAAACATTGATCCATGGTGATGACAGAATAACCAAAGTATGTACAAGTCTTGAATTATATACACTGAAAGTTTGAAGGGTCCATGATGGCCAAACAAAAGGAAACCTACAAAAAAACCCTATAAAAATAACTATGTACATAAAGTGGAGCAAAGTCCATGAACTCCAAAATAAAACCTAACACTAATGAACTATATACAATGGTGGCGGGCACGTCCTACGGCTCACTAGTTGATTTCCCGGGCCAGGGCATCATCGAACTCCTGTCCAAAGTCCTGGAGGTGGACCTGTTCCCTGGCCCCGAGGTCTAGCAGGGATAACGCCATGTCCACCTCCAACTCCCTGCGAATTCCCTCGAGGCACTCAGCCCGCCTCAGCGCCCTGCACATGGAGTTCTCCGCCCTGACCATAGTGAGCCGTGCCTCCTCCACCCGCCGCCGCTCCGCATCTATCCGCTGGCCCAATCGCTGCCACCTGGAAGACACTCCCATTCCAGGGTCCTCCTGCCCTCCGGCCGATGCCTGCCCCTCTGATGCTGATGGCCCCGAGCCATGATGCCTCCCATGTTGAGCCTGCCGCTGCCTCCGACGCAACTGCCTCTGCCAGCACAACGGCACCCAGGCTGATGGAATCGACTGCTGCCGTCGCGCACGTGCCCTGCCCGATGCTGCTGTCACATCCTCCATCTGCTGGGTTCCAGTTGCTGGGGTGTCCACCCCTGCTGGACCTCCGACTCCCGACTGTGGCAGGGATGGGATCTCTACCGAGCTGGCTGCATTGGTCGGGGCAGGTTCACAGGGGGCCCTGGTGGCATCTGGGCCGGAAGACGGCATGTAGAATGACTGGCACATAGTCTCCACACAGGAGGAGAGGGCCGCCAGAGTGCCCGACACATGTACGAAACCCCCGACCATGGCCCCTTCCAACTGGGCCACGTTGGCACGCAGCTCTTCGTGATGACGTGCGTGCTCCCCCCAGGAAGCACGCACATCATCACGAATGTCACGCATGCATAACGCGACACCAATCAGGACATTCCCCATACGGTCACGGGTCCCCTCATCCGCAGGTAGAGGAGTGTCAGATGACATTGACCCCCCCCCCTACCTGCGGACGGGCCTGGGATGGGGCATCCCTGCTGGTGCATGGTGGTGCAGTCACAGTCTCAGGGACAGTGACATGCACAGGCCCATCCACGGCAACCTGTGCTGCATCCTGCCCCTGGACTGCACCACTTGCACCAGTAGTACCACCCCCACCAGGCCCCATGTGCGGCTCAGTAGCGGCCTCCTCCTCCTCTGTGCGAACCACCAACCTGGATGGCTCCACATCGTCTTCCGCCATTGCAAGCCCCTGTGGGGGCTCACACACCCCTTCCGCTGCAGCCGTAGTGGCAGACGCCGCACCAGTCCCCTCGCTCCCGGATGATGGTAATTCCTGGGAGGGTGACTGGGCCTTGCGTTGCCGGCCGGTGGAGGCATTCCTGCCGCTTTGCTCCACAGCACCGTCTCCGCCCTCTTCTTCACTCGCCGCTGTGTAGAGAGAGACATAGAACACAAGCATCAGGGTACTGTACAATAGTCCCCTAGACAAGAAGCAATAGCACATGAGTGGCACTGTGAAACATCACTTACATCATGTCCCTCCACAGCACATGGGTCAGTGCAGGCAACACGCATGCAGAAACAGGCATGGCGCATGCGAAGAACATTTGCATACATGTCCAAGGAACTGTTGAAACATACGATGGTGGTTTGAAACTCACATGCCTCATTGGTCATACTGATCACATGCACACACATCACCGTAGTTTTATCCATCTGGCCTCGTACACCCCAGACACAGTTGAGACAAGGATGGCTAGGCTGCATCAGTGAATCAGAACATTGTCACGGACATATGTCATGCATCCATGGTGTTTACAAGTCACACACACGCTACTCAGACACACAGACATGTACACCATACATGTCCTTGACAGCAGCACCCATCTCTCACACCCCATCCATGTCCAACAACAGAGACAGGCATGCTTTCATGTGTGCATTCCGCATGTTGCTCTGCATGTTGCATTGTAACACATGCACCATCCATGTGGTTCACGCATGACTGGTCTCACATGCAGCACCATGATGTCCCTGCACACACACATCCATACATGGCCTATGTCACACATACAGGCAAGTAGCTGACTATCAGCACACTGCAACATGCCTGTTTCACACTGCAATGCATGGCCACTTACCGCTCGACTTCAGACGGGCCTGCATCCTGAGGATCTGGTGGTGCAGCACTGGGCGAATGCTTTCCAGGACCCTCATCTGCTGGTTGGTAAGCCGGCCCCGGCTCCCCACTGCATCCTCTGCATCTAAGAGGCGGCAGTCCTTCTTGAGGTTCCTGGACTTGTAGTCCTCCCAGCGCTTCTGGACGTGTTTCATGTTGCGGGGTGCCACCCCCTCCGCGTTGATGGAACCCACTATGTCCGTCCAGATCCTCCTCCGTCCTTCCTTGTCGGCACACAAAGGTGTGAAGAGGGCATCATACTGCCCCAGTACTTGCTCCACCAGGATGCCAACTTCATCGGAAGTGAAGCTGGCAGCCCTCTGCCTCTCTGGCTGGGAGTTGCCACTGGTGCCCGAAGGTGTTGTGTCGGACATGGCAACCCCCGAGGCAGGTGTGGGTGGGCAACTGGGTCCTGGGGGTGGGCTGTTGAGTGATGGAACACCAGTCAGGAGTCTTCTGTTCCAGCAGGGGTGGCCACTGCAACTGACCCCTGCAGATGGCAGATGTGCTGGCACCAAATGGCAGGGCACGGTGGCAGCAGGCAGGCAGGCAGCAGCAGATGGCTCGTGGAAGGCTGCTCGGGGCTCTGGTGGGCAGGAAAATGGCCTTCTGGGCAGGAGCGTGGTCTTCCGTGTGTTGTTGCGTGGCCAGCTTGATACGGAGTGATTTGGCACATGAAAAAACTGCATGTCAGCGTGTAACTCGAGGAAAGGGCCTAAGCGCATACGTGACATGACGCATGCAGGCGATTCCCTCAGCACGGGTTAAAGGTGAGCGGGTCAGCAGTTCGCTGTACGTGCCTTTCGTGGAGACCGACGTGTGTGTTGCTACTTCGTGTTTTTCACGCGCCATCACTACTTCACAGCGGATCAAGGACGTATCTCTTCTTTTGGCGGGGGTATTGGCTAAGCGTATTTTTCATTATCATGCTAGTCAGACGGTAAGTCGCGCACACTATTTTTCCCACTGCGGGCCATCATGTGTATCGCGTACCATTTTCAAGGTCATAGTAGCCTGCGTGTCCCACGCATACGTGTTTCTCATGTTCCTGGGTGTCACCGCGTACTGTGGGAGGTTAATTCCACACACGTGGGCTATGGGGGTTGCGTGCACGGTTTTACAGCAGTTTTGGGGTGCTAATCGTTGCGTGACCCATCACTTAATCACCGGGGTCACATACAGCCTTGCAGGTGCAGGGGTGCTGTTAACATCTTGTATCCCACCCCCTTCACCCCAATTGCCCAGGACAATTGGCGTGTACACCTCCCATTGGCACTACTACATCTGTGCCAGCACTACTTCATCTGTGCCATGGCTGGGAAGCCACGAAAGATGAGGGGCGCCTCAGCTGGGCGTGCTCCTCATGGCAGGCGTGGTCAGGGACGTGGGTGGGGTGACCAGGGAGTAGGGGACTCCAGGGTGTCCAGGGTGGCTGCAAAGGGCGAAGAGGCAGGGGTGTGCCAGCTCGGCACAAAGTTGTGCTACGTGTTGGTGCAGTCATGCCTCCACCCCCTGCGGCGCTGGGAGATGCAGTTCTTGCATCTGGCACTGGCACCCATGTGACCCGGCAGTCCGTTTCATCGACTGCCACGGGCCCAAGGGTAGTGGTAGCTGCAGGTGCATCTGTCGACACCACCACCCAGTCTCAGGGTCTGCCAGCGCAGGCTGCGTTGGGACTTGAAGAGTCCATGGAAGATTTCCAGGAGGTCATGAGGCACACCGTACGTGCACACAGGGCTGCCCTTACCGAGGCACGTGTCTCATGGGCAGTAATGTCATCTGCTGCCCCCGGCCAGCCGGCTGTTGGCAAGTGCAGGGGCAGATGCAGCGGACACCACCCCGGTTTTGAGTCTACCAACCAGGACAGTCCCGGTTAATGACCCTGGCACAGCGGATGTTGCTGTGCAGGGTCCATTCCAGGGCACCCAGCAGCCACTGACGCAAGTCAGGGCTTCACTCCATATTCCACCTGCCACTCCCTAGGCTCATTCCACCAGCGCCACTGCCCATACTGATCAGGGCGGCATTTGCCAGCCAGGGTCGGGACCAGCGTCCAAGAGGAGGAAGGTTACACCTGCAGTACAGGGTGGGACCCCAGACACAGCTACGGCCTCCGGCATGTCGAGGAGGAAGCCTTTCTGAAAGCAGGAACCTGGACTTCCTCGTGGACTACGTGTGGCAACACAACCGTGACATGCTAGTGGGGCCGAATTATCAAACTATGGCTCCCCATCGTAATACCCACTGGAAGAAAGTTGCAGATCATGTGAGTGCATTCGGCCATGAGGTACACACAGCGCAAGAGTGCAAAAAGCGTTGGGATGACCTCAAACGCAGCACTAAGGCGAAGCGTGCCTCTAATTAAAACATGACTCTGGTGACTGGCGGTGGGCCACCACCTGAGAAGGAAGACCTCACTCCGCACAAGTCACTCGTTTTGGAGTTAATACCAACAGGAATGGTCGAAGGAGTGGGAGAGATGCCGGACTTCGATGCCTCGTCCAGTGAGTGTTGTCCCCTGCTCGTCGAGGACATGTGTGTTCTGCTTGTGTGATGTGTTGTGCTTGACTGCCACTGCATGTCATGTGTACATGGTTCTCATGTGCAAGTCATGCAATGCTTCACTGATGCGTGCCAGCTGTACAGGATAGTGGACATGTTGAGCAGACGGGGACTGTCCTCACCACCACACTTGCACCCTATTTACACACCTAGTCACCCAGCTGCCCCTAAAGTCCATGTGCCAGCTCAATGGCCCTTCTGCATGTAGCCTGGGGTGTGTTTCCTCTCAGCACTGGGACTATGTCATTGCATGACTGACATGCATGTGTCCTCTGCATGCATGTGGGTACTCCATGTAGGCATGCTCCTTTGCCCCTCCATCACCCCTGCACCCCAATTTCAACATTGCACAGGTGTGCATCATGTTGGCGTACTGCAATGGCCTGTTCAAGACTCCTGTGTAAATGCAAACTTCCACCAGCCAACCTGCCAGACACATGCATTGGGGCACATCCTCTGCACTTCATGCAGGGTGTCTCACTTGGACTGTGCAGATGGCATATGCTCCGCAGGGACACGAGTTCCCATTCATGCTCCATGTGTATTACATGCATGCCCCTATGTGTCCTTGACTGGATGATCATTGTAGTACGTGTCCAGGTTGACCTACATTTCTTTGCATTTGATCATCCATTCCATGCCCACTCTGGCCCAGTCCTGCATCACACACATGTTTAGGGTGTCACAGTCAGTACGGGGCACAGGCCTCCCCCGTTTCAGGCCCACTGACTCTGTTCAACTGGTCTAGGGGTTTCTGAACACATGGCTGTACTACTGAGGGTGCATCATGTGTCCTGCTTTCTGTCCCATCATCATCTGCTGTGTTGTCAGTTGACTCAGATGATGCAATTGATGCTAGCTACCACTGTCTGCCAGTACACAGGTCACTGGTCGCCCTTTCGCTGCCATGCAATGCATCCCTGCATTTTCACTTAGTGGGGGTTGCTTGTAGCCATGCAGCACATGCACATTGCACGTGATGCCTGAACTTGCCATTGCACTGCCTTCAAGTTAATTGATACACATCATAATGTATTTGTTCATGTAGATAGTGGATAACGTACACATGTTCTGCACTGCATCAACCAACTTCAGAGCCGTGTTACACCGTTCTACATGTCTACTCCCTGAAGCTATGTCAAAGTGACCTGGCATGTATGCCAGGTTCACATTTGTGTGTGACATGTCTGCTTCATGTGTTGGCTGTCTGTGTGATGTCTATGTGTGTGTGTGTTATGTGCTTCTGACATGTGTACTATTGTAAATTTATCTCCACTTTCCAGATGATGACGCAATGGAGCCAGAGGATGGTGTTGTCATGCCAGACACAGGTTTGCTATCACACCAGCAACCCGGCACAAGTGGGGGCCGTGGGGTGGTAGACCACGAGAACCCACATGTGTTACAGACCATCTTGTCTGTGGCTGGCAATGAGTCAAGCCCGGATGATCACTCTGACGACAATGTCGGTTGGATGTGCATCGGGTCCATTCGTCAGGGGTGGGTGATTCTGATGTGGATGCTCCTCTGTCCGCGACACCTGCACTGAGGGCCCAGACAGTGGTGGGACCTCTGCCTGTGGTGGCTAGGGACGTAGGGTCACCCTCCACACCAGTTGCTGATGTGCCTGGGGCATCACGTCAATGGGGGACTGTAGTCCTGCAGCCGCGGGCATTGCCAACCCAACAAGGATGTCGACGCTTTGGGCCTTGCAGGTGTCAAGCCCAGTAACGTGGTGGCCGTGCGCCACAGTGGTATACTGAGTGAGAGCAAGCCATGGTTGCCAAGTCAGAACACCAGGGTGCAGCAATTGATAACATCGCTGAGAGCATGGAGCATGTGGCCCAATCCATGCTACCCCCTGCTAGGCAGATGGAACTCCAGCAGCGGGCGGCACAGTCCATGGCCCGCTCGCTCAGGCTGGGCATGGCGGCCTCAGACAGGGCACGCTGTGCTGAAATGGTGTCTTTGCGTCAAGCAATTGCTGCCTACGCAGAGGCACACATGGAGGCCCTGAGGGCTGAGTATGAATCCCTCAGATCCACTCTGGGTGTGCTCCCAGAGGGAGCGGTCAGAGGAGAGGTTTGCGCAGCTTGAGCGTACCATCTCGGCTGAGCTATGTGCTTGCAGGGAGGTGCATGAGTTGTCCAGCCAGGCCACGCAGGAAGAACTCTGTGCTGCACGTGTTACCTTGCAGGAGGAAGCACGCGTATCACGGGAGGTTCTGCATGCTGACCTACGTGTTATCGCCACACAGAACCAGGCTCACCCGTCCGGCAGACTTGCCGCCGACGAGGGGCAAGCTGCGCCTAGGCGTGGTCAGGCTCCTGTGCCACATCTACCTTTTCAGGAAGAGGCTGACTGGGACAACGAATTATCTCCCACACAGGTCGGGCTGTGCAGGCGTTGAGCCCATGGAGGTATTTTTTTTTCTCATCATCATCGCATGTGGGTGTTGAGGTGCACCCTCTACCTCCCCCCTCCTGGGTGCCTCTCCCCCAGGTCGTATGTGGCCATTTTTGATTTTTCATTTTAGTTTAGTTAGTTAAAATTGTTTCTGATAGTTCGTTTAATTAGGAAATGTAGGTTTTTTATAGTTAGTTTAATTAGTTAATATAATTGCTTGTCTATTGTGCATTCATGTGATGGTGTGGTGCTTTGTGGCTTTTGAAAGCATCCACTGTCTGTTCCCAGCTGGGCCCTTCAAGCTTGTCCCGTGTATGTGTTTGCAGCTTGGGGTCCTGACTCACATAGGCCACTCCTGCTTCCCTTATCCATGGGCTCGCAATGATGGTTCGGTGTTACAGTCATTTACACAAGGGCTTTGGACTGTCATATCTGTGGCCTGTCTGCTGCTGTACTACTTGTGTTAACACGGCATGTCTTTATTAGATTTGGGTGGGTTCATGATTGATGTGTCCATTAATTGATATACATTGTGATGTATGTTTCTTTTCTTTGCTGCACATGTGCTTGATGCACTTCATGCTTTAGACAGTGGCCAGCACCCTTTGCCTGTCAAAGTCACACTGATGGTGGGAGGAATTCTGATGTAGGTCTCTGACAGGGCCCAGTCACAACCAGCATGAAGAGACACACACAGGGAACATTCCAGCGTTAATAATATGTGTTGTGCCCTTTCTGCAGGAGAATGAGCCTCCAGACCACCTTTGCCAGCAGACATGGGGCATAGTACTACAGACAGCTGGCCACATTTGGTGGGGCAGACATGCTCATGTGTGCACAAGCAGTGGCACAGGGCTTGTGCTCAGACGTCCAACAGAAGCAGACGTGTTCCCAGGAGCTCTAAGCAAGGGGAGCTGCACGAGGGGTCCACACCGCAGCCAACTTTCCACCAGGCCACTTGCACATGTATGCTAAGTAGCGCCACTGATGGGAAGCTTGGACAGATATTGTTGTTGAAGCGCACAGTAGAGCTTAGAGCTAAGATGCATTAGAGGACAAATGGCAAGTTGCTTTCCAAGTTGTCAGGGGCATACGCAGGGGCTGTCACACATATCCTCCGGTCCCCCTGCTCCATAGAAGCAGAGTTATTAGCACAGTAGCGTTCCTAGCAAGATACCTTTACAGCGCACAGGGACACCCAGCGAGGCACAGACTTGTGTGCAGTGCATATCATTGGCATGTGCAAATTGACACGTGCACTACCTATTGAAATCTGTTGGGTGCCAGAACACAACTTGTACTGAAGTCGCACCACGCTATACGCGTCTAGCTGCTCACCCAGGGACCATTGTATGATGTGTGATTCTTGACGCATTGGTCTTCCATTTCCCGCGCGCCCACGTGCGCCTGTCTTACTGCATTGACAGTGTATGAACCATCACGGGGGCAAGCTAACGTATGGGTACAAAGCAGTTGACAAGACTGTTTGTTTGTGGAGGAGTCACTTACTTTTGGGGCATGAATGGTGTTGTGTGTGTGTGTTGTAAACACACACAGATTAGTATCTCACACTCTCTTTGCAGCATTGAACTGCTCCTGTTACTGGACCTGAGAGTGTGCAGGCAGGAGGCCAGCACTCACCCCAGACTTGAGTCTCTCTTTGGCTTGCATTTGACTCATTTGGTACAATGTGCATGATGAACATGTTTTGTTTGATTAAGTATGTGTTATTGTCAATAGTTGTTTTTTGTATTCTGCCAACTTTCCCTTGACAATCCTACTACCCTCTCCTGCCCCTCTTTCCGGTTATCCTGAATACCAATGCCTGTCCGAGTAAAATATACCTGACCCTCCTTCCCCGCCTGGGTCTCAGAGGCCTGTGTAAGTTTGACCTTGCAGGCGCCCAGACCACAGAGGGGGTGGTTGGGTCGTGTCACTCCTGCGCCTGGACACCGGAGCTGTGACACTATCCATCAGTTGTTGTATCATCATTGTATATTATGTACCGAACATGGTACCCATCCTGTTTGAGCATTGTTGAACTGTGCTTCCTTGGTTGTTCTATCATTGTGCTTGGACATGTGCTTGGACATTTTCTGCTACTTCAAGTCATCTACTGGAGACTCTTCCACGGTTTGTTGGTGCCTACAGGCTTTTTCCCTGTTTTGTGGGTTTGGCTCCTTGGAATTCTCTGCGATTTGGTATTTTTACCAGTCAAGGTGGGCTCTGAGGGGGCTGGACCCTATTGACACGCAGGGTGGAACATGGTGACCAAGGGGTAGGGTGATCCTGTAGCCAGGTAGACTTGAAGGAAGAAGGCTACATACCCCAGACACAGTTCTTCAGTAGGTCATGGTGATGTGTGAATGAGGGAGGGACTTTTGTTGTTGGACAGTTGGCTTGGGCTACAGTGTTTTAGGCACTCTGGCATTGTAATTGTGGGGTACTATGTACATGATGTGTTCTGCTGGTCAATGGCTGTTCCTGTGTTGTCCTTACTTTTCAGGTGTCATGGGATTGGTGTGGTTTGACATGCTGGTGTGTACACATGGGCAATGTTCACATGTGATGTGTACAGGACACTGAGGGTCATTTGATTTCACATGCATGTATTGAGTGCATGTCCCTACTGACACACACAGTTGCACAATGATCCACCACATGTATGACCACCCTTCCATGGCCACAGGTGCACACAAAATTGCCTTCTGGGGACCGCTGTGTCCCTGCAGCGCATGATCTCTGACCATTTGGGGATCCTGTACATGCGTCAATTGGTTATTTATTTAATTAGTCCTTTTCATGGGCTGTTCAAGGTGTATCTGCAACACAATGGCTGCTCACTGTGCTGTGTGCTGAGCAGTGTGTTGCAGGAGACACACACAGCACACGGGTTTGGGAGTAGGAATTTTGCCTCGCCCAATGTGCATGTGAACAGACATTCAGTGTATGTTCATGCTATGACTGGTGGAAAGCATTTGTGTATGACTTGGTATGTGTGGGAGGTTGTTGGTCAGTCATTTCATCTGATTCCATGTCAGGTGTCATCGTCTCGAGCCACTTTCCATTTATCACATGTCACTTCGTATTTTATTGGTCATGTGTTGGACTTTTGCTATTGCTTGCCATGTCATGGTGTGGCAAACAAGGGTGATGTGGGTTGGGAGGGTTTGGGTGACATACCAGGGATTGTCATGGCCTGTTTTGCGGGGGTGAGGGGTGTGATACAGACCTTTTGGTCACACAGGATTGGTTAGGTTTAAGTAGCTAGGAATGCACACAATGTAGCACTTCCATGGCAACATTCTCAGGGTGGGAAGGTTGTGACAGTTGACTGTCTCTTTGTCATCATCGATTGTCAACTGGTATGTGCCAGGCCTGTGTGCACTCCGCAGGGGTGGGAGTTTAGGTGAAAAATGTGGCCACAAGCTGGGTCCTGGCTGCCTCGCCACGTGCCCTATCCCCTCCCATGGGCAGCGCCTGTGCCTGTGGTTGGGGATGTGGGGGCACCACCATGTCCACTGGTACACCCTGCCGCGTTGCAACATTGTGCAGGACACATGCTGCCACAATGATCCTGCACACTACTGGGGGTGCATATAATAGCTGCCCGCCAGAGCGGTCAAGGGAGCGGAAGCGTGACTTGAGCACTCCGAATGTGCGCTCCACTATGCCCTGGTTGCATTATGGGCAGCATTGTATCTTACCTGGGGTGGTGTGGTGGGGTTCCGGATTGGCGTCATAATGTGGTTGCTCAGAGGGTAGGCACTGTCCCCTGGGGAGTTGATGATGGTTTATTAGGGTTTGTGTATTTGTCTGTGTGTGACATGCATGCATGCGCACAGGCATTTGTACTCACCTAGGAGCCATGTGTCGCCATGCTGCCCAGCTTCCAGGACTAGGCTTAGGGCGGACATTCTGTATATGAAACTGTCATGGGTGGAGCCAGGGTAGTTTGCAAAGACAGAGGTGATGATTCCCTTTGCATCGCATACGACCTGCAAGTTGATGGAATGCCAGTGCTTGCGGTTTCGATAGATGTGCTCAGTGGCCCTAGGTGGACGTAGGGCCACATGGGTGCAATCTATGGCACTGAGCACTTTTGGGAAGTGTGCCACCCTGTAAAAGTCCTGGGCCACGGCCTGCCTTTCTGCGGGTGTTCTGGGCATGTATATGTGCCTGCGGACTGAGGGGCGCGCAGTCATGATTGTCAACACCTGGTGTAGGCAGCGTGACTGCGTGGCCTGTGAGAGCCCCCCCCCCTCTTTGGCAGTTGTATGCTGAAATGAGCCAGTGGCCAAAAAATGCAGGACATTGAGCACCTTCTCCAAGGGGCTCAATGCTTGGGAGCACAGGGTGGGGGATGTAAGGTCATCTTCCCACTCCTTGACCAGGTCTAGGATGATACGAGGTGGAAACCTATAACTGCCATAGACAAAAGGCTAGTGCGGGGGGAAAAAATGCAGGCCCTGGCTATTCTCCTCCTCCTGCAAAGTCCCACGATCAGTGCTGCGACAAATGGGAAATTCATCGTAGCTGTATATACGTGTTTGTTGTTTGCACGCACTTTTATAATGTGCGTTTGGACGCTTCCTCCTGCCTTCGTGTGGCGGACGTGTTGACGCCTGTGCGCGTCTTTTAGCGTGCGCGGGTTTCCCGTGTTCGATTCCATGAATATGTGTTGTTCGCGTGCGTGTGGGTGTTCTGTGTATTTTCCTGCAGTACTTCCTCAGTTACGCCTTCTTTTTCACGCATTATTCCCCATTCCGCACGTTATGCCCCGTGTTCCGCCCACTTTTGGGTGTGTGCGCTGAAGTTGTACGCTTTCACTGTGCGCGTCGCGCACGGCATTCAGGATGTTGCAATGACGTGTGCGTGTAATGCTGGAAATGCATCGGAGGGACAGGGCCTTCGTATCCTTGTCCTTTACTGCTTTTTATTGTGTGTTCCGTCGTGTTTTCCGCGCAGGAGTTCCGTGGGACTCCTGGCGGTGCAGTTCTCTCTCTTTTGGTTTGGTGAACAGACCCAGGGGATACCCTTATGGCACCCATGGGTAGGGGTGGAACCCTGTTGGTGGCAGCTAGGTGCTGAAATGACTGGTGCCCTGAGCATCCTCCATTTTGGGATGCCCAGGCCCTGTCATTGGAATCGGTTGATTCCGGATGGAGACAAAATGGCCCCCATGGCCTCTTGCCTTCCATCACCTGTTACCTTGATCTTCCGAAGTCCCGGGAAGCCCTGCCTCTGTCCCTTCCCCCTGACTGGCTGTTGGGTGGAAGTTCCATATATGGTAGTGTGGGGAAGTGCCGACCAGACTGGCTGGAGCCTTCTCAACGACCGTATGTTGTGGGTCCGCCCGTGGGTGGGACATGGGTGAAAGGAGTGTGTGACGAATATACATTCTATGTTGTGACACAATGATTGAGACAGCCCTGCCCGAAACCGGTATGAATGCAGCTTGGAGTGTTGAATGGCTCGGTACTTGTCCCAATACACATAACTTGTTGTGAGTGTCTGGAGAGAAGTGAATGGCCTGAATGCCCCGTGTGCCTGATTGGCTGCCTGCCTGCATGAATGACCGTAGTCGTGATTGGATGCTTGAGTGTGACCCATCGGCATGAATGGGAGATCAACAATATATCTGGTGACCTCTCACTGCTAGGAATCGTGTTCAGAAGCTGAAGTTCACTACGACGAGTAACTGGAGTAACTGAAGCTTGATCTTGAAACACTGCTGGATGAGAAGAATTGCTGTTTCTCTCCTTCGCAATCTGAAAGCTGCTGTGCTTCAAGAACTGACCCAGAGGGTACCTGGTAAGGCGCCCTCTTCCAGAGCTATGCAGGACCATCGTGCACAGCAGATGGTAGACAGACATTCAACAGGCTGCCGACCCGATACAGGGATTGCTGCGGAACTCCAAGGAGAAGTACCCAGACTGTTGTCCGCCACTGTCGACGACCGCCGTCACCGACTGGAGCCGCCGTGCTCCTGTTGCCTAAGAGCTTCATTGATCCAAGGACGCTCTTGTCCACATCGTCGCTGCCGTATCCTGCTGGAGAAGGCCTGACTGTCGATGCGCGAGGAGTATCCACCGGTGGATGTATCCACAAGTGAGTTTCACGCCACCCAACAACCACAGATACGCCGACGACTCAACACCCTTGCTGGGCCACAGTTCTTCAACTCTTTGCGGTCCAGAATTATCGACACCGAGGGGCCCCGCACGCCTCTTCCTGGCAGGACATTTACGCTTCCCCGTCAATGAGCACCGCTATGGACGACGCGGCCACTTGACCGTCGTAGCTCGACCTGTTATCTGTTGGACGTTCAACGACCCGTGACTCCTGCTTGAAAGGGAGGACACTCAAGAAGGGCCATCTATTCCCCGATGCGGAACGCTAAAACGCCAAGGTACTTTGGGGTTGCAGAGCTATTGGAAAGTCTAGTGGGAAAAATATATGGACTGGGCTTGTATCTTTCTTCTACAGGTTGCCCTGGTGGGGGGATCTCCACACAGAACTGTGTCTAGTGGTAGGGGCAAGTATTCTGCCAATTGTTCCACCATGTTGCTTTCCTTCCTCTCTCTACTGTTGGTTTCCTCTTTATTCTGATCGTGTCGTTCTGACTGTATGCACTTTAATGAGATCTAATAATGTTAGTGGTACCACTTTAGAAATTGTATATATTTACCATTGCTGATTTTCGGAGTACAAAGTGAGTTATCGTGATATTGTATATACCTTTGAACATTAATCACATAAACATTCCGTTGTGGGTGCTTGGGGACTACACTGTACTTAAGAACCAGCTCGCATCACCTCCTGAGTAGCTAGGCCTTGATTGTTCGACCATAGCTACCGAATAGAGAATCTTGGCAGGGGTCTCTGTGCCTCCCCTCTACCATATAGAGAGCGGAAGTGCAGATCCCCCTTCCAGTCTTTACAGCTGGTGGTAGCGGTGGGATGCTTATGGTTTTAAGACTCAGTGGGCCTCATTACGAGGTTGAAGGTAGCCATGGCACTATTAGCGCCATGGCTGCCTCCAAAATCATTCCGACTCCGGTCTAGATGATGGAGCAATTACCGTCCATTCTGGTCCACGAAGACGAAGCAGAGGCTCTCGGCCCATTTCTACTGGCCATGTATAGGAGTAGAAGTGGAGTCCCACTGCAGGACCTGCCCAACTTGTCAGTTGTCTGGCAAGACTGAAGGCAGAGTCATCGCCCCACTGCAACCATTGCCAGTGGTTGGCACACTGTTTGAGAGGGTGGGCATCGACATCGCGGGTCTCCTTGACCCTCCCACATTGAGTGGACATCGGTTCATCCTAGTCTTGGTAGATCATGCCACCAGGTACCCCAAAGCTATACCCCTTCGGACGGTTACGGCCAAGGTGGTTGCCAGGGCTCTCCTGGACATTTTCACCCGTGTTGGATTCCCTAAGGAGGTTGTCTCTGATAGAGGATACAACTTCATGTGAAGTTACATGAAAACCATGTGGAATGAATGCGGAGTAACTTACAAATTCTCCACCTCTTACCAACCGCAGACCAACGGTTTGGTTGAGAGATTTAACAAAACTCTCAAGGGCATGTTAGGCGCTTTGGAAGAGCCCCTCAGGAAGAGGGCCACAGTGGTATACTGAGTGGGAGCAAGCCATGGTTGCCAAGTCAGAACACCAGGGTGCAGCAATTGATAACATCGCTGAGAGCATGGAGCATGTGGCCCAATCCATGCTACCCCCTGCTAGGCAGATGGAACTCCAGCAGCGGGCGGCACAGTCCATGGCCCGCTCGCTCAGGCTGGGCATGGCGGCCTCAGACAGGGCACGCTGTGCTGAAATGGTGTCTTTGCGTCAAGCAATTGCTGCCTACGCAGAGGCACACATGGAGGCCCTGAGGGCTGAGTATGAATCCCTCAGATCCACTCTGGGTGTGCTCCCAGAGGGAGCGGTCAGAGGAGAGGTTTGCGCAGCTTGAGCGTACCATCTCGGCTGAGCTATGTGCTTGCAGGGAGGTGCATGAGTTGTCCAGCCAGGCCACGCAGGAAGAACTCTGTGCTGCACGTGTTACCTTGCAGGAGGAAGCACGCGTATCACGGGAGGTTCTGCATGCTGACCTACGTGTTATCGCCACACAGAACCAGGCTCACCCGTCCGGCAGACTTGCCGCCGACGAGGGGCAAGCTGCGCCTAGGCGTGGTCAGGCTCCTGTGCCACATCTACCTTTTCAGGAAGAGGCTGAATGGGACAACGAATTATCTCCCACACAGGTCGGGCTGTGCAGGCGTTGAGCCCATGGAGGTATTTTTTTTTCTCATCATCATCGCATGTGGGTGTTGAGGTGCACCCTCTACCTCCCCCCTCCTGGGTGCCTCTCCCCCAGGTCGTATGTGGCCATTTTTGATTTTTCATTTTAGTTTAGTTAGTTAAAATTGTTTCTGATAGTTCGTTTAATTAGGAAATGTAGGTTTTTTATAGTTAGTTTAATTAGTTAATATAATTGCTTGTCTATTGTGCATTCATGTGACGGTGTGGTGCTTTGTGGCTTTTGAAAGCATCCACTGTCTGTTCCCAGCTGGGCCCTTCAAGCTTGTCCCGTGTATGTGTTTGCAGCTTGGGGTCCTGACTCACATAAGCCACTCATGCTTCCCTTATCCATGGGCTCGCAAGGATGGTTCGGTGTTACAGTCATTTACACAAGGGCTTTGGACTGTCATATCTGTGGCCTGTCTGCTGCTGTACTACTTGTGTTAACACCCCCAGTTGGGATTGTGGGGGTTTTATCCACGGCATGTCTTTATTAGATTTGGGTGGGTTCATGATTGATGTGTCCATTAATTGATATACATTGTGATGTATGTTTCTTTTCTTTGCTGCACATGTGCTTGATGCACTTCATGCTTTAGACAGTGGCCAGCACCCTTTGCCTGTCAAAGTCACACTGATGGTGGGAGGAATTCTGATGTAGGTCTCTGACAGGGCCCAGTCACAACCAGCATGAAGAGACACACACAGGGAACTTTCCAGCGTTAATAATATGTGTTGTGCCCTTTCTGCGGGAGAATGAGCCTCCAGACCACCTTTGCCAGCAGACATGGGGCATAGTACTACAGACAGCTGGCCACATTTGGTGGGGCAGACATGCTCATGTGTGCACAAGCAGTGCTCAGACGTCCAACAGAAGCAGACGTGTTCCCAGGAACTCCAAGCAAGGGGAGCTGCACGAGGGGTCCACACCGCAGCCAACTTTCCACCAGGCCACTTGCACATGTATGCTAAGTAGCGCCACTGATGGGAAGCTTGGACAGATATTGTTGTTGAAGCGCACAGTAGAGCTTAGAGCTACGATGCATTAGAGGACAAATGGCAAGTTGCTTTCCAAGTTGTCAGGGGCATACGCAGGGGCTGTCACACATATCCTCCGGTCCCCCTGCTCCATAGAAGCAGAGTTATTAGCACAGTAGCGTTCCTAGCAAGATACCTTTACAGCACACAGGGACACCCAGCGAGGCACAGACTTGTGTGCAGTGCATATCATTGGCATGTGCAAATTGACACGTGCACTACCTATTGAAATCTGTGGGTGCCAGAACACAACTTGTACTGAAGTCGCACCACGCTATACGCGTCTAGCTGCTCACCCAGGGACCATTGTATGATGTGTGATTCTTGATGCATTGGTCTTCCATTTCCCGCGCGCCCACGTGCGCCTGTTTTACTGCATTGACAGTGTATGAACCATCACGGGGGCAAGCTAACGTATGGTACAAAGCAGTTGACAAGACTGTTTGTTTGTGGAGGAGTCACTTACTTTTGGGGCATGAATGGTGTTGTGTGTGTGTGTTGTAAACACACACAGATTAGTATCTCACACTCTCTTTGCTGCATTGAACTGCTCCTGTTACTGGACCTGAGAGTGTGCAGGCAGGAGGCCAGCACTCACCCCAGACTTGAGTCTCTCTTTGGCTTGCATTTGACTCATTTGGTACAATGTGCATGATGAACATGTTTTGTTTGATTAAGTATGTGTTATTGTCAATAGTTGTTTTTTGTATTCTGCCAACTTTCCCTTGACAATCCTACTACCCTCTCCTGCCCCTCTTTCCGGTTATCCTGAATACCAATGCCTGTCCGAGTAAAATATCCCTGACCCTCCTTCCCCGCCTGGGTCTCAGAGGCCTGTGTAAGTTTGACCATGCAAGCGCCCAGACCACAGAGGGGGTGGTTGGGTCGTGCCACTCCTGCGCCTGGACACCGGAGCTGTGACACTACCCATCAGTTGTTGTATCATCATTGTATATTATGTACCGAACATGGTACCCATCCTGTTTGAGCATTGTTGAACTGTGCTACCTTGGTTGTTCTATCATTGTGCTTGGACATGTGCTTGGACATTTTCTGCTACTTCAAGTCATCTACTGGAGACTCTTCCAGGGTTTGTTGGTGCCTACAGGCTTTTTCCCTGTTTTGTGGGTTTGGCTCCTTGGAATTCTCTGCGATTTGGTATTTTTACCAGTCAAGGTGGGCTCTCAGGGGGCTGGACCCTATTGACACGCAGGGTGGAACATGGTGACCAAGGGGTAGGGTGATCCTGTAGCCAGGTAGACTTGAAGGAAGAAGGCTACATACCCCAGACACAGTTCTTCAGTAGGTCATGGTGATGTGTGAATGAGGGAGGGACTTTTGTTGTTGGACAGTTGGCTTGGGCTACAGTGTTTTAGGCACTCTGGCATTGTAATTGTGGGGTACTATGTACATGATGTGTTCTGCTGGTCAATGGCTGTTCCTGTGTTGTCTTTACTTTTCAGGTGTCATGGGATTGGTGTGGTTTGACATGCTGGGGTGTACACATGGGCAATGTTCACATGTGATGTGTACAGGACACTGAGGGTCATTTGATTTCACATGCATGTATTGAGTGCATGTCCCTACTGACACACACAGTTGCACAATGATCCACCACATGTATGACCACCCTTCCATGGCCACAGGTGCACACAAAATTGCCTTCTGGGGACCGCTGTGTCCCTGCAGCGCATGATCTCTGACCATTTGGGGATCCTGTACATGCGTCAATTGGTTATTTATTTAATTAGTCCTTTTCATGGGCTGTTCAAGGTGTATCTGCAACACAATGGCTGCTCGCTGTGCTGTGTGCTGAGCAGTGTGTTGCAGGAGACACACACAGCACACGGGTTTGGGAGTAGGAATTTTGCCTCGCCCAATGTGCATGTGAACATACATTCAGTGTTATGTTCATGCTATGACTGGTGGAAAGCATTTGTGTATGACTTGGTATGTGTGGGAGGTTGTTGGTCAGTCATTTCATCTGATTCCATGTCAGGCGTCATCGTCTCGAGCCACTTTCCATTTATCACATGTCACTTCGTATTTTATTGGTCATGTGTTGGACTTTTGCTATTGCTTGCCATGTCATGGTGTGGCAAACAAGGGTGATGTGGGTTGGGAGGGTTTGGGTGACATACCAGGGATTGTCATGGCCTGTTTTCCGGGGGTGAGGGGTGTGATACAGACCTTTTGGTCACACAGGATTGGTTAGGTTTAAGTAGCTAGGAATGCACACAATGTAGCACTTCCATGGCAACATTCACAGGGTGGGAAGGTTGTGACAGTTGACTGTCTCTTTGTCATCATCGATTGTCAACTGGTATGTGCCAGGCCTGTGTGCACTCCGCAGGGGTGGGAGTTTAGGTGAAAAATGTGGCCACAAGCTGGGTCCTGGCTGCCTCGCCACGTGCCCTATCCCCTCCCATGGGCAGCGCCTGTGCCTGTGGTTGGGGATGTGGGGGCACCACCATGTCCACTGGTACACCCTGCCGCGTTGCAACATTGTGCAGGACACATGCTGCCACAATGATCCTGCACACTACTGGGGGTGCATATAGTAGCTGCCCGCCAGAGCGGTCAAGGGAGCGGAAGCGTGACTTGAGCACTCCGAATGTGCGCTCCACTATGCCCTGGTTGCATTATGGGCAGCATTGTATCTTACCTGGGGTGGTGTGGTGGGGTTCCGGATTGGCGTCATAATGTGGTTGCTCAGAGGGTAGGCACTGTCCCCTGGGGAGTTGATGATGGTTTATTAGGGTTTGTGTATTTGTCTGTGTGTGACATGCATGCATGCGCACAGGCATTTGTACTCACCTAGGAGCCATGTGTCGCCATGCTGCCCAGCTTCCAGGACTAGGCTCAGGGCGGACATTCTGTATATGAAACTGTCATGGGTGGAGCCAGGGTAGTTTGCAAAGACAGAGGTGATGATTCCCTTTGCATCGCATACGACCTGCACGTTGATGGAATGCCAGTGCTTGCGGTTTCGATAGATGTGCTCAGTGGCCCTAGGTGGACGTAGGGCCACATGGGTGCAATCTATGGCACTGAGCACTTTTGGGAAGTGTGCCACCCTGTAAAAGTCCTGGGCCACGGCCTGCCTTTCTGCGGGTGTTCTGGGCATGTATATGTGCCTGAGGACTGAGGGGAGCGCAGTCATGATTGCCAATACCTGGTGTAGGCAGCGTGACTGCGTGGCCTGTGAGAGCCCCCTCCCTCTTTGGCAGTTGTATGCTGAAATGACCCAGTGGCCAAAAAATGCAGGACATTGAGCACCTTCTCCAAGGGGCTCGATGCTTGGGAGCACAGGGTGGGGGATGTAAGGTCATCTTCCCACTCCTTGACCAGGTCTAGGATGATACGAGGTGGAAACCTATAACTGCCATAGACAAAAGGCTAGTCCGAGGGGAAAAAATGCAGGCCCTGGCTATTCTCCTCCTCCTGCAGAGTCCCATGATCAGTGCTGCGACAAATGGGAAATTTATCGTAGCTGTATATACGTGTTTGTTGTTTGCACGCACTTTTATAATGTGCGTTTGGACGCTTCCTCCTGCCTTCGTGTGGCGGACGTGTTGACGCCTGTGCGCGTCTTTTAGCGTGCGCGGGTTTCCCGTGTTCGATTCCATGAATATGTGTTGTTCGCGTGCGTGTGGGCGTTCTGTGTATTTTCCTGCAGTACTTCCTCAGTTACGCCTTCTTTTTCATGCATTGTTCCCCATTCCGCACGTTATGCCCCGTGTTCCGCCCACTTTTGGGTGTGTGCGCTGAAGTTGTACGCTTTCACTGTGCGCGTCGCGCACGGCATTCAGGATGTTGCAATGACATGTGCGTGTAATGCTGGAAATGCATCGGAGGGACAGGGCCTCCGTATCCTTGTCCTTTACTGCTTTTTATTGTGTGTTCCGTCGTGTTTTCCACGCAGGAGTTCCGTGGGACTCCTGGCGGTGCAGCTCTCTCTCATTTGGTTTAGTGAACAGACCCAGGGGATACCCTTATGGCACCCATGGGTAGGGGTGGAACCCTGCGGCCCTAGTGTATGTTTTTGGGCACCTGTGGGTGACCCACAGAGCAAGGTACAGGCTGGTGGCAGCTCGGTGCTGAAATGACTGGTGCCCTGAGCGTCCTCCATTTTGGGATGCCCAGGCCCTGTCATTGGAATCGGTAGATTCCGGATGGAGACAAAATGGCCCCCATGGCCTCTTGCCTTCCATCACCTGTTACCTTGATCTTCCGAAGTCCCGGGAAGCCCTGCCTCTGTCCCTTCCCCCTGACTGGCTGTTGGGTGGAAGTTCCATATATGGTAGTGTGGGGAAGTGCCGACCAGACTGGCTGGAGCCTTCTCAACGACCGTATGTTGTGGGTCCGCCCGTGGGTGGGACATGGGTGAAAGGAGTGTGTGACGAATATACATTCTATGTTGTGACACAATGATTGAGACAACCCTGCCCGAAACCGGTATGAATGCAGCTTGGAGTGTTGAATGGCTCGGTACTTGTCCCAATACACATAACTTGTTGTGAGGGTCTGGAGAGAAGTGAATGGCCTGAATGCCCCGTGTGCCTGATTGGCTGCCTGCCTGCATGAATGACCGTAGTCGTGATTGGATGCTTGAGTGTGACCCATCGGCATGAATGGGAGATCAACAATATATCTGGTGACCTCTCACTGCTAGGAATCGTGTTCAGAAGCTGAAGTTCACTACGACGAGTAACTGGAGTAACTGAAGCTTGATCTTGAAACACTGCTGGACGAGAAGAATTGCTGTTTCTCTCCTTCGCAATCTGAAAGCTGCTGTGCTTCAAGAACTGACCCAGAGAGTACCTGGTAAGGCGCCCTCTTCCAGAGCTATGCAGGACCATTGTGCACAGCAGATGGTAGACAGACATTCAACAGGCTGCCGACCCGATACAGGGATTGCTGCGGAACTCCAAGGAGAGGTACCCAGACTGTTGTCCGCCACTGTCGACGACCGCCGTCACCGACTGGAGCCGCCGTGCTCCTGTTGCCTAAGAACTTCATTGATCCAAGGACGCTCTTGTCCACATCGTCGCTGCCGTATCCTGCTGGAGAAGGCCTGACTGTTGATGCACGAGGAGTATCCACCGGTGGATGTATCCACAAGTGGGTTTCACGCCACCCAACAACCACAGATACGCCGACGACTCAACACCCTTGCTGGGCCACAGTTCTTCAACTCTTTGCGGTCCAGAATTATCGACACCGAGGGGCCCCGCACGCCTCTTCCTGGCAGGACATTTACGCTTCCCCGTCAATGAGCACCGCTATGGACGACGCGGCCACTTGACCGTCGTAGCTCGACCTGTTATCTGTTGGACGTTCAACGACCCGTGACTCCTGCTTGAAAGGGAGGACACTCAAGAAGGGCCATCTATTCCCCGATGCCGAACGCTACAACGCCAAGGTACTTTGGGGTTGCAGAGCTATTGGAAAGTCTAGTGGGAAAAATATATGGACTGGGCTTGTATCTTTCTTCTACAGGTTGCCCTGGTGGGGGGATCTCCACACAGAACTGTGTCTAGTGGTAGGGGCCAGTATTCTGCCAATTGTTCCACCATGTTGCTTTCCTTCCTCTCTCTACTGTTGGTTTCCTCTTTATTCTGATCGTGTCGTTCTGACTGTATGCACTTTAATGAGATCTAATAACGTTAGTGGTACCACTTTAGAAATTGTATATATTTACCATTGCTGATTTTCGGAGTACAAAGTGAGTTATCGTGATATTGTATATACCTTTGAACATTAATCACATAAAGACTGTGTTGTAACCGATACAGTGTGTACACATTCCGTTGTGGGTGCTTGGGGACTACACTGTACTTAAGAACCAGCTCGCATCACCTCCTGAGTAGCTAGGCCTTGATTGCTCGACCATAGCTACCGAATAGAGAATCTTGGCAGGGGTCTCTGTGCCTCCCCTCTACCATATAGAGAGTGGAAGTGCAGATCCCCCTTCCAGTCTTTACAGCTGGTGGTAGCGGTGGGATGCTTATGGTTTTAAGACTCAGTGGGCCTCATTACGAGGTTGGAGGTAGCCATGGCACTATTAGCGCCATGGCTGCCTCCAAAATCGTTCCGACTCCGGTCTAGATGATGGAGCAATTACTGTCCATTCTGGTCCACGAAGACGAAGCAGAGGCTCTCGGCCCATTTCTACTGGCCATGTATAGGAGTAGAAGTGGAGTCCCACTGCAGGACCTGCCCAACTTGTCAGTTGTCTGGCAAGACTGAAGGCAGAGTCATCACCCCACTGCAACCATTGCCAGTGGTTGGCACACTGTTTGAGAGGGTGGGCATCGACATCGCGGGTCTCCTTGACCCTCCCACATTGAGTGGACATCGGTTCATCCTAGTCTTGGTAGATCATGCCACCAGGTACCCCGAGGCTATACCCCTTCGGACGGTTACGGCCAAGGTGGTTGCCAGGGCTCTCCTGGACATTTTCACCCGTGTTGGATTCCCTAAGGAGGTTGTCTCTGATAGAGGATACAACTTCATGTGAAGTTACATGAAAACCATGTGGAATGAATGCGGAGTAACTTACAAATTCTCCACCTCTTACCAACTGCAGACCAACGGTTTGGTTGAGAGATTTAACAAAACTCTCAAGGGCATGTTAGGCGCTTTGGAAGAGCCCCTCAGGAAGAGTGGGATCTTCTCCTGCCATGCCTGCTGTTTGCTTACAGAGAGGTTCCTCAAGAGGGTGTTGGTTTCAGCCCCTTTTAGTTACTCTTTGGACATCCTGTGAGGGGGCCCCTTGCCTTGATCCGAGAAGGTTAGAAGGTTCCCCCTCCAGGTCCTGCCAAGCAGGTGGGGGACTATGTGTTAGGCCTCAGACGGAGGATGACACAGATGATAGATCAAGCAACATCAAATCTTAAGGCCAGCCAGGAATTGAATAAATACTGGCACGACCTTAAAGCATCGCAAATGGATTGGACTCCGGGACAGGAGGTCCTCGTGATGGAGCCTACCAAGCCTCGGGCTTTGGCAGATAAATGGACTGGTCCCTTCAAGATCATCTCCAAGATGGGCGAAGTCAATTATCTGGTTGACATGGGAGCCTCTGAGGTAGTCCCTCAGGTATTCCATGTTAACCGGCTCAAGCCTTTCCACAGGCGGGCCGAAGTCTCATGTCTCTTGCTAGCTTCCGGGCAAGAAGAGGATGAGAGTGAGCCCCTTCCTGATTTGCTACATAGTAACCCTCTGGATGGCTCCGTGGAGGGAGTACATCTCTCTCCTGATCTGACATCAGAGCAGCAGAGGGCCTGCAGGGCTCTGCTCCGGCAGTACGCCTTTCTGTTTTCACTGACACCAGGCCTTACACCGTGGTGTAGGCATGAGATTGACAATAGTGACAGTGTGCCTGTCAAAAGCAGGTGCTACCGTATGTCAGATACCGTTAAGAACCACATCCAGGCTGAGGTCGCCAAGATGTTGGATCTGGGTGTTATTGAACCCTCAACCAGTCCCTGGTCCAGTCCCGTGGTCCTTGTCCCCAAGGCAAGTTCCCAGGCATGTACCAAGGATTGGAGGTTCTGTGTGGACTACAGAGGAGTCAATGCCGTCACCAAAACTGAAGCGCACCCATTGCCCCAGGCTGATGAGCTTGTGGTCACGATAGGTGCTGCCAAATTTGTGAGAACCTTCGACCTTACCTCGGGCTATTGGCAAATAGCTCTGACGGACCATGCCAAGGAAAAGACGGTGTTCTCAACACCAGAGGGACTCTACCAGTTTAGAGTCATGCCTTTTGGGTTGAAGAACGCCCCTGCCACTTTCCAGAGATTAGTCAACCATGCGCTCAGTGGGCTGGAGGCTTTTTGTGTAGCCTATTTAGACGACATTGCCGTCTACAGTTCCACCTGGGAAGAGCATTTGACTCATCTGGACAAAGTGTTGCAGGCGTTAAAAAGGGCTAACCTCCCTATCAAGCCCACCAAGTGCCAGATAGCTCAGGGGAAAGTCACATATCTTGGTCATGAGGTAGGAGGGGGTCAAATCCAACCTCTCCCCAGTAAAGTACAGGATGTACATGACTGGGAGACTCCCGCTACTCAAACTACTGGGAGAGCCTTTTTGGGACTCACCGGGTATTATCGCAATTTCATGGCAGACTATGGAACCATAGCTGCACCCCTGACAGCTCTGACTTCACCCAAGCAGCCTAGGAAGGTTAATTGGATGGAAAACTGTCAGAGGGCCTTCGATGGCTTGAAAGGAAGTCTGTGTAGGGCACCCGTGTTATGTGCGCCTGATTACAGCAAGCCCTTTATCGTTCAAACTGACGCCTGCGACACCCGAATTGGAGCTGTCTTGTCCCAGTTAGATGACAAAGGAAGAGAACATCCGATCATATTCATCAGTGGACAACTTAAGGGTAGGGAACTTAGGTGGGCTACTGTTGAAAAGGAATGTTTTATTATAGTTTGGAGACTTAGGCGTTTTAGACCCTGCCTTACCGGGTCTACCTTTAAGGTCCAAACAGATCATAAGCGCCTTAAGTGGCCTATGTAGATGAAGGGTGAAAACCCGAAACTGCTCAGGTGGTCCATTAGTCTGCAAGGACTAGACTTTAGCATTGAGCACAGACCAGGGAAGAGTCGCGATAATGCAGGTGGCCTTTCCAAAAGGTATGTTGATCGTCTGAATGAGGGTGCCTAACCCGTGGGAGATTAGGCACCCTAACCTCAGTCTGGGGGGGGGACTGTGATGCTGGAAATGCATCGGAGGGACAGGGCCTCCGTATCCTTGTCCTTTACTGCTTTTTATCGTGAGTTCTGTCGTGTTTTCCACGCAGGTGTTCCGTGGGACTCCTGCCGGTGCAGCTCACTCTCTTTTGGTTGGGTGAACTGACCCATGGGATACCCTTATCGCACCCATGGGTAGGGGTGCAACCCTGCGCCCCTAGTGTATGTTTTTGGGCACCTGTGGGTGACCCACAGAGCCGGGTACGGGCTCGTGGCAGCTCCGTGCTGAAATGACTGGTGCCCTGAGCGTCCTCCATTTTGGGATGCCCAGGCCCTGTCATTGGCATCGGTAGATTCCGGATGGAGACAAAATGGCTTCTTGCCATCCATCACCTGTTACCTTGATCTTCCCGAAGTCCCGAGAAGCCCTGCTTCTGTCCCTTCCCCCTGACTGGCTGTTGGGTGGAAGTTCCATATATGGTAGTGTGCGGAAGTGCCGTCCATACTGGCTGGAGCCTTATCAATGACCGTATGTTGTGGGTCCGCTCGTGGGCGGGACCTGGGTGAAAGGAGTGTGTGACAAATATACATTCTATGTTGTGGCTGTCTAGTATCTGGTGGTTGACACAATGGTTGAGACAGCCCTGCCCGCAACCGGTATGAATGCAGCTTGGAGTGTTGAACGGCTCGGTACCTGTCCCAATACACATAACTTGTTGTGAGTGTCTGGAGAGAAGTGAATGACCTGAATGCCCCGTGTGCCTGATTGGCTGCCTGTCTGCATGAATGACCGTAGTCGTGATTGGATGCTTGAGTGTGACCCAGCGGAATGAATGGGAGATCAACAGTATATCTGGGGACCTCTCACTGCTAGGAATCGTGTTCAGAAGCTGAAGTCCACTACGACGAGTAACTGGAGTAACTGAAGCTTGATCTTGAAACCCTGCTGGACGAGAAGAATTGCTGTTGTTCCCCTTAGCAATCTGAAAGCTGCTGTGCTTCAAGAACTGACCCTGAGATGACCTGGTAAGGCGCCCTCTTCCCGAGCTACGAGGGATCATCGTACACAGCGGATCTTTGCCTAAGCTCCTTGGTAGACAGACCTTCGACAGGCTTCCGAACTGATACGGGGATTGCTGCGGAACTCCAAGGAGAAGCGCCCGGACTGTTGTCCGCCACTATCGACGACCGCCGTCCCCGACTGGACCCACCGTTCTCCCGTTGCCTAAGAACTTAATTGATCCAAGGACACTCTCGTCCTCATCGTCGCTGCTGTATCCTGCTGGAGAAGGCCTGACCGTCGACGTGCCGAGGAATATCCACCAGTGGGTTTCCTGGCACCCAAAGACCACATAGATGCCGACGACTCGACGCCCTTGCTGGGCCACAGTTCTTCAACTCTTTGCGGTCCACAACTATCGACACCGAGGAGCCCTCACGCCTCTTCCTGTCAGGACGTTTACGCTTCCCCGTCAACGAGCACCTCTAGGAACGATGCAACCACTTCACCGTCGTAGCTCGTCCTGTTCTCCGTCGGACATTCGACGACCCGTGACTCCTGCCTGAAAGGGAGGACACTCAAGAAGGGCCATCGATTCCCCGACGTGGAACGCTACAACGCCAAGGTACTTTGGGGTTGCAGAACTATTGGAAAGTCTAGTGGGATCAATATATGGCCTGGGCTTGTATCTTTCTTCTTCAGGTTGCCCAGGTTTGGGGATCTCCACACAGAACTGTGTCTAGTGGTAGGGGCCAGTACTCTGCCAATTGTTCCACCATCTTATTTTCCTTCCTCTCTCTACTGTTGGTTTCCTCTCTATTCTGATCGCTGTGTCGTTCTGACCGTATGCACTTTAATGAGATCTAATAACGTTAGTGGTACCACTTTAGAAACTGTATATATTTACCATTACTGATTTTCGGAGTACAAAGTGAGTTATCGTGATATTGTACATACCTTTGAACATTAATTATATAAAGACTGTGTTGTAACCGATACAGTGTATGGACATTCCTTTGTGGGTGCTTGGGGACTACACTGTACTTAAGAACCAGCTCTTATCACCTCCTGAGAAGCTAGGCCTTGATTGCTCGACCATAGCTACCGAATAGAGAATCTTGGTAGGGGTCTCTGTGCCTCCCCTCTACCATATAGAGAGCGGAAGAGCAGACCTCCCCTCTGGTCTTTACAGGGCGCCCGGGTGCGCCACGCATGGATTTGGCGCACATCCCGAGGGAAACACACGCAGGGCCTTCCATGAATCGTGCGTGTGCGCCTGCTTTTTCACGCTTGCGCCAGCTTTCGCCAAGATTTTTGGTGCACATTTGTTCCATGAATCGACCCCCAAGTCTTTTGGGGATAAATATACTGTACATTAAATAACAAAACCCCACCCACATATTCAATTACATTTCTGTGCGAGCACAAGGTGTCATTTGATATTTCACTTTTAAACTGCATTTTCCTGATTTGAAAGAGCAAATTCACATGTGTGTTCATTTCCTTGCATTTCAAGTTTACAAATGCGTAGTTTTTTTCAGACCATAGTTTCATTTCACTTAATCTTCTGTGGGGTTTGGCATTTACGGTTGATTTATAGACTCAAAAGGATGCTGCCCAGGATCTCTTTGATATTGACATGCGAGAAAGAAATGCCACATTATTTATTTTATTATTTTTTTCATTCACTGCAATTTTGAGCCCGATGGTTCACAGTAAAAGAAAACAAAAGCTCTTTTGAATGAAAACAGAATTCTCTGCCTTGCAAGTGATTTCCCAGTACAGCAATGCCGTTCTAGAGATGTATTGCCTCACTTCTCGGCAATTAGAAGAAATAAAGTATGCAAGGGTGTGCTTCCACGAAGGGCACAACTTTGTGATGTTTTCAAGATATAAAATGACAATTTTGCAAAGCCGTTTTGAATGCTGGCCCTTGTCTGATGCTTTAAATGGAGGTAAAAAAAAATCCAGAGCCATTCTTTGGGTGTCAGTGTTCAATGCTTACCCAATATGCGCCAGGCAAAGAAAAGCGCAGCCGCTTTTGTAGCATTATTTCAAGACGGTTTTGGTTTTGAAGGGGATTTCTGTAATGGGCCTTAAATGTACCCCACAAGGCACTGAAAAGATCCGAAGAGAACGCTTTCACTATCGCCTGGAATGTCTAATCCTCAACGCAGAAAATTAACAATGGACAGTCTCCTTAAGATTGAGACACGATGATTTTCCTCGCTTTCCGAGTCGCGTAACTGCAGACGGGAACCAACAATGGTGAGTGCTCATGTCCGCAAGTGCTAGATATGCACGATGGGACGCCTCACACGATAGACACAAAAAGAGGTCCTCTTTCTGTGCAGGAAAGACTTGGATTATATTAACGAAAAGGAGTATCAGAAGAGACATCAGAAGGACACACTGTGTGTGCACACCATCTCCTGCACCCCAACAAAGGGGTGACAGCGAGGTCACAGGTGAAGAACCCATCTGTATGAAACCCACCAATATTTAGCTCCAGCAAATGAGATGGTCCATTTAATCAAGTCTACTGAAGATACATGTGCATCTTGTTTCCTGTTGTATGAGGATCCCCAAAGAGAGGCTCCTAGATCCCGAGGAAGGTTGGATTAATCAGAGGACCCTGGGTGGTCCAAGATAGACCAAAACATATGTAGATCCCAGAGAGAGGGAGTAGAATCCACTCTATGAACATCGGAATGTGCATTTAGATACAAGAAACAACAGTGATATAAAGAGGATTGTTGTTTATGTTCTTTTGTGAGAACAGATGTCACACTTTTTTTGTTTTTGTTTCTATTGAAAGAACATAGTTGTCTAAGTGTATGAATGATTGTATGAAAGAAGAGATGTTGATGTCTAAGAATTGAAGTTGTGTAAATATGTTCTGATTTAAGAACTTTAATATGAGGTAAAATAAATAAAAATATATATTTTTCTATTACAAGAATTGTTTCTGTAATTGTGGAAGTATTGCCTCTAGCCTCACATATATCTAGGTCCATTGTTTATTTTCATTATACCTTACCTGGAGGACCTATGATATTTACAGGTACCCGTATATTTAACCCTAATCCTCAACACAGGACATCTTCACAAATCAACCACTAAAGCCAAACACCTCTCACCGTAATGCAACCAACAGCAAGACCAATAATGTGATAGCACTATGGGAACCACAACCACAATCCCAAGCTTTTGCTGAGCTCTCAATTTGGTTCTCTGTGATATTTTCGAACATTAAAGGACACACGCCAAAATAACCGATTTGGTGCAGCCTTTAATATTCAAATTATAACACTATTCAGCCGCCCACCTGCTTGAAAACCAATCTCCTGCTTAAAATCGGGTGGGGGGTCTCCCCCAACTCCCTTTTAATCCCACCTACACTCCCTGCCATAATCATGCCTGCCCACCCCCTCAGAGATAGATACACACACACTCTCAAACACACATAAACACACACGCTGAAACACACAACAAACACACGGGCACGCAGAAAAACACCTCACAGCCAACTTCCGTCTTATCCCGGCTATCCCCACCATGCCTGTCAGCCCCTGTGTGCACTCATGTGCGACAGGGGTGCAACATTTAGATTTAGAAAGAGCGTTCTGAGCCATTTCAGAGCGATCATTCCAAATCAGTATATTTACTTTGCAAGAAAATTAAATACACCAAGTCACTTAAATCCCTCAATTTCTCTCAAGCCTACTCACCAAACACAAATGCAAACCACCTACTCAAGCTCACAGCTTGTAAAAAAGACCCTTCCTATCTACAAATAACATGCTCAGCTCCTGGACACTGTAGGATATTTTTACCCATGCCGGTGCACGCCCCACCACACCCCTTTGCCTATGGGGGAAAGGAAACTGCCAAAAATGGATGTGTTAAACCCTGTGCGTGCCAAAGCTGCAAAACTGTGGATGGTTCACAAATCACAAAAGGCTGCACACCCTGCCACACAAAGTCAAAGTTGGTGTTAGAACAGGACTCACTAAATGTCAGTGGGTGCTGTCACCTGTCACATTAAGCAAGGCCACAGAAGGGCTAAAATCCGAAAATGCCTTTAAAATACAGTTTTCCTAATCCATTGCAACCTTCAAAGTGCTGTTTTTGCGCTAATTTCAGTCATTTTCCCAATGAGCTATTGAATTTAAAAGTGTGCTGAAATCATAGATTCTCCAGATGGCTCAGAAATAAACCAGGCTCATTGACTGATAGATGCATAAGAAAAGTAGATGTCAAACCCAGTTTAAACGTGTTTCTTTTTCCTGAAGAAATTGCATGTTTGTGAAGGGCTTAATTCTTTTAAATGGTCAAATCCCTTCTGCTTATCTTTATCTTTGTGAAATGAAAAGACTTTAATGTAAAGCAACACAGTATTGGAGTTAAGTGAATACTTACTTCTGACCTGACAGTTCAAGCCTGGGAAAGATTGACGCTTCAAAATTGACTCTCCCTTGCTACAGGAAGCCTTAATGGTTTCCGCATATTGACAACAAAGAGAGCATCAGACATTCGTCTCTGGCCAGCCAAGTACAATGGCAGGCTGCCTATTGATCTCTACAGGGGAGATTCCCTCTCAGGAAGGGGACAAACCTCCCTGATCAAAGGACTGTGACAGCTGTTGCCTGTGAAGGAGAGTTACAAAGGAAAAAAAACTGCTGGAACTTTTTGATATTTAAATCTTTGCTTGTGATTAAATGTAAAACTATTTAACTGTACAACCTGAAGGAGGGTACATCTAGAAATTGGTAGATGTTAACCTAATATTAGGCTTTTGCTTTGAAGACATTAATGAACCCTGTGCCATCTAAGGAACCCAAGTTACAAAAAAACCCTGATTGTAGCAGAACTCTTGATGCTACAAGTCTAAGATTGTATATTTATGCTCCAATAGTAATCGCCCAGATCTGTACTGAATTAGAAATCATTAGTCCAGACTGTTATGGTTCAAATTGATACAATTCTATAGAATAATGAAGACAGCTCTCACAGAGATGGGAATTGGATGCCAGGATAACCCATACAAAATGTAATGCATTTGTCTGATTTTAGTAGAGGGCATGATTATAAAAATGTGTATTTATGGGAAAGTTAAATTGTGGTCAAAATCAATGTGGAAGTTCCTAAATCCCATCATAAGGATGCCAGCTCTTCTCTGACTGCCAACCAGAACAAGGCAAGTGCCTGTGGCCACTCACAGCCGTGGGGGTGTGTTTTGAAATTCTGCCCACACCATAAACTTTATGATGTCACTTGGGAAGATAAATATAGGAACTTCACCACACACAGGACACACTGCTTCCTGAACACATCCAGATTCCCACGCAGGGCTTTGTTCCTGACTTCTTCATTCTATCCAGAACTCTTCACCTTGCAGCTGACTCCAGACTTCTTTGCAGAATCCAGACTTTAGCATTGCTGAACTCTTTCTAGCTAGACCCAATTTCAACCATCCCAAACTTGAGGGGATTTAATTCTGATTCAGTCTGGTCTGCTACCATTAAGGCTTGCCCGCTGAAACTTGCATCCTGCTATCTACCTTGTCCAGTGACCACAAGGGCCCATCCAAATCCAGTCTGAGGTGCAGTCTAAAATTGACCAGAACCGCACTGCTGATCCAAACCCGCCAGAGGTGCCCTGCTGCCGGTAGACCTGACCCGATCCAGTGACCAGAACTCTGACGGTCAAATTTTAATCACAAGGGACTGTAAGTATCAATAGGAAGAACAGTGACCCATAGTATATTTTCATTGTCTTATTCCAATCTCAACCCATCCCATCTTTAACTTCAGAACCTTAGTATTGTCAGAGCCATTCTTGCACTGATTTTCTCATTGGTGTTACAAAACCATTAGTCATTCGTGATTTTGAGTAACTAAAGTAAATCCCAGAAAGAAACAGAGTATCCACCACGTGAAGGTTTACGCTGACCAGGTAACTGTGGAGACTCCCGGGTGGCATTCTCTTTTTCATAGTCATAGTCATAATATAGTGTAATCAAACCAATCTGTCATTTTTAAAACCGTATTTCTGTTTTCACTTTCGCGCCTATTTTGCAAAAGCGCCTCTCACTACAACCTCCATAACTTCCTCAATTTGATAGATAGAAAGGAAATTTCAACTCTCACTGATACCTAAGCTACATCCACGGAATGGTGTATTTGACCCGTTTTTATCAAAAATTGCTTTGTGAAATTTTGCAGCGAATTTGCAGTTTTCAAAAGTTTACACGTCTCTTTTTCCCATTCTAAGAGTTTCTTAAATCCCATACTGATCTAAAGTGTGTACTGTTATTTATATTGTAGCTCCTGTGTGTTAGGACCTGTTTAGTGTTGCTTTCCTAAGAATTTATTCTCCATTTAAGCATTTTTGACAATTTTTCATTGTTTTACAAAGCCATTTTAACCTGTCATTTCAAAAGTGTGAAATTCCAAAAACGTTTTTTTCTCTTGTTTGGGGAGGGAAGATTGCATTTAAACTGTAGACATTGGGGCCGATTCATGGAACAAATGTGCGCCGAAATCCGTGGCACAAGCATGAAAAAGCAAGCACGCACGTGCGATTCAAGGAAGACCCTGTGCGTGTTTTCCCCGGATGTGCGCCGAATCCGCGGGTGGCGCACACGGGCGCACACGTCATTGCAACATCCAGAACGCCGTGTGCGACGTGCACAGTGAAAGCGCAAAACGTCAGCGCACACACCAAAAAGGGGGCGTAACACGGGGCAGATCACGCGGAATGGGGAACAACGCCTGAAAAACAAGGCGTAACTGGGGAAGTACTGCAGGGAAATACACGGAACGGCCACACGCACGCGAACAACACTTATTCATGGAATCGAATAGGTGAAATCCGCGCACGGCCAAAGACATGCACAGGCCTAAACACGTCTGCCACATGAAGGCAGGCGGTAGCGTCCCTGCGCATTATAAAAGTGTGCGCAAACAACAAACACGTATATACAGCTACGATGAATGTCCCATTCTGTGGCCACCTAGGAGAAATGACGTGTCACGCAATGCTCAGGCATCCCTAAAAAACAAGAAAAAGAGATACGCGACCCATGTAGCCCACGTGCATGTAAAACAACACACGCAGTACGCTGTGGCAGCCAGGAACACAATAAATGCAAATGTGATCACCACGCATGCTAGTATGCCCGAAAAAAAGGGGTACGCGACTAACAGGTACACCCGCAGTAGAAGAAATAGTTTGTGCGACTCACCGTCTGCCTTGCGTGTAGAAGAAGAACGCGTAGCCAACACCCATGTGAAAAGAAGAAGTACGCACTGTAGCTGCTCTGAAATAATCACGTGTGAACCCCAACGTCTGGAAAACACACGCACAGAGCGATGGAAAACCACGTGGGACCTTCACCCCGTGTTGAGAGAAACGCCCACGCGCACATTACGTCACCTACGTGCTTACGTGCTAAAGGCCTTTCCTCGAATTCACTCCGTATCAAGCTGGCCACGCGACAACACACGGAAGACCACGCTCCTGCCCAGGAGGCCGAATTACTAACCTCCAGAGCCCCGAGCCAACTCCCACCAGCCATCTGCTGCTGCCTGCCTGCTGGCCACGTGGCCTGCTATTTGGTGCCTGCACGTCAGCCATCTGCAGGAGTCCAGTTGCTGTGACCACCCCTGCTGGAACAGAAGTCTCCCGACTGAAGTTCCATCGCTCCACAACCCAGCACCAGGATCCAGTTACCCATCCACACCTGCCTCGGGGGTTGCCATGTCGGGGGAAACACCATCAGACACCACTGGCAACCCCCACCCAGAGAGGCAGAGGGTTACCAGCTTCAGTGCCGCAGAAGTTGGTATCCTGGTAAAGCAAGTCCTGGTGCATTATGATGCCCTCTTCGGAAGACCACGCTCCGACAAGGATGGACGGAAGAGGATCTGGACGGACATCCTGGCTGCCATCAACACGGAGGGGGTGGCAACCCGGGACCTACCACACGTCCACAAGCGCTGGGAGGACTTGAGGCCCAGGACCCTCAGGAAGGCCCGGCGCCTCTTGGAGGTAGCGGATGCAGAGGGGTGCTGGGTCCGTCTTACCGATCACCAGATGAGGGTCCTGGAACGTATACGCCCAGCGCTTCACCTCCATGTCCTTGAGAGGCAGACCCGTCTGGAGTCGAGCGGTAAGTGTCCATGCCTACTGATTGGACGCAGTGCATGTTGATGTGTGCCAGGAGTGTGCAGCTTGGACATATGTCTGGAAAGGCCCATGTATGGATGTGCATGTGCAGGGACATGAGCCTGCCGCATGTGAGTCCAGTCATGTGTGATGCACATCAATGGTGTATGTGTTCCAATGCATGATGCACGAATGCATGTGGAGATGCACACATGTCAGCATGACACATTGATGCTGGTTCCACCTTCATGTACGTGAACGATGTACATGTGCGTGCGTGTGTATTTGACATGTGTGCGACTGTGATACACCATGGATGCATGTGACACCGACATGTAGGAGGCTGATTGGCAGATGTGACATAGTTGCCGATGATTTCACTGTGACAGGTGGTGGAGATGCACCGAAGCATGTATGTCTGGTGGCATGTGTGCATGTGTTCGGCACTCCCCGTGTTGCATGTGACATCAGGCTAACCTTTGGATGTTCATGCTGTTCTATGTGTATGGACGCTGCTGCCTGCTGAAACATTCCTATTAATTTGCGCATGTGTGTGGGTTCTAATGATATGTGTGTTGGGGAGTGTGATGCCATCTGTGAAGTTTGACACTTCCACTCATGTGCAACTGTCATTTGTGTATCAGACCATTGTACAGTGCCCTGATGACTGTGTTCTGTCTCTCCCTGTCTGCAGCGTCAACTGATGAAGAGGGCGGAGATGGTGCTGTGGAGTACAGCGGCAGGGATCCCACCGCCAGCCAGAGACGCAAGGCCCAGCTCCCCCAGCTCCCCTCCCAGGTTGCCATCTCTTCGGGGAGTGAGGAGTCTGGTGCCGCGTCTGCGGCCGCAGCTGCCGAGGGAAGGTCCAATAGGAGGAGGTTGGAGGTGGACTCCTAGGCAGCAGAAGGGGCAGCTGAGCCCCCACAGGGGCCTATGGAGGTAGATGGCACGGAGTCATTCAGGTTGGTGGGGGGGTTTGGCTGAGGAGGAGGCCATGGAAGGCCCATGCATGGGGCCTGGAGGGGGGATTCCACTGGTGCCAGTGGTGCAGTCCAGGGCCAGGGACAGGAGGCAGCATAGACCGCCGCGGAGGTGCCTGTGTGTAATCCTGTCCCCGATCCTGTGACTGCATCATCCGGCCCCAGCAGGGATGCCTTCGTCCAGACCCGTTTTCAGGGAGGGGATGCGCACACAACAACTGGCCTTCCTCTCCCTGCGGACGTGGCAATCCAGGACCGTGTTGAGCCTGTCCTAGCTGGGGTGGCGTTGCGTCAACGTGGTATTCAGGATGACATGCAGGGTTCTCGTGAGGACAATGCACGTCATTTCGAATACCTCATTGACCGCATCGATCTACTAGGACGGGTCAGCAAGGCTGGGTTCCTCCGTGTGATGGATCTTCTAGCGACCCCCTCCTCAACTGAACCCCCTATGCGCCAGTCGTCCTCCGTGCCATCTGCCTACCCAAGTATCACCTGGGCACCCTGTGGAGCTGCCCCTGACCCAGCGGCCAGGCTGGTGGACGACACATCCCGGCCACAGTCGGGAGTCGGAGATCCAGCAGGGGAGACCACCCCAACAACTGGACTCCAGCAAGAGGAGGACGTGCAGGCATCGACCAGCAGGGCACATGCACGGCAGCAGCAGGCTCAGGGTGGGAGCCATGATGGCTCATGGCCTTCAACATCACAAGGGCAAGAATCGGCTGGAGGGCAGGAGTGTCTTCTGTGTGGCAGCGGTTGGGCCAGCGGATAGATGTGGAGCGGCGGCGGGTGGAGGAAGCACAGCTCACTATGGTCAGGGCGGAGAACTCCATGCGCAGGGTATTGAGGCGGGCTGAGTGCCTCGAGGCAACTCGCAGGGAGTTGGAACAGGCCATGACTGCATCCCTGTGAGACCTCGAGGCCAGGTAAGAGGCCCGCCTCCGGGACATCGACATGGAGTTCGATGATGCCCTGGCCCGGAACATCAACAAGTGAGCCATTGGACTTGCCCGCCGCCATTGTATATAGTTCATTAGTGTTAGGTTTCCTTTGTTTTTTCCTTTATTTTGGAGTTCATGGACATTGTTCCACTTTATGTATATCGTGTTTTATTCATAGGACTTTTTTGTAGGTTTCCTATTGTTTGTGGATCATGGACCATTTGGACTTCCATTGTATATAGTTGCAGACTTGTACATACTTTCTTTTCCAATTTTCCCATAGATCAATGGTTTTCTTTTATTTGGATTATATATTTCCTATTGACATTGGCAATGGACCACTGTTTTATTCAACATGACGTTTATTTGTTTTCCATTGGATTACCATATTTTGCTTATATCTGTCATTGTATATTGATTTTTAAGTTTGATTTCTTCTATGTTACTTCATTATGTTTTTAATCAATTCTAACTTCATGATTGGTGTTGTGTTCTATCATTGGTTTTGTGCATGTCTCAATGAACATTGCCTCAGTCATGTGTTGCCACTGTGAGGCTCTGTTGTGCATTTATGCATGGGCATGGTGGTTCTTTTAAGACTGTCATGGCATGGGTAATTTGGGAGTGGGTGCTGCGGATGGTTGCATGCTTGTACTGGGGGGCAAGGGAGATTTGGGTTGGCATTGGAGGCATGGGTCTGTTTTATTAGGACATGTTGTTTGGTGGGCCATTTGTCGGGGCCTGCTGTTAGGTGCCCGTCAATGGGGGTGGGTGGTGGACATGTGTCGGTGCTCCCGAGTGCATAGTGCCATGTGGGCTGCCTGCGGGGCATGCCCAGGGGTGTAGGGTAGTCCCCTGTGGTGTGGGCTGCCTGCAGGGCATGGAGAGGGGGGAAAGGGCATACCTGGGAGGGCCCACACTGCCAAATCGCGTGTAAAAGTCCACGCGCACCCCTTGGAATACACGTACCCTGCTCGCATTAGGTAAAATGCGTGGGAACAGTCCCCCCTGTGGTGTGGGCTGCCTGTGGGGCATGGGAGGGTGGATGGGCTGCCTGCACATATTCTGGGGGTGCGCGTGGACTTTTACACGCATTTTCACTAGCGCGAGTGGGGTACGCGTATTCCGAGGGGTGCGTGTGGACTTTTACATGTGTTTTCGCTAGCGTGAGTGGGGTACGCATATTCCGAGGGCTGTGCGTGGACTTTTACATGCAATTTCGCTAGCACGAGCGGGGTATGTGTATTCCGAGGGGTGCGCGGGGAGTTTTCAATGCGTTTTCGTGGTTGGGGGGCTGTGTGCTAGTCCACTGCCCTTTGCGCCATGTAGGTGATTTGTGCGATGTTTCTGGCGCATGGGTCGGTTTGGGGGCGTAACTGGCGCATGCTGCATTGTCGCTGCGCCGCTCTGCGCCACGGCTGCTTATGGATGTTGAAATCCACGAATATGCTGTGCGCTGAAATGGATTTTGGTGCATGCGGCTGGCGCATACTGCCGCACGCGCACTCTGTGCGCCGGATTCTATGAATTACCCCCATTGTCTTTCATTCCTAAATACCTGCTGATTACTGACATCTGTGTAGGATTGCTCATTTGTACCTTAAAGAACTTTGCAGGGGGAAATATTAACCAAAACGCTATCTGTTCACAAACCAAAACTGTTTTTTTCCTGTGTTTTATATTCTGCATTTTCATAAGTGAATTCAATTGCTTTACTTATTTTCTGAATTGTATTGTCAACGCTTGGTATATATTGAAACTTATCTGTGATTTCAATACTAACTAACTAACTAAATAAATAAATAAATAAATAAACAGATATTTACCTTTACAAACTAGCCTTCTTCCTGATCCACTCTGACCTGGGGGGTATTTTGAGCCGGGTGTGATATGAGTGGTATATCATTCAGAATATTGAACTTATAGAGACAAAAAAATAAGTATTTCATTGCGCACGACATGCTAGGTGAGACCCGAGTGTGTGCCTGATCCTTAACAACACCGCATGTCCACACTACAGGCACACAGCCACCCCTCTAGACACAAAGCCTTCAATGTCTCCTTCACTTGACACTTAGAAAGCTTACGAGAACTCAGAGTTCAGGGTGCTCCCAATCTTGCATTTCCCTCTGCTACCAACAAATCAAACCCCACCCAATCTTCTCCAGAGCCACCGGAGTGCCCACAGACCATGCAAATGGCATTGTGGGCAGTACAAATCATAATAACGTTACATCTGTTCTCCTCCAACCAAGATCACTTAATAAAGATATTAGCATCAGCCTGGTCTTCCCACAGGGCATGGAGAAGTTTCTTCGGTCTCAGGAAAAGTCCTATGTCTTTCCCTCAATTGTCCTCATCCCAAGTGTAATAAGGAGCTTTCTGTAGAAGAGGGTGGAGGAGCTATAATTTCATTTTGGCGCAGGTGACCCTGAATCCCCCTTCTCCACCATCTCTCAAAGTGGGATCCTTGGATTTTGCCTGTGTTTCTCCCCCTCTCAATTTTCCTCACCTGCCTCGTGCACCTTTGGAGACTGGCCTCTTGAAGATCTGGGCATTGAGAGGTTAGAGCCACACAAGTAGAGGAGTTCAAAGGTGGTAGTTCCTATATTCTGAAATCTAGGAATCCAGACACTTTACAGATGCACCCATCACACTGGCATAATTTCATATCATGGTGCCCGGAGAAGGTTTGCTCACAGGTAGAGATAGATCCTTTGACACTTTCTAAGGGATGGTTTCGTCTTAAAACTCTCTTCCTCCACAATACAATTCAAAATGGCTGAAATGCAGGCATTTCTTGAATTGCAGGGCAACAAACATGGTGTCCCAGCTGATGGAGGGGGTCATAGGCTAATGGTAGCCAGTATATTAAAGAAATATGTGTTTGCAGGAAGAATCCTGCCTTACAAAAGGCTCCTATGTCCTTTCTGCAGGCGAAATAGCCTGCAGACTATAATTCCCAGGCACCCGCGCGCCCCAAACTACTTCATGAAGCCCACATCGGGCAGGGCACGTGCACACGTGCGCGCAAGGACATCACGAGCACGAGGCTTGTGCTCTAAAGCTCAACCAGAGAAAATATGTTGTCCGGAGCTCCGAGCAAGGGGAGGCGCACGAGGGGCCACGCCCCAGACATCCTCCACCCGTGCCCCTCGGCACATACAAATAAGTACCGCTAGTACTAGGGATCCAAGGCTGACCCGGGGAAAGGCGCGCACCGCTGTTGTGCATTCTAGAGAACCGATTGAACTCGCCAGCAGCTGCGACAAGGGGCACGCGCAGGGGGCTCAGCCCAATGTTCCCACGCCCCCCTGCTCCAGCAAAAGCTAAGTCTGATTTCTTTGACCATCAGTGCCATAGTTTCTTCTAACCTGAACCACGTGCAGACTTCGGAAGCCCCGCAGGGCCATAGCAGTGCATGTCATTAATATACTAATTCCCGTGTGCCGATCTACAGAAAAAAGAACGTGTTTAACAATGCGCGGCTTTCTGAAGAGCCACTACGCGACACGTGTGATTAACAACATGGGTCGTATCACGTTCAAGCCCACATTTTAAGATGCCTTATTTTTGGGCAGCCATTGTACCGGAGCCACGCGCAGCGTGAATCCGCATGTGCAGGGAATAGCCAGAGCAAACTTGTGCGCCTAACATACCGTGCATGGTGCACCTTGAGCATGCATAAGGGTGCAATTAACCTTTTGTTAGAGTGCATGAATGCTAAGAGTTTGGTGTGTGATGTACACGCAAATGGTAATTTCCAACTCTCTTTTCAGCACTAAAAGTGCTCCGGATTCTGGACCTGAGAGTGCGCAGGCAGGAGGCCAGCACTCACCCCTTGAGATAAGTCTCTTTCTGGCTCTCAACCCTTGTTGCGGGGTGTGGGGGGGAATTGTGCATGCTGTGAATGTGCAAATGTTTCATTGTGTTACCCTATGTTCCCTTCCCTGCCCACCTCCCCTATCCTAGTCCTCTCACCGGTTACCCTTGCTACGGAACCCATCCAACCAATGAGATCCTAACCCTCTTTCCCCGCCAGGGTCTCGGAGGCTTGTGTAAATTTCAACTTGCAGGCACCTAGACCATCGAAGGGTTGGTTGGTTCGTGCCACTCCTGAGCCTGGAAACTGAAGCCGTGACAGAAGCACAAGCCCAAGTGTCACAGGCCCCCGAGTTGTACGACCCAGCCAGTCATGGAAGAACTCACAAAGGTTCTGCAGAACCTGCAGGCTGAGCTCACTGCCACTAGGCAAGATTATGCAGTGTTGGCCACCCAGGTACGCAGTTTGTCCGCCCAAGCCTCCCCTCTTCCTGATGGGGCTTCAACACCCACTCTAGTCCAAGTTTATGTAACTCCTGAACATGTGGTTCCCCTGGCTCCCCCGGAAAGGTATGGGGGGGACCCACAAAAATACCAAACCTTCATCACACAATGTAAACTCTTGACCAAACCTGCAGCATTCAGATCAACCCAGGCAAGAACGGCCTTCGTTATATCATATTTAAGGGGAACGCAGTGGCTTGGGCGAACCCATTAAATCAAAGGGATGACGCAGTCTTGTATGATTGGGATGACTTCCAGACAGAGTTTGGAAAGATTTTCAATCACAGGGCGGCAGCAATGTGCAAGGATCGGGAATTGCTAAACCTACGCCAGGGAAATAAAGAACTGGTGACTTATGTCACTCAATTTAACCAGCTGGTTGCCGAGGCTGAATGGCCTCGAGAGAAGCAAATGTCCCTCTTTTATCAAGGATTGAGAGACTAGCTTAAAGACCTTATAGCTCAAGTTGATCCTCAGCCGCTCGACTGTCCGGCCATGATTGATTTGGCCTTGCGGTTAGATCACCGGCAGGCTGAGCGCCATGGGGACAAGAAACGTGGGGAATAACGGCCAATAGCATGGCTAGATCAGTTTTGTAGTCCACGTCCTACTGGTTCTGTAGAAAGAACTCCCCGTAGATGAACCTATGCAAATAGGCTCAACCAAAGGTCCTCTCACCAAGGAGGAAAAAGAGCGTCGACGTAAGGAGGGGCTCTGTTTGTATTGTGGCTCAGCAGGACATTTCGTAAAAGAATGCTCTACGAAACCAAAGCCTCAGGGAAACGCTTCGGCTCGGCAGTAGTAGGGGTGGTACAGTCGAGCCGGGTGGCAGAAGTTACCCCAGCAGTGAAATTTGCTAATTTTACTCCACACATTACCTTGGCAGATACCCTAAGTTTTCTCGGTCAAAAGATTTCAGTTGCCCTTCTTTGAGACTCAGGGGCCACGGGCAATTTTATCGATATTACATATGTACATACATTGGGAGTACCTTTATGTCAGAAAACATCTCCAGAGGTGGTAAGGGCGGTTGATGGCACAGCGTTGAGTTCTGGACTCATTACGCATTGTACCCAAGTGTTGTCATTGTGCTGTCAACAACGTCATGTGGAGGACATACAATTTGAACTAATTGCAGCACTGCAATTTGGGATCATTCTAGGTTTACCCTGGTTTATTAAACATGATCCACAGGTGTACTGGTCTAAAGGGCAAGTCTCCCTGACCTCTTGCTTGGCACATTGTATTGTTCCGGGTGAGGACAAAGTGTCTACTCAGAACCCTGTGCCTAGTCTTTGTGCTGCAACTACCGGGGAGACGGATCTAAGTACTCTGTCCTCGGTGTATTGTGAATACCGAGATGTGTTTAGGAAGCAAGCTGCAGAAACTCTGCCGCTTCAGAGGCCATTTGACTGCCGAATTGATTTAGAACCAGGGGCAGTTTTGCCGTGCAGTCTAGTTTATCCCCTTACGGAAGCCGAAACCATTCATTTAAAAAATTACATTGATGCTAATTTAAAAAATTGATTTTTTAGGCCGTTTAATTCACCTGTCTCGTCCCCACTCTTCTTCATACCTAAAAAGACTGGGGACCTGAGACCTTGTATAGATTATCGCTGGGATAACCCGCCTTACCATCAAGAACCGATATCCTTTACCTTTGATACCCGTTTTGCTAGATCAAGTGCGCAACGCTACGGTATATACCAAGCTGCATATGGACCTCCGAGGGGCATATCACCTGGTGTGAGTGCGGGCAGGTGATGAGTGGAAGACGGCATTCAGAACCAAATTTGGCCTGTACGAGTACCAGGTGATGTCATTTGGTTTGTGCAATGCTCCCGCTGCTTTTCAGCACTTTCTTGACGAGGTATTGCGAGGGTACTTGGATGTGTTTGCGGTAGTCTATGTAGACGATATCCTAATATATTCCAGTAACATGCAGGAACATGTAAAGCACGTTAAGGCAGTACTTCAGCTGTTACGGGAACACCGATTATTGGCAAAAATAGAAAAAGTGTGAATTTCATCGCACTACGGTGGAATCCTAGGTTATTTCCTGACACCCTCTGGTGTCCAAATGGACCAACGAAAAGTACAGGCGGTTCTGGATTGGCCTGCTCCTACCACTGTGAAAGAGGTACAGGCATTCTTAGGCTTTGCAAACTTTTATCGCCGGTTTATAAAAAACATTACGGAATCGCTTATGCCCATTACAACATTACTGAAAAAAGGTAAGACATACCAGTGGGATGCGGCTGCAGAAGGAGGGTTTCAACGGTTAAAACAAGCCTTCACCACAGCCCCAGTTTTAAGGCATCCAGATTTAGCGCTACCTTTTGTGATAGAAACCGATGCCTCCAGTTACGCCCTGGGAGCAGTCCTATCCCAATGGGATTTACAAACTGGGTTGTTGCACCCAGTTGCGTACTATTCCCGAAAGTTACTCCCAGCTGAGACTAATTATACCATAACAGACCGGGAGTTGTTGGCGGTGAAAGCGGCTTTTGAGGAATGGCGGCATTACCTTCTGGGGGCCCACCACACAATAACTGTAATAACAGATCATTGGAACCTGCAGTTTATAAAAACCGTGAAAACTCTTAGTCCTCGACAGTTTTGCTGACTTTGACTTCTTCATAAACTATCGTCCCGGCTCAGATAACAGAAAGGCTGACCTTTTGTTTCGATACACTGAAAACGAGACTAAAGAAGCCTAGGAAACACGTCCGATAATACCCACTGCTCGTATTATCAGAATTGTAGGCCGACCCAACATCTTTGAAGATGTGCTCCAAGCTATGTCTCCCCAAGAACTACGTGACTGGTGCTCTCGAGGTTCACAACACACCTTAGTAAACGGTCTCCCATATCATGCTAATGCCTTGTATTTACCCACGGTGGCTCTCAGGGAAGAGGTTATGCAATGGTGCCATGACGCCCCTACAGCAAGGCACCCTGCGATAGCCAAGACTCAACAGAATGTGGCACGTCATTATTGGTGGCCTACCTTACACCGTGACGTACGGATCTAAGTAACCAAGTGTGGCACTTGTAGTAGACAAAAGGCCAGTCATCAAATGCCTGCTGGCTTACTGCAACCGTTGCCCACTCCGCCAACTCCTTGGCATACAGTTACTATGGATCTAATTGTAGATCTACCACCCATTAGGAAATACACTTCAATTTTAGTTGTGTTTGATTCATTAACCAAAATGGGTCATTTCATCCCTTGTAAGGGCGTCCCCACTGCCGGAGAACGGGCAGAGTTATTCCTGTAAAACATTGTATGACTACACGGATTACCAATCCGGGTCGTTACAGACCGTGGGCTGCAATTTACCTCACGCTTCTGGCGAGCCTTCTGCCAATTAATCAGCACGTAAGTGAGTTTGTCATCTGGGTACCACACGGAAACTGATGGGCAGACAGAGAAAGTGAACCAAGGACTATAACAATATCTCCGTTGTTATACTACAACCTCCAAAGCATCTTGGGTGGAATACGTCTGGTTGGCCGAAATTGCCAACAATAACACGGTACACTGCTCCACCGAGTACACTCCATATTATGGAGTGTATGGCTATCATCCAAGGGTTCTGCCCACCATTACTAATCCACCCCAAATAAGCCTGCCTACATTATTAAGGTTTCATTCGCATGCGCATCAGGTTTGGTCATATATACAACAAAATTTAAAAATCGCCAAAAATACCTATAAAGCCTACGCTGATAAAAAGAGACGTGACAGCCCCCAGTATAAACCTGGGGATCGGGTTTGGTTATCAACACGCAACATTCGACTGCCTGGGCCCGTAAGTTACAACCCCGATTTTTTGGTCCATTCACCATATCCACCGTGATCAATCCGGTGACAGTGAGACCCAGTCTGCCTAGCCAAATGAAAATCCACCCTACCTTTCATGTTTCATTACTAAAACCTGCCCTCCCCAATATCCGTACGGAAAAGCCACCGCCCATTGTAGTACAAGGACACCCTGAGTATGAAGTACAAGCTATTTTGAATTCGCAACACTGAAAAGATGGGCTTTATTATCTCATAGATTGTGTAGGATACAGCCCTGAAGACCGTTCCTGGGAGCCTGCTCAGAATGTTCATGCACCTAGATTGGTTGAAACATTCCATCGCAACTATCCAGCCAAACCTAAGCCCAGATCCTTCTGTGCTGGGGGGAGTACTGTCATGGAGCAGGGCAACAAACATGGTGTACCAGCTGCTGGAGGGGGTCATAGGCTAATGGTAGCCAGTACATTAAAGAAATATGTGTTTGCAGGAAGAATCCTGCCTTACAAAAGGCTCCTATGTCCTTTTTGCGGGCGAAATAGCCTGCAGACTACAATTCCCAGGCACCCCCAGGCCCAGAACTACTTCATGAAGCCCACGTTGGGCGGGGCACGTGCGCACGTGAGTGCAAGAACATCAAGAGCACGGGGCTTGTGCTCTAAAGCTCAACCAGAGAAGACGTGTTCTGCGGAGCTCCGAGCAAGGGGAAGCGCAAGAGGGGCCATGCCCCAGACATCCTCCACTCGGGCCCCTCGGAACATACAGATAAGTACCGCTAGTATAAGGGATCCGAGGCTGACCCGGGGAAAGGCGTGCACCGCTGTAGTGCATTCTAGAGAACCAATTGAACTCGCCAGCAGCTGCGACAAGGGGCACGTGCAGGGGGCTCAGCCCAATGTCCCCACGTCCCCCTGCTCCAGCAAAAGCTAAGTCTGATTCCTTTGACCATCAGTGCCATAGTTTCTTCTAACCTGAACCACGCGCAGACTTCGGAAGCCCCGAAAGGGCCATAGCAGTGCATGTCATTAACATACTAATTCCGTGCCGATCTACAGAAAAAAGAACGCGTTTAACAATACGCGGCTTTCTGAAGAGCCACTATGCGACACGTGTGATTAACAACACGGGTCGTATCACGATCAAGCCCACATTTTCAGAAGCCTTATTTTTGGGCAGCCATTGTAGCGGAGCGACGCGCGGCGTGAATCCGCTTGTGCAGGGAATAGCCAGAGCAAACTTGTGCGCCTAACATACCGCGCATGGTGCACCTTGAGCATGCATAAGGGTGCAATTAACCTTTTGTGAGAGTGCATGAATGCTAAGAGTTTGGTGTGTGATGTAACACGCAAATGGTAATTCCCACTCTCTTTTCAGCACTAAAACTGCTCCGGATTCTGGACCTGAGAGTGTGCAGGAAGTAGGCCAGTACTCACCCCTTGAGATAAGTCTCTTTCTGGCTCTCAGCCCTTGTTGCGGGGTGTGGGGGGGATTGTGCATGCTGTGAATGTGCAAATGTTTCATTGTGTTACCCTATGTTCCCTTCCCTGTCCAGCTGCCCTATCCTAGTCCTCTCACCAGTTACCCTTGCTACGGAACCCATCCAACCAACGAGATCCTAACCCTCTTTCCCCGCCAGGGTCTCGGAGGCTTGTGTAAATTTCAACTTGCAGGCACCTAGACCGTGGAGGGGTTGGTTGGTTCGTGCCACTCCTGTGCCTGGAAACTGAAGCCTTAACAGCTCACAGGTAGAGATAGATCCTTTGACACTTTCTAAGGGATGGTTTCTTCTTAAAACTCTCTTTCTCCATAATACAATTTAAAATGGCTGAAATGCAGGCATTTCTTGAATTTCAATATTGAACGTTTGTTTTCCAAATATTTCCACGGTTTTGAGGTAAGACATCCACTGCTCCAAACCCTTCCTTGAGATCTCCCCCTGTTTAGAGAGGCCTTCAGGACCCTCCCTTTGAACCCCTCTCAGAGGTCTCCTTCAATATGCTTTCTTCAGAGGGGGCATTTTTGATAGCTTTGACCTCAGGGTGCAGGCTAGCGGAAATTGGGGCACTGCTGTGCCATAAACCCTTACTTTAGGTTCTCGAAGACAAAATGATCCTTGGTCTCCTTCCCACCTTTCATCTGAAGGTCATGTCAGATGCCATAAGGCGGGTCTTCGCTTGCTCACAGAGCTTTAATGCTCCCCACTTCTTCTAGAAGTGACCAGGGTCTGACAATTGGCATCCAGGTACTCAGCGCTGTAAATAGGTCGACTCCTTGCTTGATTTTATGTAGGAATTAGTGCAGTCCAGCTGGTGTGGGACTACACAAGACTTATCGCTTGGTATTAGGCAACCCACCTGACAAGTTGGTAGTGTGACTGAGCAGCCAGGCTTATCTTAAGGGGGTTAATGTGAGCTGTAGAGCTGTGCAATGACTTACACACTTAAATTAATAATAAATACATGTTTTATTTATACACACAGATATGTAAAGCAGTTGTAACATTAATCTCAAGTTAAGATTCAGTTCAGAAAATGAACAATAAAGCAGGTGAGTAATACATTCATATGTAACACATGTTCCAGCACCCATAGGTGATGTCATTTGAGGTCAGTATAGCATTTATATAGTATCACCTTTGCAAAATTGAGTTCTTTAAGGAAGGAAAGGTTAGGGTTAGATCAGAACAGACTGATAGGTTATAAGAGCAGTTAGATGCTCCCAAAGGGATGCAGGCAGCCTATTATCCCAGCATTAAAGTGTTCACCATTTAAAACCTTTAAGGGAACAATCAGTGCCAAAGCAAATAGGATCAGAAGGGGGCCTTTAGGGAGCCAGGACAGCCAAAGTCATTGGACAAAGTCAAGGTTCTGATGCTCTTCTTCGCAAAACGTTCTTAAATAGTCAGTGTTCCAAAGAGAAATCACAGCAACTCAAGAGGAGTCCCCTTTAGAAAGCACAAGCTGTAAGACCAATGCAGGTACGTTGAGTTTAACTTAGTGTAGGGTTAAATCCCGCTCCTAAAGATTGGAAGCACCCCAAATGCAAAATGATAATGTACCTTTGAAATGAAGAAGTTGTTCCAGCTGGATACCTTCACGATGTAATGCAGTAGACCCTTATTCCTGGTCCTTGGTCGCGGTGATGAAAGGGAGGAAGTCTGGTGTCCTCCTGTGACAGCACCCGAGAGAGGGACTCAGCAGCAATGCATTCCCATCAATTCAGTGGCTCTTTGTGGTTTTGCTCATTTTTATTAGCGCCAAAAAAGAACAAAAAGTTCTGGTTAGGATTTCCTTGATTCCTCGGTCCTGGACTCTGGTGAGGGGACTCTGGATGCAGATTTCTTGCTTCAATAGGGTCCTCTGGATGTCCACGAAGAAATGGCTGGATTCAGACTTTGGAAGATAATGCACTCACAGATGGTTGTGGTACCCCGGGTATTGGTCTTCTGCAGCCTTGGAAAGTCGCAGCAAGTTGGGGGTTGTGCCAAAATAGAGTTTGTCTCGAGTCTAGTTGGTCCCATCAGCCCAAGGAAGGAAGTCGTCCTTTACGGGTCTTACCAGTCGATTCGAAACGGGATCAGCACAGCTGCAGGGCTTCACTGGGCCTTTGCAGTCCAGGAGGGTGCTGCTGGCATCTTCTCTCATCTTCTGCTTCAGATCTTATGAAAGTTCCCATTCATTCACAGCCCCAGGCTGTCAATCACACAGTGGTGTGGCTGTCCTCCAGGACAGCCAGCCAGCCAATTGGAACTGGTTTCACTCAGGCACACCTAGAGACAAAGGACTGGGAAATGTAGGGACCATCCCTCACTTTCAGAATTCCAGACACACTGGAGCAGGGGCGGCATTCAGGGCTGTCGCCCGCCAAAGGCAAAACACACAAAGGACTCAAACCTGATGCAAACAACAGAGCAAAAGCCCATAAGAAACCAACTAACAAGAAATGGTGAAAAAAAGAAGTCAATGGCCATTTTGAGGAAATGGTCACCCTTGGATGCAGCACTGCAGCTGAGGAATCAGCCTGCAGATACATGTCACTAGGTAGTAAAAAAAGAAACCACTTCCACCAGCCATTCAAGTTAGTAAGTGAAACAAAATGTTACATGAGGAATGGGTTACTATGTAACCCCCCAGCACTCCTCATAGGGTGGTGTGTGCTGGACCCATAAAGTAAAGGTATGTAAGATAGGGGTCATCTTACTATTTTTGGGAACACTAGTTCGCCCAAGAAAATGTAGTTAAACATTAATGGGACTGCACAAAAGGTGGTGTATGTCACATTGCGAAAGCAGATGCCTATGGAGTTTACCAGACTCCATAAAACAGTATCGAACATAGAAAATCATAGTCAGGAAAATACATGAGGGAGTGAGAAAAAGGTCCCACTAACTGAGGAGTGAAAAATTAAAATGCCCGTAGTCCAAAAACAGAGCTTTGAGTCTCTAAGGTTAAAGGGAATTGGCACAAAAATGAAAAATCTCCCTAACACTATACTTTTGAATCAGTAAGGATGGGTTGCAAGCCCTCTCTTAGAATAGTCAGGTGGGTCAAGTTGCCCATCTTCACAGCTTAATCCACTTTAGAAACTCTTCTCCGCTCCTCGATTCAGGGCAGAATCAGCCGGGAGGTGGCAGTCTACTGAGAATAATCTGATGGGCATTCCATTCATGGCATTAGTCCGGCTGCAACCCGGTCAATCCCCACTGCTTTGATTAAACATTATATACTCCAGGTGGAGAGAGCTCTTCAGATTTTGGTTCAGCAATTCTCGCTTCTGTGCCCCACTGAACAGCTGCATTAATCTCACTGGGTGCGCAGCAAAATCTCTCGTGGTGTGTGATGATTCTCACTGCGATATTGCTTGGTGGGGCAGGCACATAAGTAAGGATTGTGTTAACACACGGCAGGGAGCACACACCTGGATTATCACGCTCGTTGTGCTGGCACAGCACGTGCAATGATGGAGGCCCACACAGAGGTCTGGTCTCAACTCTGTCTTTAATCAACAATGCCGTAACATCCCCCAGAGGCCTGCTGCCTCCCTACGTCACTTCCCCATATCTTGCCCCCACCCTGGTCCCACCCCCACATAATAAGGAGGACACCTCCTCCCTTCTTAAACAAACATATAAGTGTAAATGTCAACCCATTTCTTCGATGAGTCTTACAGGTTTAGTCTTAGCCCTGACGGACCATCCCTCGCGTGATGTCGCTGGACTTTGCTGTGGGGTGTCGAACCCCATGTCTCTCCCTCCTTCCTCTGACATCCCTCCATCACCCAAATATGGACCGTCCGATTCTCCCTGATATTCAATCTCTGTGGCTTCCTCTCACTCTTCCTCACGCTCATCCAGAGTTCCTCTGTACTACTTGAAATGGGATATGTTTTGGGTGATATCGCGCCTCTCAGCTTCTCTGGCTAAGATCATAGTGCCCTTTACTTGTGTGACCATGAGGGGTTCAGGTGTACACCTGGGATCTTCTTTTCTACCTTGCATCTGGCCTACCACCACCCTGTCTCCTACTTCGACTGTGGGTTCTCGAGTACCCCTCCTGTCATAGGCTGCCACCTTTATTTTCATCTTCTTCTTTGAGTCTTTCTCTCTGATTTCTCCTGTCGGATGAATCCTCCTCATTATGTGGGGGCGGGACTAGGAATGGGGAAGTGATGTAGGGAGGCAGGAGGCCTCTGGGGATGTTCTGGTATTCTTGATTAATGCCAGAGTTGAGACCAGACCTCTGTATGGGCCTCTCCCATTGCACGCGCTGCGCCAGCACAATGAGCCTAGTAATCTAGGCCCGCGCTCCATGCTAACATTGGCGATGAGAGGGCAGAGCCAGACATGCCGCAACATCAGAGGTTCTCAGGGCCTCCTGCGATGCTCGGCGCAGGAGCAGCCCGCGTCTGCCAACCCAGCCAGAGCAGCAGTGGTGAATGCGGAGATCAAAGGCTTTGCCCGCCGGAAGGTTGTTGCAGTGGGAAGTATGTGCACGCATGCGCGAGTCTCGATTGGGCTCACGCATGCGCGTTTGCATTAAACGCGAACCGAACGGCAGTTGCCGCCAGGACCTCAGAAGCACAAGATGCGTCTCCGCATATTCTTCCGTGTGAATGTGTATGCGTGTGTATGAGGCGGCCTGAGGCACCCGTCAGCGATAACATTGGCGACGAGGACGGCTGCTCGCAGGGGGATAACGATTGCACACGCGAGTGCAATCAATATTAATCCTTTCTCTGACGCAGCCCAAATCTGACGCTGAGATGGTCGTCGGTCATCTTGAATATGCCTGTGGCGCAGTGGCAGCCCGCGAGGGTGCTTGTGCGCTGCCCACGGGCTGGCAAATTAACAATTTTTGGAACTTTCATGGTTCTCCAAGGAGGAGAGCCATGATCTTGGCCTGTGGGGCCCAATTCTGCAAAACAGTGGTGAACAGCCAGCCTTCCATGCCTGAAGGCCCAGCCTGAGGGGGTCACTGAAGTCACTGAAGGAAGAACCTGCAGTGCACACTGACAAGACATCCAGGTCAGTGGCTGACAGTGAAGGGGCAACTCAGAAGATCAGGTTTGCGGCCTCAGCCACGTGGGTGAGATGCCTGTGCGACCTGCGAAAATGAGTGACCCTGATGAGGAGCCTGCAGTACCTGCGTGAGGGGCACGTCGCCAGCATGGCACTCTGGCACCCATGCCTGAGTTCAACACTCCAGGCCCACCCTCCAAGTTAGGGGCCAAATGGCTCGTATGGATTAAGAAACTGGACATGTTCTTCAGGGCAACTGGGAAAGACGACGACGACGCCAAGGTTGCCACACTTTTGTACTCAGCAGGAACTGAGGTGCTACGTATCTATGTGTCACTAAACATACAGGTGGTAACGTATACCGCCGTCAAGACTGCCCTACAGAACCACTTCATTCCGCTGTCAAATGTGGTCTTTGATAGGTTCGTGATGTGTGGGGAAAAGCAACACAATGATGAGTCCCTGGACCAGTTCTGTGCACGGCTGCTCCTATTAGCAAGCACGTGCAGGTGGGACAATGAGGAGGTGATGATCAGGAACCAGCTGATAGAAGGGTGCAGCTCGAGTAAGTTACGGAGGAAAATCCTGCGGGAACCAGGGATGACTTTAGTGCAGATATTGGATAATGACAAGATATACGAGCTAGCAGAAAGCAGGGGAGCAAAAATGGACGCTGCAGTACACCTGAGCAAGGGGGAGGATGCATTCGCCATAGGGAAATCCACCCCGTCGAAGGCCCGCTGGAGCCAGAAACGCCAGGATACGTCTCCTGCCCAGGGATCCCCAGGGGTGTGCCAATATTGCGGTATGATCTGCCGCACCCTGAAGACTGCTGTGCGAAGTCAAGGGTATGTGGGAGGTGCAATACACTAGGCTACTACGCAAGAATGTGCCGAGCTACAGCTCCAGTGACGACACAAAGAGGTCCTTTGAGGGCGAGTGGGAGCAACTTCAGGAGGCCGCGGAGCATAGCCACACTAGAGCAAGACACACAGAGACTAAATATTGCTGAGGAGCAAGAAGATGATGAAGAAATCTTCTTCATATCGAATATCGCCACGGGAGCCAAGAAAAGGGGGCAACCCACCTGTGTAGTGGATATTAAGGGCACCCCTATACCAGTCCTCATAGACACAGGGGCATCTGTGTGTTTTTCTGGCCACGGAGCACTACATGGCCATCCCGGGCCCACCGCAGCTGGACCAGTCAAAAGCTAGAATTTACACGTTCGGAGGCGACACGCCCCTGCCAATTCATGGGGTGTTCGTCGCACCTGTTACACACGGCCCCAATGCAATCAAGGCTCATTTTTATGAAACTGATGTCAGTCCCCACTCTCTCTTAAGCTGTGCAGCATCAGAGGCCCTCACCATCGTCCACTTTACACTGGCAGTATATCAGGCGGACATTGAACAACCCCTGAGGAGGTTTGAGAACATTTTTCAAGGGGTGGGCAAACTCAAAGCGGCACCGGTTCGCCTGCACATTGACGAGACTATAAGACCTACAGCACTCAAACACAGGAGGATACCCTTTCACCTCAGACTGCAAGTGGAAAAAGAACTGCAGACTTTAATTGAGATGGACATCATCGAGAAAGTTGAAGGGCCCACGCCCTGGGTATCACCAATCATGGTAGCACCCAAACCCAAGCAACCAGGTGCAGTCCACATCTGTGTGGACATGCGGCTGCCCAATGCGGCTATAAAGAGAGAGCGCCAATGTTGGACGATATCGTAAGTGAGTTGCAGGGGGCCAACGTTTTTTCAAAATTAGACCTACGGTCTGGGTAGCATCAGCTCGAGCTTCACCCGGAGTCGCGCTACATAATGACTTTCACGACCCACGAAGGGCTCTATCAATTCAAGTGACTCAGTTTTGGCCTGTCCTCTGCCGCCGAAGTGTTTCAGAACACGATTATGGGTGCGCTGGCGGTCCTACGTGGGGTGCTCAACATGAGCAACGACATTTTGGTGTTTGCGTCGTCGGAGATGGAGCACATGAAGCGACTGGAACTGACACTGCAGAGACTGAAAGAGCTAGGCCTGATGCTACACCTCAGCAAGTGCGAACTCGTTAGGGATCGCATAGAATTTTTCGGGTTCATTTTTCATGCTCGGGGTATCTCAAGCCGCGGCACCATAGTCACCGGCAGAAGTGCGCAGCTTCCTCGGAATGGTGAACTACTGTGGCCGCTTTATAAAAGGACTGGCGTCACTCTCGGAACCCCTCCATGCTCTAACAAAGAATGAAGTGCCGTGGATGTGGGATAAAAAGGAGCTAGAAGCATTTCATGGCATCAAGAAGGCACTATCTGATCAGGACACCATGTCATACTTCGATCCCATGGTCCAGTCTGAAATCGTAGTGGATGCCAGCCCTGTAGGATTGGGAGCTGTACTGATGGAAGCGGGCACACAAGGAAGCATGCGCCCCATCGCATATGCAAGCAAGGCACTGTCAGAGACAGAATGGAGCTATTCCCAAATCGAGAGACAGGTGCTTGCGATCTTGTGGGGCTGCCGGCATTTCCGTCTCTACATCCTGGGAAAGCCGGTGGCCGTGGTCACCAATCACAAACCACTGATCCCTATCATGGCCGGGGGCTCATCCAAACCTCCACCACGCATTGAACGCTGGATGCTGTCACTCATAGAATATGGGATGAAACTACTGTACAGGCCCGGGACTAACAACCCCACAGACTACCTGTCCCGCCACCCAAACAGTAAACGGGAGCAAGGTCAAGGGGAGATTGTAGCATGCCAGGAGATCATAAATAACATTGTGGAAGTAGCCATGCCGGTGGCACTGTCAAGAGAGGTCTTCGCCAGGGCGTCCAGCGAAGATGAAATCTTCAAGGTAATCCAGTCAGCCATTTGGAGTGGAGAGTGGAAGGAGGTCCTGAACAACAACGCAAGAAGGGAGGCTAGAGCCCAGAGGGATCTGCAGGCGCTGTGGAAGGTGAGAGACAAACTCTCGATATTAGAAGAAGGCCTACTCCTACGAGGCAGACAGATAGTAATTCCCCGTGCACTGGTTCCAACTGGCGCATATAGGTCATCAAGGATCTGTGAAAACAAAGGCGAGACTGAGACCAAAGGTGTGGTTTCCCGACCTTGAAGACCAGGTGGAAGATATTTACCGTATCAGGCCGCAAGCCCGACAGAAAGGGCACCTCCCATAAAATCCATGGACAGGAGCAAACTCCCCTGGGGGACAGTGCACGCAGACTTTGGCTCAACAGGCAGAGGGATGTATTTCTTGGCTGTTGTAGACCAGTGGTCGAGGTACCCCGAAGTAGAGCTGGTGGACTCCACTGCATGTGATCACACCATTCTGGCCGTCGAGAAAATGTTTGCGTCCCATGGGTTCCCGACCATCCTGTGCTCAGACAATGGGCCCCTGTTCATGGGGAACCAGTTTGCAAAATACCTGGAGGAGAGGGGGATACAACACAGGAAGGTAACACCATTATGGCCCAGAGCGAACGGGGAAGCAGAGCGATTTATGAGGACATTGAACTAAATATTTCGCATCTCGGCGAATGGAGGGGCGAGCTGAGAAGAAACCTGTTTGAGTTCCCACGAGAATATAGGACCACTCCACACCAATCGACGGGAGTTTCCCCAGCTGAAGCCCTGTTTGGACACTGCACAAGAGGGCTAATTCCTGAAATGGAGGGACAAGCTCCAGGTGTGATCGACGACGCCAGGGTCCGGCAGGAAAGAGCGGCCAGGAGTGAGAAGGAGAGTGAGAGGAGAGGCCTACAGGAAAAAGAGGTAATGGTGGGTGACACTGTGCTGGTAAAGAACCGCCACCCAGAGGGGAAACTGTCCCTGACATATGAGCCACAACCCTGGACAGTCACTCATGTGAAAGGAGCGATGATCACCGCGGCCAGCGAAAGGGGAACAGTAACCCAAAACAAATCCTTCTTCAAGAAAGTGGATTTGAGTCCCATGGAAAGGTCACCGGATGAGACAGCAAGAGCAGAAGCAAGCGGAGGCATCCCGAGGCCGACATGCAGGCGGAACCCCCACCAAATGAAGACGCACCACTGCCGACCTATGGGAGCAGCAGCCGGTACCCGACGAGACAGGGGAGACAGCCCCCGGTGCGATTCAAGGACTACATTATGGACTCAGGAGACTGAGCCGGTAGCACACTGAAGTGAACGATTCATGTTAGTCCTGTTTAATTTACATGTGGTTAATTGTTTCTGTTTAAAGAAAAGGAGGGATGTTGCAGTGGGAAGTATGAGGACACATGCACAAGCCTCGTTTGGGCTCACGCGTGCGCGTTTGTAATAAATGCGTCCCGAACGGCAGTTGCCGCCAGGACCTCAGAAGCACAAGACGTGTCTCTGTATATTTATTTATTTATTTTATTTATTTTATTTATTTTATTTATATTTATATTTATTTTATTTGAATTAATAAGGCGCCTAGCGGCCCGGAGGCATCGTGGCACTGTTACGGCAAGTTACTTAGTACAGTACGACAGGTAATACATAGGTAGTGAAGAAGTTGGTGTCTGTTCAGTGACAGTGTAGAGAAAGAGTTCCAAGGGTTGCAGTGGAACAGGGTGTAGAAAGTACATTTGTAATAGGTGTTAGTTAAATAACTTTGTTTTTAGCAGTATTCTGAACACTGTGAGAGATTCTTCGCTTCTTAAGTTGAGAGGTAGTGCGTTCCAGGCTATTGGGGCTAATACTTCAAAGCTGGTGCCGCCAGCTTTAGCTCTGTTGAACGCTGGGACCGATAGTAGGTGGGAGTATTGGTCACATTTAGGTCTGTGGGCTGTAGTCTGGTGTATTCTGTCTACTAGGTAGGCTGGGGCGGTCTTTGCAAGGCACTTGTGTATGATGGTGAGGGCTTTGAATGTTATGCGTTCTCTGATTGGGAGCCAGTGGGCGTCCTTTCTTGCCTGGGAGATGTGCTCTCTCTTGGGGATGCTGAGGGCAGCTCTGAGGGTGTTGTTTTGTGCAATCTGTAGTCTGTTAATGTTATTGGCAGAAGTGCCTATGAGAAGGATGTTACAGTAGTCAAGTTTTGCTCCAATTGTGGCTCTCGCAATGTTAAGGAGATTGCTTGTAGAAAGGTGGGGTTTTACTGCATTTATAATTTTTCTGGTGAGGGCAGCGGCGGATGAGATGGCGCTGACTTGCCAGTCCATAGTTAGGGTAGAGTCGAGGTAAACCCCAAGGGTATTCACTGGTGTGGAGGCTGTAATGGTAGTATTCTCAATAATGAATGAATTATACTTTGCATTCAGTTTTTTTAGGGCTTCTTTGGGGCCTACTAGCAGGATGTCCGTTTTTTCCCCGTTTAAGCAGAGCCCATTGGCTGCCATCCAAGCCTGGATGCGTGCATATGTTAGCTGCAGGGTGTGGAGGTCTTGTTCGTAGTTTCCTGTTAAGGGAGAAGAATTTGTGTGTCACCAGCATAGTTTGTGAAAGCTATGCTGAAGTCTTCTAGGTCTCTGAAAAGTGGGAGGGTAGAGAGGTTGTAAAGGGTGGGGGCTGTACAGGATCCTTGTGGTACTCCGCATTCAATCGGAGTTGGAGAAGCTGAGGCTTGGTCCGAAAAAACCTGCATAGCTCGGCCCTCCAAGAAGGAGTATTCTTCCGTGTGAGTGTGTATGCGTGTGTATGAGGCGGCATGAGGCACCCGACAGAGATAACAGCGGTGATACCAGCATCTCGATTTCCCTCCCGAGCAGCAGCAGTGAGCTGCATTGTCCTAGGGGGCATGCACGAGACACAATGCAACGTGCATCTGGCAGCTGGGGACAACACGACAGAGACACACAGTGCACGTGCATTCTGCATGCTCACAGCACTTTTAACTGGCCAGTGCTACAGAGGTGAGGATGGGGACGAAGGGGAGCCCCACATGGTCCTAGAGATTCAGGACTCCTCACGTTCCACAAAACAATCAAGTTAAGACATGTCTCTCGCTCTCATGCTGTTGATTCTTCCATGGTCACTACTTGCTGAGAGCTTGACCAGCCTGCAATCGCTGGTTTGGGATATAGCTCAGTGGTAGAGCATTTGACTGCAAATCAAGCATTCCCTGGTTCAAATCTGGTGGCCCCCCTTTTAATTTTCTTTCATTTTAATAACAAATATTTCTTTAGTTATAAAGATCTGTCTTCGTTTTCTGAGCACAGATGGCATCAGTGAACATTTGCAACGCTATGCATTGTAAAAAATCTTCCGGTTTCATCTTAGTTAGCACCTTTCTGACAGTGGCAGTTTAGTGTTTCAGCTCCATTGTGGCTGCATGCCCCTTGAGATCATGAACATTCTTATTCAATGTACCCAAGGGTGCTACACACTGTCCAGCCCTCACGCCCCCACACCTGTAAGCAAAGGGGGGCCCATTCATATTGAAATTGACCCCATGAACCCTAATAAATGTTGACCCGGGCACTATGAGCAAGCACTAAAGGAGCTCTTAGTTATGCATAAGTGCCTGCTTGTCAGCAAGGGGGAGGAGGGCGTGTGTGTTGTGGCATTTCAAGAGATTTGGAAGGTGTCACCAGAACAAGCCAGGCCTGCCAGCTCTTTGGCCTTCATATAAGTGCTAAATCCGGCTGACGTGTCTCTCCCTCTCACGTGCCGTTGATTCTTCCAGCATCACTTCCGTTTAGCGCCTGACCAGCGCAGAATCAATGGTTTCCAGACGATTAGGGAGATGATCTTCAGCACGGGGATATAGCTCAGTGGTAGAGCATTTGACTGCAGATCAAGAGGTCCCTGGTTCTAATCCGGGTGTCCCCTTCACCTTTTTATTTAAATAATATGTCTTCCTTTTCCAAGCACAGCTGCCATCAGTGAGCATTCGCTGCGCTTTAAGATACATGTTGTACACATGCTTTCAGGTATTCCAAAAATATATTTATTTTCGGGTCAAACTTCCTTAATTCGAAAGCACATATCACACCTACCTTTGTTTATTATTGATGATTTTGGAAATTCCCATATTCCCAGGTGCCATTGGTGCATCTTACATCACAACTTTCAGAAGGATTTTAAAAAAAGGCGCAGGAGTTAGAGTCAGTCCGAAACAAATAACACCTCTGCAAGAGTCACCCAACCTGATGCGCCACCTCCGTAGTTTCCTGAGTCAAGACTCATCATTCCCTGATCCTCTGCAAGAGTCACCCAACCTGATGTGCTACCTCTGCAGCTTTCTGCGTCAGGACTCATCATTCCCTGATCCCTGATACTGTAAACACGCTGAATTCCCAACACTGCAGTTCACAAACATATTGTTTCATCTCCAGCAACACTGGCATTTCCCATTAAGGAGGTTCAGTGAAAGCTGAAAGGCTCTTCACTGGTAGCAACGGGGAGGCGGTCGCCCCAACAGCACAAACCTTCACCAGGTGATGTCATGGGAGGGCACGGGGTGGCGCACGCACTGCATAGCCTTGCGTTAATCAGACTCAGCTTTCTACCAAGAATAATAAGTGATGGACGGGAAGTTTTACATTTATAATAACCATCTCTACTTTAGCCCACCTGAAGCAATCCAGAAGTGGGGTCAACGCTTTGCAAACTCGTTTTGGGGCCTTCAAAAATGGGAATTGTGTAACCACTGCGCGGAGCACAAGTAACCTCAGACTTTTAAGTCCTTGCAGGACATAATGCAACTGAAGTCTGAGCAGAAACTCTCGTGTTCAGAGAGACAAAGTGAAATCAGAAAATGATGGAAGAGGGGTGAGGTGTCACTCTGTAGGAACTTTCCATACTACTGCATGGATGTCAGGCTGCCCCCAGCTGCTGGTCCTCAATGCTCGCTGAATAGATGCTTAGAATATAATCTGCAAGCCACGCCAGCTGATTGAAGCCCCTCCAGCAGAACTCGGTGTGTTTCCCGCTAAATTTGCAAATCATTTCATCCCCCAGAGGCGGATAAAATGCGTGTCATTGAGTTGCTTCGTTCCGGAATGTCTGGGGAGGGCAAGCAGCAAGAAGAACTGCTGATGGCCCTAAGCACTAGCGGGTTAGTAAGAGTTAAACTAGTTCTCTGTGTATGGGGGGTCACCTTATAGTTCTCCCATATTGGGGGGCTGTGTCTCATTCCTAAAGAGGACCCTTGCCTGGGCCGTAAGAAACACCACAGGACAGGGCAATCAGCCGCAAATAAGTAAGGGTGAAGTGGGGGCGGGGCATGTGTCGGGTCAGGGATGGACTGGGAACCAAAAGAGGCCCATATTCAAAGTGGCCCCTATATTACATATTTTCAGCAAGCTCATCCCTTTTACTATGGGAACATTTGAAAATACCACTCAAAACAGGCCTAAGATACAGAGGCCTAACGGGAAATCTCCAGAGTTCCCCATAGGCCAGTCCAGCCCTGGCCTGGGTGTCCTATGCCACCCCCTTTTAGTCAGGACATATCAATGCTTTCTGCTCCTCCATCCTGTAAACGTCCAAATAGTGTGGAGGAAGGGGGAGTACTCAGTGAAAGGGTTGTGTGTTTACACTAAGGGTATCAGAAACCAGAGATTCCATCTCTAGACGCCACCCTATACTTATAAGGACCACCCAATTAAGGACTACATCCACTCGCTAGAACTGGTAACTTTATACCAGTTTCTAGCCTATACAATACTAGATTGAAATTAGGAAAATTAGCAATCATAGCTTACTCTATTTTTATGTTTTTTTGTCAACAGTTTGACCAGCTTCAAACTTGAAAATAATCTTCATGAATAGAAGAATTACTATGCTTTTATTGTACCCTTAGTCTAAGTGACTTAGCTCCTGAAGAATGTTCCCCACTCATGTCGAGAACTGAAACATATTGAGTCGCGTTTTCTAGTATTGATCAAACTAGAAACTAATGTGAATCATTTAACAAAATCTGTAAACAACAAAAACTATTCAATGACCCTGATATTGCTTTTTATGATAGATTTTATTATGTATGCACTTTACTGTTAAAATTGATGTTATTACTGTGTTTAATCACAATTCTCTCAATAAAATTCGTTATATTTTTGGAAAACTATTGCTTCCAAGGTCACACTGTTGCAATATCTAACTACCTTTTGATAATTTGCTGAATCTCCCCCAGAATAAGGTAGGAACTTCACTATACAGTGAGGTTCTGGGTGTTCCCCTACCATTTGAGTGTACACTAAGGGTATCCACAGGATTTGGAAGGAAAGCTTTCAGGGGTCTCTGAGTGAGGCTCGAGGTGTTTGGCAAATTCTGGCTTCTTAGCTCAGGGTCTGTAAAGCTGTGCAGTAGTTCTTATTGTATTGCCTGTAATAAGCACAGGAGTGCAGGAACCAGAGTGCAGCAGTGTGATGTGAGCATAAAGGCCAGGACTGGCCGGTGCTATCACACTTTACACGGCACAGGCCAAGAAGCCACCTCTAGCCTCTCCCCACGCTCTTAGTTATGCTTTGCGGCATTTTACTACTAAGCAGAATGTGACTGTACGTTGCATTCCCACAAACAGCCGATTAGTTATGGGAGTAAATGGTGGTTATCATTTTCTGGAAAATGCCTTTACTTTGTAACTGGGTCCAACCTTCTAGAGATGTTATAATACCGTCTTAGCAAAAAACGACACAAGATCTTGGAAAGATTATTTATTTTATTATACATTTGTAAGCCCCCATTGGAGCAAACTGCACTGTACTAATGCAAGTGGGGGTTTCACCTGGAGGTATAATTACACTACTGCTCTCCCACCTGGCTGCTAATGGGCTGAGAGTTGAGCACATCTGGCCAAAATAAATTATTGCAAAGAGCAAACAAAAGGTATCCGCGGCCCGCCCCGGGGTGATATTCTTGAGTGGCTTGAAAACCTTCACACCCAGCCCTCAGAGTCGGGACCACTGTCCACAGGTGCAAAGTGAGGTTCCTGCCCTGGTTTCTAAGGAACATCAGGGGTAGGTACCCCTTTGAACTAAGTGCATATAAATACAGCTGCAAACAGGCCCGGCTGAAGTTGTGGTGGGTCCCATTTCAACATCATGGTTGGGGACCCCCCTTTCTTAGAGTTGAAGACTGGCACCCTTTGGGTGCAAACACTATAACACAGACAAATGATCCGGTGGTTAATAGCTGCCAATTATCACTAGACGGCCAGCCAGCAGGGAGCTGAAACACTAAATGCCCACCGAAAAGCTCTAAAAACCTTCTTTGTCAGTAAGTTGCTGATGTGGTATTACCAGTGCTAAAAGGCAACAACGTGATAATATTTTTGTATGCCCTGAGGGAAGTAATGGCCAGAAGGGCTCCAGCAAACGCAGCTTGAAAGGCGCCAGAACGAAAGGAATATCTAAAGGAACTTATCAGCATGTTATAAGACTGCTGACTGGCAACATCGGGCAGTTGATGAGGGCCCCCTAAGGCTCAAGGCCCCATCCATACCAGCGCTCGATTATCTGCTCCGAACACGGCGCATAGCCCTTAGGAAAGTATAATGAATGTAAGATATCACATTAAGGCTGTAACAGTTTTAGAACAGGCCACACTCCAGCCAGGGACTTCCTGCACTGACAATGAATGTGGCGCACAATAAAAACTGCTTTTTAATTTTATTTGAACCCGGGGTTCTTTGTTGAGCAGGCCTCCAACCTGTCTCACACCCACCTTAACAAACACCCCATGTCACAATGGAGCAGTAACCAAGCCGGTGGATAACAACAAGATATTTATGAATTTTATGGTTCAATAAAAGATCAGAGCAAAATCCAATAATTGGGCAGCAACCAACAGTGTGGCAATACAAATGCAAAGATTCACCCAATGCAGTTAATTGAAACTCCTAACAAAATCTACAGACATCTTTAAAAGCAAACATAAGCAAATCGTTTAAAAAAAGAAAACAGATAGCACTCCGGTTATGCACTCCCCCTGCAACTCTCACCCCCAAACTCCAACTAACTAAATTATTTGTGGATGGAAGGCAGTGGCAAGGAGCCAGAATGAAGAGGGAAATATCAGATTTTTTATTTAGTCTACCACCCCTACATGGGTACCAGAAAAAAATGGAAAACCTTATTTTGGAACAAAATGGCATAATCGGTTTACACTTATTATTTGTGCAGTCGTTTACAATTGCGATGGGATAGATAGGACAGAAATGTGTGTGGCTGCACTTAAGAGATAAGGAAGCTTACAGATACTAAACAAGGCACCAAGGCAATGCTAACACAGGTAAGAAAATCGATTTTGGACAAAAGACAGAATGCAAAAGAAAACACACACAGCAGAATGGCATTACTTTTCCACACATAACTTGTGATGACAGGCAGCCACAGAGAAGGGCTGAACTGTCAAAATCGGGAATCGGTTTTTAGGATAAGAAACACAGACACATAACAATAGGATTCTGATAGAAAGGGGTTATTCTTAATGGATTGCAGTTGGGTTTTTTCTAAGGGATGAATGCAAATCAGAATGGGGAGGAAAGCACAATACACAGGCAAATTCGTTTTTTGTTAAACAAACCCTATTTCATTAGAGACTATGTTTTAATGACTATAGTTAGTAAAAACAAATTGTTTATTTTCGAATGGCAACAATAATGAATGTGAACTTTCAATGGGGAAATTAATTGATTTACTTCAAATGATACTAGTGATTTACAGAAACAACAGAAAGAGTTATAAAATGAATACGCTAACAGACATATAACACAGATTCTTCTATGGAAAAGGTGAACAGATGATACTGGCAATTTGGGATTTGACTGGGATTTCAATGGGACTTGAAAGGGTCAAAAGAGCGGAACATGCAGTTTGGGGATTGGGAGAAGTGGTACTTACAATGTAAGCTTGATTTTGGGAATCTGGACAGCCAGTGAGGTGCCTGGACAGCGAGGCCAAGGGATCTGGTGACTGGGACAGCTGGGCTCTCCTGGATGGGATCAGCTGGGCAAGGGATCTGGTCACTGGGCTCTCGTGAATGGGATCAGCTTGGCAAATGGATCTAGTCACTGGGCTCTCCTGAGTGGGATCAGCTAGGCAAGGGATTTGGTCACTGGGCTCTCCTAGATGGGATCAGCTGCCTTTTCTCCTTTCTCCCTGGATTCTTGTGTATGCCTGGCACTGGATGGGTGGTTCTGTCTGGATGCATGGATCTCTGCTTTCCTGGATCTTGAATGGATTTCCATGGCTTGTCCATGTGTTTCTCTGTCTCCCCCTCATATAGCCAAAGTGACATCATGGATATTACAATATGGGGGAAGTACTCTGGAATTCTTCCTATCCTGGGATAGACCAGGCTACTGGTCCTCCCTCCTCCCCCGGGGCTGACTGGTTCAGAAGAAATGACATCATTTTTGTGTGGGATTTATGACCTTTCTTTGTCTCACAAGGATACTTTTTATCAAAACTGAGTTATGGAGCACAACTTCAAATACATACTAGTCACCATCATAAGAAGCAGAAATATGGATTCCATAAGTCACAGGAAATTGAACATTCTGATTTTCGCCTCTGTGCAAAGTCAGATCGCCTTTTGGCTCACCTTTGCCATTTTTATGAGAAGCATAATATTTAAAATTCTGCAAATTGCTACACTTATGCCCATGAACATTTTGCATCGTTTCACCAAGATTCATGTCTGTGCCATTTATAATTCACCACTCACGTGCTAGAAACATGACCCTGGTCTCTTTCTATTTGTCTAAAAATCCCATGAAAAACTGTCATAATATAACATCACTGCTTATTCAGGGTGCTGAGAAACATGTTTTAGTCTACAAAAGTTCTTTAAAGTCAATGGGGTGAATTTGACCCTGTGTGGGCGGTCCTGCAATCCCCCACAGCCAAATTGTCTCCTACTGGGTCAGTCTGCACAAAGGACTTTTATGATGCCCTTTGAAGCTCTGCAGCTTGTCCTGGGAATGGGTGCAGGAGGAAATCGCACCTCTCAGTGAAGTACTAGTTCCACTTGGGTCCTTTGTCTCTTTCTGCAGGGATGCCGGACAGTCTAGCGAGGCAGTGAATTTTCACACTCTTGGGCCTTTCAGGTGTCCTTGTGGGCCGGTTTACTTATAGATGCAACTTTTCCCATGGGAGGCAGGGCCTCCTTGAAGTCAGTGCCTGGGCCAAAAATCAGTTCTGCTGATTTCTGATTTTATTTCAAAGGAGATCAAGAGGGTAATTCATAGAAATCAGTGCACAAGTGTGCGTCAAAACCCATTTCAGCGCACAGCGTATTCATGGATTTCAACATCCATAACCAGCCGTGGCGCAGAGTGGAGCAGCGACCCTGCAGCAGCGCCAGTTGCGCCCCCAGCCACGCCCCATGCGCGATGAACAGCGCACAAATCCAGTACTTGGCGCAAAGGCCAGTGGACCAGCATTCAGCACCCCAACTATGAAAACGTGTGTAAAACTCCCCGTGCATGCCCCAGAATACACATATCCCGCTCGCGCCAGCGCAAACGCATGTAAAACTCCCCACGCACCCCTCTGACTACACGTACCCCGCTCGCGCCAGCGAAAACACGTGTAAAACTCCCAACACACCCCTCTGAATACACGTAACCCCGTCGCGCCAGCGAAAACACATGTAAAACTCCCCGCACACGAACCCGAATACACGTACCCCGCTCGCGCCAGGTAAATTGAGTAGAAAAAGCACCCCCCTGTGACGTGGGCTACCTGTGGGCCATGCCCAGGGTGGATGGGGTGCCTGCGTGTATTTGGGGGGTGCGCGGGAAGTTTCACACTCGATAGGCCCTGTGCGAGCGGGGTACGTGTATTTGGGGGGAGCGCAGTAAGTTTCACATGCGATATGCCCTGTGCGAGCGGGGTACGTGTATTTGGGGGGTGCGCGGGGAGTTTCACATGCGATAGGCATTGTGTGAGCGGGGTACGTGTATTTAGGGGGTGCGCAGGAATTTTCACACACGATATGCCCTGTGCGAGTGGGGTATGTGTAATTGGCGGGGTGCGCAAGAAGTTTCACATGCGATAGACCCTGTGCGTGCGGGGTACATGTATTTGGGGGGTGCACGGTAAGTTTCACACACGATATGCCATGTGCGAGTGGGTTATGTGTATTTCGGGGTGCGCGGGAAGTTTCACACCCGATAGGCCCTGTGCGAGCGGGGTACATGTATTTGGGGAGTGCGCGGGGAGTTTCACGCGCGATAGGCATTGTGTGAGCAGGGTACATGTATTTGGGGGGTGCGCGGTAAGTTTCACACGCAATATGCCCTGTGTGAGCGGGGTACGTGTATTTGGGGGATGCGCAGGAAGTTTCACACGCGATAGGCCATGTGCGAGCGGGGTATGTGTATTTGGGGGGTGCGCGGAAAGTATCACATGCGATAGGCCCTGTGTGAGCGGGGTACATGTATTTGGGGGGTGCACAGGAATTTTCACACGCGATAGGCCCTGTGCGAGCGGGGTACGTGTATTTGGGGGGTGTGCTGGAAGTATCACACGTGATAGGCCCCTTGCGAGCAGGGTACGTGTATATATGGGGGGTGCGTGGGAATTTTCAGACGCGATAAGCCCTGTGCGAGCGGGGGAAGGTGTATTTGGGGGATGCGCGGTAAGTTTCACACACGATATGCCCTGTGCGAGTGGGGTACGTGTATTTGGGGGGTTCGTGGGAAGTTTCACACGCGATAGGCCCTGTGCGAGCGGGGTACGTGTATTACTGGGGGGCGCAGGGAGTTTTACACGTGTTTTCGCTAGCGCGAGAGGGGTACGTGTATTCAGAGGGGTGCGCAGAATGTTCCACACGCATTTCGGCAGTGAGGGCCCATCCCTGGTGTGTCCCTAACCCCCTCCCAATGCCCTGCAGGCAACCCACACTACAGGAAAGCACCCTATACCCCTGGGCATGCCCTGCAGGCAGCCCATCACCCCTGGGCATGCCCCGCAGGCAGCCCGCATGTCACCATGCACCTGGGAGCCTTGACACATGTCCCCAGCCCACCCACCATTGACGGGTACCTGCCAGCAGGCCCCGACTCATGTCCCCCCACCCCAACCACCAGTGATGGGTACCTGCCAGCAGGCCCCGATACGTGGCTCACCAAACACCATGTTCTCTCAAAACAGCCCCATGGGCCTAATGCCTACACAAATCCCCCCTCCCCCCAGTCCAAGCACGCACACATCCACTGCCCCCACTCACAAATTACACATGCAAACCTCAAAAGAACCACCATGGGCATGCATAAATGTACAACAGAGGCACAAAGTGGCAACACATGAGAGAGGCAATGCTCATTGAGCAATGCCCATAAACAATGAGAGCACACAACACCAATAAGGAAGAAATATGATGTGTATTAAAATACGTAATTAAAAAACAGAAAGAAGAATCAAACTAGTAAATGGAGAAAAGACAAAATCCAAATAAAGTACTTGAATAAATTAAAAAAAACATTGATCCATGGTGATGACAGAATAACCAAAGTAGGTACAAGTCTTAAATTATATACACTGAAAAATTGAAGGGTCCATGATGGCCAAACAAAAGGAAACCTACCAAAAAACCCTATAAAAATAACTATGTACATAAAGTGGAGCAAAGTGCATGAACTCCAAAATAAAAAATAAACAAAGGAAACCTAACACAAATGAACTATATACAATGGTGGCGGGCATGTCCTACGGCTCAGTAGTTGATTTCCCGGGCCAGGGCATCATCGAACTCCTGTCCAAAGTCCTGGAGGCGGACCTGTTCCCTGGCCCCGAGGTCTCGCAGGGATAACGCCATGTCCACCTCCAACTCCCTGCGAATTTCCTCGAGGCACTCAGCCCGCCTCAGCGCCCTGCACATGGAGTTCTCCGCCCTGACCATAGTGAGCCGTGCCTCCTCCGCCCGCCTCCGCTCCGCATATATCCGCTGGCCCAATCGCTGCCACCTGGAAGACACTCCCATTCCAGGGTCCTCCTGCCCTCCGGCCTATGCCTGCCCCTCTGATGTTGATGGCCCCGAGCCATGATGCCTCCCATGTTGAGCCTGCCGCTGCCTCCGACGCAACTGCCTCTGGCATCACAACGGCATCCAGGCTGATGGAATCGACTGCTGCCGTCGTGCACGTGCCCTGCCCGATGATGCTGGCACATCCTCCATCTGCTGGGTTCCAGTTGCTGGGTTGTCCACCACTGCTGGACCTCCGACTCCCTACTGTGGCAGGGATGGGATCTCCACCGAGCTGGCTGCGTTGGTCGGGGCAGGTGCACAGGGGGCCCTGGTGGCATCTGGGCCAGAAGCCGGCATTTAGAACGACTGGCACATAGTCTCCACCCATGAGGAAAGGGCCGCCAGAGTGCCTGACAAATGTACAAAACCCCCGAACATGGCCCCTTCCAACTGGGCCACGTTGGCACGCAGCTCTTCGTGATGACGTGCGTGCTCCCCCCAGGAAGCACGCACGTCATCACGAATGTCACGCAAGCATAACGTGACACCAATCAGGACATTCTCCATACGGTCACGGGTCCCCTCGTCCGTAGGTAGAGGAGTGTCAGATGACATTGACCTCCCCCCTACCTGCGGACGGGCCTGGGATGGGGTATCCCTGCTGGTGCATGGTGGTGCAGTCACAGTGTCAGGGACAGTGACATGCACTGGCCCCTCCATGGCGACCTGTGCTGCCTCCTGCCCCTGCCCCTGGACTGCACTACTTGCACCAGTGGTACCACCCCCACCAGGTCGCATGTGCAGCTCCGTAGCGGCCTCCTCCTCCTCTGTGCGAACCACCAACCTGGATGGCTCCACACCGTCTTCCGCCATTGCAAGCCCCTGTGGGGGCTCACACACCCCTTCCTCTGCAGCCGTAGTGAGAGACGCGGCACCTGTCCCCTCGCTCCCGGATGATGGTAATTCCTGGGAGGGTGACTGGGCCTTGCGTCGCCGGCCAGTGGAGGCATTCCCGCCGCTTTGCTCCACAGTGCCGTTTCCGCCCTCTTCTTCACTCACCGCTGTGTGGAGGGAGACATAGAACACAAGCATCAGGGTACTGTACAATAGTCCCCTAGACAAGAAGCAATAGCACATGAGTCGCAGTGTCAAAGATCACTTACATCATGTCCCTCCACAACACATGGGTCAGTGCAGGAAACACACATGCAGAAACAGGCATGGAGCATGCGAAGAACATTTGCATACAAGTCCAAGGAACTGTTGAAACATACAATGGTGGTTTGAAACTCACATGCCTCATGGGTCATACTGATCACATGCACACACATCACCGTAGTTTTATCCATCTGGCCTCGTACACCCCAGACAGAGTTGAGACAAGGATGGCTAGGCTGCATCAGTGAATCAGAACATTGTCACGGACATATGTCATGCATCCATGGCGTTTACAAGTCACACACATGCTACTCAGACACACAGACATGCACACCATACATGTCCTTGACAGCAGCACCCATCTCTCACACCCCATCCATGTCCAACAACAGAGACAGGCATGCTTTCATGTGTGCATTCTGCATGTTGCTCTGCATGTTGCATTGTAACACATGCAACATCCATGTGGTTCACACATGACTGGTCTCACATGCAGCACCATGATGTCCCTGCACACACACATCCATAAATGGCCTATGTCACACATACAGGCAAGTAGCTGACTACCAGCACACTGCAACATGCCCTGTGCTCGACTCCAGACGGGCCTGCATCAGGATCTGGTGGTGAAGCACTGGGCGAATGCGCTCCAGGACCCTCATCTGCTGGTTGGTAAGCTGGCCCCGGCTCCCCACTGCATCCTCTGCATCTAAGAGGCACCGGGCCTTCTTGAGGGTCCTGGACTTGTAGTCCTCCCAGCGCTTCTGGACGTGTTTCATGTTGCGGGGTGCCACCCCCTCCACATTGATGGAACCCACTATGTCCGTCCAGATCCTCCTCCGTCCTTCCTTGTCGGCACACAAAGTTGTGAAGAGGGCATCATACTGCCCCAGGACTTGCTCCACCAGGATGCCAACTTCATCGGAAGTGAAGCTGGCACTCCTCTGCCTCTCTGGCTGGGAGTTGCCACTGGTGCCCGAAGGTGTTGTGTCGGACATGGCAATCCCCGAGGCAGGTCTGGGTGGGCAACTGGGTCCTGGGGGTGGGCTGTGGAATGATGGAACACCAGTCGGGAGTCTTCTGTTCCAGCAGGGGTGGTCACTGCAACTGACCCCTGCAGATGGCAGATGTGCTGGCAGTAAATGGCAGGGCACGGTGGCAGCAGGCAGGCAGGCAGCAGCAGATGGCTCGTGGAAGACTGCTCGGGGCTCTGGGGGGCATTAAAATGGCCTTCTGCGCGGGAGCGTGGTCTTCCGTGTGTTGTTGCGTGGCCAGATTGATACGGAGTGATTTGGCACGTGAAAAAATTGCATGTCAGCATGTAATCCGAGGAAAGGGCCTAAGCGCATAAGTGATGTGATGCGCGAAGGCGATTCCCTCCGCACGGGTTAAAGGTGAGCGGGGTCAGCAGTTCGCTGTACGTGCCTTTCGTGGAGACCGACGTGTGTGTTGCTACTTCGTGTTGTTTCACACGCCATCACTACTTCACAGCGGATCAAGGATGTATCTCTTCTTTTGGCGGGGTACTGGCTAAGCGTATTTTTCATTATCATGCTATTCAGACGGTAAGTAGCGCACGCTATTTTTCCCACTGCGGGCCCCCCTGTGTATCGCGTACCGTTTTTGAGGTCATAGTAGCCTGCATGTCCCAAGCATACGTGTTTTTGATGTTCCTGGGTGCCACCGCGTACTGCGGAAGGTTAATTCCACGCACGTGGGCTATGGGGGTTGCGTGCATGGTTTTACAGCAGTTTTGGGGTGCTGATCGTTGCGTGACCCATCACTTAATCACCGGGGTCACATACAGCCTTGCAGGGGTGCTGTTAACATCTTGTATCCCACCCTTTTCACCCCAATTGCCCAGGACAATTGGCGTGTACATCTCCCATTGGCACTACTACATCTGTGCCAGCACTACTCCATCTGTGCCATGGCTGGGAAGCCACGAAAGATGAGGGGCGCCTCAGCTGGGCGTGCTCCCCATGGCGGGCGTGGTCAGGGACGTGGGTGGGGTGACCAGGGAGTAGGGGGACTCCAGGGTGTCCAGGGTGGCTGCAGAGGGTGAAGAGGCAGGGGTGCGCCAGCTCGGCACAATGTTGTGCCAGGTGTTGGTGCTGTCATGCCACCACCCCCTGCGGCTCTGGGAGATGCAGTTCTTGCATCTGGCACTGGCACCCATGTGACCCGGCAGTCCGTTTCATCGACTGCCACGGGCCCAAGGGTAGTGGTAGCTGCAGGTGCATCTGTGGACACCACCACCCCGTCTCAGGGTCTGCCAGCGCAGGCTGCGTTGGGACTTGAAGAGTCCATGGAAGATTTCCAGGAGGTCATGAAGCACACCGTAGGTGCACGCAGGGCTGCCCTGAACGAGGCATGTGTCTCTGGGGCAGTAATGTAATCTGCTGCCCCGACCAGCCGGTTGTTGGCAAGTGCAGGGGCAGATGCAGCCGACACCACCACGGTTGTGAGTCTACCAACCAGGACATTCCCGGTCAATGACCCTGGCTCAGCGGATGTTGCTGTGCAGGGTCCATTCCAGGGCACCCAGCAGCCACTGACGCAAGTCAGGGCTTCACTCCATTTTCCACCTGCCACTCCCTCGGCTCATTTCACCAGCGCCACTGCCCATACTGATCAGGGCGGCATTTGCCAGCCAGGGTCCGGACCAGCGTCCAAGAGGAGGAAGGTTGCACCTGCAGTACAGGCTGGGACCCCAGACACAGCTACGGCCTCCGGCATGTCGAGGAAGAAGCCTTTCTGCAAGCAGGAACTGGACTTCCACGTGGACTACGTGTGGCAACACAACCGTGACATGCTAGTGGGGCCGAATTATCAAACTATGGCTGCCCATCGTAATACCCACTGGAAGAAAGTTGCAGATCATGTGAGTGCATTCGGCCATGAGGTGCGCACAGCGCAAGAGTGCAAAAAGCGTTGGGATGACCTCAAACGCAGCACTAAGGCGAAGCGTGCCTCTAATTACAACATGACTCTGGTGACTGACGGTGGGCCCCACCTGAGGAGGAAGACTTCACTCCGCATGAGTCACTCGTTTCGGAGTTAATACCAACAGGAATGGACAAAGGAGTGGGAGAGATGCCGGACTTTGATCCCTCGTCCAGTGAGTGTTGACCCCTGCTCGTCGAGGACATGTGTGGTCTGCTTGTGTGATCTGTTGTGCTTGACTGCCACTGCATGTCATGTGTACATGGTTCTCATGTGCAAGTCATGCAATGCTTCACTGATGCGTGCCAGCTGTGCAGGATAGTGGACATGTTGAGCAGACGGGGACTGTCCTCACCACAACACTTGCACCCTACTTACCCACCTAGTCACCCAGCTGCCCCTACAGTCCATGTGCCAGCTCAATGGCCCTTCTGCATGTAGCCTGGGGTGTGTTTCCTCTCAGCACTGGGACTATGTCATTGCATGACTGACATTCATGTATCCTCTGCATGCATGTGGGTACTCCACGTAGGCATGCTCCCTTGCCCCTCCATCACCCATGCACCCCAATTTCAACATTGCACAAGTGTGCATCATGTTGGCGTACTGCAATGGCCTGTTCAAGACTCCTGTGTACATGCAAGCTTCCACCAGCCAACCTGCCAGACACATGCAGTGGGGTACATCCTCTGCACTTCATGCAGGGTGTCTCACTTGGACTGTGCAGATGGCATATGCTCTGCAGGTACACGAGTTCCCATTCATGCTCCATGTGTATTACATGCATACCCCTATGTGTCCTTGACTGGATGATCCATGTAGTACGTGTCCAGGATGACCTACATTTCTTTGCATTTGGTCATCCATTCCATGCCCACTCTGGCCCAGTCCTGCATCACACACATGTTTAGGGTGTCACAGTCAGTGCGGGGCACAGGCCTCCCCCGTTTCAGGCCCACTGACTCTGTTCAACTGGTCTAGCGGTTTCTGCACACATGGCTGTACTACTGAGGGTGCATCATGTGTCCTGCTTTCTGTCCCATCATCATCTGCTGTGTTGTCAGTTGACTCAGATGATGCAATTGATGCTAGCTACCACTGTCTGCCAGTACACAGGTCTCTGGTCGCCCTTTCGCTGCCATGCAATGCATCCCTGCATTTTCACTTAGGGAGGGGTTGCTTGTAGCCATGCAGCACATGCACATTGCACGTGATGCCTGAACTTGCCATTGCACTTCCTTCAAGTTAATTGATACACATCATAATGTACTTGTTCATGTAGATAATGGATAACGTACACATGTTCTGCACTGCATCAACCAACTTCAGAGCCGTGTTACACCGTTCTACATGCCTACTCCCTGATGCTATGTCAAAGTGACCTGGCATGCATGCCAGGTTCACATTTGTGTGTGACATGTCTGCTTCATGTGTTGCCTGTCTGTGTGATGTCTATGTGTGTGTGTGTTATGTGCTTCTGACATGTGTACCAATGTAAATGTATCTCCACTTTCCAGATGACGACGCAATGGAGCCAGAGGATGGTGTTGTCATGCCAGACACAGGTTTGCTATCACACCAGCAACCCGGCACACGTGGGGGTCGTGGGGTGGTAGCCCACGAGAACCCACATGTGTTACAGACCATCTTGTCTGTGGCTGGCAATGAGTCAAGCCCGGATGATCACTCTGACGACAATGTCGGTTGGATGTGCATCGGGTCCATTCGTCAGGGGTGGGTGATTCTGATGTGGACGCTCCTCTGTCCGCGACACCTGCACTGAGGGGCCAGACAGTGGTGGGACCTCTGCCTGTGGTGGCTCGGGACGCAGGGTCACGCTCCACACCACTTGCTGATGTGCCTTGGGCATCACGTCAACGGGGGACTGTAGTCCAACAGCCGTGGGCATTGCCAACCCAACAAGGATGTCGACGCTTTGGCCCTCGCAGGTGTCAAGCCCAGTAACGCGGTGGTCGTGCGCCACTGTGGTATACTGAGTGGGAGCAAGCCATGGGGGCAGCAATTGATAAAATCGATGAGAGCATGGAGCATGTGGCCCAATCCATGCTACCCCCTGCTAGGCAGGTGGAACTCCAGCAGCGGGCGGCACAGTCCACGACCCGCTCGCTCAGGCTCGGCATGGCGGCCTCAGACAGGGCACGCTGGGCTGAAATGGTGTCTTTGCGTCAAGCAATTGCTGCTCACGCAGAGGCACACATGGAGGCCCTGAGGGCTGAGTATGAATCCCTCAGATCCACTCTGGGTGTGCTCCTGATGTCCCAGAAGGAGCGGTCAGAGGAGAGGTTTGCGCAGCTTGAGCGTACCATCTCGGCTGAGCTATGTGCTTGCCGGGAGGTGCATCAGTTGTCCAGCCAGGCCATGCAGGAAGAACTCTGTGCTACACGTGTTACCTTGCAAGAGGAAGCACGCGTATCACGGGAGGTTCTGCATGCTGACCTACGTGTCATCGCCGCACAGAACGAGGCTCACCCGTCTGGCAGACTTGCTGCCGACGAGGGGCAAGCTGCGCCTAGGCATGGTCAGGCTCATGTGCCACATCTACCTTTTCAGGAAGAGGCTGACTAGGACAACGAATTATCTCCCACACAGGTCGGGCTGTGCAGGCGTTGAGGTATTTTCTTTTCTCAACATCATCGCATGTGGGTGTTGAGGTGCACCCTGTACCTCCCCCCTCCTGGGTGCCTCCCCCCTAGGTCGTATGTGGCCATTTTTGATTTTTCATTTTAGTTTAGTTAGTTAAAATTGTTTTTGATAGTTAGTTTAAATAGGAAATGTAGGTTTTTTATAGTTAGTTTAATTAGTTAATATAGTTTAAAATTGCTTGTCTATTGTGCATTCATGTGACGGTGTGGTGCTTTGTGGCTTTTGAAATCATCCACTGTCTGTTCCCAGCTGGGCCCTTCAAGCTTGTCTCGTGTATGTGTTTGCAGCTTGGGGTCCTGACTCACATAGGCCACTCCTGCTTCCCTTATCCATAGGCTCGCAATGATGGTTCGGTGTTACAGTCATTTACACAAGGGCTTTGGACTGTCATATCTGTGGCCTGTCTGCTGCTGTACTACTTGTGTTAACACCCCTAGTTGGGATTGTGGGGGTTTTATCCACGGCATGTCTTTATTAGATTTGGGTGGGTTCATGGTTGATGTGTCCCTTAATTGATATACATTGTGATGTATGTTTCTTTTCTTTGCTGTACATGTGCTTGATGCACTTCATGCTTTAGACAGTGGCCAGCACCCTTTGCCTGTCAAAGTCACACTGATGGTGGGAGAAATTCTGATGTAGGTCTCTGACATGGCCCAATCACAACCAGCATGAAGAGACACACACAGGGAACTTTCCAGCGTTAATAATATGTTTTGTGCCTTTTCTGCAGGAGAATGAGCCTCCAGACCACCTTTGCCAGCAGACATGGGGCATAGTACTACAGACAGCTGGCCACGTTTGGTGGGGCAGACATGCTCATGTGTGCACAAGCAGTGGCACAGGGCTTGTGCTCAGACGTCCAACAGAAGCAGACGTGTTCCCAGGAGCTCCAAGCAAGGGGAGCAGCACAAGGGGCCCACACCGCAGCCAACCTTCCACCAGGCCACTTGCACATGCATGCTAAGTAGCGCCACTGATGGGAAGCTTGGACAGATATTGTTGTTGAAGCGCACAGTAGAGCTAAGATGCATTGGGGGACAAATGGCAAGTTGCTTTCCAAGTTGTCAGGGGCATACGCAGGCGCTGTCACACATATCCTCCGGTTCCCCCTGCTACATAGAAGTAGAGTTATTAGCACAGTAGCGTTCCTAGCAAGATATGTATACAGCGTACAGGGACATCCAGCGAGGCACAGACTTGTGTGCAGTGCATATCATTGGCATGTGCAAATTGACACGTACACTACCTATTGAAATCTGTGGATGCCAGAACACAACTTGTACTGAAGTCGCACCTCGCTATACTCGTCTAGCTGCTCACCCAGTGACCATTGAATGATGTGTGATTCTTGACGCATTGGTCTTCCATTTCCCGCGCGCCCACGTGTGCCTGTCTTACTGCATTGACAGTGTATGAACCATCACGGAGGCAAGCTAACGTATGGGTACAAAGCAGATGACAAGAGTGTTTGTTTGTGGAGGAGTCACTTACTTTTGGGGCATGAATGATGTTGTGTGTGTGTGTTGTAAACACACACAGATTAGTAACTCACACTCTCTTTGCAGCATTGAACTGCTCCTGTTACTGGACCTGAGAGTGTGCAGGCAGGAGGCCAGCACTCACCCCAGACTTGAGTCTCTCTTTGGCTTGCATTTGACTCATTTGGTACAATGTGCATGATGAACATGTTTTGTCTGATTAAGTATGTGTTATTGTCAATAGTTGTTTTTGTATTCTGCCTACTTTCCCTTGACAATCGTACTACCCTCTCCTGCCCCTCTTTCCGGTTATCCTGAATACCAATGCCTGTACGAGTAAAATATCCCTGACCCTCCTTCCCCGCCTGGGTCTCAGAGGCCTGTGTAAGTTTGACCTTGCAGACACCCAGACCACAGAGGGGGTGGTTGGGTCGTGCCACTTCTGCGCCTGGACACCGGAGCTGTGACACTACCCATCAGTTGTTGCATCATCATTGTATATTATGTACCGAACATGGTACCCATCCTGTTTGAGCATTGTTGAACTGTGCTTCCTTGGTTGTTCTATCATTGTGCTTGGACATGTGCTTGGACATTTTCTGCTACTTCAAGTCATCTACTTGGAGACTCTTGCAGGGATTTTTGGTGCCTACAGGCTTTTTCCCTGGTTTGTGGGTTTGGCTCCTTGGAGTTCTCTGCGATTTGGTATTTTTACCAGTCAAGGTTGGCTCTGTGGGGCTGGACCCTATTGACACGCAGGGTGGAACATGGTGACCAAGGGGTAGGGTGATCCTGTAGCCAGGTAGACTTGAAGGAAGAAGGCTACATACCTCAGACACAGTTGTTCAGTAGGTCATGGTGATGTGTGCATGAGGGAGGGCCTTTTGTTGTTGGACAATTGGCTTGGGCTACAGTGTTTTAGGCACTCTGACATTGTAATTGTGGGGTACTATGCACATGATGTGTTCTGCTGGCCAATGGCTGTTCCTGTGTTGTCTTTACTTTTCAGGTGTCATGGGATTGGTGTGGTTTGACATGCTGGGGTGTACACATGGGCAATGTTCACATGTGATGTGTACAGGACACTGAGGGTCATTTGATTTCACATGCATGTATTGAGTGCATGTCCCTACTGACACACACAGTTGCACAATGATCCACCACATGTACGACCACCCTTCCATGGCCACAGGTGCACACGAAATTGCCTTCTGGGGACCGCTGTGTCCCTGCAGCGCATGATCTCTGACCATTTGGGGATCCTGCGTCAATTGGTTATTTATTTAATTAGTCCTTTTCATGTGATGTTCAAGGTGTATCTGCAACACAATGGCTGCTCACTGTGCTGTGTGCTGAGCAGTGTGTTGCAGGAGACACACACAGCACACGGGTTTGGGAGTAGGAATTTTGCCTCGCCCAATGTGCATGTGAACAGACATTCAGTGTTATGTTCATGCTATGACTGGTGGAAAGCATTTGTGTATGACTTGGTATGTGTGGGAGGTTGTTGGTCCGTCATTTCATCTGATTCCATGTCAGGCGTCATCGTCTCGAGCCACTTTCCATATATCACATGTCACTTCGTATCTTATTGGTCATGTGTTTGACTTTTGCTATTGCTTGCCATGTCATGGTGTGGCAGATAAGGGTGATGTGGGTTGGGAGGGTTTGGGTGACATACCAGAGATTGTCATGGCCTGTTTTGCGGGGGGGGGGGGGGGTGATACACATCTAGGAATGCACACAATGTAGCACTTCCATGGCACCATTCTCAGGGTGGTAAGGCTGTGACAGTTGACTGTCTCTTTGTCATCATCGATTGTGAACTGATATGTGCCAGGCCTGTGTGCACTCCGCAGGGGTGGGAGTTTAGGTGAAAAATGTCGCCACAAGCTGGGTGCGGGCTGCCTCGCCACGTGCCCTATCCCCTCCCATGGGCAGCGCCTGTGCCTGTGGTTGGGGATGTGGGGGCACCACCATGTCCACTGGTACACCCTGCTGCGTTGAAACATTGTGCAGGACACATGCTGCCAAAATGATCCTGCACACTACTGGGGGTGCATATAGTAGCTGCCCACCAGAGCAGTCAAGGGAGCGGAAGCGTGACTTGAGCACTCCGAATGTGCGCTCCATTATGCCCCTGGTTGCATTATGGGCAGCATTGTATCTTACCTGGGGTGGTGTGGTGGGGTTCCGGATTGGCGTCATCATGTGGTTGCTCAGAGGGTAGGCACTGTCCCCTGGGGAGTTGATGATGGTTTATTAGGGTTTGTGTATTTGTCTGTGTGTGACATGAGTGCATGTGCACAGGCATTTGTACTCACCTAGGAGCCATGTGTCGCCATGCTGCCCAGCTTCCAGGTCTAGGCTCAGGGCAGACATTCTGTATATGATATGATATGGCATTTGTAACGCGCCTATACACAAGTGTTTCAAGGCGCGACGAGGCAGGGGGGGGGAACAAGGGGAGACAGACAACGATCTTACTAGGCCAGGTGTCATTCAGATCGCGCAAGTGCAAGGGTAGAGGGGAAGGGAAAAGTGCATGGGGGAAAGGGAGAGGGGAAAGTGCAGTACAGGGTTATAAGCATACAGCATAAAGGATAAATAACAAGGGCCAGCTGGTGGCAAGTGCGAGGTAAGTGCAGACAAGTGCTGGGAAACTATGAAACTGTCATGGGTGGAGCCAGGGTAGTTTGCAAAGACAGAGGTGATGATTCCCTTTGCATCGCATACGACCTGCACGTTGATGGACTGCCAGTGCTTGCGGTTTCGATAGATGTGCTCAGTGGCCATAGGTGGACGTAGGGCCACATGGGTGTAATCTATGGCACTGAGCACTTTGGGGAAGAGTGCCACCCTGTAAAAGTCCTGGGTCACGGCCTGCCTTTCTGCGGGTGTTCTGGGCATGTATATGTGCCTGCGGACTGAGGGGCGCGCAGTCATGATTGCCAACACCTGGTGTAGGCAGCGTGACTGCGTGGCCTGTGAGAGCCCCCCCCCCACTATGGCAGTTGTCCGCTGAAATGACCCAGTGGCCAAAATATGCAGGACAGTGAGCACCTTCTCCAAGGGGATCAATGCTTGGGAACACAGGGTGGGGGATGTAAGGTCATCTTCCCGCTCCTTGACCAGGTCTAGGATGATACGAGGTGGAAACCTATAACTGCCATAGACAAAAGGCTAGTCCGGGGGGGAAAAAATGCAGGCCCTGGCTATTCTCCTCCTCCTGCAAAGTCCCACGATCAGTGCTGCGACAAATGGGAAATTTATCGTAGCTGTATATACGTGTTTGTTGTTTGCGCGCACTTTTATAATGTGCGCGGGGACGCTTTCTCCTGCCTTCGTGTGGCGGACGTGTTGACACCTGTGCGCGTCTTTTAGCGTGCGTGGGTTTCCCATATTCGATTCCATGAATACATGTTGTTCGCGTGCGTGTGAGTGTTCTGTGTATTTTCCTGCAGTACTTCCCCAGTTATGCCTTCTTTTTCACGCGTTGTTCCCCATTCCGCACATTATGCCCCGTGTTCCGCCCACTTTTTGGTGTGTGTGCTGAAGTTGTACACTTTCGCTGTGCGCGTCGCGCATGGCATTCAGGATGTTGCAATGACGTGTGCGTGTGATGCTGGAAATGCATCGGAGGGACAGGGCCTCCGTATCCTTGTCCTTTACTGCTTTTTATCGTGTGTTCTGTCGTGTTTTCCGCGCGGGAGTTCCGTGGGACTCCTGGCGGTGCAGCTCTCTCTCTTTTGGTTTGGTGAACAGGGGATACCCTTATGGCACCCATGCATAGGGGTGGAACCCTGCGGCCCTAGTATATGTTTTTGGGCACCTGTGGGTGACCCACAGAGCAAGGTATGGGCTGGTGGCAGCTCCGTGCTGAAATGACTGGTGCCCTGAGCGTCCTCCATTTTGGGATGCCCAGGCCCTGTTATTGGAATCGGTAGATTCCGGATGGAGACAAAATGGCCCCCATGGCCTCTTGCCATCCATCACCTATTACCTTGATCTTCCGAAGTCCCGGGAAGCCCTGCCTCTGTCCCTTCCCCTTGACTGGCTGTTGGGTGGAAGTTCCATATATGGTAGTGTGGGGGAAGTGCCGACCAGACTGGCTGGAGCCTTCTCAACAACCTTATGTTGTGGGTCCGCCCGTGGGTGGGACATGGGTGAAAGGAGTGTGTGACAAATATACATTCTATGTTGTGACACAATGGTTGAGACAGCCCTGCCCGAAACCGGTATGAATGCAGCTTGGAGTGTTGATTGGCTCGGTACTTGTCCCAATACACATAACTTGTTGTGAGTGTCTGGAGAGAAGTGAATGGCCTGAATGCCCCGTGTGCCTGATTGGCTACCTGCCTGCATGAATGACCGTAGTCGTGATTGGATGCTTGAGTGTGACCCAGCGGCATGTATGGGAGATCAACAATATATCTGGGGACCTCTCACTGCTAGGAATCGTGTTCAGAAGCTGACGTTCACTACGACGAGTAACTGGAGTAACTTAAGCTTCATCTTGAAACACTGCTGGACGAGAATAATTGCTGTTGCTCTCCTTCGCAATCTGAAAGCTGCTGTGCTTCAAGAACTGACCCAGAGTTTACCTGGTAAGGCGCCCTCTTCCCGAGCTATGCAGGACCATCGTGCACAGCAGATCTTTGCCTAAGCTCCCTGGTAGACAGACATTCGACAGGCTGCCGACCCGATACGGGGATTGCTGCGGAACTCCAAGGAGAAGCACCCAGACTGTTGTCCGCCACTGTCGATGACCGCCGTCGCCGACTGGAGCCGCCGTGCTCCTGTTGCCTAAGAACTTCATTGATCCAAGGACGTTCTTGTCCGCATCGTCGCTGCCGTATCCTGCTGGAGAAGGCCTGACTGTCGATGCGCGATGAGTATCCACCGGTGGATATATCCACCGGTGGGTTTCCCACCACTCAACGACCACAGATACGCCGACGACTTGACGCCCTTGCTGGGCCACAGTTCTTCAACTCTTTGCGGTCCAGAATTATCGACACCGAGGGGCCCCGCACGCCTCTTCCTGGCAGGACATTTATGCTTCCCCGTCAACGAGCACCGCTAGGAACGACGCGGCCACTTCACCGTCGTAGCTCGACCTGTTATCCGTTGGACGTTCGACGACCCATGACTCCTGCCTGAAAGGGAGGACACTCAAGAAGGGCCATCTATTCCCCGACGCGGAACGCTACAACGCCAAGGTACTTTGGGGTTGCAGAACTATTGGAAAGTCTAGTGGGAAAAATATATGGACTGGGGTTGTATCTTTCTTCTGCAGGTCGCCCAGGTGGGGGGATATCCACACAGAACTGTGTCTAGTGGTAGAAGTCAGTATTCTGCCAATTGTTCCACCATCTTGCTTTCCTTCCTCTCTCTACTGTTGGTTTCCTCTTTATTCTGATCGGTGTGTCGTTCTGACCGTATTCACTTTAATAAGATCTAATAATGTTAGTGGTACCACTTTAGAAACTGTATATATTTACCATTGCTGATTTTCGGAGCACAAAGTGAGTTATCGTCATATTGTATATACCTTTGAACATTAATCACATAAAGACTGTGTTGTAACCGATACAGTGTGTGGACATTCCATTGTGGGTGCTTGGGGACTACACTGTACTTAAGAACCAGCTCGCATCACCTCCTGAGAAGCTGGGCCTTGATTGCTCGACCATAGATACCGAATAGAGAACCTTGGCAGGGCTCTCTGTGCCTCCCCTATACCATATAGAGAGCGGAAGTGCAGATCCCCCTTCCAGTCTTTACAGCTGGTGGCAGCGGTGGGATGCTGATGGTTTTAAGACTCAGTGGGCCTCATTACGAGGTTGGAGGTAGCCATGGCGCTATTAGCACCATGGCTGCCTCCAAAATCGTTCCGACTCCGCTCTAGATGATGGAGCAATTACCGGTCCATTCTGAGGTCGGAGGGACCGGTAATTTCCCATTCACCAGAGCGATTCCCCATTCCCATTTGAGCCCCCATAGGGCTCAATGGGAAGGGCGAAGGCGGCAATAACGGTACCGCAAATTGCGGTACCGTTATTGACCCCGGTATCCCTTTGCGGGTCCCGTCCTTAACGCCTGGTAAAACCAGGCGTTAAGGAAGGACCCGCAAAGGGAACTCCTAGTAGGGTGGTAAGGGATTGCCGGCATTGGTGCCCTAACCGGTGCTGGTAATCCCTTACCGACCACCTTGTAATGAGGCCCAGTGTATAACCGTGCCACTAACAAAGGATATCTGCACTTTGTTAAATTAAGGTTTAGTCATGTACAAGATAACTGCATTACAAGCAATGGAATCTATTGTGAATGGTAAATTGACTCGGATGAGCTTAGAGGCTCTCCAGAGTGCTTGTGAAGCCAGGGAATTAGACTTTGTGGATAAGTCTAGGGCTGAGCTAATAGCTGCCCTGGTGGACCACCAGATCGATTGTGAAACTCTTGAAGGGGGGGATGCAACCAATGAGGACTCTACCCCGAGGGTTGTCGCCGAATCTGATTCTGGGAATGCCACCATTCCTGCTGCTTCTGTTCCAAACCCCAGCAGTTCCTTTGGAACTTGAGTTATTAAGGATGAAGTTGGCCTTTGAATATCGCAAGTTGGAAATTGATGCTGAGCTTAAGAAAGAGGAGTTGGCACAGTAAGTGGAACTCAAAAATAGGGATCTTGAACTCAAAGACAAGGACACTGAATGTCAGCGAATCCAGTTAGAGAAAGCTCGAGTGGAGACTTCAGCAAAACCAGTTGAGAGTGTCAGGTCCCCAGCAACCAAGTTTATGAAAGATTTGTTTGGTGTGTATGCAGAGGGTTTTGATATCCTCCAATGGACTGAAGCGTTTGAAATGGCTTGTGCAATTCACAATGTTGATAAGAGAGATTGGGCTAATTGTTTGTTAAGCAGAGTGCCTCAAACTGGATATGACTGTATTCTGAAACTGAGTGTGGAAAAAAGGGGTCAGTATGAGGGCATGAAGTCTGCCTTAATCGCCAAGTTTGGCAAAACGCCTACCCAATATCTTAAACGGTTCAGGAATTTTAAGAAATGAGAGAATGTGTCTTGGATTGACTGGGTGAGTGCTGCGCACATGAACATGATAGGGTGGATTGATGGTTACAAAGTGAAAACGTTTGTTTAATTGTCTCACCTCTTGTTTTTTGAGCATTTTTCGGAAGCATGTTCACCAGAGCTGCGTCAGTATGTTGCTGACCAGAACATTTTGGACCCCTTTAAGCTGGCTATGTTGGCTGACATGTGGGTCTCCCACCGGGTGTCCCCTAAGGACTCCAGTGAGAAGGACAAGGACAAAGAAAAGGGGGCCTCTCAGAAAGCTGAGGAGTCCCAAAAGCAGTCAGTCGGGTAAACCAAAACCTTCCTCTCCGAAGACCCAAAAACCTAGTGGGGATAAGTCTGTTGTGGGTGGGAGTAAGAGTAGTGGTCCGCCTGCTGCAAAGCAGGGTCCCAGTGGCTCCAGTACCGTACCCCGCACTCCTGGCATTGTTGGGATTGTGGGGCTCTGGACACCAAAGGGGTGCCCCCAAGTGTAAGTGTAAGGCACTTGGAGTCCAGGCTGCCAGCCTAACCTACCCCTACTCCGTACCTGAGGTGGAGGCCACTGTCCTCCCCTCCTCTACTGGGATCACCTTCTGTGCTCCCGTAGAGAGTTCCTTAGTGTCCCTTGGGGCCTGGGACCAGTACGCAGAAGTACTGGCGACTATCCCTCAAAACACCCGTAGGTTTTTGAGAAGTGTCCTCTTGAATGGCCAGCCTTCTACTGGTTTGAGAGACGCTGGGGCAAGCATGACAGTGGTGGACAGGTCCCTGCTCAAGCCAGAGAACTATGTAGGTGCTCCTCTGAGAACCACCAGGATAGCTGGTGGGCCTCCCAAATTATCGCCTGTAGCCTTAGTCAACATCACGATTAGAGAGAAGACAGCAAAGCTTCCGGTCCTGATTCAGGACAACGTGCCTGCGAACATTTTGTTGGGAAACGATTTGGTCGAATTGGGGATGATCACGGATGGTCTACCCTACCCATGACTGCTGTGGCAGTCACCCGATCCCAGGTCACACAGGGTCCGGCTGCGAGCCTGGTACCTTTGCCGATGGGGAAAGTCAAGGCACGAAAGAAAAGGAGGAGTAAGAAGGCTGCCCCTGTGGAGGGAGCCCCTGCTCGTCCCGCTGTTCCGGCAGCACCCATTGGGATCCATGCTCCGGACGGGCTGGGTCCAGTGGTAATTCCCGTCTCGACTCCTGTGGGAGACGAGCCAAAAGACTTTCCTGTGGGAGAGGCTCTTAACCCGGAGGATCATCCTGACCTTCAATGCTTGTTGGTTGAAGGGGAACCTTCCCGGGGAGGACTTCTGTAAGGGACAGAGAGAGTGCCACTCTCTCCAGGGTCTGAGGACACAGGCCCTATCCCAGGCACAAGGAGAAGTGCCTAGGACATTTCGGATTTATTGGGAGGGTGAGCTCATTGTTAGTGAACCCACTAAGCCTGAACCTGGTGCCCTCAAGAGGTTGGTGGTACCCCGGGTTTACAGGCCCTTCCTGCTGTAGTTGGCGCATGAGGTGCCCTTAGCTGGTCATCTTGGGACCAAGAAGATGAAGCAGAGGCTCTCGGCCCATTTCTACTGGCCATGGATAGGAGTAGAAGTGGAGTCCCACTGCAGGACCTGCCCAACTTGTCAGTTGTCTGGCAAGACTCTGGAGGCAGAGTCATCGCCCCACTGCAACCATTGCCAGTGGTTGGCACACTCTTTGAGAGGGTGGGCATCGACATCGCGGGTCTCCTTGACCTCCCACATTGAGTGGACATCGGTTCATCCTAGTCTTGGTAGATCATGCCACCAGGTACCCCGAGGCTATACCCCTTCAGACGGTTACGGCCAAGGTGGTTGCCAGGGCTCTCGTGGGCATTTTCACCCGTGTTGGATTCCCTAAGGAGGTTGTCTCTGATAGAGGATCCAACTTCATGTCAAGTTACATGAAAAACATGTGGAAAGAATGCGGAGTAATTTACAAATTCTCCACCTCTTACCACCCTCAGACCAACCTTTTTGTTGAGAGATTTAACAAAACTCTCAAGGGCATGTTAGGCGCTTTGGAAGAGCCCCTCAGGAAGAGTGGGATCTTCTCCTGCCATGCCTGCTGTTTGCTTACAGAGAGGTTCCTCAAGAGGGTGTTGGTTTCAGCCCCTTTGAGTTACTCTTTGGACATCCCGTGAGGGTGCCACTCGCCTTGATCCGAGAAGGTTGGAAGGTTCCCCCTCCAGGTCCCACCAAGCAGGTTGGGGACTATGTGTTAGGCCTCAGACGGAGGATGACACAGATGATGGGTCAAGCAACATCGAATCTTAAGGCCAGCCAAGAATTGAATAAATACTAGCATGACCTTAAAGCATCGCAAATGCATTGGACTCCGGGACAGGAGGTCCTCGTGATGGAGCCTACCAAGCCTCGGGCTTTGGCAGATAAACGGACTGGTCCCTTCAGGGTCATCTCCAAGATGGGCAAAGTCAATTATCTGGTTGACATGGGAGCCTCTGAGGTGGTCCCTCAGGTATTCCATGTTAACCGGCTCAAGCCTTTCCACAGGCGGGCCGAAGTCTCATGTCTCCTGCTAGCTTCCGGGCAAGAAGAGGATGAGAGTGAGCCCCTTCCTGATTTGCTACATAGCAACCCTCTGGATGGCTCTGTGGAGGGAGTACATCTCTCTCCCGATCTGACATCAGAGCAGCAGAGGGCCTTCAGGGCTCTGCTCTGGCGGTACGCCTCTCTGTTTTCACTGACACCAGGCCTTACACCGTGGTGTAGGCATGAGATTGACACTGGTGACAGTGTGCCTGTCAAAAGCAGGTGCTACCGTATGTCAGATACCGTCAAGAACCACATCCAGGCTGAGGTCGCCAAGATGTTGGATCTGGGTATTATTGAACCCTCAACCAGTCCCTGGTCCAGTCCCATGGTCCTTGTCCCCAAGGCAAGTTCCCAGGCAGGTACCAAGGATTGGAGGTTCTGTGTGGACTATCGAGGAGTCAATGCCGTCACGAAAACTGACGCGCAACCATTGCCCCGGGCTGATGAGCTTGTGGTCACGATAGGTGCAGCCAAATTTGTGAGCACCTTCGATCTTACCTCGGGCTATTGGCAAATAGCTCTGACGGACCATGCCAAGGAAAAGACGGTGTTCTCAACACCAGAGGGACTCTACCAGTTTAGAGTCATGCCTTTCGGGTTGAAGTACGCCCCTGCCACTTTCCAGAGATTAGTCAACCTTTAACGCTCACCTGATTCCCACGGAGGTGCTGATCTTGGCAGGAAGGTGTCTGTGACTCGAAAGGTGGGCTTCTGGGGTCGAACCTCTTCGCACTGTGTGTCGAACTCGTAGGGTGAGGTTTCTGCAGGTGAAAGAATATGGGGGTTAATGGTCTGGGTTGTTCAATGTCCCTCTTCCTCTCTCTCCCTCTCCGTAGAGCCCCCAGGTCAACGTGCTCACCTTAGATAGGTGAATGCTGGGCTCTCCATCTGCGTCTGGTGCAGGGCGCTGTTGCCAGTTCCTTCACTGGTGAAACATAGGCCTCTTGGACTCAGAAGACCGTTACCGTCGTTAACTGCACGAGCGGTGAGTTTCCAGACACCTTTTTAGTCTTTATAGTCTTTAGGTGCAAGGCACGTTAACATTGAACAGGACTTCGTATAATGCTTTTCTCCCTTTTGTCTTGCAGGACTCTTGAGGAAGATGGAGTGAAGCGCCTGGAAATGCGTGAGTAAATGCAAGCGCTCTAACTGTCTTTTCCTTGCAGCGTAGTTCGTGCTGAAGAGCAGGCGTTCTATTGCGAAGAGCGCGATGGGAGTAAGTAAAATACCTGTCTAATGTCTCTTCTTTTGTCTTTCAGAAGTTGGTTTGCAGCGCCGGAGTCCGCGGAATGTCCGTAAGTAGATACAATGCTTTTATCTCCGCAGGCGGCGATGCGGTGTGAAGAAATCCAGAATTCACGGAGTGCCGGTAAGTAGTGACAATGCTTTTGTCTTCGCAGGCGGAGGTGCAGCGTGCCGAAAATGACCGCCGCCGATGGATCAGGTGAGTAGCACTGCGAGATAAGGCTGCCTTGCTAACCTGCTGTTTCTTGTCTCTGCAGGTGCTGCTGTCGACTGGATGCAGGAATGGTGAGTATGACTCTTGCAGATTCGGGATCGTAAGAAGAAAGGCTGGAACAGACTCGGTGAGCGTTCTGCTGCAGATGCAGAATAACGCGAAGCACGTTTCATCAATCGGGTGTGGTTTAAATAGCCTTGGAGTGATGAGGAGTCTTCCTCCACGGCCCCGCCTAGGTAAGAAAAGAGTTCCAGTTCCAGAAGCTTTCCCCATGCTGAATCCAGGGAATGGAGCTGCCCCACCCAGGTAAGAAAGTAGTTCCTGTTTACAGAGGACTTCTAAGTGGCTGGTAAGTAAGCAGCATGGTCTGCTGCAGGTAAGTCCACCCAAACATCTGCACACATATTATGAGCCCGGCGCTTCCAGTGCCGGGACCGATGATTCTGATGAGCCTGGTGCCACCGGCGCCAGGACAAGGTCCAAAAGGTCCCCGTGGGGACCGGCTGGTGCCTAGGATTAGGGTTAGGGGCCTGCTTCCAAGGACGTTGGGCTGGTCCTGGCTCCTTGGAAGTAGTGATCATGACACAACCATGCACTCAGTGGGCTGGAGGCCTTTTGTGTGGCCTATTTAGACGACATTGCCGTCTACAGTTCTACCTGGGAAGAGCATTTGACTCATCTGGACAAAGTGTTGCAGGCGTTAAAAAGGGCTAACCTCACTATAAAGGCCACCAAGTGCCAGATAGCTCAGGGGAAAGTCACATATCTTGGTCATGAGGTAGGAGGGGGTCAAATCCAACCTCTCCCCAGTAAAGTACAGGATGTACATGACTGGGAGACTCCCGCTACTCAAACTACTGGGAGAGCCTTTTTGGGCCTCACCGGGTATTATCGCAATTTCATGACAGACTATGGAACCATAGCTGCACCCCTGACAGCTCTGACTTCACCCAAGCAGCCTAGGAAGGTTAATTGGACGGAAAACTGTCAGAGGGCCTTTGATGGCTTGAAAGGAAGTCTGTGTAGGGCACCCGTGTTATGTGCGCCTGATTACAACAAGCCCTTTATCGTTCAAACTGACGCCTGCGACACCAGAATTGGAGCTGTCTTGTCCCAGTTAGATGACAAAGGAAGAGAACATCCGATCATATTCATCAGTAGACAGCTTAAGGGTAGGGAACGTAGGTGGGCTACTGTTGAAAAGGAATGTTTTATCATAGTTTGGAGCCTTAGGCATTTTAGACCCTACCTTACCAGGTCTACCTTCAAGGTCCAAACAGATCATAAGCCCCTTAAGTGGCTTATGTAGATGAAGGGTGAAAACCAGAGACTGCTCAGGTGGTCCATTAGTCTGCAAGGACTAGGCTTTAGCATTGAGCACAGACCAGGGAAGAGTCGCGATAATGCAGATGGCCTTTTCAAAAGGTGTGTTGACCGTCTGAATGAGGGTGCCTATCCCGTGGGAGTCTGTGGGGGGCGACTGTGATGCTGGAAATGCATCGGAGGGACAGGGCCTTCGTATCCTTGTCCTTTACTGCTTTTTATTGTGAGTTCTGTCGTGTTTTCCGCGCAGGAGTTCCGTGGGACTCCTGGCGGTGCAGCTCTCTCTCTTTTGGTTTGGTGAACAGACCCATGGGATACCCTTATCGCACACATGGGTAGGGGTGCAACCCTGCGCCCCTAGTGTATGTTTTTGGGCACCTGTGGCAGCTCCGTGCTGAAATGACTGGTGCCCTGAGCATTCTCCATTTTGGGATGCCCAGGCCCTGTCATTGGAATCGGTAGATTCCAGATGGAGACAAAATGGCTTCTTGCCATCCATCACCTGTTACCTTGATCTTCCCGAAGTCCCGAAAAGCCCTGCCTCTGTCCCTTCCCCCTGACTGGCTGTTGGGTGGAAGTTCCATATATGGTAGTGTGGGGAAGTGCCGTCCATACTGGCTGGAGCCTTATCAATGACCGTATGTTGTGGGTCCGCCCGTGGGTGGGACCTGGGTGAAAGGAGTGTGTGACAAATATACATTCTATGTTGTGGCTGTCTAGTATCTGGTGGTTGACACAATGGTTGAGACAGCCCTGCCCGAAACCGGTATGAATGCAGCTTGGAGTGTTGAATGGCTCTGTACTTGTCCCAATACACATAACTTGTTGTGAGTGTCTGGAGAGAAGTGAATGGCCTGAATGCCCCGTGTGCCTGATTGGCTGCCTGCCTGCATGAATGACCATAGTCGTGATTGGATGCTTGAGTGTGACCCAGCGGAATGAATGGGAGATCAACAGTATATTTGGGGACCTCTCACTGCTAGGAATCGTGTTCAGAAGCTTAAATCCACTACGACGAGTAACTGGAGTAACTGAAGCTTGATCTTGAAACCCTGCTGGACGAGAAGAATTGCTGTTGCTCTCCTTCGCAATCTGAAAGCTGCTGTGCTTCAAGAACTGACCCAGGGAGGACCTGGTAAGGCGCCCTCTACCCGAGCTATGAGGGATCATCATACACAGCGGATCTTTGCCTAAACTCCCTGGTAGACAGACCTTCGACAGGCTGCCGACCTGATACAGGGATTGCTGCGGAACTCCAAGGAGAAGCGCCCGGACTGTTGTCAGCCACTATCGACGACCGCCGTCGCCGACTGGACCTGCCGTTCTCCCGTTGCCTAAGAACTTCATTGATCCAAGGACACTCTCGTCCTCATCGTCGCTGCTGCATCCTGCTGGAGAAGGCCTGACCGTCGACATGCCGAGGAGTATCCACCGGGGGGTTTCCTGGCATCCAAAGACCACATAGACGCCGACGACTCGACGCCCTTGCTGGGCCACAGTTCTTCAACTCTTTGCGGTCCAGAACTATTGACACCGAGGAGCCCCGCACGCCTCTTCCTGTCAGGACGTTTACGCTTCCCCGTCAACAAGCACCTCTAGGAACGACGCGACCACTTCACCAACGTAGCTCGACCTGTTCTCCGTCGAATGTTTGACGACCCGTGACTCCTGCCTGAAAGGGAGGACACTCAAGAAGGGCCATTGATTCCCCGACGTGGAACGCTACAACGCCAAGGTACTTTGGGGTTGCAGAACTATTGGAAAGTCTAGTGGGATCAATATATGGCCTGGGCTTGTATCTTTCTTCTTCAGGTTGCCCAGGTGGGGGAATCTCCACACAGAACTGTGTCTAGTGGTAGGGGCCAGTATTCTGCCAGTTGTTCCACCATCTTGCTTTCTTTCCTCTCTCTACTGTTGGTTTCCTCTCTATTCTGATCGGTGTGTCGTTCTGACCATATGCATTTTAATGAGATCTAATAACGTTAGTGGTACCACTTTAGAAACTGTATACATTTACCATTGCTAATTTTCGGAGTACAAAGTGAGTTATCGTGATATTGTACATACCTTTGAACATTAATTATATAAAGACTGTGTTGTAACCGATACAGTGTGTGGACATTCCTTTGTGGGTGCTTGGGGACTACACTGTACTTAAGAACCAGCTCGCATCTACCGAATAGAAAATCTTGGTAGGGGTCCCTGTGCCTCCCCTCTACCATATAGAGAGCGGAAGTGCAGACCTCCCCTCCGGTCTTTACAGTGCGCCCGGGTGCGCCACGCATGGATATGGCGCACATCCCGAGGGAAACACACGCAGGGCCTTCGATGAATCGTGCGCCTGCGCCTGCTTTTTCACGCTTGCGCCAGCTTGCGCCAGCTTGCACCAAGATTTTCGGTGCACATTTGTTCCATGAATCGACTCCGAAGTCTTTTGGGGATAAATATACTGTACATTAAATAACAAATCCCCACCCACATATTCAATTACATTTCTGTGCGAGCACAAGATGTCATTTGATATTTCACTTTTAAACTGCATTTTCCTGATTTGAAAGAGCAAATTCACATGTGTGTTCATTTCCTTGCATTTCGAGTTTACAAATGCGTAGTTTTTTTCAGACCATAGTTTCATTTCACTTAATCTTCTGTGGGGTTTGGCATCTACGGTTGATTTATAGACTCAAAAGGATGCTGCCCAGGATCTCTTTGATATTGACATGAGAGAAAGAAATGCCAAATTATTTCTTTCATTATTTTTTTCATTCACTGCAATTTTGAGCCCAATGGTTCACAGTAAAAGAAAACAAAAGCCGTGTTGAATGAAAACAGAATTCTCTGCCTTGCAAGTGATTTCCCAGTACAGCAATGCCGTTCTAGAAATGTATTGCCTCACTTCTCGGCAATTAGAAGAAATAAAGTATGCAAGGGTGTGCTTCCACGAAGGGCACAACTTTGTGATGTTTTCAAGATATAAAATGACAATTTTGCAAAGCCGTTTTGAATGCTGGCCCTTGTCTGATGCTTTAAATGGAGGTAAAAAAAATCCACAGCCATTCTTTGGGTGTCATTGTTCAATGCTCACCCAATATGCGCCAGGGAAAGAAAAGCGCAGCCGCTTTTGTAGCATTATTTCAAGACGGTTTTGGTTTTGAAGGGGATTTCTGTAATGGGCCTTAAATGTACCCCACAAGGCACTGAAAAGATCCGAAGAGAACGCTTTCACTATCGCCTGGAATGTCTAATCCTCAACACAGAAAATAATCAATGGACAGTCTCCTTAAGATTGAGACAGAATGATTTTCCTCGCTTTCTGAGTCGCGTAACTGCAGGCTGGGAACCAACAATGGTGAGTGCTCATGTCCGCAAGTGCTCGATATGCACTATGGGACGCCTCACACTATAGACACAAAAAGAGGTCCTCTTTCCGTGCAGGAAAGACTTGGATTATATTAACGAAAAGGAGTATCAGAAGAGACATCAGAAGGACACACTGTGTGTGCACACCATCTCCTGCACCCCAACAAAGGGGTGACAGCGAGGTCACAGGTGAAGAACCCATCTGTATGAAACCCACCAATATTTAGCTCCAGCAAATGAGATGGTCCATTTAATCAAGTCTACTGAAGATACATGTGCATCTTGTTTCCTGTTGTATGAGGATCCCCAAAGAGAGGCTCCTAGATCCCGAGGAAGGTTGGATTCCCGAGGAAGGTTGGATTAATCAGAGGACCCTGGGTGGTCCAAGATAGGCCAAAACATATGTAGATCCCAGAGAGAGGGAGTAGAATCCACTTTATGAACATCGGAATGTGCATTTAGATACAAGAAACAACAGTGATATAAAGAGGATTGTTGTTTATGTTCTTTTGTGAGAACAGATGTCACACTTTTTTTGTTTTTGTTTCTATTGAAAGAACATAGTTGTCTTAGTGTATGAATGATTGTATGAAAGAAGAGATGTTGATGTCTAAGAATTTAAGTTGTGTAAATATGTTCCGATTTAAGAACTTTAATATGAGGTAAAATAAATAAAAATATATATTTTTCTATTACAAGAATTGTTTCTGTAATTGTGGAAGTATTGCCTCTAGCCTCACATATATCTGGGTCCATTGTTTATTTTCTATATACCTTACCTGGAGGACCTATGATATTTACAGGTACCCGTATATTTAACCCTAATCCTCAACACAGGACATCTTCACAAATCAACCACTAAAGCCAAACACCTCTCACCGTAATGCAACCAACAGCAAGACCAATAATGTGATAGCACTATGGGAACCACAACCACAATCCCAAGCTTTTGCTGAGCTCTCAATTTGGTTCTCTGTGATATTTTCGAACATTAAAAGACACACGCCAAAATAACCGATTTGGTGCAGCCTTTAATATTCAAATTATAACAATATTCAGCCGCACACCTGCTTGAAAACCAATCTCCTGCTTAAAATCGGGTGGGGGGTCTCCCCCAACTCCCTTTTAATCCCACCTTCACTCCCTGCCATAATCATGCCTGCCCAACCCCTCAGAGATAGATACACACACACTCTCAAACACACATAAACACACACGCTGAAACACACAACAAACACACGGGCACGCAGAAAACACCTCACAGCCAACTTCCGTCTTATCCCGGCTATCCCCACCATGCCTGTCAGCCCCTGTGTGCACTCATGTGCGACAGGGGTGCAACATTTAGATTTAGAAAGAGCGTTCTGAGCCATCTCAGAGCGATCATTCTAAATCAGTATATTTGCTTTGCAAGAAAATTAAATACACCAAGTCACTTAAATCCCTCAATTTCTCTCAAGCTTACTCACCAAACACAAATGCAAACCACCTACTCGCACACAGCTTGTAAAAAAGACCCTTCCTATCTACAAATGACATGCTCAGCTCCTGGACACTGTGGGATATTTTTACCCATGCCAGTGCACGCCCCACCACACCCCTTTGCCAATGGGGGAAAGGAAACTGCCAAAAATGGATGTGCTAAACCCTGTGCGCGCCAAATCTGCAAAACTGTGCATGGTTCACAAATCACAAAAGGCTGCACACCCTGCCACACAAAGTCAAAGTTGGTGTTAGAAAAGGACCCACTAAATGTCAGTGGGTGCTGTCACCTGTCACATTAAGCAAGGCCACAGAAGGGCTAAAATCCGAAAATGGCTTTAAAATACAGTTTTCCTAATCCATTGCAACCTTCAAAGTGCTGTTTTTGCGCTAATTTCAGTCATTTTCCCAGTGAGCTATTCAATTTGAAAGTGTGCTGAAATCATAGATTCTCCAGGTGTCTCACAAATAAATCAGGCTCATTGACTGACAGATGCATAAGAAAAGTAGATGTCAAACTCAGTTTAAACGTGTTTCTTTTTCCTGAAGAAATTGCATGTTTGTGAAGGGCTTAATTCTTTTAAATGGTCAAATCCCTTGTGCTTATTTTTATCTGTGTGAAATTAAAAGACTTTAATTTAAAGCAACACAGCATTGGAGTTAAGTGAATACTTAATTCTGACCTGACAGTGCAAGCCTGGGAAAGATTGACGCTTCAAAATTGACACTCCCTTGCTACAGGAAGCCTTAATGGTTCCCGCATATTGACAACAAAGTGAGCATCAGACATTCGTCTCTGGCCAGCCAAGTACAATGGCAGGCTGCCTATTGATCTCTACAGGGGAGATTCCCTCTCAGGAAGGGGACACACCTCCCTGATCAAAGGACTGTGACAGCTGCTGCCTGTGAAGGAGAGTTACAAAGGAAAAAAACCTGCTGGAACTTTTTGATTTTTAAATCTTTACTTGTGATTAAATGTAAAACTCTTTAACTGTACAACCTGAAGGAGGGTACATCTAGAAATTGGTAGATGTTAACCTAATATTAGGCTTTTGCTTTGAAGACATTAATGAACCCTGTACCATCTAAGGAACCCAAGTTACAAAAAAACCCTGATTGTAGCAGAACTCTTGATGCTACAAGTCTAAGATTGTATTTTTATGCTCTAATAGTAATCGCCCAGATCTGTACTGAATTAGAAATCATTAGTCCAGACTGTTATGGTTTGAATTGATAATATTCTATAGAATAATGAAGACAGCTCTCACAGAGATGGGAATTGGATGCCAGGATAACCCATAACAAAATGTAATGCATTTGTCTGATTTTAGTAGAGGGCATGATTATAAACATGTGTATTTATGGGAAAGTTAAATTGTGGTCAAAATCAATGTGGGAGTTCCTAAATCCCATCATAAGGATGACAGCTCTTCTTTGAGTGCCAACCAGAACAAGGCAAGTGCCTGTGGCCACTCACAGCCGTGGGGGTGTGTTTTGAAATTCTGCCCACACCATAAAATGTATGATGTCACTTGGTAAGATAAATATAGGAACTTCACCACACACAGGACACACTGCTTCCTGAACAGACTGCTTCCTGAACACATCCAGATTCCCACGCAGGGCTTTGTTCCTGACTTCTTCATCTATCAAGACCTCTTCACCTTGCAGCTGACTCCAGACTTCTTTGCAGAATGCAGACTTTAGCATTGCTGAACTCTTTCTAGCTAGACCCAATTTCAACCATCCCAAACTTGAGGGGTTTTAATTCTGATTCAGTCTGGTCTGCTACCATTAAGGCTTGCCCGCTGAAACTTGCATCCTGCTATCTACCTTGTCCAGTGACCACAAGGGCCCATCCAAATCCAGTCTGAGGTGCAGTCTAAAATTGACCAGAACCACACTGCTGATCCAATCCCGCCAGAGGTGCCCTGCTGCCGGTAGACCTGACCCCATCCAGTGACCAGAACTCTGACGGTCCAATTTTAATCACAAGGGACTGTAAGTATCAATAGGAAGGACAGTGACCCATAGTATATTTTCAATGTCTTATTCCAATCTCAACCCATCCCATGTTTAACTTCAGAACCTTAGTATTGTCAGAACCATTCTTGCACTGATTTTCTCATTGGTGTTACAAAACCATTAGTCATTCGTGCTTTTGAGTAACTAAAGTAAATCCCAGAAAGAAACAGAGTATCCAACACATGAAGGTTTATGCTGACCACGTAACTGTGGAGACTCCCGGGTGGCATTCTCTTTTTCATAGTCATAGTCATAATATAGTGTAATCAAACCAATCTGTCATTTTTAAACCCAAATTTCTGTTTTCATTTTCGCGCCTATTTTCCAAAACGCCTCGCACTACAACCTCCATAAGTTCCTCAATTTGGTAGATAGAAAGGAAATTTCAACTCTGTCTGATACCTAAGACCCTTATCTACATCCACGGAATGGTGTATTTGACCTGTTTTTATCAAAAATCGCATTGTGAAATTTTGCAGCGAATTTGCAGTTTTCAAAAGTTTACACGTCTCTTTTTCCCATTCTAAGAGTTTCTTAAATCCCATACTGATATAAAGTGTGTACTGTTATTTATATTGTAGCTCCTGTGTGTTAGGACCTGTTTAGTGTTGCTTTCCTAATAATTTATTCTCCATTTAAGCATTTTTGACAATTTTTCATTGTTTTACAAAGCCATTTTAAACTGTCATTTCAAAAGTGTGAAATTCCAAAAACGTTTTTTTCTCTTGTTTGGGGAGGGAAGATTGCATTTAAACTGTAGACATTGGGGCCGATTCATGGAACAAATGTGCGCCGAAATCCGTGGCACAAGCATGAAAAAGCAAGCGCGCACTTGCGATTCATGTAAGGCCCTGCGCGTGTTTTCCCCGGGATGTGCGCCGAATCCGCGGGTGGCTCACACGGGCGCATACGTCATTGCAACATCCAGAACGCCGTGTGCGACGTGCACAGCGAAAGCGCACAACGTCAGCGCACACACCAAAAAGGGGGTGGAACACGGGGCGGAACACGCGGAATGGGGAACATGAAAAAGAAGGCGTAACTGGGGAAGTACTGCAGGGAAATACACGGAACGCCCACACGCACGCGAACAACACTTATTCATGGAATCGAATAGGGGAAACCCGCGCATGGCCAAAGACATGCACAGGCCTAAACACGTCTGCCACACGAAGGCAGGCGGTAGCGTCCCTGCGCAATATAAAAGTGTGCGCATACAACAAACACGTATATACAGATACGATGAATGTCCCATTCTGTGGCCACCTAGGAGAAAGACGTGTCACGCAATGCTCAGGCATCCCTAAAAAACAAGAAAAAGAGATACGCGACCCATGTAGCCCACGTGCATGTAAAAAAACACACGCAGTACCCTGTGGCAGCCAGGAACACAAAAAATGCGTATGTGATCACCACGCATGCTAGTATGCCCGAAAAAAGGGGTATGCGACTAACAGGTACACCCGCAGTAGAAGAAATAGTGTGTGCGGCTCACCGTCTTCCTTGCGTGTAGAAGAAGAACGCGTAGCCAACACCCATGTGAAAAGAAGAAGTACGCACTGTAGCCGCTGTGAAGTAATCGCGTGTGAACCTCAACGTCTGGAAAACACACGCACCTCTTTCCACAAAAAGCACATACAGAGCGATGGAAACCCACGTGGGACCTTCATCCCGTGCTGAGAGAAACACCCACGCGCACCTTACGTCACCTACGCGCTAACACGCTAAAGGCCTTTCCTCAAATTCACTCCGTATCAAGCTGGCCACGCGACAACACACGGAAGACCACGCTCCTGCCCAGGAGGCCGAATTACTACCCCCCAGAGCCCCGAGCCAACTCCCACCAGCCATCTGCTGCTGCCTGCCTGCCTGCTGGCCACGTGCCCTGCTGTTTGGTGCCTGCACGTCAGCCATCTGCAGGGGTCCAGTTGCTGTGACCACCCCTGCTGGAACAGAAGTCTCCCGACTGAAGTTCCATCGCTCCACAGCCCAGCATCAGGACCCAGTTACCCATCCACACCTGCCTCAGGGGTTGCCATGTCGGGGGAAACACCATCAGACACCACTGGCAACCCCCACCCAGAGAGGCAGAGGGCTACCAGCTTCAGTGCCGCAGAAGTTGGTATTCTGGTAGAACAAGTCCTGGTGCATTATGATGCCCTCTTCGGAAGACCACGCTCCAACAAGGATGGACGGAAGAGGATCTGGATGGACATCCTGGCTGAAATCAACGCGGAGGGGGTGGCAATCCGGGACCTACCACACGTCCACAAGCGCTGGGAGGACTTCAGGTCCAGGACCCTCAGGAAGGCCCGGCGCCTCTTGGAGGTAGCGGATGCAGAGGGGTGCCGGGTCCGTTTTACCGACCACCAGATGAGGGTCCTGGAACGTATACGGCCAGCGCTTCACCTCCAGGTCCTTGAGAGGCAGACCCGTCCGGAGTCGAGCGGTAAGTGTCCATGCGTACTGATTGGACGCAGTGCATGTTGATGTGTGCCAGGAGTGTGCAGCTTGGACAAAGCTGAAATGCAGGCATTTCTTGAATTGCGGGGCAACAAACATGGTGTACCAGCTGCTGGAGGGGGTCATAGGCTAATGGTAGCCAGTACATTAAAGAAATATGTGTTTGCAGGAAGAATCCTGCCTTACAAAAGGCTCCTATGTCCTTTCTGCAGGCGAAATAGCCTGCAGACTACAATTCCCAGGCACCCACGGGCCCCGAAGTACTTCATGAAGCCCACATCGGGCAGGACATGTGCACGCGTGCGCGCAAGGACATCACAAGCAAGAGGCTTGTGCTCTAAAGCTCAACCAGAGAAGACGTGTTGTCCGGAGCTCCAAGCAAGGGGAAGCGCACGAGGGGCCACGCCCCAGACATCCTCCACCCGGGCCCCTCGGCACATACAGCTAAGTACCGCTAGTACTAGGGATCCAAGGCTGACCCGGGGAAAGGAGCGAACCGCTGTAGTGCATTCTAGAGAACAGATTGAACTCGCCAGAAGCTGCGACAAGGGGCACGCGCAGGGGGCTCAGCCCAATGTTCCCATGTCCCCCTGCTCCAGCAAATGCTAAGTCTGATTTCTTTGACCATCAGTGCCATAGTTTCTTCTAACCTGAACCACGCGCAGACTTTGGAAGCCCCGCAGGGCCATAGCAGTGCATGTCATTAACATACTAATTCCCGTGTGCCGATCTACAGAAAAAAGAACATGTTTAACAATACGTGGCTTTCTGAAGAGCCACTACGCGACACGTGTGATTAAAAACACGGGTCGTATCACGTTCAAGCCCACATTTTAAGATGCCTTATTTTTGGACAGCCATTGTACCAGAGCCACGCGCGGCGTGAATCCGCATGTGCAGGGAATAGCCAGAGCAAACTTGTGCGCCCAACATACCGTGCATGGTGCACCTTGAGCATGCATAAGGGTGCAATTAACCTGTTGTTAGAGTGCATGAATGCTAAGAGTTTGGTGTGTGAAGTACACGCAAATGGTAATTTCCAACTCTCTTTTCAGCACTAAAACTGCTCCGGATTCTGGACCTGAGAGTGCGCAGGCAGGAGGCCAGCACTCACCCCTTGAGATAAGTCTCTTTTTGGCTCTCATCCCTTGTTGCAGGGTGTGGGGGATAATTGTGCATGCTGTGAATGTGCAAATTTTCATTGTGTTACCCTATGTTCCCTTCCCTGTCCACCTCCCCTATCCTAGTCCTCTCACCGGTTCCCCTTGCTAAGGAACCCATTCAACCAACGAGATCCTAACCCTCTTTCCCCCCCAGGGTCTCGGAGGCTTGTGTAAGTTTCAACTTGCAGGCACCTAGACCGTGGAGGGGTTGGTTGGTTCGTGCCACTTCTGAGCATGGAAACTGAAGCCGTGACAGAAGCACAAGCCCAAGTGTCACAGGCCCCCGAGTGGTACGACCCAACCAGTCATGGAAGAACTCACAAAGGTTCTGCAGAACCTGCAGGCTGAGCTCGCTGCCACTAGGCAAGATTATGCAGTGTTGGCCACCCAGGTACGCAGTTTGTCCTCCCAAGCATCCTTCATCGCAAAATGTAAACTCTTGACCAACCCAGGCAAGAACGGCCTTCGTTATATCATATTTAACGGGGGAACGCAGCGTCTTGGGCGAACCCATTAATACAAAGGGATGACGCAGTCTTGTATGATTGGGATGACTTCCAGACAGAGTTTGGAAAGATTTTCAATCACAGGGTGGCAGCAATGAGCAAGGATCGGGAATTGCTAAACCTACGCCAGGGAAATAAAGAACTGGTGACTTATGTCACTCAATTTAACCGGCAGGTTGCTGAGGCTGAATGGCCTCGAGAAAAGCAAATGTCCCTCTTTTATCAAGGATTGAGAGACGAGCTTAAAGACCTTATAGCTCAAGTTGATCCTCAGCCGCTCGATTGTCCGGCCATGATTGATTCGGCCTTGCGGTTAGATCACCGGCAGGCTGAGCGCCATGGGGACAAGAAACGTGGGGAATAACGGCCAATAGCACGGCTAGATCAGTTTTGTTGTCCATGTCCTACTGGTTCTGTAGAAAGAACGCCCGGAGATGAACCTATGCAAATAGGCTCGACCAAAGGTCCTCTCACCAAGGAGGAAAAAGAGCGTCGACGTAAGGAGGGGCTCTGTTTGTATTGTGGCTCAGCAGGACATTTCGTAAAAGAATGCTCTACGAAACCAAAGCCTAAGGGAAACGCTTCGGCTCGGCAGTAGTAGGGGTGGTACAGTCGAGCCGGGTGGCAGAAGTTACCCCAGCAGTGAAATTTGCTAATTTTGCTCCACACATTACCTTGGCAGGTACCCTAAGTTTTCTCGGTCAAAAGATTTCAGTTGCCCTTCTTTTAGACTCAGGGGCCACGGGCAATTTTATCGATATTACATATGTACGTAAATTGGGGGTACCTTTATGTCAGAAAACCTCTCCAGAGGTGGTAAGGGCGGTTGATGGCACAGCGTTGAGTTCTGGACTCATTACGCATTGTACCCAAGTGTTGTCATTGTGCTGTCAACAACGTCATGTGGAGAACATACAATTTGATCTAATTGCAGCACCGCAATTTGGGATCATTCTAGGTTTACCCTGGTTTATTAAACATGATCCACAGGTGTACTGGTCTTAAGGGCAAGTCTCCCTGACCTCTTGCTTGGCACATTCTATTGTTCCGGGTGAGGACAAAGTGTCTACTCAGAACCCTGTGCCTAGTCTTTATGCTGCAACTACCGGGGAGACGGATCTAAGTGCTCTGTCCTCGGTGTATTGTGAATACCGAGATGTGTTTAGCAAGCAAGCTGTGGAAACTCTGCCGCCTCATAGGCCATTTGACTGCCGAATTGATTTAGAACCAGGGGCAGTTTTGCCGTGCAGTCGAGTTTATCTCGTTACGGAAGCCGAAACCATTCATTTAAAAAATTACATTGATGCTAATTTGAAAAATGGATTTTTTAGGCCGTCTAATTCACCTTTCTCGTCCCCACTCTTCTTCATACCTAAAAAGACTGGGGACTTGAGAACTTGTATATATTATCGCGGGGATAACCCGCCTTACCATCAAGAACCGATATCCTTTACCTTTGATACCCGTTTTGCTAGATCAAGTGCGCAACGCTACGGTATATACCAAGCTGGACCTCCGAGGGGCATGTCACCTGGTGCGAGTGCGGGCAGTGGATGAGTGGAAGACGGCATTCAGAACCAAATTTGGCCTGTACGAGTACCAGGTGATGCCATTTGGTTTGTGCAATGCTCCCGCTGCTTTTCAGCACTTTCTTGATGAGGTATTGCGAGGGTACTTGGATGTGTTCGCGGTAGTTTATATAGACGATATCCTAATATATTCCAGTAACATGCAGGAACATGTAAAGCACGTTAAGGCAGTACTTCAGCGGTTACGGGAACAGCGATTATTTGCAAAAATAGAAAAAGTGTGAATTTCATCGCACTACGGTGGAATTCCTAGGTTATTTCCTGACACCCTCTGGTGTCCAAATGGACCAACGAAAAGTACAGGCGGTTCTGGATTGGCCTGCTCCTACCACTGTGAAAGAGGTACAGGCATTCTTAGGCTTTGCGAACTTTTATCGCCGGTTTATAAAAAACTTTACGGAATTGGTTACGCCCATCACAACATTACTGAAAAAAGGTAAGACATACCAGTGGGATGCGGCTGCAGAACAAGGGTTTCAACGATTAAAACAAGCCTTCACCACAGCCCCAGTTTTAAGGCATCCAGATTTAGCACTACCTTTTGTGATAGAAACCGATGCCTCCAGTTACGCCCTGGGAGCAGTCCTATCCCAACGGGATTTACAAACTGGGTTATTGCACCCAGTTGCGTACTATTCCCGAAAGTTACTCCCAGCTGAGACTAATTATACCATAACAGACCGGGAGTTGTTGGTGGTGAAAGCGGCTTTTGAGGAATGGCGGCATTACCTTCTGGGGGCCCAACACACAATAACTGTAATAACAGATCATCGGAACCTGCAGTTTATAAAAACCGTGAAAACTCTTAGTCCTCGACAGTTTTGCTGACTTTGACTTCTTCATAACCTATCGTCCCGGCTCAGATAACAGAAAGGCTGACCTTTTGTCTCGATACACTGAAAACGAGACTAAAGAAGCCAAGGAAACACGTCCGATAATACCCACTGCTCGTATTATCAGAATTGTAGGCCGAACCAACATCTTTGAAGATGTGCTCCAAGCTATGTCTACCCAAGGACTACGTGACTGGTGCTCTCGAGGTTCACAACACACCTTAGTAAACGGTCTCCCGTATCATGCTACTGCCTTGTATTTACCCACGGTGGCTCTCAGGGGAGAGGTTATGCAATGGTGCCATGAGCCCCTACAGCAGGGCACCCTGCGATAGCCAAGACTCAACAGAATGTGTCACGTCATTATTGGTGGCCTACCTTACACCGTGATGTATGGATCTACGTAACCAAGTGTGGCACTTGTAGTAGACAAAAGGCCAGTCATCAAATGCCTGCTGGCTTACTGCAACCGTTTCCCACTCCGCCAACTCCTTGGCATACAGTTACTATGGATCTAATTGTAGATCTACCACCCATTCGGAAATACACTTCAATTTTAGTTGTGGTTGATTCATTAACCAAAATGGGTCATTTCATCCCTTGTAAGGGCGTCCCCACTGCCGGAGAACTGGCATAGTTATTCCTGCAAAACATTGTATGACTACACGGATTACCAATCCGGGTCGTTACAGACCGTGGGCTGCAATTTACCTCACGCTTCTGGCGAGCCTTCTGCCAATTAATCAGCATGGAAATGAGTTTGTCATCAGGGTACCACCCGGAAACTGATGGGCAGACAGAGAAAGTGAACCAAGGACTAGAACAATATCTCTGTTGTTATACTACAACCTCCAAAGCATCTTGGGTGGAATACGTCTGGTTGGCCGAAATTGCCTACAATAACACGGTACACTGCTCCACCGAGTACACTCCATATTATGGAGTGTATGGCTATCATCCAAGGGTTCTACCCACCATTACTAATCCACCCCAAATAAGCCTGCCTACATTATTAAGGTTGCATTCGCATGTGCATCAGGTTTGGTCATATATACAACAAAATTTAAAAATCGCCAAACATACCTATAAAGCCTACGCTGATAAAAAGAGACGTGACAGCCCCCAGTATAAACCTGGGGATCGGGTTTGGTTATCAACACGCAACATTCGACTGCCTGGGGCCCGTAAATTACAACCCCGATTTTTTGGTCCATTCACCATATCCACCGTGATCAATCCGGTGGCAGTGAGACCCAATCTGCCTAGCCAAATGAAAATCTACCCTACCTTTCATGTTTCATTACTAAAACCTGCCCTCCCCAATATCCGTACGGAAAAGCCACCGCCCATTGTAGTACAAGGACACCCTGAGTATGAAGTACAAGCTATTTTGAATTCGCAACACAAAAAAGATGGGCTTTATTATCTCATAGATTGTGTAGGATACGGCCCTGAAGACCGTTCCTGGGAGCCTGCTCAGAATGTTCATGCACCTAGATTGGTTAAAACATTCCATCGCAACTATCCAGCCAAACCTAAGCCCAGATCCTTCTGTGCGGGGGGGAGTACTATCATGGAGCAGGGCAACAAACATGGTGTACCAGCTGCTGGAGGGGGTCATAGGCTAATGGTAGCCAGTACATTAAAGAAATATGTGTTTGCAGGAAGAATCCTGCCTTACAAAAGGCTCCTAAGTCCTTTTTGCAGGCGAAATAGCCTGCAGACTACAATTCCCAGGCACCCCCGGGCCCAGAACTACTTCATGAAGCCCACGTCGGGCAGAGCACGTGCGCGCGTGAGCGCAAGGACATCAAGAGCACGGGGCTTGTGCTCTAAAGCTCAACCAGAGGAGACGTGTTCTGCGGAGCTCCGAGCAAGGGAAAGCGCACGAGGGACCATGCCCCAGACATCCTCCACTCGGGCCCCTCGGCACATACAGATAAGTACCGCTAGTATTAGGGATCCAAGGCTGACCCGGGGAAAGGCATGTACCGCTGTAGTGCATTCTAGAGAACCGACTGAACTCGCCAGCAGCTGCGACAAGGGGCACGCGCAGCGGGCTCAGCCCAATGTTCCCACGTCCCCCTGCTCCAGCAAAAGCTAAGTCTGATTCCTTTGACCATCAGTGCCATAGTTTCTTCTAACCTGAACCACGCGCAGACTTCGGAAGCCCCGAAAGGGCCATGGCTGTGTATGTCATTAACATACTAATTCCGTGCCGATCTACAGAAAAAAGAATGCGTTTAACAATACGCGGCTTTCTGAAGAGCCACTACGCGACACGTGTGATTAACAACACGGGTCGTATCACGATCAAGCCCACATTTTCAGAAGCCTTATTTTTGGGCATCCATTGTAGCGGAGCCACGCGCAGCGTGAATCCGCTTGTGCAGGGAATAGCCAGAGCAAACTTGTGCGCCTAACATACCGTGCATGGTGCACCTTGAGCATGCATAAGGGTGCAATTAACCTTTTGTGAGAGTGCATGAATGCTAAGAGTTTGGTGTGTGATGTAACACGCAAATGGTAATTCCCACTCTCTTTTCAGCACTAAAACTGCTCTGGATTCTGGACAGGAGAGTGTGCAGGCAGGAGGCCAGCACTTACCCCTTGAGATAAGTCTCTTTCTGGCTCTCAGCCCTTGTTGTGGGGTGTGGGGGGGGTGGGGAATTGTGCATGCTGTGAATGTGCAAATGTTTCATTGTGTTACCCTATGTTCCCTTCCCTGTCCACCTCCCCTATCCTAGTCCTCTCACTGGTTACCCTTGCTACGGAACCCATCCAACCAACGAGATCCTAACCCTCTTTCCCCGCCAGGGTCTCGGAGGCTTGTGTAAGTTTCAATTTGCAGGCACCTAGACCGTGGAGGGGTTGGTTGGTTCGTGCCCCTCCTGTGCCTGGAAACTGAAGCCTTAACAGCTCACAGGTAGAGATAGATCCTTTGACACTTTCTAAGGGATGGTTTCTTCTTAAAACTCTCTTCCTCCACAATACAGTTTAAAATGGCTGAAATGCAGGCATTTCTTGAATTTCTATATTGAACGTTTGTTTTCCAAATTTTTCCACGGTTTTGAGGTAAGACATCCACTGCTCCAAACCCTTCCTTGAGATCGCCCCCTGTTTAGAGAGGCCTTCAGGACCCTCCCTTTGAACCCCTCTCAGAGGTCTCCTTCAATATGCTTTCTTCAGAAAGGGCATTTTTGATAGCTTTGACCTCAGGGTGCAGGCTAGCGGAAATTGGGGCACTGCTGTGCCATAAGCCCTTACTTTAAGTCCTCGAAGATAAAATGATCCTTGGTCTCCTTCCCACCTTTCATCTGTAGGTCATGTCAGATGCCATAAGGCGGGTCTTCGCTTGCTCACAGAGCTTTAATGCTCCCCACTTCTTCTAGATGTGCCCAGGGTCTCACCATTGGCATCCAGGTACCCAGCCCTGTAAACAGGTCGACTCCTTGCTTGATTTTATGTAAGAATCAGTGCAGTCCAACTGGTGTGGGACTACACAAGACTTATCGCTTGGTATTAGGCAACCCACCTTACAAGTTGGTAGTGTGACTGAGCAGCCAGGCTTATTTTAAGGGGGGTAATGTGAGCTGTAGAGCTGTGCCATGAAATCAGCCAATACAAGTAGCCAAGTAAAGACTTACACACTTAAATTAATAACAAATAAATGTTTTATTTACACACACAGATATGTAAAGCAGTTGTAACATTAATCTCAAGTTAAGATTCAGTTCAAAAAGTGAACAATGAAGCAGGTGAGTAATACATTCATATGTAACACATGTTCCAGCACCCATAGGTGATGTCATTTGAGGTCAGTATAGCATTTATATAGTACCACCTTTGCAATATTGAGTTGTTTAAGGAAGGAAAGGTTAGGGTTAGATCAGAACAGACTGATAGGTTATAAGAGCAGTTAGATGCTCCCAAAGGGATGCAGGCAGCCTATTATCCCAGCATTAAAGTGTTCAACATTTAAAACCTTTAAGGGAACAATCCGTGCCAAAGCAAATAGGATCAGAAGGGGGCCTTTAGGGAGCCAGGAAAGCCAAAGTCATTGGACAAAGTCAAGGTTCTGATGCTCTTCTTCTTCGAAAAATGTTCTTAAATAGTCAGTGTTCCAAAGAGAAATAACAGCAACTCAAGAGGAGTCCCCTTTAGAAAGCACAAGCTGTAAGACCAATGCAGGTACGTTGAGGTTAACTTAGTGTAGGGTTAAATCCCGCTCTTAAAGATTGGAAGCACCCCAAATGCAAAATTATAATGTACCTTTGAAATGAAGAAGTTGTTCCAGCTGGATACCTTCACGATGTAATGCAGTAGACCCTTATTCCTGGTCCTTGGTCGCGGTGATGAAAGGGAGGAAGTCTGGTGTCCTCCTGTGACAGCACCCGAGAGAGGGACTCAGCAGCAATGCATTCCCATCAATTCAGTGGCTCTTTGTGGTTTTGCTCATTTTTATTAGCGCCAAAAAAGAACACAAAGTTTTGGTTAGGATTTCCTTGATTCCTCGGTCCTGGACTCTGGTGAGGGGACTCTGGATGCAGATTTCTTGCTTCTATAGGGTCCTCTGGATGTCCACAAAGAAATGGCTGGATTCAGACTTTGGAAGATAATGCACTCATAGATGGTTGTGGTACCGCGGGTATTGGTCTTCTGCAGCCTTGGAAAGTCGCAGCAAGTTGGGGGTAGTGCCAAAATAGAGTTTGTCTCGAGGCTAGTTGGTCCCATCAGCCCAAGGAAGGAAGTTGTCCTTTACGGGTCTTACCAGTCGATTCGAAAACGGGATCAGCACAGCTGCAGGGCTTCACTGGGCCTTTGCAGTCCAGGAGGGTGCTGCTGGCATCTTCTCTCATCTTCTGCTTCAGATCTTGTCCTCCAGTCGTGGACTCTGCTCTTAGTCCCCAAAACCTTGCTTTTTATGCAATTTCCCATTCATTCACAGCCCCAGGCTATCAATCACACAGTGGCGTGGCTGTCCTCCAGGACAGCCAGCCAGCCAATTGGAACTGGTTTCACTCAGGCACACCTAGAGACAAAGGACTGGAAAATGTAGGGACCATCCCTCACTTCCAGAATTCCAGAAACAGTGGAGCAGGGGCTCCATTCCGGGCTGTCGTCCGCCAAAGGCAAAATACACAAAGGACTCAAACCTGATGCAAACAACAGAGCAAAAGCCCAGAAGAAACCAACTAACAAGAAATGACGAAAAAAGAAGTCAATGGCCATTTTGAGGAAATGGTCACCCTTGGATGCAGCACTGCAGCTGGGGAATCAGCCTGCAGATACATGTCACTAGGTAGTAAAAAAAGAAACCACTTCCACCAGCCATTCAAGTTAGTAAGTGAAACAAAATGTTACATGAGGAATGGGTTACTATGTAACCCCCCAGCACTCCACACAGTGTGGTGTGTGCTGGACCCATAAAGTAAACGTACGTAAGATAGGGATCATCTTACTATTCTTGGGAACAGTAGTTTGCCCAAGAAAATGTAGTTAAACATTAATGGCACTGCACAAAAGGTGGTGTGTGTCACAATGCAAAAGCAGATGCCTATGGAGTTTACCAGATTCCATAAAACAGTATCGAACATAGAAAATCATAGTCAGGAAAATACATGAGGGAGTGAGAAAAAGGTCCCAATAACTGAGGAGTGAAAAATTAAAATGCCCTGAGTCCAAAAACAGAGCTTTGAGTCTCTAAGGTTAAAGGGAATTGGCACAGAAATGAAAGATCTCCCTAACACTATACTTTTGAATCAGTAAGGATGGGTTGCAAGCCCTCTCTTAGAATAGTCAGGTGGGTCAAGTTGGCCATCTTCACTGCTTAATCCACTTTAGAAACTCTTCTCCGCTCCTCGATTCAGGGCAGAATCAGCCGGGAGGTGGCAGTCTACTGAGAATAATCTGATGGGCATTCCATTCATGACATTAGTCCGGCTGCAACCCGGTCCATCCCCACTGCTTTGATTAGACATTATATACCCCAGGTGGAGAGAGCTCTTCATATTTTGGTTCAGCAATTCTCACTTCTGTGCCCCACTGAACCGTTGCATTAATCTCACTGGGCGCGCAGCAAAATCTCTCGTGGTGTGTGATGATTCTCACTGCAATATTGCTTGGTGGGGCAGGCACATAAGTAAGGATTGTGTTAACATGCGGCAGGGAGCACACACCTGGATTATCATGCTCGTTGTGCTGGCACAGCGCGTGCAATGATGGAGGCCCACACAGAGGTCTGGTCTCAATGCCGTAACATCCCCCAGAGGCCTGCTGCCTCCCTACGTCACTTCCCCATATCTTGCCCCCACCCTGGTCCCACCCCCACATAATAAGGAGGACACCTCCTCCCTTCTTAAACAAACATATAAGTGTAAATGTCAACCCATTTCTTTGATAAGTCTTACAGGTTTAGTCTTGGCCCTGACAGACCATCCCTCGCGTGATGTCGCTGGACTTTGCTGTGGGGTGTCGAACCCCATGTCTCTCCCTCCTTCCTCTGACATCCCTCCATCACCCAAATATGGACCGTCCGATTCTCCCTGTTATTCAATCTCTGTGGCTTCCTCGCATTCTTCCTCAAGCTCATCCAGAGTTCCTCTGTACTACTTGAAATGGGATATGTTTTGGGTGATATCGCGCCTCTCAGCTTCTCTGGCTGAGATCATAGTGCCCTTTACTTGTGTGACCATGAGGGGTTCAGGTGTACACCTGGGATCTTCTTTTCTACCTTGCGTCTGGCCTACCACCACCCTGTCTCCTACTTCGACTGTGGGTTCTCGAGTACCCCTCCTGTCATAGGCTGCCACCTTCATTTTCATCTTCTTCTTTGAGTCTTTCTCTCTGATTTCATGGTCGGATGAATCCTCCTCATTATGTGGGGCGGGACTAGGAATGGGGAAGTGATGTAGGGAGGCAGGAGGCCTCTGGGGATGTTCTGGCATTCTTGATTAAAGACAGAGTTGAGACCAGACCTCTGTGTGGGCCTCTCCCATTGCACGCGCTGCACCAGCACAATGAGCCCAGTAATCTAGGCCCACACTCCATGCTAACATTGGCGATGAGAAGGCAGAGCCAGACATGCCGCAACATCAGAGGTTCTCAGGGCCTCCCGCGATGCTCGGCGCAGGAGCAGCCCCCGTCTGCCAACCCAGCCAGAGCAGCAGTGGTGAATGCGGAGATCAAAGGCTTTGCCCGCTGGACGGTTGCGGTTGTTGCAGTGGGAAGTAGTTGCACGCATGCGCGAGTTTCGTTTGGGCTCACGCATTCGCGTTTGTATTAAACGCGTACCGAACGGCAGTTGCCGCCAGGACCTCAAAAGCACAAGATGCATCTCCGCGTATTCTTCCGTGTGAATTTGTATCCGTGTGTATGAGGCAGCCTGAGGCACCCGTCCGTGATAACATTGGCGACGAGGACTGCTGCTCGCAGGGGGATAACGAATGCACACGCAAGTGCAATCAATATTAATCCTTTCTCTAACGCGGCCCGAATCCGACGCTGAGACGGTCGTCGGCCATCTTGAATATGCCTGTGGCGCAGTGGCAGCCCGCGCCAAGGAGGAGAGCCATGATGCCTGTGGGGCCCAATTCTGCAAAACAGTGGTGAACAGCCAGCATTCCATGCCTGAAGGCCCAGCCTGAGGGGGTCACTGAAGTCACTGAAGGAAGAACCTGCAGTCCACACTGACAAGACATCCAGGTCAGTGGCTGACAGTGAAGGGGCAACTCAGAAGATCAGGTTTGCGGCCTCAGCCACGTGGGTGAGATGCCTGTGCGACCTGCGAAAATGAGTGACCCTGATGAGGAGCCTGCAGTACCTGCGTGAGGGGCACGTCGCCAGCATGGCACTCTGGCACCCATGCCTGAGTTCAACACTCCAGGCCCACCCTCGAAGTTGGGGGCCAAATGGCTCGAATGGATTAAGAAACTGGACATGTTCTTCAGGGCAACTGGGAAAGACGACGACGACGCCAAGGTTGCCACACTTTTGTACTCAGCAGGAACTGAGGTGCTACGTATCTATGTGTCACTAAACATACAGGTGATAACGTATACCGCCTTCAAGACTGCCCTACAGAACCACTTCATTCCGCTGTCAAATGTGGTCTTTGATAGGTTCGTGATGTGTGGGGAAAAGCAACACAATGATGAGTCCCTGGACCAGTTCTGTGCACGGCTGCACCAATTAGCAAGCACGTGCAGGTGGGACAATGAGGAGGTGATGATCAGGAACCAGCTGATAGAAGGGTGCAGCTCGAGTAAGTTACGGAGGCAAATCCTGCGGGAACCAGGGATGACTTTAGTCCAGATATTGGATAATGACAGGATATACGAGCTAGCAGAAAGCAGGGGAGCAAAAATGGACGCTGCAGTACACCCGAGCAAGGGGGAGGAGGCATTCGCCATAGGGAAATCCACCCCGTCGAAGCCCGCTGGAGCCAGAAACGCCAGGATACGTCTCCTGCCCAGGATCCCCAGCGGTGTGCCAATATTGCGGGTATGATCTGCCGCACCCTGAAGACTGCTATGCAAAGTCAAGGGTATGTGGGAGGTGCAATACACCAGGCTACTACGCAAGAATGTGCCGAGCTACAGCTCCAGTGACGACACAAAGAGGTCCTTCGAGGGCGAGTGGGAGCAACTTCAGGAGGCCGCGGAGCATAGCCACACTAGAGCAAGACACACAGAGACTAAATATTGCTGAGGAGCAAGAAGATGATGAAGAAATCTTCTTCATATCGAATATCGCCACGGGAGCCAAGAAAAGGAGGCAACCCACCTGTGTAGTGGATATTAAGGGCACCCCTATACCAGTCCTCATAGACATAGGGGCATCTGTGTGTTTTTCTGGCCACAGAGCACTACATGGCCATCCCGGGCCCACCGCAGCTGGACCAGTCAAAAGCTAGAATTTACACGTTCGGAGGCGACACGCCCCTGCCAATTCATGGGGTGTTCGTTGCACCTGTTACACACGGCCCCAATGCAATCAATGCTCATTTGGACGATATCGTAAGTGAGTTGCAGGGGGCCAACGTTTTTTTCAAAATTAGACCTACGGTCTGGGTACCATCAGCTCGAGCTTCACCCGGAGTCGCGCTACATAACGACTTTCACTCCCCACGAAGGGCTCAATCAATTCAAGCGACTCAATTTTGGCCTGTCCTCTGCCGCCGAAGTGTTTCAGAACACGATTATGGGTGCGCTGGCGGTCCTACGTGGGGTGCTCAACATGAGCAACGACATTTTGGTGTTTGCGTCGTCGTAGTTGGAGCACATGAAGCGGCTGGAACTGACACTGCAGAGACTGAAAGAGCTAGGCCTGATGCTACACCTCAGCAAGTGCGAACTCTTTAGGGATTGCATAGAATTTTTCGGGTTCATTTTTCATGCTCGGGGTATCTCAGGCCGTGGCACCATAGTCGCCGGCAGAAGTGCGCAGCTTCCTCGGAATGGTGAACTACTGTGAACTACTGTGGCCGCTTTATAAAAGGACTGGCGTCACACTCGGAACCCCTCCGTGCTCTAACAAAGAATGATGTGCCGTGGATGTGGGATAAAAAGGAGCAAGAAGCATTTCATAGCATCAAGAAGGCACTATCTGATCAGGACACCATGGCATACTTCGATCCCATGGTCGAGTCTGAAATCGTAGTGGATGGCAGCCCTGTATGATTGTGTCATGATGCCTACCTCCAAGGAGCCAGGTCCGACCCAGCAACCCCAGAGGCAGGCATCATTTCCCCCAGGGAAGTGCCAGCGGGCCCAATCTGGGGCCCTTTGGACACAGTCCTGGCACCTTAGGCGCCAGGCTCATGTTGGACCCCTGTCCTGGCGCCTTAGGCGCCAGACTCATAAAGCTAGACATGTGTTCAAGTGTTTTAATGTGCACTTACCTGATGCAGACCATGCTGCTACATCCAGGCCCTCTTGAGGCCTGAATGGAACTACTTTACCTGTGGGACTACTTTCCCTGGGTGTGGTCGGGGAAGGATACATACCTAATCGGTGGAAGGATACATACCTGGAACTTCTTCCAAAGCTATTTAAACCACACCCGATCAGCAACTCACGCTTCGCGATGTTCTGCTCCTCGCAGCTGGACGTTCACCGTGTCAGCTCCTGCTTCTGGACTTCAGCCACGCCTGTCAGCATCCTGGGTCACCTGCTAAGAGAGAATTGGAGAGAAAGAAGACCTTACCTGCTAAAGCAGCATCACGGAGACATCACACCGACAATCCTGAAAGAGAAGACATCATTTTAAAAGCATTTCGCTTCGATCGCTGCAGCGCTGCATTTCACTCACCTTTCCTGGGCACCTCCATCTTCAGCAGCGATCATCCAGATCCGCAGCCACTTCCCAGAGCCTAGAGAGAAAAAGACAAGAACACAAGGTGAGAGAAGGAAGGGAAAAGGAAAAGCTCAGTTTCCTTCTAAGACTTACCTATTGGGTAATTCCCATTTCATTTCGGGTCCTGCCGCTTCCTGGCACTCCGGACCCCGGCCCCTATGGGGAAAAAAGACAAAGACATTGAATGAGCGACTGCAAAGACATTACCCGAACGCTCATCCAGAACTTACCTGTCATTTACTGGAACTGCACATTTCACTTCGGGTCGGCGCCATATCTCCGGCATTCCGAACCCCGGCCCCTAAGGGGAAAAAGACATAAGCGTTAGCGCTTGCTGCAATAAGACAATGAACATTATTATTAAGCTTGAACTTTTGAACTTGCTACAGAACTCTTACAGCGCCTTACCTGAATAGTCAAGCTTATTTGAACTCCCATCAAACCTCAATCCAGTGAAGTAACTGGGTTTCAACGCGCCCCTGCATCAGAAGCAGGATGGAGAGCTCATCCTTCCTGACCCTAAGGTGAGACTTCACGGGGAATCGAGGAAAGGTATCGTGGAGGGTTGGAAGGGAGTGGGAGGCTTGAGCATTATTCTGTCAGTAGGTAATACTCCCTTTTCACGCACAGGGGAATATTCCTGCGAGCCAGTGAGTCCATCTTCAGAGTCCTGCGCTTCACCATTGAAGAAGCATCAGCACTCGAAGTCAGACCTGCGCCTCTGTGGGAATCAGGTGAGCGTGACAGAACGCGAAGCCTACCCACAATTTCCCACCCGGGCGCTATGGAGACTTCCGAGACAGATCAGCTGGCCCAGCTTTTGGGGGAATTACGGGCAGAAGTGCACTCAGCCCGCCAGGAGACTAACGCTCTCAAAAGAGAACTGATCCTATCCAAGGAAAGAACAGATGACCTGGCCAAAAGGTTATTGCAGGCCCAGGCAGGGCACACTCCTTTACCTAATTCCGGAGGTACTTCCACATCAATGGGTTTGAATAACCCGGTACAAATCAATCTACCTGAACACATGCCTTTGGCCCCGCCAGAACGTTTTGCGGGGGATCCCAAGAAATATGCCGTCTTTATGAACCAATGTCGTTTACACTTTCTATGCAGACACGGGGCCTTCCCTAACGATCAGACCAAGGTAGCCTTTATACTATCTTACCTCAGTGGCAGTGCTGCCGATTGGTCTATTCCAATGGTAAATCAGGATGATCCCATTCTCCAGAATTTTCAGGGTTTCCAGGCCAGCATGGAAAGATTGTTTACTCGACACTCTCAAGGACAGGCCCTTGATAACGAACTGCTATCCTTACGACAAGGTAATCAGGATCTCCTGTCCTACGTTGCCACCTTTAATAGACTGGTTGTGGAAACTGGATGGCCAGAAAACAAAAGGATAACATTGTTTCATCGAGGCCTGCGCGGAGAGTTTAAGGATGTTCTAGCTCAGATAGTAGATCCACCCCAGGTCTGCGCAGACTACATAGACTTGGTGGTTCAACTTGATCACAGACTTCAAAACAGAAAAGCAGATCGGTTCAAGTACGAAACCCGAGTACCGATCAAAACCCACGCTAACTCCAAGAGTACCGACGTATCCGAACCTATGCAAATCGGCGGTGTTAAAGGGCCATTAACGCAGAAGGAACGAGAGAGAAGGCGGCAAAAGCAACTTTGCCTGTATTGCAGGACTTCCGGTCACTTTCTTTGAAATTGTCCGGTTAAACCACCTAAGAAGGTGGTTGGAGCCACTGATAACGATTTATTGACACCTGATTCGGGAAACGACCTAGCCCGACAAGCATAGGGGTCCGCTTGCCGAGCTTGAAAACAAACTCTTTGACCTCGCATTTTGTCATGCAATGGTGCTCGTGGACCCAGAACAGCCTGAGCTGTTGCATGCTATAAAAGCATACATCGACAGTGGAGCTATTGGAAATTACATAGACCGTGAATTGGTTTCCAGGATTAAGCTCCCTCTCCGCCCGAAAGTAACCCAACATATCATTACTACAGTAGATGGAACCGAAATAGCCTCAGGGCCTGTAACGCATTCCACTGTTGAAATGACACTGGTGGGTCAGGATGGACATCGGGAAGCAATCATGTTTGATGTGATCAAGGCCCCACAATTTCAAGTAATTCTTGGAATTCCTTGGTTAGAAACACATAATCCCAGAATTGACTGGCGAGCAAAGAAGATAAGTTTTCCTGATTGTGAACCAACTTGTTACCCAAGAAATCCAGTTATGGGTCTAGCCTCAGCAACTTCCACCCCTGTACAGCTACCGTCAGAATACCAAGAATTCCAAGATGTTTTTCAGAAGGAACAGGCTAACACGTTACCTCCCCATCGGTCTTATGATTGCCAAATCGATTTGGTACCCAATGCTCAACTACCTTGTAGTAGGATTTATGCTCTTACGGAACCTGAGAACCTACATTTGCGTCAGTATTTAGATCAGAACCTAGCCAATGGTTTTATTTGCCCGTCCAAGTCTCCTGTCTCCTCAGCTCTGTTCTTCGTGCCGAAAAAAGAGGGCCACCTTAGAACATGTATAGACTATCGCGCCCTAAATCAAATAACGATTAAGAATCGTTACCCTCTGCCCCTGATCCCTGAGCTTATCGACCAGGTGAAAGACGCTTGTGTGTACACCAAGTTAGATCTCCGAGGAGCTTATCACCTGGTGCGTATAAAAGAAGGCGACGAATGGAAGACTACATTCCGCACCAAATTTGGGCTCTTCGAATATCAGGTGATGCCCTCCGGTTTGTGCAATGCACCTGCCGCCTTTCAGTACTTTATGAATGATGTTCTTCGGGAACTTATCGACGTCTGTGTCATTGTTTATATTGACGACATCCTCGTGTACTCTTATTCAGAATCCGATCACAGAAAACATGTTAGGGCAGTTCTTGAGAAATTGCGCCAGCACAGACTATTTGCAAAGCTCGAAAATGCGTTTTTCATACCACAGAAGTGGAGTTTCTCGGATTCATCCTGACACCTCAAGGAGTCCGAATGGACTCGCGAAAGGTGGACGCCATCCTCAAATGGCCATCTCCTAGCTCGGTGAAGGGAGTTCAGAGCATGCTCGGCTTCGCCAATTTCTATCGAAGATTCATCCCGGTATTTTCCCGAACAGTCCAACCCATCACAGCTCTCCTAAAGAAAAACAAACGCTTTGAATGGACTCTTGAGGCCGAACAAACCTTTCAGGACCTGAAAACCAAATTCACCTCTGCACCTATATTGAAGCACCCGCACCCAGATCTCCCTTACATTGTGGAAACCGACGCATCCAGTTCGGCCATGGGAGCTGTCCTGTCGCAAAGAGACCCAGAAACTAACCAACTACACCCTGTGGCCTTTTGGTCCAGGAAATGTTCTCCTCCTTAAATCAACTACGCAATTACCGACAAAGAGTTACTGGCTATTAAATCAGCTTTCAAGGCTTGGCGTCACTACCTTCTCGGGGCAAGACACACCATCACTGTAATTACGGACCATAGAAATTTGCAGTATTTAAAGACGGCCAAAGCTCAATCTTCACGACAACTCCGATGGGCTCTATTCTTTGCGGAATTTGATTTTGTAATTACCTATCGCCCTGGCTGCAAGAATGGTAAAGCGGACGCCTTATCCCGGATTGGCATGGAACCCAATTTGAGCTTAGAACCTGTGCCAATCATACCTGGACAAAGAATCTTAGGCCTAACTTCATTGCAAACTATTGAGGACATCCAAACGCAAGTAAAACAACTTCTAGACTCTTCAGCCTTACTGGAATGGAGTCAAAAAGGTCCTCATTACACCGTTAAGGATTACTTACCCTACTTCCAGGAGCGGTTGTTTCTGCCTAGTAATGAATTGCAAGAACTTGTTATTGCCCATCATCATGAATCATTAATGGAAGGACACCCTGGTATCGCTAAAACGGAGGAAAAAATCAAACACCACTTCTGGTGGCCTTCTTGGAGAAAAGACATAAAGTCTTTTGTATTGTCTTGCGGAATTTGCGCCCAAAACAAGGGTCAAAAGAAAAGGCCAGCCGGCCTACTTCAACCCTTGGACATTCCACCGGCACCATGGCACACCTTGTCAATGGACTTTATAACTGACCTGCCTCCTTGTGCTGGTTACAACACTATCCTTGTAATTGTGGATCTATTCTCCAAAATGGCCCACTTTATCCCTTTAAAAGGTTTGCCTTCAGCTTCCACCTTGGCCAAGGAATTTCTGGAGAATATAGTTCGCATACATGGTTTCCCTTCCATATTAGTCTCGGATCGTGGAAGTCAATTTATCTCCCATTTTTGGAAGAAGTGTTGCCAACTAGCACAAATAGATGTGCGGCTATCCACCAGCCACCACCCCCAGACCGACAGACAAACCGAGAGAACCAATCAGACTCTCGAGCAATATCTTCGGTGCATGTTACACCAATCCGAGTTAAATTGGAAAGACATCCTTTGGATCGCAGAATATGCATACAACAATTCAGTGCATTCTGGAACCGGACAAACTCTTTTTATACTTTGTATGGTCACCATCCTCGGACCTCTGATCTAGATCCACCTCTGACCCTGGAAATGCCCGCAGTAAATCATCTGCATTCCACAATAACCCGAGCCTTCAAAGAAGCTGCAATTCATTTACAGCAAGCCAAGAAAAAGTATAAAGAAAACGCTGATTTGCACCGAAGTAAAACTCCTCCTTACCAAGTAGGAGATCAGGTATGGCTAGCAATGAAACATTTACCCCTCAAGGGCCCGCGAACCTTCAATCCCAGATTCATAGGGCCTTATCCCATCAAAGCTATAATCAATCCCGTGGCCTTTAAACTGGATTTACCGTCTAACATGCATATTCATCCAGTTTTTCATGCATCACTTTTGAAGCCAGTACAACCAGGGACCCGACTGTCCAAGCCTCCAGACCCAGTTCAAATTGAAGGGGAATTAGAATTCAAAGTTAAAGACATTTTAGACTCCAAGGTGTTTAAGTCCAAACTCTTCTATCTTGTTGACTGGAAGGGATATGGACCTCAGGAGAGATCGTGGGAGCCTAGTAACCATGTTCACGCACCTCGATTAATACAAAGGTTCCACCGGAGATTTCCGAACAAGCCAAAACCCCCGGATGGAACAACCTTGGGAGGGGCCTTGAAGGGGGGTACTGTCATGATGCCTACCTCCAAGGAGCCAGGTCCGACCCAGCAACCCCAGAGGCAGGTATCATTTCCCCCAGGGAAGTGCCAGCAGGCCCAAGCTGGGGCCCTTTGGACACAGTCCAGGCTCATGTTGGACCCCTGTCCTGGCGCCTTAGGCGCCAGGCTCATAAAGCTAGACATGTGTTCAAGTGTTTTAATGTGCACTTACCTGATGCAGACCATGCTGCTACATCCAGGCCCTCTTGAGGCCTGAATGGAACTACTTTACCTGTGGGACTACTTTCCCTGGGTGTGGTCGGGGAAGGATACATACCTGATCGGTGGAAGGATACATACCTGGAACTTCTTCCAAAGCTATTTAAACCACACCCGATCAGCAACTCACGCTTCGCGTTGTTCTGCTCCCCGCAGCTGGACGCTCACCGTGTCAGCTCCTGCTTCTGGACTTCAGCCACGCCTGTCAGCATCCTGGGTCACCTGCTAAGAGAGAATTGGAGAGAAAGAAGACCTTACCTGCTAAAGCAGCATCACGGAGACATCACACCGACAATCCTGAAAGGGAAGACATCATTTTAAAAGCATTTCGCTTCGATCGCTGCAGCGCTGCATTTCACTCACCTTTCCTGGGCACCTCCATCTTCAGCAGCGATCATCCAGATCCGCAGCCACTTCCCAGAGCCTAGAGAGAAAAAGACAAGAACACAAGGTGAGAGAAGGAAGGGAATAGGAAAAGCTCAGTTTCCTTCTAAGACTTACCTGTTGGGTAATTCCCATTTCATTTCGGGTCCTGCCGCTTCCTGGCATTCCGGACCCCGGCCCCTATGGAGAAAAAAGACAAAGACATTGAATGAGCGAATGCAAAGACATTACCCGAACGCTCATCCAGAACTTACCTGTCATTTACTGGAACTGCACGTTTCACTTCGGGTCGGCGCAATATCTCCGGCATTCCGAACCCCGGCCCCTAAGGGGAAAAAGACATAAGCGTTAGCGCTTGCTGCAATAAGACAATGAACATTATAATTAAGCTTGAACTTTTGAACTTGCTACAGAACTCTTACAGCGCCTTACCTGAATAGTCAAGCTTATTTGAACTCCCATCAAACCTCAATCCAGTGAAGTAACTGGGTTTCAACGCGCCCCTGCATCAGAAGCAGGATGGAGAGCTCATCCTTCCTGACCCTAAGGTGAGACTTCACGGGGAATCGAGGAAGGGTATCGTGGAGGGTTGGAAGGGAGTGGGAGGCTTGAGCATTATTCCGTCAGTAGGTAATACTCCCTTTTCATGCACAGGGGAATATTCCTGCGAGCCAGTGAGTCCATCTTCAGAGTCCTGCGCTTCACCATTGAAGAAGCATCAGCACTCGAAGCCAGACCTGCGCCTCCGTGGGAATCAGGTGAGCGTGACAGATTGGGAGCTGTACTGATGAAGGCGGACACACAAGGAAGCATGCGCCCCATCGCATATGCAAGCAAGGCACTGTCAGAGACAGAAAGGAGATATTCCCAAATCGAGAGACAGGTGCTTGCGATCTTGTGGGGCTGCCGGCATTTCCGTCTCTACATCCTGGTAAAGCCGGTGGTCATGGTCACCAATCACAAACCACTGATCCCTATCATGGCCGGGGGTCATCGAAACCTCCACCACGCATTGAACGCTGGATGCTGTCACTCATATAATATGGGATGAAACTACTGTACAGGCCTGGGACTAACAACCTCGCAGACTACCTTTCCCGCCACCCAAACAGTAAACGGGAGCAAGGTCAAGGGAAGATTGTAGCATGCCAGGAGATCATAAATAACATTGTGGAAGTAGCCATGCCGGTGGCACTGTCAAGAGAGGTCATCGCCAGGGCGTCAAGCGAAGATGAAATCTTCAAGGTAATCCAGTCAGCCATCTGGAGTGGAGAGTGGAAGGAGGTCCTGAACAACAACGCAAGAAGGGAGACGAGAGCCCAGAGGGATCTGCAGGCGGTGTGGAAGGTTAGAGACGAACTCTCGATCTCAGAAGAAGGCCTACTCCTACGAGGCAGACAGATAGTAATTCCCCGTGCACTGGTTCCCAGACTACTTGAACTGGCACATACAGGTCATCAGGGATCCATGAAAACAAAGGTGAGACTGAGACCAAAGGTGTGGTTTCCCGACCTTGAAGACCAAGTGGAAGGCCATGTGAGGAAATGTTTACCGTATCAGGCCGCAAGCCCGACAGAAAGGGCACCTCCCATAAAATCCATGGACAGGAGCAAACTCCCCTGGGGGACAGTGTACGCAGACTTTGGCTCAACAGGCAGAGGGATATATTTCTTGGCTGTTGTAGACCAGTGGTCGAGGTACCCAGACGTAGAGCTGGTGGACTCCACTGCATGTGATCACACCATTCTGGCCGTCGAGAGAATGTTTGCGACCCATGGGTTCCCGACCATCCTGTGCTCAGACAACGGGCCCCTGTTCATGGGGAACCAGTTTGCAAAATACCTGGAGGAGAGGGGGACACAACACAGGAAGGTAACAACATTATGGCCCAGAGCGAACGGGGAAGCAGAGCGATTTATGAGGACATTGAACTAAATATTTCACATCTCGGCGAATGGAGGGGCGAGCTGAGAAGAAACCTGTTTGAGTTCCTACGAGAATATAGGACCACTCCACACCAATCGACGGGAGTTTCCCAAGCTGAAGCCCTGTTTGGACACTGCCCAAGAGGGCTAATTCCTGAAATGGAGGGACGAGCTCCAGGCGTAATCGACGACGCCAGGGTCCGGCAGGAAAGAGCGGCCAGGAATGAGAAGGAGAGTGAGAGGAGAGGCCTACAGGAAAAAGAGGTAATGGTGGGTGACACGTGCTGGTCAAGAACCGCCACCCAGAGGGGAACCTGTCCCTGACATATGAGCCACAACCCTGGACAGTCACTCATGTGAAAGGAGCGATGATCACCGCGGCCAGCGAAAGGGGAACAGTAACCCGAAACAAATCCTTCTTCAAGAAAGTGGATTTGAGTCCCATGGAAAGGTCACCGGATGAGACAGCAAGAGCAGAAGCAAGCGGAGGCATCCCGAGGCCGACATGCAGGCGGAACCCCCACCAAATGAAGACGCACCACTGCCGACCTATGGGAGCAGCAGCCGGTACCCGACGAGACAGGGGAGACAGCCCCTGGTGCGATTCAAGGACTAAATCATGGACTCAGGAGACTGAGCCGGTAGCACACTGAAGTGAACGACTCATGTTGAGTCCTGTTTAAGTTACATGTGGTTAATTATTTCTGTTTAAAGAAAAGGAGGGATGTTGCAGTGGGAAGTATGAGGAAGCATGCACAAGCCTTGTTTGGGCTCACTCATGCGTGTTTGTAATAAACGCGTCCCGAACGGCAGTTGCCGCCAGGACCTCGGAAGCACAAGACGCGTCTCTGTGTATTTATTTATTTATTTTATTTGTATTTATATTATTTTATTTGAATTAATAAAGCGCCTAGCGGCCCGGAGGCATCGTGGCACTGTTACAGCAAGTTACTTAGTACAGTATGACAGGTAATACATAGGTAGTGAAGAAGTTGGTATCTGTTCAGTGACAGTGTAGAGAAAGAGTTCCAAGGGTTACAGTGGAACAGGGTGTAGAAAGTACATTTGTAATAGGTGTTAGTTAAATAACTTTGTTTTTAGCAGTATTCTGAACACTGTGAGAGATTCTTTGCTTCTTAAGTTGAGAGGTAGTGCGTTCCAGACTATTGGGGCTAATACTTCAAAGCTGGTGCCGCCAGATTTAGCTCTGTTGAACGCTGGGACCTATAGTAGGTGGGAGTATTGGTCATATTTAGGTCTGTGGGCTGTAGTCTGGTGTATTCTGTCTACTAGGTAGGCTGGGGCGGTCTTGGCGAGGCACTTGTGTATGATGGTGAGGGCTTTGAATGTTATGCGTTCTCTAATTGGGAGCCAATGGGCGTCCTTTCTTGCCCGGGAGATGTGCTCTCTCTTGGGGATGCTGAGGGCGGCTCTGAGGGCGTTGTTTTGTGCAATCTGTAGTCTGTTAATGTTATTGGCAGAAGTGCCTATGAGAAGGATGTTACAGTAGTCAAGTTTTGCTCCAATTGTGGCTCTCGCAATGTTAAGGAGATTGCTTGTAGAAAGGTGGGGTTTTACTGCATTTATAATTTTTCTGGTGAGGGCAGCGGCGGATGAGATGGCGCTGACTTGCCTGTCCATAGTTAGGGTAGAGTCGAGGTAAACCCCAAGGGTATTCATTGGTGTGGAGGCTGTAATGGTAGTATTCTCAATAATGAATGAATTATACTTTGCATTCAGTTTTTTTAGGGCGTCTTTGGGGCCTACTAGCAGGATTTCAGTTTTTTCCCCGTTTAAGCAGAGCCCATTGGCTGCCATCCAAGCCTGGATGCGCGCATATGTCAGCTGCAGGGTGTGGAGGTCTTGTTCGTAGTTTCCTGTTAAGGGAGAAGAATTTGTGTGTCATCAGCATAGTTTGTGAAAGCTATGCTGAAGTCTTCTAGGTCTCTGAAAAGTGGGAGGGTAGAGAGGTTGTAAAGGGTGGGGGCTGTACAGGATCCTTGTGGTACTCCGCATTCAATCGGAGTTGGAGAAGCTGAGGCTTGGTCCGAAAAAACCTGCATAGCTCGGCCCTCCAAGAAGGAGTATTCTTCCTTGTGAGTGTGTATGCGTGTGTTTGAGGCGGCCTGAGGCACCCGACAGCGATAACAGCGGTGATACCAGCATCTCGATTTCCCTCCTGAGCAGCAGCAGTGAGCTGCATTGTCCTAGGGGGCATGCACGAGACACAATGCAACGTTCATCTGGCAGCTGGGGACAACGCGACAGAGACACACAGTGCACGTGCATTCTGCATGCTCACAGCACTTTTAACTGGCCAGTGCTACAGAGGTGAGGATGGGGACGAAGGGGAGCCCCACATGGTCCTAGAGATTCAGGACTCCTCACGTTCCACAAAACAATCCAGTTAAGACGTGTCTCTCGCTCTCATGCTGTCGACTCTTCCATGGTCACTACTTGCTGAGAGCTTCACCAGCTTGCGATGACTGGTTTGGGATATAGCTCAGTGGTAGAGCATTTGACTGCAAATCGAGCATTCCCTGGTTCAAATCTGGTGGTCCCCTTTTAATTTACTTTCATTTTAATAACAAATATTTTTAGATATAAAGATCTGTCTTCGTTTTCTGAGCACAGATGGCATCAGTGAACATTTGCAGCGCTATTAGATGCATTGTAAAAAATCTTCCGGTTTCATCTTAGTTAGCACCTTTCTAACAGTGGCAGTTTAGTGTTTCAGCTCCACTGTGGCTGCCTGCCCCTTGAGATCATGCAACATTCTTATTCAATGTACCCAAGGGTGCTACACACTGTCCAGCCCTCACGCCCCCACACCTGTAAGCAAAGGGGGGCCCATTCATATTGAAATTGCCCCCATGAGGCCTAATAAATGTTGACCTGGGCACTATGAGCAAGCACTAAAGGAGCTCTTAGTTATGCATAAGTGCCTGCTTGTCAGCAAGGGAGGGGAGGGCGTGTGTGTTGTGGCATTTCAAGAGATCTGGAAGGTGTCACCAGAACAAGGCAGGGCTGCCAGCTCTTTGGCCTTCATATAAGTGCTAAATCCGGCTGACGTGTCTCTCCCTCTCACGTGCCGTTGATTCTTCCAGCATCACTTCCGTTTAGCGCTTGACCAGCGCAGAGTGAATGGTTTCCAGAGGATTAGGAACACGTTCGTTAGCACGGGGATATAGCTCAGTGGTAGAGCATTTGACTGCAGGTCAAGAGGTCCCTGGTTCAAAGCCGGGTGTCCCCTTCACCTTTTTATTTAAATAATATGTCTTCCTTTTCCAAGCACAGCTGCCATCAGTGAGCATTCGCTGCGCTTTAAGATACATGTTGTACACATGCTTTCAGGTATTCCAAACATATATTTATTTACGGGTCAAACTTCCTTAATTCGAAAGCACATATCACACCCACCTTTGCTTATAATTAATGAGTTCGGAAATTCCCCTATTCCCAGGTCCCATTGGTGCATCTTACATCACAACTTTCAGAAGGATTTTAAAAAAGGCGCAGGATTTAGAGCCAGTCTGAAACAAATAACACCTCTGCAAGAGTCACCCAACCTGATGCGCTACCTCCGCAGCTTTCTGCTTGAGGAGTCATCATTCCCTGATCCTCTGCAAGAGTCACCCAACCTGATGCGCTGCCTCCGCAGCTTTCTGCTTCAGGACTCATCATTCCCTGATCCTCTGCAAGAGTCACCCAACCTGATGCGCTGCCTCCGCAGCTTTCTCCGTCAGGACTCATCATTCCCTGTTCCTCTGCAAGAGTCGCACAACCTGATGCGCTACCTCAGTAGTATCCTGCGTCAGGACTCATCATTCCCTGATCCCTGATACTGTAAACACGCTGAATTCCCAACACTGCAGTTCACAAACATAGTGTTTCATCTCCAGCAACACTGGCATTTCTCATTAAGGGGGTGCAGTGAAAACTGAAAGGCGGTCACCCCAACAGCACAAACCTTCACCAGGTGATGTCATGGGAGGGCACGGGGTGGCGCACGCACTGCATAGCCTTGCGTTAATCAGACTCAGCTTTCTACCAAGAATAATAAGTGATGGACGGGAAGTTTTACATTTATTATAACCATCTCTATTTTAGCCCTCCTGAAGCAATCCAGAAGTGGGGTCAACGCTTTGCAAACCCGTTTTGGGGCCTTCAAAAATGGGAATTGTGTAACCACTGCGCGGAGCACAAGTAACCTCAGACTTTTAAGTCCTTGCAGGACATAATGCAACTGAAGTCTGAGCAGAAACTCTCGTGTTCAGAGAGACAAAGTGAAATCAGAAAATGATGGAAGAGGGGTGAGGTGGCACTCAGTAGGAACTTTCCATACTACTGCATGGATGTCAGGCTGCCCCCAGCTGCTGGTCCTCAATGCTCGCTGAATAGATGCTTAGAATATAATCTGCAAGCCACGCCAGCTGATTGAAGCCCCTCCAGCAGAACTCGGTGTGTTTCCCGCTAAATTTGCAAATCATTTCATCCCCCAGAGGCATACCTGCCTACATTTGAAAATCAAAATTCCTGAGATGTATGCCCCGCCCACAGACTCCGCCCATTTTCACACGGCTCCGCCTACACGCCCCGCCCACCTGTCAAAAAGGTAAACTTGGTTGTTGTAGCCTTCAGTTTGCTTACTATAGCATTGAAAATAATTCATTCAATGCTATAGTAAGCAAAATGAAGTCAGCGCCGCAGCCGAAATAATGCTGCTTTCAATCCATGTCATTGGAATGAAAGCAGCATATTTCGGCAGCGCCGCCGCCGCCTTCATTTTGCTTAAAATAGCACTGAAAATCATTCATTCAATGCTATAGTAAGTAAAATGAAGGCGGGGCCGCAGGAGAAATAATGCTGCTTTCATTCCAATGACATGGATTGAAAGCAGCATTATTTCGGCTGCGGCGCAAACTTCATTTTGCTTACTATAGCATTGAATGAATGATTTTCAGTGCTATGGTAAGCAAAATGAAAGTGGCACCGCCGCCGTAAAAATAGTGTTTTCAATCCAATAATATTAGGGTGACCAGATCTAAAAAGTAAAAAACCCGGACAGGGCAACTAACATAAACATAGGACTAACTCTTGAAAGTGGCTGTCAAGGCACTACACTCCAATAGCGGTTGGAAGAGAAGGGGGTTTAAGTGTTACTGTTCAAATACTGAAAGCACTATTATTATAATGGTGCAGGTAGTGGGCACGAACATTTCGCGCCGTTTCCGGGTCATCATATTCTCCACCTGATTGGCTCCCGGCGGCAACCAATCAGGTGGAGAATATGGCGGGACCCGGAAAGAATCTCAAAATTCCTGAGATTCAAGGAACTTTTCCGGAGACTCGGAGAAATGCTTGAAATTCCGGAGACTCCGAAAAAATTCCGGAGGTTAGGCAGGTATGCCCAGAGGCGGATAAAATGCGTGTCATTAAGTTGCTTCGTTCCGGAATGTCTGGGGAGGGCAAGCAGCAAGCAGAACTGCTGATGGCCCTAAGCACTAGCGGGTTAGTAAGAGTTAAACTAGTTTTCTGTGCATGGGGGGTCACCTTATCGTTCTCCCATATTGGGGGGCTGTGTCTCAGTCCTAAAGAGGACCCTTGCCTGGGCCGTAAGAAACACCACAGGACAGGGCAATCGGCCGCAAATAAGTAAGGGTGAAGTGGGGGTGGGGCATGTGTCTGGGTCAGGGATGGACTGGGAACCAAAAGAGGCCCATATTCAAAGTGGCCCCTATATTACATATTTTCAGCAAGCTCATCCCTTTTACTATGGGAACATTTGAAAATACCACTCAAAACAGGCCTAAGATACAGAGGCCTAACGGGAAATCTCCAGAGTTCCCCATAGGCCAGTCCAGCCCTGGTCTGGCTGTCCTATGCGACCCCCTTTTAATCAGGACATATCAATGCTTTCTGCTCCTGCATCCTGTAAACGTCCAAAATAGTGTGGAGGAAGGGGAAGTAGGGACTTACTCAGTGAAAGGGTTGTGTGTTTACACTAAGGGTATCAAAAACCAGAGATTCCGTCTCTAGACGCCACCCTATACTTATAAGGACCACCCAATTAAGGACTAAATCCACTCGCTAGAACTGGTAACTTTATACCAGTTTCTAGCCTATACAATACTAGATTGAAATTAGGAAAATTAGCAATCATAGCTTACTCTATTTTTATGTTTTTTTGTCAACAGTTTGACCAGCTTCAAATTTGAAAATAATCTTCATGAATAGAAGAATTATTATGTTTTTATTGTACCCTTAGTCTAAGTGATTTAGCTCCTGAAGAATGTTCCCCACTCATGTCGAGAACTGAAACATATTGAGTCGCGTTTTCTCATATTGATCAAACTAGAAACTCATGTGAATCATTTAACAAAATCTGTAAACAACAAAAACTATTCAATGACCCTGATATTGTTATGCAATTAATAGAATTTATTGACGGCTCTGTTTCCTATTACTAAGGACATACTGTCACAAGACTATTGCTTTTTATGATAGATTTTATTATGTATGCAATTTACTGTTAAAATTGATGTTATTACTGAGTTTAATCACAATTCTCGAAATAAAATGCATTATATTTTTGGAAAACTATTGCTTCCAAGGTCACACTGTTGCAATATTTAACTACCTTTTGATAATTTGCTGAATCTCCCCCAGAATAAGGTAGGAACTTCACTATACAGTGAGGTTCTGGGTGTTCCCCTACCATTTGAGTGTACACTAAGGGTATCCACAGGATTTGGAAGGAAAGCTTTCAGGGGTCTCTGAGTGAGGCTCGAGGTGTTTGGCAAATTCTGGCTTCTTAGCTCAGGGTATGTAAAGCTGTGCAGTAGTTCTTATTGTATTGCCTGTAATAAGCACAGGAGTGCAGGAACCAGAGTGCAGCAGTGTGATGTGAGCATAACGGCCAGGACTGGCCGGTGCTATCACACTTTACACGGCACAAGCCAAGAAGCCAACGCTAGCCTCTCCCCACACTCTTAGTTATGCTTTGCTGCATTTTACTACTAAGCAGAATGTGACTGTACGTTACATTCCCACAAACATGCGATTAGTTATGGGAGTAAATGGTGGTTATCATTTTCTGGAAAATGCCTTTCTTTGTAACTGGGTCCAACCTTCTAGAGATGTTATAATACAGTCTTAGCAAAAAACGACACAAGATCTTGGAAAGATTATTTATTTTATTATACATTTGTAAGCCCCCATTGGAGCCAACTGCACTGTACTAATGCAAGTGGGGGTTTCACCTGGAGGTATAATTACACTACTCCTCTCCCACCTGGCTGCTAATGGGCGGAGAGTTGAGCACATCTGGCCAAAATAAATGATTGGAAAGAGCAAACAAAAGGTATCCGCGGCCCGCCCCGGGGTGATATTCTTGAGCACCCAGCCCTCAGAGTCGGCACCACTGTCCACACGTGCAAAGTGAGGTTCCTGCCCTGGTTTCTAAGGACTTCAGCGCTAGGTACCCCTTTGAACTAAGTGCATATAAATACAGCTGCAAACAGGCCCGGCTGAAGTTGTGTTGGGTCCCATTTCAACATCATGGTTGGGGACCCCCCCTTTCTTAGAGTTGAAGACTGGCACCCTTTGGGTGCAAACACTATAACACAGACAAAATGATCCAGTGGTTAATAGCTGCCAATTATCACTAGAAGGCCAGCCAGCAGGGAGCTGAAACACTAAATGCCCACCGAAAAGCTCTAAAAACCTTCTTTGTCAGTAAGTTGCTGATGTGGTATTACCAGTGCTAAAAGGCAACAACGTGGCAATACTTTGGTATGCCCTGAGGGAAGTAATGGCCAGAAGGGCTCGAGCAAACGCAGCTTGAAAGGCGCCACAACGAAAGGAATATCTAAAGGAACATATCAGCATGTTATAAGACTGCTGGCTGGCAACATCGGGCAGTTGATGAGGGCCCCCTAAGGCTCAAGGCCCCATCCATACCAGCGCTCGATTATCTGCTCCGAACACGGCGCATAGCCCTCAGGAAACTATAATGATTGGAAGATATCACATTAAGGCTGTAACGGTTTTAGAAGATGCCACACTCCAGCCAGGGACTTCTTCCACTGACAATGAATGTGGCACACAATAAAAACGTTTTTTATTTTTATTTGTACCCTGGGTTCTTTGTTGAGCATACTTCCAACCTGTCTTACACCCACCTTAACAAACACCCCATGTCCGAATGGACCAGTAACCAGGCCAGTGTAGAACAATAAGATATTTATGAAATTTATGGTTCAATAAAAGATCAGAGCAAAATCAAATAATGGGGCAGAAACCACCAGTTTGGCAATACAAATGCATAGATTCCCCCAATGCAGTTAATTGAAACTCCTAACAAAATGTACAGAAATCTTTAAAAGCAAACATAAGCCAATCGAAACAATAAAATAACATATCACTCAGGTTATTCACTCCCCCTGCAACTCACACCCCCAAACTCCAAGTAACTAAATTATTTGTGGATGTAAGGCAGTGGCAAGGAGTCAGAATGAAGAGGGAAAGATCAGATTTTTAATGTATTCTACCACCCCCAGATGGGAAAAGAAAATGAAAACCTTATTTAGGAGCAAAATGGTCTAATCGGTTTACACTTGAAATTCATGTGGCTGCACTTAAGAGATAAGAAAGCTTACAGATACTAAACAGGGCACCAAGGCAATGTGAGCACAGGTAAGAAAATCGATTTTGGGCAAAAGAGAGGATGCAAAAGAAAGCACACACAGCAGAATGGCATTACTTTTCCACACATAACTTGTGATGACAGGCAGCCACAGAGAAGGGCTGAACTGTCAAAATCGGAAATCGTTTTTTAAGATAAGAAGCACAGACACATAACAGATAGGATTCTGATAGAAAGGGGTTATTCTTAATGGATTGCAGTTGGGGTTTTTCTATGGGATGAATACAAATCGGAATGGGGAGGAAAGCACAATGCATAGGCAAATTCGTTTTTTGTTAAACAAAGTCTATTTCATTAGAGACTATGTTTTAATGACTATAGTTAGTAAAAAACAAATTGTTTATTTTTGAATGGCAACAATAATAAATGTGAATTTTCAATGGGGAAATAAATTGATTTACTTCAAATGATGCTAATGATTTACACAGATAACGGAAAGAGTTATAAAATCACTACGCTTAAAGACATATAACACAGATTCTTCTATGGAAAAGGTGAACAGATGATACTGGCAATTTGGGATTTGACTGGGATTTTAATGGGACTTGAAAGGGTCAAAAGAGCGGGATATGCAGTTTGGGGACTGGGTGATGTGATACTTACAATGTAAGCTTGAGTTTGGGCATCTGGACAGCCAGCGAGGTGTCTGGACAGTGGGCCAAGGGATCTGGTCACTGTGACAGCTGGGCTCTCCTTGATGGGATCAGCTTGGCAATGGATCTGGTCACTGGGCTCTCCTGAATGGGATCAGCTGGGCAAGGGATCTGATCACTGGGCTCTCCTAGATGGGATTAGCTGCTTTTCCTCCTTTCTCCCTGGATTCTTGTGTATGCCTAGCACTGGATGGGTGGTTCTGCCTGGATGCATGGATCTCTGCTGTCGTGGATCTTGAATGGATTTCAATGGCTTGTCCCTTGTGTTTTTCTGTCTCCCCCTCATATAGCCAAAGTGACATCATAGCATTTTACAATATGGGGGGAAGTATTCTGGAATTCTTACTATCCTGGGATAGACCAGGCTACTGGTCCTCCCTCCTACCCCGTGGCTGAATGGGTCCGGAGAAATGACATCATTTATGTGTATGGATTTATGACCTTTCTTTGTCTCACACAGCTACTTTTTATCAAAACGGAGTTATGGAGCACAACTTCAAATGCATACTATTAACCATCATAAGAAGCAGATATATGGATTCCATAAGTCACAGGGAATTGAACAGTCCGATTGTCGCCTCTGCGCGAAGTCACACCGCCTTTTGGCACACCTTCACCATTTTTATGAAAAGCATAATATGTAAAATTCTGCAAATTGCTACACTTATGCCCATGAACATTTTTATCTTTTCACCAAGTTTCATGTCTGTGCCATTTATAATTCACCCCTCACGTGCTAGAAATATGACCTTAGTCTCTTTCTATTTGTCTAAAAATCCCATGAAAAACTGTCATAATGTAACATTAAAAATTATTCAGGGGGCTGAGAAAAATGTCTTGGTGTACAGAAGTTCTTTAAAGTCAGTGGGGTGAATTTTACCCTGTGTGGGCTGTCCTGCAAACTCCCAAAGCCAAATTGTCTCCTACTGGGTCAGTCTTCATAAAGGACTTTTATGATGCCCTTTGAAGCTCTGCAGCTTGTCCTGGGAATGGGTGCAGGAGGAAATTGCACCTCTCTGTGAAATACTAGTTCCACTTGGGTCCTTTGTCCCTTTCTGCAAGGATGCCGGACAGTCTAGCGAGGCAGTGAATTTTCACGCTCTTGGGCCTTTCAGGTGTCCTTGTGGGCCGGTTTACTTATAGATGCAACTTTTCCGATGGGAGGCAGGGCCTCCTTGAAGTCAGTGCCTGGGCCAAAAGTCAGTTCTGCTGGTTTCTGATTTTTCTTTCCGAGGAGACCAAATCTTTTGGGGATAAATATGCTGTACATTAAATAGAAAATCCCCCACCCACATATTCAATTACATTTCTGTGCGAGCACAAGCTGTCATTTGAAATTTCACTTTTAAACTGCATTTTCCTGATTTGAAAGGGCAAATTCACATGTGTGTTCATTTCCTTGCATTTTGAGTTTACAGACCATAGTCTCATAACACTTAATCTTCTGGGGGGTTTCGCATTTACGGTTGATCTATGGATTCAAAAGGATGCTCCCCAGGATCTCTTTGATATTGGCATGAAAGAAATAAATGCCACAATATTTCTTTCATTCTTTTTTTCATTCACTGCAATTTTGAGCCTGATGGTTCACAGTAAAAGGAAACAAAAGCTGTGTTGAATGAAAACAGAATTCTCTGCCTTGCAAGTGATATCCCAGTGCAGCAATGCCGTTCTAGAGATGTATTGCCTCACTCCTCAGCAATAAGAAGAAATAAAGTATGCAATGGTGTGCTTCCATGAAGGGCACAGCTTTGTGATGTTTTCATGATATAAAAGAACAATTTTGCAAAGCCGTTTTGAATGCCGGCCCATGTCTGATGCTTTAAATGGAGGTAAAACAAATCCAGAGCCATTCTTTGGGTGGCAGTGTTCAATGCTCACCCCATATGCACAAGGGAAAGAAAGGCGCAGCCGCTTTTGTGGCATTATTTCAAGACGGTTTTGGGTTTGAAGGGGAATTCTGTAATAGGCCTTAAATGTACCCCACAAGGCACTGAAAGGGCCCAAAGAGAACGCTTTCACTGTCGCCCAGAATGTCTAAACCTCAACACAGGACATCTTCTCAAATCAGCCACTAAAGCCAAACACATCTCACCGTAACGCAACCAACAGCAAGACAAATAATGTGAAAGCACTATGGAAACCACAAGCATAATCCCAAGCTTTTGCTGAGCTCTCAATTTGGATCTCTGTGATATTTTCGAATATTAAAGGACGCATGCCAAAATAACCGATTTGGTGCAGCCTTTAATATTGGAATTATAACACTATTTAGCCGCCCACCCGCTTGAAAACCAATCTCCCGCTTAAAATCGGGTGGGGGATCTCCCATGCCCACTCCCTGCCATAATCATGCCTGCCCACCCCCTCACAGACAGATACACGCACACCCTCAAACACACATAAACACAGGTGCTGAAACACACAACAAACACAAGGGCACACTGACAAACTCCTCAGAGCCAATTTATGTCTTTTCCCGGCTATCCCCACCACGCCTGTCAGCCTATGAGTTCACTTGTGTCCGGCAGAGGGGCAACATTTAGATTTAGAAAGAAAGTTCTGAGTCGTCTCAGAGCGATCATTCTAAATCAGTATATTTACTTACCAAGATAATTAAATACACCGAGTCACTTAAATCCCTCATTTCTCTCAAGCTTACTCACCAAAGACAAATGCAAACAAGCTACTTGCATACAGCTTGTAAAAAAGACCCTTCGTATCTACAACTGACATACTCAGCTCCTGGACACCGCATGTCCACACTACAGGCACACATCCACCCCTCTAGACGCAAAGCCTTCAATGTCTCCTTCACTTGACACTTAGAAAGCGTACGAGCAATCAGAGCTCAGGGTACTCCCAATCTTACATTTCCCTCTGCTACCAACAAATCAAACCCCACCCAATCTTCTCCAGAGCCACTGGAGTGCCCGCAGACCATGCAAATGGCATTGTGATCTGTACAAATCCTAATAACATAACATCTGTTCTCCTCCAACCAGGATCACTCAATAAAGATATTTGCACCAGCCTGGCCTTCCCACAGGGCATGGAGAAGTTTCTTCGGTCTCAGGAAAAGTCCTATGCCTTTTCCCCAATTGTCCTCATCCCAAGTGTTATAAGGAGCTTTCTGTATGAGAGTGCGAAGGAGCTATCATTCTATTTTGGCGCAGGTGACCCTGAATCCCCCTTCTCCACCATCTCTCACAGGGGGATCCTTGGATTTTGCTCCTGTTTCTCCCCCTCTCAATTTTCCCCACCTGCCTCGTGCACCTTTGGAGACTGTCCTCTTGGTGATCTGGACATTGAGAGGTTAGAGCCACACAAGTAGAGGAGCTCAAAGGGGGTAGTTCCTATATTCTGGAATCTAGGCAACCAGACACTTTACAGGTGCACCCATCACACGGGCATTATTTCATATCATGGTGCCCGGAGAAGGTTTGCTCACAGATAGAGATAGATCCTTTGACAATCTTTGACTTCCTAAGGGATGGTTTCTTCTTAAAACTCTCATCCTCCACAATGTAATTCAAAATGGCTGAAATGCAGGCCTTTTTTCTTAAAGTTCAATATTGAACTTTTGTTTTCCAAATTTTTCCATGGTTTTGAGTTAAGACATCCACTGCTCTATAACCCTTCCTTGAGATTTCCCCTCGTCTAGAGAGGCCTTCATGACCCTCCCTTTGAACCCCTCTCAGAGGTCCCCTTCAATATGCTTTCTTCAGAGGGGACATTTTTGATAGCTTTGACATCAGGGCGGAGGTTAGGGGAAATGGGGGCATTGCTGCGCCATAAGCTCTTCCTTTAGGTTCTCTAAGACAGAATGATCCTTGGCCTCCTTCCCACCTTTCATCTGAAGGTCATGTCAGATACCAGAAGGCGGGTCTTCCCTTGCTCACAGAGCAGGAATTCTCCCCACTTCTTCTAGCTGTGCCCAGGGCTCTGACAATTGACATCCAGGTACCCAGTCCTGTAAACATGTCGACTCCTTGCTTGATGTCACATAAGAATTAGTGCAGTCCAACTGATGTGGGACTACACAAGACCTATCGCTTGGTATTAGGTAACACACCTTACAAGCTGGTAGTGTGACTAAGCAGCCAGGCTTATCTTAAGGGGGGTAATGTGAGCTGTAGAGCTGTGCAATGAAATCAGCCAATACAAGTAGCCAAGTAAAGACTTACACACTTAAAGTTATAATAAATAAATGTTTTATTGATACGCAAAGATATTTAAAGCATTCTTTAAAAAACAGCGATTAGTTGTTAATCTCAAGTTAGGATTCAATTCAAAAAGTGTACAATAAAGCAGATGAGCAATTCATTCATATGTTACAAATGTTCCAGCACCCACAAGTGATGTCATTTGAGGTCAGTATAGCATTTGTATAGTATCACCTTTGCAAAATTGAGTTGTTTAAGGAAGGAAAGGTTAGGGTTAGATCAGAACAGACTGATAGGTTATAAGAGCAGTAAGAGTCTCCCAAAGGGATGCAGACAGCCTATTATCCCAGCATTAAAGTGTTCAACATTTAAAACCTGTAAGGGAACAAGCACTGCCAAAGCAAATAAATTGAGAAGTGGGCCTTTAGGGAGTGAGGACAGCCGAAGTCATTGGACAAAGTCAAAGTTCTGATGCTCTTCTTCTTCGAAAAATGTTCTTAAATAGTCAGTGTTCCAAAGAGAAATCACAGCAATTCAAGAGGAGTCCCCTTTAGAAAGCACAAGCTGTAAAACCAATGCAGGTACGTTGAGGTTAACTTAGTGTAGGGTTAAATCCTGCTCCTAAAGATTGAAAGCACCCCAAATGCAAAATGATAATGTACCTTTGAAATGAAGAAGTTGTTCCAGCTGGATACGTTCACGATGCAATTCAGTAGACCCTTATTTATGGTCCTTGGTCGTGGTGACAAAAGGGAGAATGTCTAGTGTGCTCCTGTAGCAGCACTCATGAGAGGGACTCAGCAACAATGCATTCCCATCAATTCAGTGGCTCTTTGTGGTTTTGCTCATTTTTGTTAGCGCCAAAAAAGAACAAAAAGCTTTGGTTAGGATTTCCTTGCTTCCTCGGTCCTGGACTCTGGGTGCCGATTTCTTGCTTCTGTGAGGACCTCTGGATGTCCACGAAGATCTGGCTTGGTTCAGACTTTGGAAGTTAATCCACTCACAGATGGTTGTGGTACCCCGGGTATTGGTCTTCTGAAGCCTTGGAAAGTCACAGCAAGTTGGGGGTTGTGCCAAAATAGAGTTTGTCTCGAGTCTAGTTGGTTCCATCAGCCTAAGGAAGAAAGTCATCCTTTACGGGTCTTACCAGTCGATTCGAAAACGGGATCAGCACAGCTGCAGGGCTTCACTAGGCACTTTGCAGTCCAGGAGGGTGCTGCTGGCATCTTTTCTCATCTTCCGCTTCAGATATTGTCCTCTAGTCGTGGACTCTGCTCTTAGTCCCCAGAACCTTGCTTTTTATGCAAGTTCCCATTCATTCACAGCCCCAGGCTGTCAATCACACAGTAGGACAGCCAGCCACCCAACTGGAACCGGTTTCACTCAGGCAGGTATCAGGAATTAATATTGCCACATATATGGTTGCCGTAAATAATATCGCCGGAAAAATGTTGTAGCGATATTATTTGGGTGACCATATATGTGGCGATAGGGGCAAAAAAAAAATTGGGGGTTGCGGGGCTGTCCCCCGCATGTTCCATGCAATAATGTCGCCACAAAAACGACCATTTTTTGCGATATTTTTGCATGGCGATATTTTTGTGGCAACATTATTACATGGAACCCTCAGGCACACCTAGAGACAAAGGACTGGGAAATGTAGGGACCCTCACTCACTTTCTGCCTCTCCAGGCACACTGGAGCGTCGGCAGCATTCAGGGCTGTCGCCCGCCAAAGGCAAAACACACAAAGGACTCAAACCTGATGCAAACAACAGAGTAAAAGCCCAGAAGAAAGTAACTAACAAGAAATAGCGAAAAAAAAGAAGTCAAGGGCCATTTGGAGGAAATGGTCACCCTTGGATGCAGCACTGCAGCTGAGGAATCAGCCTGCAGATACATGTCACTAGGTAGTAAAAAAAGAAACCACTTCCACCAGCCATTCAAGTTAGTTAGTGAAACAAAATGTTACATGAGGAATGGGTTACTATGTAACCCCCCAGCACTCCTCATAGGGTGGTGTGTGCTGGACCCATAAAGTAAAGGTAAGTAAGACAGGGGTCATCTTACTATTCTTGGGAACTGTAGTTCACCCAGGAAAATGTAGTTAAACATTAATGGCACTGCACAAAAGGTGGTGTGTGTCACAATGCACAAGCAGATGCCAACGGAGTTTACCAGACTCCATAGAAAAGTATGGAACGTAGAAAATCATAGTCAGCAAAACACATGAGGGAGTTAGAAAAAGGTCCCACTCACTCAGGAGTGAAAAATTAAAAAGCCCTGAGTCCAAAAACAGAGCTGGGAGTCTCTAAAGTTAAAGGGAATTGGCACAGAAATGACAAATCTCCCTAACACTATACTTCTGAATCAGTAAGGATGGGTTGCAAGCCCTCTCCTACAATAGGCAGGTGGGTCACAGCTTAACCCACTTTAGAAACTCTTCTCCACTCCTCAATTTAGGGCAGCATCAGCCAGGAGGTGGCAGTCTACTGAGACAAATCTGATGGGCATTCCATTCATGACATTAGTCCGGCTGCAACACGGTCCATCTGCACTGCTTTGATTAAACATTATATACTCCAGGTGGATAGTGCTCTTCAGATTTTGGTTCAGCAATTCTCGCTTCTGTATCCCCACTTAACCGTTGCATTAATCTCACTGGGGCGCAGCAAAATCTCTCTTGGTGTGTAAGGATTCTCACTGCGATATTGCTTGGTGGGCCCGGCACATAAGTAAGGATTGTGTTAACAAGGGGCAGGAAGCGCACACCTGGATTACCACGCTCGTTGTGTTGGCGCAGCGTGTGCAATGCCGGAGGCCCACACAGAGGTCTGGTCTCAACTCTGTCTTTAATCAACAATGCTGTGACATTCCCCAGAGACCTGCCGCCTCCCCACGTCACTTACCCATACCTTTCCCTCACCCTTCCCACCCCCACATAATGAGGAGGATTGTCTCCCAACAGGACACCTCCTCCCTTCTTAAACAAACATATAAGTGTAAATGTCAACCCATTTCTTCGATGAATCTTACAGGTTTAGTCTGACGGGCCGTTCCTCACGTGATGGCGCTGGACTTTGCTGTGCGGTGTCGAACCCCATGTCTCTCCCTTCTTCTTCTGACATCCCTCTATCACCCAAATACAGAGAGCCCGATTCTCCCTGATATTCAATCTCTGTGGCTTCCACACACTCTTCCTCACGCTCATCCAGAGTTCCTCTGTACTCCTTGAAATGGGATATGTTTCGGGTGATTTCCCACCTCTTGGCTTCTCTGGCCGAGATCATGGTGCCCTTTACATGCGTGACCATGAGGGGTTCAGGTGTACACCTGGGATCTTCTTTTCTACCTTGCGTCTGGCGTACCACCACTATGTCTTCTACTTCGGCTGTGGGTTCTCAAGCACCTCTCCTGTCATAGGCTGCCACCTTCATTTTCAACTTCTCTTTTGAGACTTTCCCTCTTATTTCTTTGTCGGATGAATCCTCCTCATTATGTGGGGGCGGGACTAGGAATGGGGAAGTGATGTAGGGAGGCAAGAGGCCTCTGGGGATGTTCTGGCATTGTTGATTAAAGACTTTCATCTGTGCCGTGCAGGCGAGTGGGTTAGCCTCCTGAGCCTCTTTACGCATTGAATTTGGAATTCTTTAATAAATTAGAGCCCCAGCCCCCGTTTGCCTCCCAGTGCAGGCCGCGTCCTCTCCTGCTCCCCTTGTGCCCGCCCTCGCTCCCGCCCTCCGGTCCTGATAGGCTGCCTGATTTCTGTGTGTTTGACCCTCCTCAACGTGCACACCACTTCCATATGTATGATATTCAGATTGCATTGATAGACCTCTCTCCCTCTATATAGGTCTCTCAAATTTAGCAAGGGTTCTGTTCCAAAATTACATTGTATGATACTCCGATTGCATTGATAGGCCTCTCTCCCACTATACAGATCTCTCAAATTTAGCAATGGTTCTGTTCCCAAATTGCTTTGTATGATATTCAGGTTGCATTGATAGGCCTCTCTCCCACTATACAGGTCTCTCAAATTTAGAAAGGGTCCTGCTCCCAAATTGCAGTGTATGATACTCAGATTGCATCGATAGGCCACTCTCCCACTATACAGGTGTCTCAAATTTAGCAAGAGTTCTGTTCCCAAATTGCATTGTATGATATTCAAATTGCATTGATAAGCCTCCCTCCCACTATACAGGTCCCCCAAACCTAGCAGAGGTTCTGCTCCCTAATTTTGCATTGTAAGGATTAAAATACCCCTTAGGGTCCCCCCTACCATATGAGACTCTAGAACATAGTCAGACTTAGCCTCAAGCACAAACTGAGCCTTATCCACCTTAACATACTCCTATTGAGGACCAGACCGTGATAATATTGTTACTACCGCCCTCACCTTTTCCGAGAGACCTACATAGACAGCCGCTGAACTTTGTACTACACCCCCGACAACTGTACGCACAGAGCCCCAACCCCCCGGACAACGCCCCGAGAATACACAAACCAAGCCACCTGAAGAACAAACAGCACATAAAAGCACCCTAGCCTACCAACACAAGAAGAAACCGCAGTACTGCCATCAAAAGTCACTGCAGCAACCGTTCAACCGGCACCTGCGCACAGAGCACCCAAATGCCCCAGACAAGGAAGGAGACGCCGGGAAAGGGCACAAGACAAGGCCGCACAGGACACAGACGCACAAATCCAACCTACTACCAAAGCAACAACTGAAAATAGAGGAAACAACGCCAAAAACCGAAATGACCAGAACAATCTTCCAAAGGGATAAATCCGTATATCTCACACCTTAACTCACAACAACCCCTGAACCAGGATACCCCAATGACACAGAGACACCAAGACACACAAAGAACAGCCAGAGACAACCAGGAAAGAGATGGGAAGACCCAAGAAAAGTGTGGATAAACTCCGACCCCATCACCCCATACATCACAAGAACAGAAAGACACCCTCAACACCCACGCCACACCGGACAAAACGATGACAAAGATCGAACATCCAACAAACCAAACATCAACCTAACTGACCAATTCAACGAAGAAGAAGTCATCGCCGACCTTCACCTAACTGGCATAAATAGAGAGGCACCACCATTGAACAGCCAAGCTTTCAATCTAGCAGACAGCGTCAATGAAGATGCAGCCTTCGCTGATCCTCATCCAGCCCCAATCAATGCCAATAACTATGCACCACAACCAAATAACCACAAACAAAAACAAGGAACAACTAACAAGCAAAACCACACCGGAAAGATCCACTGCAACCTCATCAATGCAAGGTCAATGTCCAAACATGCCACCGAAATATATGATCTGCTCTGCGACGGAGGGATCGACATCCTGTTTGTAACAGAAACATGACTAGACGACAACTACAAGATCACCCTCAACAACTGCCTGCCTGAATACTTCAAATGCGTCCAAGCAAATAGAAAAACTAAAAAAGGGAGGGGGGGCTGGCAATCATTCACTAGGAACACCTGGACATCAAATTGGAAGACCCACTAAACATCGATAAATGCGTATCCCTAATCATACGTCTAACAGTAAGCCCCAAAACAAACCTGAAATTCTTACTATTATAAAGACCACCAACCTACAATGCAACCTTCGTATATGCCTTCACAGAAGCAATCACCGTCCTAGGCATCAAACACGATCACCTGATAGTCCTCTGAGATTTCAACATCTGGTTTGAAGAAGAAACCACGACCGTACAAAAATCGTTAACCAGCCAACTAGCAGCAATGAATCTGCAACGAGTCAAAGGAGCAACCCACTCGGCAGGGCTCACACTTGAAGCAACCTTCGCGAACAAACTACTCCTCGCCATGGCACCCCCAATTCAAATACCCTGGAGCGACCATCTCATCATCCCCTTCGTAATCAAAATGACCACTCCAACAAACAGTCAACCGGACAAAACACTGAACACCATGAAAAGAAATTGGAGAACCATCAAAAACTCCAACTTAATTGAACTCCTGGATCTTAGCAAACCACACCAAACATTCATGGAAGAAGATGACCTGGACAAAAAAGTAGATCTGCTGTATTCCTGGATTATAATTACTATAGACAACATCACCAAAGAAAAACCCTTCACTCTGTCTCACAAACGCGCAATGGCAAAATGGTTCACCCCACTACTCAGCACCATGAAAAGGAAAAACCGAAGACTAGAACTTGATTGGAGAAAACAAAACGACGATGCGAAAAAACTGAATTTCCTACAACACAACCGCGTATACAAAAAGGAAATGCAAAAAGCAAAGAGGAAACACTACGACAACCGAATCTTCGAAGCACCAAACACCCAAAAAGAACTCTTCAAAATCATAAACGAAATCAAAAACCCTCCGGTATGTAACAACACACCAACTCCGTCCACGAAACTATGCAATGACCTTGCTGACCACTTCAAAAACAAAATCACCAGCATCCAGCAAACCATACAAAGTAGACTGCCTGATCTGACAACGATCCCCACCTACACCCAGGAGGAACACCCAAACAAACTACGAGGCTTTCCAGAAATATCAGTGGAGACATTCGTCAAACTGGTGAATGAAAGCAATAACTCAGATTCTCCCAAAGACCCCTCCCACCAGATATATACAAATCGATTCTTAAACAAGGATCACTCCTGGAATATCACTGGAACATCCTCAACATTTCCATCACAACTGGAAAAGTGCTGGAAGCCTTCAAAACCGCATACATCAGGCCATTACTCAAAGACACAGTGGGAAACGTAGAGGACCACTCCAACTACAGACCCATCTCCAACATCCCATATACAGCCAAACTGCTCGACACTTACATATACAAAGCGACCCAAGACTTCATAGAAGAGCACAGCCCACTAGACCAAGCACAAGTTGGCTTCAGACCAATGAGAGGAACGGAATCAGCTCTACTCTCAATATGGGATGATCTAAAAATGAATGCAGACTCGGACAACAGCACTGCCTTGATACTCCTAAACCTATCAGCAGCATTCGACACAGTTAACCACGATACCCTCATAACAAGATTAGAAGGACTGGGAATAACAGACACCGCCTTACTATGGATCAAATCTTTCCTAACAAACAGTACAGAAACCGTATGGATGAAACCCTTCAAATCCAGCCCAAGAGATTCCACGGGTGGAGTACCACACTGATCCTCCTTCTCCCCGCTACAATTCAACATCTATCTGTATCTAGTTATCAGAATCATCAAAAGCCACGGCCTCTCCTGCTACAACTACGCCGACGATACACAAATCTTCAAAATACAAGACAACCTGGAAATAAACTCAAAGCTAGAAAAATGCCTCTGCGATGTATTCGTCTGGATGACCTCCAACTGCCTCAAAATCAACGCAGGCAAAACAGAAATAATGATCGTCACAAAAAATGGAGGGGAAAACCACTTCATCCCTTGGCCAAGGGAACTCGGGACAACCCCAACACCCTCGCAGATAGTAAAAAACCTGGGGGTCCTGATGGACAATAATCTCACCCTGGAGCCACAAGTAAACGCCCTTCTCAAGAAAAGCTTCTTCCTCCTGCAAGTGGCAAAGAAGATCCTACCATTCCTATTGTTCGCCAACAAAACAACCACCATCATCGCCCTAGTCATGTCCCAAGTAGACTACGCCAACAGCCTATACTTAGGAATGCGGGAACGACTTTTAAAAAAACTACAAAGCATTCAAAACACAGCAGCCAGACTGCTTCTGAAACTACCCTGAAGAGAACACACCACACCAGCGCTGAAAACACTATATTGGCTACCAATAAAACAACAAATAAAATTCAGAACAATGTGCATCACGCTCAGAGCGGTACACAACAAAGGCGCTGAGTTCCTGAGAGACAAACTGTGCCTACATCAACCAACAAGAACGCTCAAATCAAGCATGGACATCCGCCTGGAACCGAAACCCTACAACAAAAGAAAACTTGGAGGATCCTCCTTCTCGCAACCAAGCCCCGAAAACCTGGAACGACCTTCCAAAGTACATACGTAACACTAGAAACCACCTACTGTTCAGGAAGCTACTGAAAACATGGCTCTTCACGTTGTAACTAGAAAGACCAGCCACAGGGGCACGCACACAACTAAAACATCCACGAACGTAGAGAAGACCCAGATCCACACCAAGCCATCAATGGGAAAAACCCTCAGGAAAATATCCCACGACATACTTAACAACTAACCGGGAAACAGCTGCAATCCGACCAAAGACCGTATACATAGCAAGACAAAGACAGAAACACTAGAACGAATCACCAAGAGGACCATGACCTTAAACTGTAGCCATTCCCAAAAGACTTAAGGACAACAGAGAGAGAGGGAAAGGAAGCACTACACCACGAGCCCTAATCCAGTGGGTGGGAAAAAGAATGTTTCCATCAATACACACTGTCCACCTACTACACAGCGTGAAGCAGAATGCCCCATCACACAATACTACAACTAAACAACAGCCCCAAGCATGTTCACCCCACAGAATCCAAAGACCCAACGGAAAGACAGCCATGACAGGAGGAAACGAACGACTGAATACACAGGCTCACCAAGACGGAAGCACTAGAACGCCATATCAACACCACTCCGACCCAGAACCATTCAAAACCTCAACTGACCAGTGTCACACTAGATAACAAGAGAATAAAGATATTACCAACCCAGTCCCACACCCGAAGAAAGGTTCATATGCACCTATCAATCCAAACAATACTCACTATGATACAGCGGGGTCAGCGCAGCACCAACAAAGCGAGTCGGCCCATGCGGAACCAGCATCAACCCAACCCACAGAGATACAACTCTAACAGAATCAGAAGTACCTGAATCAGGACACAGACCCCACTAACCCAACCCTCAATCTTCTGCATACTTAAACCACACAAAGCCACACAACCATCTCTCTCCCAGCAATCCGCACGCATCCACACTGCATCAACAACACATAAACATCAGCTACAGCACTCGAGGTCTCGCCTGATCCGATACTAGCACCAAAGCCCAGCACTCGGTGTATACCAAGCTGAAGCTGCCAACAGCACATCACTTCTCCCACTCTCCTGCTCCCCTCCTCCCGACTAACCCTACCCGTCCTTCCTGTTTACAGATCCGCCAGAGCGCCTGGGGACCAATTCCGTTGGTGACGGTGCGCTATATAAGTACCTTTAACATAACATGAGTTGAGACCAGACCTCTGTGTGGGCCTCTGCCATTGAGCGTGCTGCGCCAGCACAACGAGCGTGGTAATCCAGGGCCGCACTCCATGCCCCATGTTAACATTGGCGACGAGAGGGCAGAGCCAGACGTGCCACAACATCAGAGGTTCTCAGAGCCTCCCGCGACACTTGCCGCAGGAGCAGCCCGGGTCTGCTGACCCACCAGAGCAGCAGTGGTGAATGCGGAGATCAAAGGCTTTGCCTGCCGGAAGGCGGCAGTGATACCAGCATCTCAATTTCCCTCCCGAGCAGCGGCGATGAGCTGTATTGTCCTAGGGGGCATGTAGGAGACACAAGGTGACGTGCATCTGGCAGCTGGGGACAACACGACAGAGACCCACAACGCACGTGCATTCTGCATGCTCACAGCACTTTTGACTGGCCAGTGCTACAGAGGTGAGGATGGGGACGAAGGGGAACCCAGATGGTCCTAGAGATTCAGGACTCCTCACGTTCCACAAAACAATCAAGTTAAGACGTGTCTCTCGCTCTCACGCGGTCGATTCTTCAATGGTCAGTTCTTGCTGAGAGCTTGACTACATCACAATCACTGGTTTGAAGTGAATTTGACGTAAAATCTACATGCATTGGGATATTGCTCAGTGGTAGAGCATTTCACTGCAAATCGAGCATTCCCTGGTTCAAATCCGGGCGTCCCCTTCTAATTTTCTTTCAGTTTAATAACATACTTCTTTATTCACAAAGATCTGTCTTCGTTTTCTGAGCACAGCTGGCACCAGTGAACATTCCCTGCGCTTTAAGATGCATGGTCAAAAATCTCCTGGTTTAGCACCTTTCTGACAGAGCAATTATGCACTTTTTATAGTGGCAGTTTAGTGTTTCAGCTCCACACTATGGCTGCCTGCCTGCCCCTTGATATCAAGCAACATTCTTATTTAATGTACCCAAGGGTGCTACACAATGTCCACCCGTCACCCCCCACACCTGTAAGCAAAAGGGGGCCCATTCATATTGAAATGGCCCCCAGGAGCCCTAACAGATGTTTACCAGGGCTCTGTGAGCGAGCACTACTCTTTGTTATGATAAGTGCCTGATTGTCAGCAAGGAGGGAGGAGGGCTTGTGTGTTGTGGCACTTGAAGAGATTTGGAAGGTGTCACCAGAACAATGTAGGGCCTCTAGCTCTTTGCACATCATATAAGTGCTAAATCCGGCTGCCGTGTCTCTCCCTCTCACGTGCCATTAATTCTTCCAACATCACTTCCGTTTAGCTCACTCTATAGTAACTTTCCATACTACTGCATGGATGCCAGTCTGCCCCAAACTGCTGGTCCTCACTGCACGCTAAATAGATGCTTGGAATATAATCTGCAAACCACGCCAGCTGATTGAAGCCCCTCCAGCAGAACTCTGTGTGTTTCCTGGCTAAATTGGCAAAGCATTTCATCCCCAGAGGTTGATAAAATGCGTGTCATTGAGTTGCTTCGTTCCCGAATGTCTGGGGAGGGAAAGGAGCAAGCAGAACTGCTGGTGGTCCTAAGCACTAGCGGGCGGTAGTAAGAGTTAAACTAGTACCCTGTGCATGGGGGTCACCTTCTAGTTCTCCCATGTTGGGGTGCTGTGTTTCAGTCCTAAAGAGGATCTTTGCCGGGGCCGGAAGAAACACCACAGAACAGGCAATCTGCCACAAATAAGTAAGGGTGAACTGGGGGACGGGTCATGTGTCTGGGTCAGGGGTGGACTGGGAACCAAAAGAAGCCCATATTCAAATGGCCCCATATTACATATTTTCAGCAAGCCCAACCCTTTTACTAAGGGAAAATTTGAAAATACCCCTCAAAACAGGCCTAAGAAGCAGAGGCCTACCGGGAAATCTTTAGAGTTCCCCATAGGCCAGACCAGCCCTGGTCTGTGTGTCCTAAGCTACCCCCTTTTAGTCAGGACATATCAATGCTTTCTGCTCCTCCATCCTGTAAACATCCAAATAGTGTGAAGGAAAAGGGAGTAGGGACTTACTCAGTGAAAGGGTTGTGTGTTTACACTAAGGGTATCAAAAACCAGAGATTCCGTCTCTAGACGGCACCCTATACTTATAAGGACCGCCCAATTAAGAACTACATCCACTCGCTAGAACAGGTAACTTTATACCAGTTTCTAGCCTATACAATACTAGATTGAAATTAGGAAAATATAGCTCACCCCATTTTTATGTTTTTTTGTCAACAGTTTGACCAGCTTCAAACTTGAAAATAATCTTCATGAATAGAAGAATTACTATGCTTTTATTGTACCCTTAGTCTAAGTGACTTAGCTCCTGATGAATGTTCCCCACTCACATCGAGAACTGAAACATATTGAGTCGCGTTTTCTAGTATTGATCAAACTAGAAACTCATGTGAATCATTTAACAAAATCTATAAACAACAAAAGCTATTCAATGACCCTGATGTTGTTTTGCAATTAATAGAGTTTATTGACGGCTCTGTTTCCTATTACTAGGACAAACTGTCACAAGACTATTGCTTTTTATGATAGATTTTATTATGTATGCACTTTACTGTTAAAATTGATGTTATTACTGTGTTTAATCACAATTCTCGAAATAAAATGTGTTATATTTTTGGAAAACTATTGCTTCCAAGGTCACACTGTTGCAATATCTAACTACCTTTTGATAATTTGCTGAATCTCCCCCAGAATAAGGTCGGAACTTCATTATGCAGTGAGGTTCTGGGTGTTCCCCTACCATTTGAGTGTACACTAAGGGTATCCCCAGGATTTGGAAGCAAAGCTTTCAGGGGTCTCTGAGTGAGGCTTGAGGTGTTTGGCAAGTTCTGGCTTCTTAGCTCAGGGTCTGTAAAGCTGTGCAATAGTTCTTACTGTATTGCCTCGTATTAAGCACAGGAGTGCAGGAACCAGAGTGCAGCAGTGTGATGTGAGCATAAAGGCCAGGACTGGCCGGTGCTATCACACTTTACACGGCACAGGCCAAGAAGCCACCTCTAGCCTCTCCCCTGCCCTTAGTTATGCTTTGCTGCATTTTACTACTAAGCAGAATGTGACTGTACGTTGCATTCCCACAAACATGCGATTAGTTATGGGAGTAAAAGGTGGTTATCATTTTCTGGAAAATGGTTTTACTTTATAACTGGGTCCAACCTTCTAGAGATGTTATAATACAGTCTTAGCAAAAAACAGCACAAGATCTTGGAAAGATGATTTCTTGTATTATATATTTGTAAGCCCCCATTGGAGCAAACTGCACTGTACTAATGCAAGTGGGGGTTTCACCTGGAGGTATAATTACACTACTCCTCTCCCACCTGGCTGCTAATGGCCGGAGAGTTGAGTACATCTCGCCAAAATAAATCATTGGACAGAGCAAACAAAAGGTATCTGCGGCCCGCCCCGGGGTGATTTTCTTGAGCGGCGTGAAAACCTTCACACCCATCCCTCAGAGGCGGCACCACTGTCCACACGTGCAAAGTGAGGTTCCTGCCCTGGTTTCTAAGGAACTTCAGCGCTAGGTACCCCTTTGAACTCAGTGCATATAAATACAGCTGCAAACAGGCCCGGCTGAAGATCTGTTGGGTCCCATTTCAACATCATGGTTGGGGACCCCCCTTTCTTAGAATTGAAGACTGGCACCCTATGGGTGCAAACGCTATGACAGAGACAAAATGATCCGGTGGTTAATAGCTGCCAGTTATCACTAGACGGCCAGCCAGCAGGGAGCTGAAACACTAAGTGCCCACTGAAAAGCTATAAAACCTTCTTTGTCTGTAAGTGGCTGTTGTGGTATTACCAGTGCTGAAAGGCAACAAGGTGATAATTCTTTTGTATGCTCTGAGGGAAGTGACGCCAGAAGGTCTCCAGAAAACACAGCTTCAAAGGCCCTAGAGCGAAAGGAATATATAAAGGAATATATCAGCACGTTATAAGACTGCTGACTGGCAACATCGGGCAGTTGATGAGGGCCCTCTAAAGCTCAAGGCCCCATCCATACCAGCGCTCGATTACCTGCTCCGAACACGGCGCATAGCCCTTAGGAAAGTATAATGAATGTAAGATATCACATTAAGGCTGTAACAGTTTTAGAACAGGCCACACTCCAGCCAGGGACTTCCTGCACTGACAATGAATGTGGCGCACAATAAAAACTGCTTTTTATTTTTATTTGAACCCGGGGTTCTTTGTTGAGCAGGCCTCCAACCTGTCTCACACCCACCTTAACAAACACCCCATGTCACAATGGACCAGTAACCAAGCCGGTGTATAACAATAAGATATTTATGGATTTGATTTTATGGTTAATGTTAAAGGTATTTGTATAGCGCACCGTCACCAACGGAGTTGGTCTCCAGGCGCTCAGGCGGATCTGTAAACAAAAGGTGGACAGGGTGGGTTAGTGGGTGAAGAGGGCGTAGGAAAGTGAGAGGTGGTGTACTGTTGGCAACTTCAGTTCGGTTTTCACTGTGCGCTGAGCTTGGGTGTGCAAGTAGGATCGAAGCGGGTCCTTGCGTGCTGTTGTTGCGATCTATGTGTTGGTTTTTTGTTGTTGTGGTGTGGTGAAGTCTGTGCAGTTTGCTGTGAGAGAGGTGGTTGTGTGGGTTTTGTGTGCATTAAGCAGAAATTAAAGGTTTTGGTTAGTGGGTTGTATGTCTCATAATCAGGGGCGTTGCTAGGGGGAGTTTGAGGGGGCTATAGCCCCGGGTCTTTTGGTTGTAGCCCCGGATAGAAGCTCAGGAGCTACAACCAAAGCACTAGCTAGCCCTGAGTCTTGATAGTCCCGACATTAGTGTAGCCCCAGATCTTTTCCAGACCTAGCAACACCCCAGCTCATAATCCCTGTAGTTTAGTTTATGTATCAGGTAGTCATATTGGTTTGGAATATTCTCTCTCTAGGTTTACTTGATTGTCTAGTTTTTATGGTGATACTATGGCTGGATTAGCAGATTTATTGGCATAGTACCCCTGGTTCGGTGAGCATTGTCCCTAGATCGATAGTGGTGTTTTATTATCATTAACCAGCTTCTTTATATCTATTTGCTGTCGGTAGTCCATTGGGTGGTACAACTTCTCTTCCCTTTCTTGACTGTCTAGTAGCCAGGGCCAGGGGATGAGGTTGGCCTCCAGCGAAGCTATTGAGCTAGGTACACCTAGTGGGCATAATCCTGCTTGGGCAGTGGGGATATATTATCTATCCCCGTTCTTTCCTATGTATTACTGTTTATGTTCCATTGCTGCCTGTGCCCTCAAGGGTTGCCAGGTCCCATTGCTCTCCCTTCCGATTGATCTGTGGGTGTTCTTGTTATGATTGGTGAGGTTCCCTTTTAATAGATAAGTGGATATGTTACATGTCCGTATATCCTTATTTTAATAAGGGTTGATGATTAGGGGAGTCAGGGTAGGCTCTTGTCTTGGCCTAGTTCCTCTGTGTATGTCCTTATGGGCATTCCTTCTGGTTATGGGGTGAAGAGCCATGATTTGAGGAGTTTCCTGGATTGTAGGTGATCTCTTGTATTCCCTATGTTCTTTGGTAGTTCGTTCCAGGTTTTTGCGGTGAGGAAAGAAAAAGAGGATCCTCCGAGTTTCCTCTTGTTGTATGATTTGAGTTCCAAACGGACGTCGCTGCTGGATCTGAGTGGCTTTGCAGTGTGATGTACGTTTAGTTTTCTTCTGATGAACTCTGCACCTTGGTCGTGGATTGCTCTGTGGGTTATGCACATTGATTTGAACTTGATCCGCTGTTTGATGAGTAGCCAGTGTAACGTTTTCAGCGCTGGTGTCATGTAACCTTTCGTTTCGGGACAGTAGCTCGGTTAGGTTTAAATAGCCCATACCTTATTTAATTTGCTGTATCACTCTTGTTCTGGAGTTTCAGCGTTTCGGGCCGTGTGCCGTCGGACGCCGTGGACCGGCGTAGACCGGCTTCGTTGCAGACGGGAAGCAGACAGGACTACAAGTCCCAGAGCGCTCTCGCGCACACTTATAGAAACGTCAGGCGCTTCAGCGCCGGCGCTTCTGCAACGAAGCCGGTCTACGCCGGTCCCGGCGGACGCTTCATAAACAACTGCAACCTCGCCCTCACTCAGGACTCACATTCCCAGGAGGCACAGAGGAGGCAGTGCTCAGAGCACCATCCTGAAGAACAATTTAAGCAAAGTAAAGTATTGTAACATCATCCCGTCACGCTGATCGTACGTGACTTACTGCTTGTGTACTGCTTGTTTTCACATTGCTAAATAGAAGCTCAGCCTCCTAAAGACTGAAGCAACTATTTCCCTTGACTCTTTCACTTGATTAGACAGACGGGAAGCAGACAGGACTACAAGTCCCAGAGCGCTCTTGCGCACATTTATAGAAACGTCAGGCGCTTCAGCGCCGGCGCTTCTGCAACGAAGCCGGTCTACGCCGGTCCCGGCGGACGCTTCATAAACAACTGCAACCTCGCCCTCACTCAGGACTCACATTCCCAGGAGGCACAGAGGAGGCAGTGCTCAGAGCAGCATCCTGAAGAACAATTTAAGCAAAGTAAAATATTGTAACATCATCCCGTCACGCTGATCGTACGTGACTTACTGCTTGTGTACTGCTTGTTTTCACATTGCTAAATAGAAGCTCAGCCTCCTAAAGACTGAAGCAACTATTTCCCTTGACTCTTTCACTTGATTAGACAGACGGGAAGCAGACAGGACTACAAGTCCCAGAGCGCTCTCGCGCACACTTATAGAAACGTCAGGCGCTTCAGCGCCGGCGCTTCTGCAACGAAGCCGGTCTACGCCGGTCCACGGCGTCCGACGGCACACGGCCCGAAACGCTGAAACTCCAGAACAAGAGTGATACAGCAAATTAAATAAGGTATGGGCTATTTAAACCTAACCGAGCTACTGTCCCGAAACGAAAGGTTACAGCAACTAGGAATTGTACAAAATTACCTCAGACATAGACATGAGACAACATCCACTAATGCCACATTGACAAGTAGCACTCCACCTAAAGCCGCCATTAACACGAAACCCGACCCAAAATCAAAAGACGACAAAGTTCATCTCAAAATTGCATTACTCAATACCAGGTCCTTGCCTAAACATGCACAAGAAATTCATGACTACATTACGGATGAAAATTTAGACATCCTTTGCCTTACAGAAACCTGGCTACAAGAGCCTGTTGGACCCACGATAGACATAGCAGTTCCTGCAAACTATAACATCTACACAAAAAATAGAGATACAGGAAAGGGTGGAGGTGTGGCGATCATCGCAAAAAACTCACTCAAACTCTTTGCCTCTCCTATTCAGTGCTCAGGTTGTGAGGTTATCCACGTCAAACTCACACCCACCCCTAATAACTGCATCAACCTAATCACTATCTATAGACCCCCATCTTTAGTATCTGACTTCAACGATGAAATCATGACCCTATTAAATAGCACTAAATCAACCAACACAGAGACTATTATGCTAGGTGATATAAACAGATGGAGGGGGAACTTACAGGACCAGTTAGCCATCACTCTAGAAGAGGATTTAGAAAACAGCAATTTCTCTATCATCAATAATGAGCCTACTGCAAACACAGGGAATCAACTTGATTGGATTGTCACTAACAATCCTAAAGCAACTATGCTCGGTACTTACCCCTGCATATGGTCAGACCATTTTAAAATCGAAATCTCTCTACCATTGAAATTCAATAAGGGAAAACCAGCTAACCTACCTAAACCAGTCATGATCAGAAACATGAAAAAGATCACGAGTAGTATGCTCTCTGAGGAAATGCAGAAAATCATGAGCTCCACCAAGGACAATGACCATAGTAAACATATAATTCAAATCTATAACCAAGGCATGCTTAAACTGTTAGACACCCACGCCCCCCTGAAAGACAAAAAAGTTAGGCCGAACCCAAATCACCAAAAATGGTACACCGCAGAAGCCACTAAGCTTAAAAAGGACAAAAGAATTCTCGAAAGGAAATGGCTAAAAGATCCCTCCGAAACTAACAGAAACAACTGGAAGACAGCAGACCAACTATATAAATCAAAACTAGTGGATTTGAAGAAAAACCACTATAACGACAGCATAAGCACCGCAGCAAATTCCACTGGAAAACTCTTCCAAATCCTTAAATCCATTGACAAGCCCACAACACTCACACCACCGTTCCAACCAACGGAAACAGATTGTGAGAACGTCCAAACCGCTTTCCAAAATAAAATAACCAAAGCCAGAGAAACCATCAACAACTGCCTGACCACAAATATTCCAGTCAAGACTCCCCCCATAGAACATAACATCGAGATAGAAGTTCCTAAATTTCATTTTCGATCCATTACAGTCGACACAATGAAGAAAACACTATCCACCATGAGGTGTACCTCATGTTCAGAAAATGTTCTTCCCCCTAAGTTCATTCTTGAAAATCCCGATATCTTTAGTCCCTTTCTCACTAGAATGGTAAATGCCTCATTCAGAGACCATACTGTCCCAAACTCCATCAAAACAGTTACGGTCACTCCCTTACCAAAAAAACCAGACCTTAACCAACAGGACCCTGCCAACCTCAGGCCCATCACAAATTGTAATTTTCTGCTAAAAATTATGGATAAAATAGCCACTGACCAACTTCAAAACTACATTGATGAAAACAACCTACTCCATCCACAACAATCTGGGTTTAGATCTAGCCACAGCACTGAGTCAGCACTATTGGATCTCCAAACTGAAATGCTTTCCATCCTGGACAGAGGCAAGGCGGGGCTGCTGATACTATTGGACCTTTCGGCGGCATTTGACCTGCTAGATCATGCCAAACTCCGCGAGGCCCTTGACAAATCAGGCAGGGTTCTCGAAAACCCCGATATCTTCTGCCCCTTTCTCACAAGAATGGTAAATGCCTCATTTAGAGACCATACTGTACCCAACACCATCAAAACAGTTACGGTCACTCCCTTACCAAAAAAACCAGACCTTAACCAACAGGACCCTGCCAATCTCAGGCCCATCACAAATTGCAATTTTCTGCTGAAAATTATGGATAAAATAGCCACTGACCAACTTCAAAGCTACATTGATGAAAACAACCTACTTCATCCACAACAATCTGGGTTCAGATCCAGCCATAGCACCGAGTCAGCACTATTGGACCTCCAAACTGAAATGCTTTCCATTTTGGACAGAGGCAAGTCGGGGCTGCTGATACTGCTGGACCTTTCGGCGGCGTTTGATTTGCTAGATCATACCAAACTCCGCGAGGCCCTTGAAAAATCAGGCAATTGCTCAAAGGAAGCCATTGAATGGATCGCCTCTTTTCTACAAAACAGACAATCTAAGATTGTTTGGGGAGACAAAGCATCTAGCGCTAAGCTAGTCGACTGCGGGGTCCCTCAGGGTGCCAGCTTCTCCCCATTACTTTTTAACCTCTACATGCGATGCCTTTGCACCATGTTATCCCAGATGGGCATATTTTTTACCAACTTCGCTGACGATACCCAACTGGTATTTGAACTCAGTGGAAACCATCAAATAGACAATGATAAACTTAATATCCTTTACAACACCATCGAACACTGGATGAAAGAAAACTGGATGTGCTTAAATGGCTCTAAGACTGAGCTCATGATCTTCGGATCCCCACAAGCCAGAAAGAAATTGAGCCCTGCCTTTAACTCATTCACCATCAAAAACATCCAGATTCCAATATCAGCAAAAGTAAAGACCCTAGGGGTATATCTTCAAGCCTCTCTCGGCGCTGAAGCACACACAAGCTACCTTAAAAAAAACTGCCAGTACCACCAAATCCTCCTAAAAAAGATCAGGCCACTGTTAGACCAAAAGAACAGCACCATCATTGCTAGGGCCACTATATTATCTAGATTGGACTACGGAAACTCCCTACTCTTGGGAGCCAACAGCAAGTGCCTGAAAAGATGCCAAACCATCCAAAACAACGCCATCAGAACGATCACTGGAAAATCATGGAGAGAACACATCTCCGGAGAAAGGAAAGCCCTCCACTGGTTGGCTATGGAGGAGAGAATCGCTTTCAAGTCTCTCACCATAGTACATCGTTGTCTTTATGGCACAGCCCCGGCCTACCTCAAGAAACAGTTTAAATGGTACGAACCGTCCAGGAGCCTCAGATCATCAAATATAGGCAAATTACAAACCATTACCACTAAAAAACAACATGGCCTAGGCAAGGCTTTCCCGACAATAGTCATCGGTAAATGGAATGACCTACCTACTTCACTAAAACTTGAACCTAACTATCTCATCTTCAGGAAAAAACTGAAAACCTTACTTTTTAAGTAAATCCTGGACACACACTGTACCACGTTGAATTAATTCAGGCCTCTTCCGCCTAGTCCCGTCTTCATTCTTTGTTGTCCTGTCTATATGTAAGCGTTCTGATGCCCGTGGGCTTTAACGCTATATAAACAAATAAATAAAATAAATAAATAAAATTGCTCAACGGGAGCCATTGAATGGATCGCCTCTTTCCTACAAAACAGACAATCTAAGATTGTCTGGGGAGACAAAGCATCTAGCGCTAAGCTAGTCGACTGCGGAGTCCCTCAGGGAGCCAGTTTCTCCCCATTACTTTTTAACCTATATATGCGATGCCTCTGCACCATGTTATCCCAGATGGGCATATTCTTCACCAACTTCGCCGACGATACCCAACTGGTATTCGAACTCAGTGGAAACCACCAAATAGACAATGACAGACTTATCATCCTCTACAACACCATCGAACACTGGATGAAAGAAAACTGGATGTGTCTAAACGGCTCAAAGACCGAGCTCATGATCTTCGGATCCACACAAGCCAGAAAGAAATTGAGCCCTGCCTTTAACTCATTCACCATCAAAAACATCCAGATCCCAGTATCAGCAAAAGTAAAGACACTAGGCGTGTATCTTCAAGCCTCTCTTGGAGCTGAAGCACACACAAGCTACCTCAAAAAAAATTGCCAGTACCATCAAATTCTCCTTAAAAAGATCAGGCCACTACTAGACCAAAAGAATAGCATCATCATTGCTAGGGCCACTATACTATCTAGATTAGACTACGGAAACTCCCTACTCTTAGGAGCAAATAGCAAGTGCCTGAAAAGATGCCAAATCATTCAAAACAACGCCATTAGAACGATCACTGGAACAACATGGAGAGAACACATCTCTGGAGAAAGGAAAGCCCTCCACTGGCTGGCTATGGAGGAGAGAATCTCTTTCAAGTCTCTCACCATGGTACACCGTTGTCTCTACGGCACAGCCCCGGCTTACCTCAAGAAACATTTCAAATGGTATAAACCATCCCGGAGCCTCAGATCATCAAACACAGGCAAACTACAAACCATTACCATTAAAAAACAACAGGGCCTTGGTAAGGCTTTCCCGACTATAGCCATCGGGAAATGGAACGACCTACCCACCCTACTTAAACTAGAACCCAACTATCTCACCTTCAGGAAAAAACTGAAAACTTTTCTTTTTAAGTAGAACCCAGAAACACCTAACACCACTTTAAGTTAATTCAGACCTCTTTCGTCTAGTCCCGTCATCACTATTTGTTGTCTTTGTCTATTTGTTAGCGTTCTGATGCCTGCGGGCTTTAGCGCTATATAAACAAATAAATAAAATAAATAAATGTGTTCTCTTCGAGGTAGTTTAAGGAGCAGCTGAAGAGAGGTCTAGAAGTATCAGAGCGGTGCTGTTTTTTGAGTCTGCGTTCGCCTTTAGATCATCCCAGATTGAAATAAGTGCTGTTTCTGTTCCTCTCATCGGTCTGAAGCCTACTTGTTCCTGGTTTAATAGGTGATGTTCTTCTATGAAGTCTTGGGTTGTTCTGTATATGTGTGTTTCAAGGAGCTTAGCTGGGTAGGGGATGTTGGAGATGGGTCTGTAGTTGGAGAGGTCCTCCACGTTTCCTGTTGTGTCCTTGGGGAGTGGTTTGATGTATGCTGATTTGAAGGCTCGAGTAGGGTGACCAGATTGCCACAACGAAAAACCGGGACGACCAACAACATAAAAGAAGGACCACCCCATTGCAGCCCACCAATTACCGCCCCTCCCCCGACATGCCCCCACAACCACCACCCAATCATATTTCCAGCACTTTTCCTTTCTATAAACTGTATATGATCTAATTTGTGCAGTTTTGTTTGTGAATCTTGGCATGTTAATTCAAAAGAAGCATTTGCCCTAATTGATATAAGATGGCTTTCTGTACACTTGTTTCTAAGCCAGTCTCTGTGGCACAGTCAGTCAGTGTGTGACTTGTACCTGAAAGGTTGGGGGTTCGCGTAGCCACCCAACCCTGCAAACCCCCGACAGGGTTTTTAAAATGAAAAAACTCTCGGGACACAGGGTGATTTCCCCAGACTGTCCCGGGAAAACCGGGACGTCTGGTCACCCTAGGCTTGAGGCACTCTTCCTGTTGAGATTGAATGGTTGAGGATGTTTCTGTAGTATTCCATTGGTGTTCCTTGTGCGAGGATTGATTTGTAGATGTCAGGGGGCAGGGATCCATAGGGGAGCCAGATTTGTTGCTTTGATTTACAAGTTTGATGAAAGTCTCCACTGATATGTGCCGGAAGTTTCAGAGTTTGTTCTGGTGTTCCTAGCATCAGTGGGTGTCTTCAGTGTTGTGGTTGCCTGGTCTGTTGGATGGTCATGATTTTATTTTTGAAGTGGTCTGCAAGGTCATTGCATAATTTCTTCTATGGTATTGGAGTGTTGTTGCAGCCCGGCGGGTTTTTTATTTCGTTTATGATTTTGAACAGTTCTTTTTGGGTGTTTGGTGCTTTGAGGATTCTGTTGTCGTAATATTTCCTTTTTGTATTTCCTTTTTGTATGAACGAGTATGTTGTTGATGTTTGAATTTTTTTCCGCAGTCTTTATTGATCCTCCATTCTAATTCTAGTTTTTGTTTTTTCTTTTTCATGGCGCATGTAGTGGGGTGAACCATTTTGCCAATGCTCTTTTGCGGGATGGATTGAAAGGTTTTTCTTTTGTGATCTTGTCGATTGTTGGGGTAATTCAGTTGTGAAGTATATCTATTTTAGTGTCTAGGTCATCTTCGCCCATGCTTGTTGTTTGTGGTTTTGTGATCTCCAGTTGCTCCATTAAATTGGAGTTTTTTATTGTTCTCCAGTTTCTTTTCATGATGGTTGGTAGTTTTTCTTGTTTCTTGGTAATTGGGGAGGGCAATGTGATTACGAATGGGATGATGAGGTGGTCGCTCCAGAGGATCTGAATCGGTGGTGCTGTGTTAATAATTTTTCTGTTGGCGAAGATTGTGCCTAGTGTATTTCCTGCCCTGTGTGTTGCTCCTTTGACCAGCTGATGTAGTTCCATTATTGTTAGTTGGCCGGTAAGCGATTTTTGTGAGTTTGTGGTTTTTTCATCGAACCAGATGTTGAAGTCCGAGGATAATCAGTTGGTTAGGCTCGATGGCTAGGTTGGTGATTGCTTCTATGAAGTTGTCTATGAAGGCTGCATCATACGTTGGTGGTCTGTATATCAGTATGAATTTCAGGTTTGTTTTGGCATTTGTTGATAGACGTATGATTAGGGATTCACATTTGTTGATTTTTAATGGGTCTTCCTCTTTAATTTCCAGGTGTTCCTTGTGGATGATTGCTAGTCCACCACCTCTTTTGGTTTTCCTGTTTACTTGGATGCACTTGAAGGTATCGGGCAGGCAGTTATTGAGGGTGATCTTGTAGTTGTCATCTAGCCATGTTTCGGTTACGAAATGGATGTCGATGCCTCTGTCACTTAGGAGGTTGTAGATTTCGGTGGCGTGTTTGGACATTGATCTTGCGTTGATTAGGATGCAGTGGATCTTTTTGGCGTCATTTGGTTTAATTTTTGTTCCTGGTTTTGGTTTGTGGGTGTTCAGTCAGGGTGCATTTATGTTGCCTCCGAGCGGTAGAGGTTCTGTGAAAACGGCTTTGTCATTGAATTGGTCCGTGAGGTTGATAATTGGATGGCTGACTTCTATTGTTTTTTCATCTATTGTCATTTGGTGTGGGTATGGATAGGGCCCATCTGTTCTTGTGATGTAGGGAGTAAGGGGGTTGGCGTCATCCCTTTCTCTTCTCTGGTCCTCTCTTCTTTTGTTCCATTGTTCTGGTGTTTTATTTATCCCGCTGGTAATTTTGGTGTCGTTGGAGTATCTAGGTTTTTTGGTTGGTGCGAGGTACGGTATAAGGTATAAGGATTTTTCTCTTGTGAAGTTTGTTCTGTTGATAGTATTGTTTTGTGGGGTGTGTTCTGTATTGAAGACTTCTTCTGCTGGGGCCGGTTGCACTTGTGTATCAGTGTTGTTTGTACCGTGTTCCTTTTCTCTTTGTCTGCGTCAGGTCATTTTGGTCTTAGTTGGGAGGAGTCGATCTAGGCGTTAGGTTTATAGGGGCAGTTTCCAATTGTGGTTCCCTAATTCCAGGCTAGTGTAGATTTTAATTTTCAATTGTTCCGTCCGATAGTTTCCGAGGGTGTGTCTTTCCGGGCAGGTGGGTAATGAGGTCAGTTGAACGTTTGTGCTGTCAGTTCTTTCCAATCCTCTTAAGTTGTTCTGTCTGGAGGTTTGAGGGTTTGTCTTTGTTCTGTCAGTTGGATATGGTGTTCCTATTATAACAAGGGCTTTCCTGGGGTATTATACATTAGGAGTGGGCGTATGGATTAGGCTGAGGGTGCAGGTAACTATGGAGGGGATTATGGTACTAGTTACAGGCTTCGGTGCTTCCTGGATGTCTTGGAGTGTCAGGTTCGTAGGATTCAGTAGTAACAGCTACTGATAATACCTAGACGACTACGGGACAGGAGGTTGAGAGTTCAGAAATTTTACAGGTGGTTTACAATGAGATTGTTTTCTTGGGAGTGTGGTATCAGAAGTCTGAAGCGATGTAGGTTTGGCGGGATCCAAAGCTGATTGAACAGTTTGGTTCTGTCCCTTGGACAGCAGTGGGTAGATTCGGTTCTGCAAGGCAGGCTGGGATCAAGATTGGGAGCTTAATCTATCGGGAGAGGGTTTGGCTTTGCAGTTGGCAGGGGTGGCCAAGTATCAGGAAGGAGATGCCTGGGTGGAGGGGAGGTTTAGGGTTGAAAGAGGATGGTGGTAATTAAGGCCAACATTGACATCCAGATATCGTGAGGAAGGTTCAAGGTTCTAAGTGGCCGGCAGCAATTAAACCTAGACTGGGAGACACAGGCAGCAATTGAAATGCCTAGGCTGGAGCACCTGGATAGCGGGAGAGGCTCCAGCCTCACAATGTGACAGGTTTAAGGTATGAGAAGGAGGTGTGGGCACCTGGAGTAGTCTCTTCACAGTGCACGTTGATACAGGAGGGAGATTGGACCTGAGGGTCTTGTATTGAGGTGGAGAGGCCTAGGTTTCAGGGTGCAGTATATTACAGGAGAGTATGCTGAGACACGAGAGTCCTGTATAGTGGGAGAGAGGCCCAAGTTTCAAAGGAGGTTCAAAGTAGTTCAAATGTAGATTCAATGTAGTCTCAAATATAGGGGCGCACACATAGAAGGCTGCTGTATAGTGGGGAGAGGCCTAAGATTTAATTGCTATATCAGATGCAGTTCAAATGCAGTTTAAAACAGTTTCAGGGCACTTTCAAAATATAGAGGGCACACTTGGAGGGGTCCTGGATAGTGGGAGAGAGGCCTAAATTGAAAGCAATTTCCAATGTAATTCAATTGCAGTTCAAATGCAGTTTAAAACAGTTTCAGTGCACTTTAAAAATACAGGGGGCACACTTGGAAGGGTCCTGTATAGTGGGAGAGATGCCTAAGCTTCACAATGCAGTATGGTACAAGAGATATGTATGATGGAGTCAATGTATGTTGTAGACAAAAGAGATTGTTCCTACCTTATTCGTTGATGCGGGTTAATGGCAGCCTACCTGTCGTTGGTTATTTCAGGGTGCTGTGTCTGTCGCAATTGCTGGTGTGGTGAGATGAACTATGCAGCCACTGTTAGATGGCTGTAGTATGGGTCTATGGATTAGTCTTGTGCCTGAAGGTTAGGGAAAGTTAGGCGGAGCGTGCGCTTATTACGTGGAAGAGCAGCAGGAAGGCGTGTACAGTGGTTAGTCTTATGAAAGAGTTATTAGGAGGCCCCTGGCTTCCCCTGCTGACACCTGAATACAATGACTGGAGCTGCTAATTCAGGAGCTGCCCTTTGCCTAGGGCCCTTTGCTGCAGGGCTGCACGGGCAGAGGGCTGGCCCGGGAGGTCGAGTTAAAAGCGGTGAAGGACCAATCAAAGTAGGGGGCAGGGGAGGAGGGAATTAATTAATTTCAAAGCACACAGCACAATTATACTTAGAAATTCAGTTAATGGGAACAAAGAATTTAACACACCTTATTCAATGGTGGAAAGCAGGGAAGGGGAGTGGATTGGGCCTATGCAGGTGCGCTAATTTCAAAGCACACAGTAAATTACACTTCAGAATGCAGTTAATGGAAAACAATTACACTTCAAAATGCAGATAAAGGAAAACAATCAATTTAACACGCCTTATTAATTAATTCCTCCTGTGGAGCCAGGCAGCCTCCCTCTTACCTCTGATTGCAGGCACCGAGTAATAAAAGATCAGAGCAAAATTAAATAATTTGGCAGCAACCACCAGTGTGGCAATACAAATGCAAAGATTCCCCCAAAGCAGTTAATTGAAACTCCTAACAAAATGTACAGAAATCTTTTATAGCAATCAAAAGCACATTTTCTAAAAAAAATAATAGATAGCACTCAGGTTATGCACTCCTCCTGCAACTCTGACCCCCAAATTCCAACTAACTAAATTCTTTGTGGATGGTAGGCATTGGCAAGAAGTCAGAATGAAGAGGGAAAGATCATATTTTTAATTTAGTCTACCACCCCCAGATGGGGGACCAGAAAATAAATTGAAAACCTTACTTAGGAGAAAAATGGCATAATCGGTTTACAATTGTTATTTGTGCAGCAGTTTACAATTGTGGTGGGATAGCTAGGACAGAAATTTGCGTGGCTGTACTTAAGAGATAAGGAAGCTTACTCAAACTAAACAGGGCACCAAGACCATGTGAACACAGGTAAGAAAATCGATTTTGGGCAAAAGACAGAATGCAAAGGAAAACACACACAGGAGAATGGCAATATTTTTGTACACAGAACTTGTGATGACAGGCAGCCACAGAGAAGGGCTGAACTGTCAAAATCGGAAATCAGTTTTTAGGATAAAAAACACAGACACATAACAGATAGGATTCTGATAGAAAGGGGTTATTCTTAATGGATTGCAGTTGGGGTTTTTCTGTGGGATGAATACAAATCGGAATGGGGAGGAAAGCACAATGCACAGGCAAATTCGTTTTTTGTTAAACAAAGCCTATTTCATTAGAGACTATGTTTGTATGACTATAGTTAGTTAAAACAAATTGTTGATTTCGAATGGCAACAATACTGAATGTGAATTTTCACTGGGGAAATTAATTTATTTACTTCATATGATACTAGAGACTTACACAGATAACGGAATAAATTATAAAATGAATACGCTAAGACTGGGATTTCAATGGGACTTGAAAGGGTCAAAAGAGCGGGATATGCAGTTTGGGGACTTGGTGATGAGATACTTACAATGTAAGCTTGAGTTTGGGAATCTGGACAGCCAGCGAGGTCTCTGGACAGCGGGCCAAGGGATCTGGTCACTGGGACAGCTGGGCTCTCCTGGATGGGATCAGCTGGGCAAGGGACCTGGGCTATCCTGAATGGGATCAGCTGGGCAATGGATCTGGTCACTGGGCTCTCCTGAATGGGATCAGCTGGGCAAGGGATCTGGTCACTGGGCTCTCCCAGATGGGATCAGTTGCCTTTCCTCCTTTCTTCCTGGATTCTTGTGTATGGTTGGCACTGGATGGGTGGTTCTGCCTGAATGCATGGATCTCTGCTTTCCTGGATCTTGAATGGATTTCAATGCTTGTCCCTTGTGTTTCTGTGTCTACCCCTCATATAGCCAAAGTGACATCATAGCATTTTACAATCTGGGGGGAAGTACTCTGGAATTCTTCCTATCCTGGGAGAGGCCAAGCAGCTGGTCCTACCTCCTCCCCGGGGGTTGATTGGTTCAGAAGAAATGACATCATTTATGTGTGTGGATTTATACCTTTCTTTGTCTCACACGGCTACTTTTTATCAAAAACTGAGTTATGGAGCACAACTTCAAATGCATACTAGTCACCATCATAAGAAGCAGATATATGGATTCCATAGGTCACAGGGAATTGAACAGTCTGATGGCCACCTCTGTGCGAGGTCACATTGCCTGTTGGCACAACTTCGCCTTTTTAATGAAAAGCATAATATATATAAAATTCTGCAAATTGCTACACTTATGCCCATGAACATTTTGCATCTTTTCACCAAGTTTCATGTCTGTGCCATTTATAATTCACCCTTCACGTGCTAGAAACATGACCTTGGTCTCTTTCTATTTGTCTAAAAAGCCTATGAAAAACTGTCATAAAATAACATTACTGCTTATTCCGGGTGCTGAGAAAAATGTCTTAGTGTACAAAAGTTCTTTAAAGTCAAAGGGGTGAATTTGAACCTGTGTTGGCGGTCCTGAAAACCCACACAGCCAAATTGTCGCCTACTGAGTAAGTCTGCACAAATGACTTTTATGATGCCCTTTGAAGCTCTGTAGGTTGTCCTGGGAAGGGGTGCAGAAGGAAATCGCACCTCTCAGTGAAAAACTAGTTCCACTTGGGTCCTTTGTCCCTTTCTGCAGGGATGCCGGACAGTCGAGCGAGGCCACACATTTTCACACTCTTGGGCCTTTCAGGTATCCTGGTGGGCCGGTTTACTTATAGATGGAACTTTTCCCATGGGAGGTAGGGCCTCCTTGAAGTCAGTGCCTGGGCCAAAAATCAGTTCTGCTGGTATCTCAGTTTTTTTTCAAAGGAGACCAAGTGGCTGATTCATGGAATTATTTGCGCTGAAAAACGGGGATTTGTGTGGCATTCTGTTCCATTTGTTGAACAGGGATTTGCGGGCAGAATAGCGCACAAATCCCCATTTTTCGGTGCAAATAATTCCATGAATCAGCATGCAAGTCTTTTGGGGATAGATATACTGTACATTAAATAGCAAATCCCCCACCCACATCTACAATTACATTTCTGTGTGAGCACAAGCTTTCATTTGACATTTCACTGCATTTTCCTGATTTGAAAGAGCAAATTCACACGTGTGTTCATTTCCTTGCATTTTGAGTTTACAAATGCATAGTTTTTTTCGGACCATAGTTTCATTTTACTTAATTTTCTGGGGGGTTTGGCATCTACGGTTGATTTATGGACTCAAAACGATGGTGCCCAGGATCTCTTTGAGATTGACATGATAGAAAGAAACGCCACGTTATATATTTCATTATTTTTTTCATTCACTGCAATTTTGAGCGCGATGGTTCACAGTAAAAGAAATCAAAAGCTGTGTTGAAAGAAAACAGAATTCTCTGCCTTGCAAGTGATTTCCCAGTACAGCAGTGCCATTCTAGAGATATATTGCCTCACTTCTTGGCAATTAGAAGAAATAAAGCACGCAAGTGTGTGCTTCCATGAAGGGCACAACTTTGTATTGTGTCCATGAAATAAAGGACAATTTTGCAGAGCCATTTTCAATGCTGGCCTTTGTCTGATGCTTTAAATGGAGGTTAAACAAATACAGAGCTATTCTTTGGGTGGCAGTGTTCAATGCTCACCCATATGCGCCAGGGAAAGAAAAGCGCAGCCGCTCTTGTGGCATTATTTCAAGACGGTTTTGGGTTTGGAGGGGATTTCTGTAATGGGCTTTAAATGCATCCCACAAGGCACTGAAAAGACCCTAAGAGAACGCTTTCACTATCACCCAGAATGCCTAAACCTCAACACAGGACATCTTCACAAATCAACCACTAAAGCCAAACACCTCTCACCGTAACACAATGAACAGCAAGACAAATAATGTGAAAGCACAATGGAAACCACAAGCACAATCCCAAGCTTCTGCTGAGCTCTCAATTTGGTTCTATGTAATATTTTCGAATATCAAAGGACACACGCCAAAATAACCGATTTTTGTCAACCGATTTGGTGCGACCTTTAATATTCGAATTATAACACTATTCAGCCGCCCACCCTCTTGAAAACCAATCTCTGGCTTAAAATCGTTTGGGGGGTCTCCCCCGAACTCCCTTTTAATCCCACACCCACTCCCAGCCATAATCATGCCTGCCCACCCCCTCACAGACAGATACACGCACACTCTCCAACACACATAAACACACATGCTGAAACACACAACAAACACACGGGCACACTGAAATACACTTCACAGCCAACTTCCGTCTTCTCCCGGCTAACCCACCACACTGTCAGCCCCTATGTGCACTCGTGTGCGGCAGGGGTGCAACATTTAGATTTAGAAAGACCGTTCTGAGCCGTCTCAGAGCGATCATTCTAAATCAGTATATTTACTTTCCAAGAAAATTAAATAGACCATGTCACTTAAACCCCTCAATTTCGCTCAAGTGTACTGACCAAACACAAATGCAAATAAGCTACTCGCACACAGCTTGTAAAAAAGACCCTTCCTATCTACAACTGACATGCTCAGCTCCTGGACAACCCATGCCCACACTACAGGCACACAGCCACCCCTCTAGACACAAAGGCCCTCATTACAACCCCGGCGCTAAACCATGGCGCTATTAGCACCATGGTTGGTGCCGGTGTTGTAACGAGTCCGGCATGGTGGAATGGGGAAATACCGCCCCATTCCAAGGTTGGCGGGGCGGTATTTCCCCATTTCACCATGGTCCTTCCCCATTCCCATTTAAGCCGCATAGGGCTCAATGGGACTGGGGAAGGCGCTAAGTACGGTACGCAAATTGCGTTACCGTAATTAGCACCGAGGTCCCTTTGCAGCACCCTACTTTAACGGCTGGTAAATCGCAATGGGACCTCGTAATCAGGCGTTAAGGGTTTAACGGCGCCGACACCTTTTACAGCGCCGTTAAACCCTTAACGCCAGGGTCGTAATGACCCCAAAAGCCTTCAATGCCTCCTTCACTTGACACTTAGAAAGCTTACAAGCACTCAGAGCTCAGGGTACTCCCAATCTTGCATTTCCCTCCCCTACCAACTAATCACACCCACCCAATCTTCTACAGAGCCACCAGAGTGCCTGAAGACCATGCAAATGGCAGCAGTGAGCAGAGCCAATCCTAATAACAAAACATCTGTTCTCCTCCAACCAGGATCACACAATAAAGATATTTACTGCAGCCTGGCCTTCCCACAGGGCATGGAGAAGTCCTATGTCTTTCCCTCAATTGTCCTCATCCCAAGTGTAATAAGTAGCTTTCTGGAGGAGAGGGTGGAAGAGCTATCATTCCATTTTGGCGCAGGTGACCCTGAATCCCCCTTCTCCACCATCTGTCACATGGGGATCCTTGGATTTTGCCCCTGTTTCTCCCCCTCTCAATTTTCCTCACCTGCCTCGTGCACCTTTGGAGACTGTCCTCTTGGAGATCTGGGCATTGAGAGGTTAGAGCCACACAAGTAGATGATCTCAAAGGGGGTAGTTCCGATATTCTGCAATCTGCCCTGTAGGCCAGTCTGAGCCCGTTTGCTACCCACAGCCATTAGTCTAGTCTGAACTTCTAGGGCATTTGCCCTCCCCATAGGAACGCAAGCAAGCACAGCGTGCAGTAAGGTCCAGCAGCTGGGAGCAGCCTGACATCCATGCAGTAGTATGGAAAGTTACTATAGAGCAGTGGACTTCAAACTTTTTTGGCCTGGGCCCCCCCTGAGCCAAGTTTGGGCAGGCCGGGCCCCCCTAAAAGTGCCGGATGGACAGTATGTAGAAATCGCTATGAATGTTTGCGTGCCGTCACCGCACCCTACTCCCAGTACAGACCCTGGGCTCTCCCCCACCCTACTCCCACCACTTTCCCAGTGCTGCCGCCCATCCTGCTTCCACCACAGTCCCATAACACAAACATACACACATCCATACACATTTAAATAAAAAATAAATAGCCATAAACGTACTTTCTGCAGGGGCCTGCGCATGGTTGCTAAAATGTCCCGCTCCAGGTTGCTCTGCCCGTATGTGTGAGGAGGCGCAGGAGCACCCCCTCGCACATACACATATACATGCAGTGCCCCAGCCAGCATTTCCAATGAGCTATGCAAGGCTGGCGAAGCAAAACACACCCAATGCTGCATGGCTCAGTGATCATGTGCGGCTGGGGAAATGAACTGTCAAAGGCAAACAGTGTTTCCCTTTGACAGTTCAGCCAGCCCAGGAGCACTCCCTCAGCTGGAAAAAGCAGCTGAGGGTGTGCTCGGTGTTTCACTGGGCTGGCTCCTCGGCTCCTCCATAATGGGTGAGGTGGCCAGTGGGTGGACGCCCCCTTACCCATAATGGATGAGCCGGCAGGCTTGGACTAGCCTATACGGCAATAGGGCGATGACTGTACCAAAAATGCAAAATGCTAGTGTAGGCCAATCAAAATGGGCCACTTTTTTGGCCAATGTGGGCCAGTTTGAGGAGTTGCTTCACTATGCAGCTAGTAGTTTTGACCATTGTTGCTGAATAAATATTCTTTTAATATCACAATTTGTTTACGTTTGAATAAAAAACAACCCCTTGGGTACTTTTCAAACAGTCTGTGACTAAAGGACTGAATATCCATTTGCAACTGCTGGCCATGTTTTCATTGGTGCCTAAAACCGTTTTATGGTCCAGTCTGAACATGTGAGCTGCCCCCTCCCATTTCCTCCAATCTAAAAAAAAAAAGAAAAAAAAATGTTTTTTTTTTTTTACATTTCATGCTGGGCTCTGGCGCCCCCCTTAGGAGGCAGCCGCACCCCCCTGGGGGGGCGCGCCCCACAGTTTGAAGACCTCTGCTATAGAGGGAGCCCAACTGCCCCCCCTCACTGGAACACAAGCAAGCACAGCGTGCAGTGAGGTCCAGCAGCTTGGGGCAGCCTGACATCCATGTAGTAGTATGGAAAGTTACTAGAGTGACTTTAGTCTGCGCCAACTCTAGACAGAAACTTCACCTAGATGGAATCCTCAAGCTTAACCCGCGTTGCATCTAGATAGAAATATGATTGTTAGCATATGCCACACCTAGATGGAATCCTCAAGCTTAACCCGCGTTGCATCCAGATAGAAACTTGATTGTTAGCATATGCCACACCTAGATGGAACCCTCAAGCTTAACCCGCGTTGCATCCAGATAGAAATATGATTGTTAGCATATGCCACACCTAGATGGAACCCTCAAGCTTAACCCGCGTTGCATCCAGACAGAAACATGATTGTTAGCATATGCCACACCTAGATGGAACCCTCAAGCTTAACCCGCGTTGCATCCAGACAGAAACATGATTGTTAGCATATGCCACACCTAGATGGAACCCTCAAGCTTAACCCGCGTTGCATCCAGACAGAAACATGATTGTTAGCATATGCCACACCTAGATGGAACCCTCAAGCTTAACCCGCGTTGCATCCAGATAGAAATATGATTGTTAGCATATGCCACACCTAGATGGAATCCTCAAGCTTAACCCGTGTTGCATCCAGATAGAAATATGATTGTTAGCATATGCCACACCTAGATGGAATCCTCAAGCTTAACCCGCGTTGCATCCAGATAGAAATATGATTGTTAGCATATGCCACACCTAGATGGAATCCTCAAGCTTAACCCGCGTTGCATCCAGATAGAAATATGATTGTTAGCATATGCCACACCTAGATGGAATCCTCAAGCTTAACCCGCGTTGCATCCAGATAGAAATATGATTGTTAGCATATGCCACACCTAGATGGAATTTCAGAAATGTGATTCTCAGCATGCACCACACTTAGAATTCTGAACCTAGCTTGTCTCGCATCTAGAAAGAAATGTGACTGTTAGCTTGTGCCACACTAGTACGGAAATCTGAACTTTAGCTCGCGACGCATCTAGATAGAAATGTGATTCTTAGCATGCACCACTCTTAGAATTATGAACCTAGCTTGCATGGAATCTAGATAGAAATGTGTTGTTAGCATGTACCGCACCTAGATGGAATCCCACAATTGCAAGGACAGCAATGCCAACTAACCAACCAACTAACAATTCCATCCCTCTGCATACACTTCTCAAACTATAACCAAACACAACCACAAGCCTTAAACGCAGCAATCCGCACAAACTTCACAACAATGCAACAACAAAACAAACCACACATAGACTTGCACAACAGCACACAACGACTACGGACCATGAAACACCCCAAGCCCGGCCAACGGACCCACCGGGCTGAGGCTGCCAACAGCACATCACTGCTCTCTTGCACTTTTCCAGCTTATTCCCATTAACCCACCCCCTCTCCTCCACTTTTTCAGAGCCGCCAGAGCACCAGGGGACCACTTCGGTGGTGATAGTGCACGGTACAAATGTCCTATAACATTAACATTAACCCCACCCCCCTTCCATCACTTTCTGTTTTCATTTTGTCTCTCTGAACACGAGAGTTGATGCTCAGACGTGTGTTCCATTATGTCCTGCAAGGACTGAAAAGTCTGGGGTTACTTGTGTTCCGCGCAGTGGTTACACAATTGCCATTTTTGGAGGCCCCAAAACGGGTTTGCAAATGGTTGACCCCACTTCTGTATTGCTGCAGGTGGGCTAAAATATGTATGCTTACAATTAATGTAAAACTTCCCATCCATCTCTTATTATTTTTGGCAGAAAGCTGAGTCTGATTAACGCAAGGCTTAGCCAGTGCGTGTCACCCCCGTGCCCTCCCATGGCATCACCTGGTGAAGGTTTGTGCTGTTGGGGTGGTCGCCTCCCCGATGCTGCCAGTGAAGAGCCTTTCAGTTTTCACTGCACCCCATTAATGAGAAATGCCAGTGTTGCTGGAGATGAAACATTATGTTTGGGAACCGCAGTGTTGAGAATTCAGCGATTTTGCAGAGGATCAGGGAGTCCTGAAACAGAAAGCTGCGGAGGTAGCGCATCGGGTTGTGCGACTCTTGCTGAGGATCAGGGAATGATGAGTTCTGACGCCGAAAGCTACGGAGGAAGCGCATCGGGTTGTGCGACTCTTGCTGAGGATCAGGGAATGATGAGTTCTGACGCCGAAAGCTGCGGAGGTAGTGCATCGGGTTGTGCGACTCTTGCTGAGGATCAGGGAATGATGAGTTCTGACGCCGAAAGCTGCGGAGGTAGTGCATCGGGTTGTGCGACTCTTGCTGAGGATCAGGGAATGATGAGTTCTGACGCCGAAAGCTATGGAGGTAGCGCATCAGGTTGGGCGACTCTTGCAGAGGATCAGGGAATGATGAGTCCTGATGCAGAAAGCTGCGGAGGTAGCGCATCAGGTTGGGTGACTGTTGCAGAGGATCAGGGAATGATGAGTCCTGACGGAAAGCTGCGGAGGCAGCGCATCAGGTTGGGTGACTCTTGCAGAGGTGTTATTTGTTTCGGACTGACTCTAACTCCTGCGCCTTTTTTTAAAATCCTTCTGAAAGTTGTGACGTAAGATGCACCAATGGCACCTGGGAATAGGGGAATTTCCGAACTCATTAATTATAAGCAAAGGTGGGTGTGATATGTGCTTTCTAATTAAGGAAGTTTGACCCGGAAATAAATATATGTTTGGAATACCTGAAAGCACGTGTACAACATGTATCTTAAAGCGCAGCGAATGCTCACTGATGGCAGCTGTGCTTGGAACAGGAAGACATATTATTAAAATAAAAAGGGGAAGGGGACACCCGGATTTGAACCAGGGACCTCTTGATCTGCAGTCAAATGCTCTACCACTGAGCTATATCCCCGTGCTGACTAACGTGTCCCTAATCCTCTGGAAACCATTGATTCTGCGCTGGTCAAGCGCGAAACGGAAGTGATGTTGGAAGAATAAACGGCACGTGAGAGGGAGAGACACGTCAGCCGGATTTAGCACTTATATGAAGGTCAAAGAGCTGGCAGCCCTACCTTGTTCTGGTGACACCTTCCAGATCTCTTGAAATGCCACAACACACACGCCCTCCTCCCCCTTGCTGACAAGCAGGCACTTATGCATAACTAAGAGCTCCTTTAGTGCTTGCTCATAGTGCCCGGGTCAACATTTATTAGGGTTCCTGGGGTCAATTTCAATATGAATGGGCCCCCCTTTGCTTACAGGTGTGTGGGCGTGAGGGCTGGACAGTGTGTAGCACCCTTGGGTACATTAAATCAGAATGTCCCTTGATCTCAAGGGTCAGGCAGCCACAGTGGAACTGAAACACTAAACTGCCACTATAACAAGTGCATAATTGCTCTATCAGAAAGGTGCTAACTAGGATGAAACCAGAAGATTTTTGACCATGCATCTTAAAGCACAGCGAATGTTCACTGATGCCAGCAGTGCTCAGAAAACGAAGACAGATCTTTACGAATAAAGAAATATCTGTTATTAAAATGAAAGAAAGTTAGAAAGGGACACACGGATTTGAACCAGGAAATGCTTGATTTGCAGTCAAATGCTCTACCACTGAGCTACATCCCAAACCAGCGATCGCAGGCTGGTCAAGCTCTCAGCAAGTAGTGACCATGGAAGAATCGACAGCGTGAGAGCGAGAGACACGTATTAACTGGATTGTTTTGTGGAACTTGAGGAGTCCTGAATCTCTGGACCAATGTGGGGCTCCCCTTCGTCCCCATCCTCACCTCTGTAGCACTGGCCAATCAAAAGTGCTCTGGGCATGCAGCATGCACGTGCGCTGTTTGTCTTTGTCGGGTTGTCCCCAGCTGCCAGAAGCAGGTCACCTTGAGTCTCCTGAATGTCTCCTCCTCACCGCCACTGCTCGGGAGGGAAATTGAGATGCTTATCACTGCCATCCCTTTGATCTGCGCAATCACCACTGCTGGTCTGGCTGGGACGGCAGATGCGGGCTTCTCCTGCAGTGACGCGGGAGACTCTGAAAACCACTGATGTTGCGGCACGTCTGGCTCTGCCCTCTCATCGCCAATGTTAACAAGGAGCGCGGGCCTGGATTACCACGCTTGTTGTGCTGGCGCAGAGGTCTGGTCTCAACTCTGTCTTTAATCAAGAATGCCAGAACATCCCCAGAGGCCTCCTGCCTCCCTACATCACTTCCCCATTCCTAGTCCTGCCCCACATAATGAGGAGGATTCATCCGACCAAGAAATCAGAGAGAAAGACTCAAAGAAGAAGATGAAAATGAAGGTGGCAGCCTATGACAGGAGGGTTGCTCGAGAACCCACAGTCGAAGTAGGAGACAGGGTGGTGGTACCCCAGACGCAAGGTAGAAAAGAAGATCTCAGGTATACACCTGAACCCCTCATGGTCACACAAGTAAAGGGCACTATGATCTCAGCCAGAGAAGCTGAGAGGCGCGATGTCACCCAAAACATATCCCATTTCAAGTAATACAGAGGAACTCTGGATGAGCGTGAGGAAGAGTGGGAGGAAGCCACAGAGATTGAATATCAGGGAGAATCGGACGCTCCGTATTTGGGTGATGGAGGGATGTCAGAAGAAGAAGGGAGAGACATGGGGTTCGACACCCCACAGCAAAGTCCAGCGCCATCACGCGAGCGGCGGTCCGTCAGGCCCAAGACTAAACCTGTAAGACTCATTTAAGAAATGGGTTGACATTTACACTTATATGTTTGTTTAAGAAGGGAGGAGGTGTCCTGTTGTTGGGAGACAATCCTCCTCATTATGTGGTGCATCCAAGGGTGACCATTTCCTCAAAATGGCCCCTGACTTCTTTTTTTTCGCCATTTCTTGTTAGTTAGTTTCTTCTGGGCTTTTACTCTGTTGTTTGCGTCAGGTTTGAGCCCTATGTGTGATATGCCTTTGGCGGGCGCCAGCCCTGAATGCCGCCCAGGCTCCAGTGTGTCTGGAAAGGCAGGAAGGGAGGGAGGGTCCCTATTACTCCCAGTCCTTTGTCTCTAGGTGTGCCTGAGTGAAACCAGTTCCAATTGGCTGTCTGGCTCTCCTAGAGGACAGTCACGCCACTGTGTGATTGACAGCCTAGAGCTGTGAATGAATGGGAACTTGCATAAAAAGCAAGGTTTTGGGGACTAAGAGCAGAGTCCACAACTGGAGGACAAGATCTGAAGCATAAGATGAGAAAAGATGGCAGCAGCACCCTCCTTGACTGCAAAGTTCGCAGTGAAGCCCTGCAGCTGTGCTGACCCCATTTTCTAATCTACTAGTAAGACCCGTAAAGGACAACTTCCTTCTTTAGGCTGATGGGACCAACTAGCCTCGAAACAAACTCTATTTTGGCACAACCCCAAACTGGCTGCTGTAGAAGACCAATACACAGGGTACCTGTGAGTGTATTATCTTCCAAAGTCTGAATCCAGCCAGATCTTCGTGGACATCCAGAGGACCCTATAGAAGCAAGAAATCTGCATCCAGAGTCCCCTCACCAGAGTCCAGGACCGAGGAATCAAGGAAATCCTAACCAGAACATTTTGTTCTTTTTTGGCGCTAATAAAAATGAACAAAACCAGAAAGAGCCACTGAATTGATGGGAATGCATTGCTGCTGAGTCCCTCTCTCGGGTGCTGTCACAGGAGGACACCAGACTTCCTCCCTTTCATCACCGCGACCAAGGACCAGGAATAAGGGTCTACTGCATTACATCGTGAAGGTATCCAGCTGGAACAACTTCTTCATTTGAAAGGTACATTATAATTTTGCATTTGGGGTGCTTCCAATCTTTAAGAGCGGGATTTAACCCTACACTAAGTTAACCTCAACGTACCTGCATTGGTCTTACAGCTTGTGCTTTCTAAAGGGGACTCCTCTTGAGTTGCTGTGATTTCTCTTAGGAACACTGACTATTTAAGAACATTTTTCGAAGAAGAAGAGCTTTGACTTTGTCCATTGACTTTGGCTGTCCTGGCTTCCTAAAAGCCCCCATCTGAATCTATTTGCTTTGGCAGTGCTTGTTCCCTAACAGGTTATAAATGTTGAACACTTTAATGCTGGGATAATAGGCTGCCTGCATCCCTTTGGGAGCATCTAACTGCTCTTATAACGTATCAGTCTGTTCTGATCGAACCCTAACCTTCCCTTCCTTAAACAACCCAATATTGCAAACGTGATACTATATAAATGCTATACCTACGGGTGCTGGAACATGTGTAACATATGAATGTATTACTCACCTGCTTTATTGTTCACTTTTTGAATATAATCCTAACTTGAGATTAATGTTACAAGTAATTGCTGCTTTTTAAAGAATGCTTTAAATATTTTTGTGTATAGATAAAACATGTATTTATTATAACTTTAAGTGTGTAAGTGTTTACTTGGATACTTGTATTGGCTGATTTCATTGCACAGCTCTACAGCTCACATTACCCCTCTTAAGATAAGCCTGGCAGCTCAGTCACACTACCAATTTGTAAGGTGGGTTACTTAACACCAAGCGATAAGTCTTGTGTAATCCCACACCAGTTGGACTGCACTAATTCTTACCTAAAATCAAGCAGTCGACTTGCTTACAGGACTGGGTACCTGGATGTCAATTGTCAGAGCCCTGGGCACATCCAGAAGAAGTGGGGAGCATTACTGCTCGGTGTGCAAGGGAAAACGAGCCTTATGGTATCTGACATGACCTTCAGATGAAAGGTGGGGAGGAGGCCAAGGATAATTTTGTCTTCGAGAACCTAAAGGTAGGGCTTATGGCACAGCAATGCCCCAATTTCCCCTATCACCCTGTGGTCAAAGCTATCAAAAATGCCCCCTCTGAAGAAAGCATATTGAAGGAGACATCTGAGATGGGTTCAAAGGGAGGGTCCTGAAGGCCTCTCTAGACGATGGGGAAATCTCAAGGAAGGGTTATGGAGCAGTGGATGTCTTAACTCAAAACCGTGGAGCAATTTGGAAAACAAAAGTTCAATATTGAAATTCAAGAAAAAAGGCCTACATTTCAGCCATTTTGAATTGTATTGCGGAGGAAGAGAGTTTTAAGAAGAAAACATCCCTTAGGAAGTCAAAGATTGTCAAAGGATCTATCTCTATCTGTGAGCAAACCTTCTCCGGGCACCATGATATGAAATTATGCCAGTCTAATGGGTGCACCTGTAAAGTGTCTGCTTTCCTAGATTCTAGAATATAGGAACTACCCCCTTTGTGCTCCTCTACATGTGTGGTTCTAACCACTCAATGCCCAGATCACCAAGAAGATAGTCTCCAAAGGTGCACGAGGCAGTTGAGGAAAGTTGAGAGGGGGAAAACAGGGGCAAGATCCAAGGATCCCCCTGTGAGAGATATTGGAGAAGGGGGATTCCGGGTCACCTGCGCCAAAATGCAATGATAGCTCTTCCGCCCTCTCCTCCAGAAAGCTACTTATTACACTTGGGATGAGGTCAATTGGGTTAAAGGCATAGATCATTCCCTGAGACCGAAGAAACTTCTCCATGCCCTGTGGGAAGGCCGGGCTGGTGCAAATATCTTTATTGAGTCACCCTGGTTGGAGGAGAACAGATGTTTTGTTATTAGGAATTGTACTGCTCACTGCTGCCATTTGCATGGTCTGTGGGCACTCTGGAGGCTCTGGAGAAGATTGGGGGGGTTTTGATTAGTTGGTATGCGAGGGAAATGCAAGACTGGGAGTACCCTGAGATGGATCTGTCACGGAAAAGTCTGCGACGGAAAAGTTTGCATGAGAAATGTACGAACCTCAAAAGGTTCGTACATTTCCCATGCGAACACGCATTTAAAACCCCTGCAAACCCACACTCCCACCCACACCCACGACACACCTCCAGCACATCCCCACCAACACCGCCAACATAACCAAACCCTACTTGCCTTTCCTTCACGCTGTGTCCCTTCGGCGTCAGTTCCCTTTCACTTCCGTAATCTGAGACCGGCGCTGCAGGGACCTTTTCTTTTTTTTGGAAGCTGCAGGAGTTTCCCCCGCAACCCCCGCTCACTATACTGTATAGCATAGTGAGCGGGGTATTGCGGGGGACATCCCCACTGCACCCGGCTTTTTTCTTTCTTTCTTTCATTCTTCATTTGGTGGGGGCTAAGGGGTTGTCCCCGCAACCCCTGCTCACTGTAGTGTGCGGGGTGTTGCAGGGGACAACCCCCAGCCCCAAGTCTGACCCCACCGAAACACCTAAACACACACCACAAAAACCTCTGACTTTTGGTAGTCCGAACTTTTCGTGGTGGTGTGTTTTAGGTCTTTTGGTGGGGTCGGACTTTTATTATCGGTCAAATCGTACAATACCCCCTGAGTTCTGAGTGCTCGTAAGTTTTCAAGTGAAGGAGACATTGAAGGCTTTGTGTCTAGAGGGGTGGCTGTGTGCCTGTAGTGTGGGCATGGGTTGTCCAGGAGCTGAGCATGTCAGCTGTAGATAGGAAAGGTCTTTTTTACAAGCTGTGTGCGAGTAGCTTGTTTGCATTTGTGTTTTGTGAGTAAGCTTGAGAGAAATTGAGGGATTTAAGTGACTTGGTCTATTTAATTTTCTTGCAAAGTAAATATACCGATTTAGAATGATCGCTCTGAGACAGCTCAGAACAGTCTTTCTAAGTTGAAATGTTGCACCCCTGCCGCACACAAGTACACACAGGGGCTGACAGGCGTGGTGGGGAGAGCCGGGAAAAGATGGAAGAAGACGGAAGTTGGCTGTCTAGTGTTTGTCAGTGTGCCCATGTGTTTGTTGTGTTTTTCAGTGTGTGTGTTTATGTTTGTTTGAGAATGTGAGTGTATCTGTCTCTGAGGGGGTGGGCAGGCATGATTATGGCAGGGAGTGGGTGTGGGATTAAAAGGGAGTTCGGGGGAGACCCCACATCTGATTTTATGCGGGAGATTGGTTTTCAAGAGAGTGGGTGGCTGAATAGTGTTATATTTTGAATATTAAAGGCAGCTCCAAATAGGTTGACATAAATCGGTTATTTTGGCGTGCGTCTTTTTAAATTCGAAAATATCACATACAACCAAATTGAGAGCTCAGCAAAAGCTTGGGCTTGTGCTTGTGGTTTCCATTGTGCTTTCACATTTCTTGTCTTGCTGTTGGTTGCGTTATGGTGAGAGGAGTTTGGCTTTAGGGGTTGATTTGTGAAGATGTCCTGTGTTGAGGTTTAGACATTCCGGGCAACAGTGAAAGCGTTCTCTTAGGGTATTTCCAGTGCTTTGTGGGGTACATTTAAGGCCCATTATAGAAATCCTTTTCAGACCCAAAACCGTCATGAATTAATGCTACAAAAGCAGCTGCGCTTTTCTTTCCCTGGCGCATATTGGGTGAGCATTGAACACTGCCACACAAATAATGGCTCTGGATTTGTTTTACCTCTATTTAAAGCATCAGACAAGGGCCAGAATTCAAAATCACTTTGCAAAATTGTCCTTTATTTCATGAAAACATCACAAAGTTGTGCCCTTCATGGAAGCACACCCTTGCATGCTTTATTTCTTCTAATTGCCATGAAGTGAGGCAATAAATCTCTAGAACGGTATTGCTGTACTGGGAAATCACTTGAAAGGCAGAGAATTCTGTTTTCATTCAACAGAGCTTTTTTTTTCTTTTACTGTAAACCATCGGGCTCAAAATTGCAGTGAATGAAAAAATAATGAAATAAATAACGTGGCATTTCTTTCTCTCATGTCAATACCAAAGAGATCCTGGGCAGCATCCTTTAGAGTACATAAATCAACCGTAGATGCCAAATTCCCCAAAAGATTAAGTGAAATTAAACTGTGGTCTGAAAAAACAACGCATTTGTAAACTCAAAATGCAAAGAAATTAACACACGTGTGAATTTGCTCTTTCAAATCAGGAAAAGGCAGTTTAAAAGTGAAATGTCAAATGACAGCTTGCGCTCTCACAGAAATGTAATTGAATATGTGGGTGGGGGATTTGCTATTTAATGTACAGCATATTTATCCCCAAAAGACTTGCAGGGTAATTCATGGAATAAATGTGCGCCGAAAAGGGGAGCGGAAGCGTGTCAATAGCAGCGTACGCGTGCCAAAGTCGCGCACACAGCCGTTCGTCGATTCATGGAATGCGCTGTGCGGGTAAATATTGGGATGTGCGCCAAATTCGTGGGTGTGGCACACTGGCGCACACGTCAGGAAAGGTCGTGCGCGACGTGCACAGGGAAAGCGCACATCGTGTAGCGCACACAAGAAAAGTGGGTGGAACACGGGGCATTACACACAGAATGGGGAACAACGCGTGAAAATGTGGGCGTAACGGGGGAAGTACGGGAGGAAAATGCTCGCAACGCCCACACGCGCACTAACAGCACGTATTCATGGAATCGGACAGGGGAAAGCCGTGCGGCCAAAAAGACGCGCTAATCCGGAAACACGTATGCCAGCAGGAAGCAGGCATAAGCGGCCCTGCGCAGCATAAAAGTGCGCGCAAACAACAAACAAGCTCATACGCTATGATGAATGTACCGTTCCTCGTAGCAGTGGTCGTGGGACACCGCAGAAGGAGGAGGATACCCAGGCTCTGCATTTTTTTTACCCAGGACCAGCCTTTTTGGGATGCTTGATGACCATGTCTATGGGAGGTACAGGTTTCCACCCCATATCATCGTAGAACTGGTTGCTGAGTGGGAGGATGACCTCACATCATCCACCCTGTGCTCCCAAGCACTGAGCCCCTTGGAAAAGGTGCTCAATGTACTGCACTTCTTGGCTACTGGGTCATTTCAGCGGACAACTGACATAGTTGGTTGTGTCTCACAGGCCACGCAGTCACGCTGTCTACACCAGGTGTTGGCCATCATGACTGCACGCGCCTCAGCCCGCAGGCACATATACATGCCCAGAACACCTGCAGAAAGGCAGGCTACGTCCAGGATTTTTACGGGGTGGCACACCTCCCCAAAGTGCTAGGTGCCATTGAATGCACTCATGTGGCTCTGCGTCCTCCCAGGGCAACTGAGCACATCTATCGAAACCGCAAGCACTGGCATTCCATCAACGTGCAGGTTGTATGTGATGCCAAGGGAATCATCACCTCAGCATATGCCAACTATCCGGGGTCCACCCATGACAGTTTCATATTCAGAATGTCACCCCTAAACCGGGACCTGGAAGCTGGGAGGCATGGAGATACATGGCTGCTTGGTGAGTATAAATGCCTCTGCGCATGCATGCATGTCAGATACTGAGAAATGGGAAAACCCACTAATGACAACCATTATCACCTTCCCAGGGGACAGTGCCTACCCTCTGAGAACCTACATGATGACACCAATACACTACCCCACCACACCATCCCAGGTAAGATACAACACAGCCCATATTGCAACCCGGGGAATAGTGGAGCGCACATTCGGAGTGCTCAAGTCACGCTTTCGCTCCCTTGACCGCTCTGGTGGGCAGCTGCTATACGCGCCCTCAGTAGTGTGCAGGACCATAGTGGCAGCAAGTATCCTGCACAATGTTGCAACCGGGCTGGCAGTGCCGGTGGACAAGGTGGTGCCCCCACATCCCCAACCACATGCACGGCCGCTGTGCATGGGAGGTGAAAGGGCACGTGGTGAGGCAGCCCGTACCCAGCTTGTGGCAAATTACTTCACCTAAAATCCCACCCCTGCTGAGTGCATACAGGCCTGGCACATACCAACTGACAATCAATGATGATGACAAAAGGGACAGTCAACTGTCACAACCGTAGTAGTCTGAGATTATTCACCTGGAAGTGCTACATTGTGTGCATCCCTCGCTACTTAAAGACACCCAATGCTGTGTCAGAAAAAGCCACACATTCATGCAGCATGAACGACTACCCCCTTGCAAAGTACCACATCAAAATAGAGGCATGTCACCCAACCCCTCCCCATTGCACCTACCCAACACACCATGGCATGGTATGCAATGTGAAAACAACCAAATTAATGCATAACACATTACACAAGTGTCACAAAGTGCACTGTCCCTAATGGAAACAGTCCACAGACAATTGCCTCTCAGTAATGAATGAAAAACAACACACATTAACAAATACTTACCAGCATGACAAAACATCAGTACCGGATCAAACAGTGGCAACATATGACAGTAAAAAATTAAAGTAGTGCAAGTGTCACAACCTGACTAAGGCAGCACATCGACCCCTTCCAACTGCAGAATGTGGCTGGTAGGCAAATGTGTCAGTGTACTGCATACAACATGAACTGCATCTGCAAAGGAGACGGGCTTGTTAAGACATGAAGAAGGTACATATACGTAAGGAAACAGTCATGGAGTCAGAACCATATAAACATCCACCATGCAGTGGACAATTCAGCAACAATCACCACTAGGGATGTATACACAGTTTGGACTGCAGACTGCCCACACAACATTTGGGAGCCCAATGTCACTGTGTAAGTTACTGTCACTAGGTCACACCCTTTGCAAGCCCATGGAAAGGGGAAGCAGGAGGGGTGCGTGTGTCAGGAACCCAAGTATCTAACCCAAAGACAAGACAAACCTGCATGTGCCCAGCTGGAATACACAGTGGATGCCTACGGCAGCCACACAAAGCAACACACTGTAGAAAAAAATATATATATCAAAAATGGCCATGTGTGGACCAGGGGGGGCACCCAGGAGGGACGAGGTACAGGGTGCACCCCAACACCCACGAGTGTGGATGTTGAGAAACAAAAAACCCTCCATGGGCTCATGGCCTGCACGGCTACGCTACAGTGGGAGAACTGCCGTCGCTGTCATCACCCTCTGGTGGTACATTAGAAGGTGAGCGTGGTATGTGAGGCAGACCACGCAAAGCCCTGGCATGCTCCTCCATGGCAGCAAGCATGTGGGTCTGAAAGGATTGGTTCTGCAGGATGATGGTACAGAGATCCCCAAGCAGCACCTCACGGGTAGCACGCATTTCTGCGTGCATGGCCTTGTGTGATTCCTGGATCTCCGCACGGGTTGCCTGGAGCTCAGCTGAGAGTGTACGTGTCAGCTGCTCTAGCTGCTGTTCTGACCTTATACTCCGGGACACCTCAAGTTCACCCAGAGTATCTCTCAGGGACCTCTGTTCTGACCTCAGGGCTTCCCTGTGGGCCTGTGACTCTGCAGATTTGGCTGTGCGCAGAGTCTCCAGCCCAGCCCGTCGGTCCCTGTTGGACGCCAACATGTCCTCCCTGTGTGAGTGGCAAATGGACTCTGTTGCCTGCTCCTGGAGCTCCAGATGCCTTTCAGGTGGGAGAATGGAAGTGGCAACCCTATCCATGCCTGAGCCATCATTTCACACAATGCCCCCTGTTGTGCTGCTATAGAGTAGATGGAGTTCTCCCACAGAGTATTGCCTGGTGGTGCACGGCCACCGCGTTGGCGGGCACCACACCTGTTTGGGGCAAGGTGATGTGCACCTTGCTGTGCTGGCACTGCCTGAGGCTGCAGGACTGCATTCCTCCTTTGATCAGCTGGCACAGGAACAGGAGCAAATATTGTGGAGTGTGACCCTGCATCCGTAACCGCCAGAGGCGGACTTTCCAACACTGAATACCTCATAGAGGGGTCTACCCCCAGTGCAGGTGGGTTGGACAGAACAGCATCCCTGCCAGAAACACTCACCTGCGACGACACAAATGTCTCAATGTCCGACTCAGCACCTGAGTCATAGAGGTCTCCGGAGGTGTACCCAGAGACACCCGTGGACAGTATGGTCTGTAGGAGTAATGGGTTTTCACCCACCACCACCCCACGTCCTCCACTGGTGCCCGGTTGTGGCTGTGAGTACTACTGGCTCTGTGCCATCTCCTCCTCCTCAACAGTATCAAGTGCCTCATCACCTCCAAAAACATGAAAGAAAAGTAATGAAAACAGGCATGAGAACCATAGGCCACACACATAGGCATGAGGAAGCAGACATCCAGTACATAAATGACACATGTCACACATGACAATAACCCTGGCATGCATGCACTGTTAATGAGTTGGAAGGGGAGGGAAAAAGCAGACACTCAGGACTACAAGATGGAAAAGCAACACATGTGCTGCATGCTGGATAGCAGTGGCATCACACATTAGCCTTTTGAGTGGCATGGACAATACACATACATGACACATGCCAGCACACAGATGGCACGTAGCATAGCCATGGTACATTTGACAAGTACACCCAGATGGTAGGAAATCAGTACTGTCACCCATCCATGTGAGATGGACATCATGAAATAAAACATGCAAAATAGTGTGACAAAACACGCATGTGCCACACGCTGCAACAAAGCCAGTGTTCACTGATGCAGTGATGGCAGGCAAATGGTTACATCAATGGTTGGTCACTTCAGCATGACAGAAGACAATAGTCATGTTCAACATTCAAACAGGGCCCAAAAATGATTGTGTGCAGGCCATGTGTAGGTGCACATTACTCAATCAGCCGGAATGGTGAAATCATTCTCATAACAAGGTAATAAATGTGGCCCATTGTGGGGTGTAATCTATGACTGAAGTATGTTACATTAGTGGCAGTACGGCACTAAAATGTGTGGTAAAAATGAAAAGGATTCAATCAATCAGGCTGAATACACAGGAAAACAGTATGAACAATGTTGTGGCAAGATGACAGTTGAAGGGCAAGTGCAGTAATCAGGTGCAAATTGGCAACTGTGGTCAGAAGGGATAATGTGAAACCCAAACCCAAGGCTGGGGAATCGTTTGGAGGGACCACATGGGTGACCCATAGCAGTCATGACTACACAGCCTCACCTGCCACTCAATCAGAACACATCACCCAAGCAACATACACATGTATTGCACACACATACATGGGCACTCACCGGACAATGCTTCAAGATCTGGTAGGTCTCCCACGCCTCGGATCTGATCCTCTGTGATGAAGGCTCCAGCGATAGACTCATGTTCAGTGAGTTGTTCGTCCTCTGGTGGAGACCCACAGCCAGTCACCAGAGTAGAGGCATGATTGGAAGCCAGCTTATTCTTTGCTCTGCGTTTCAGGTCATTCCACCGCTTAGAGCAATCATCAGCTGTGCGCCTCACAAATCCAAGGGAACTAATGTGGTCCGCGATGGTCCGCCAGTGGGCCCTACATTGAGCAGGCGTAGTCTTGCACCCTGCAGTCACCACCATTTTGCGGCCATGGGCCTACACGTAGCCAACAAGTGCGTCTAGTTCTGCATCATTGAAACTAGGCTTCTTTGAAGTGCCAGAGTGGGTAGCCGTGGGTGGGGTCCCAGCCTGTACCACAAGAGCACCCTTCTTCCTCTTGAGAGGTGGTGCGGACCCTGGGTGGCTCACGCCGCTTTGGTTGGTAGGAGCAGGAGTGCAGGTGGGCTGGGCACTGGAGGTATCCAAAGACACGATGACCAAAGGTCTCACTGCAGGCACTGGCTGCTGGTTGATGTTGGCAGGACCAACCTCTGTGTGATGGACTTGGACCAACACTGTCCTGGCTGGGTGACTTGGAGCTGGGGTTGATTGAGGAGCAGCTGCCCCTGCAGCCTCCTCACCCTGGCTACTTGAGGCAGCAGATGACATTGCTGCCCCAGATCTACGGTGCCCTGTGACTGCAACTTTTACCCCCACACGTGGCTATGACTTGGTGACGGGAAGTCAGCCTGGGAGTCATCCTGTGCCGGTTCAGTTGACAATATGGGTGGGATTAACAAGGGCTGAGCTGGGATGGTGTCAGCTGCATCTCCTCGACCCATTGGGGGGGGATAGCTGTGCCTGATTGGTCCTCCACACACTGGCCTCTTGGGCTACCCGCACATCCTGGCCATGTCCCCTACCGCGCCCACCATTTGGAGGTCGGCCACCTTTGCCTCCCTTACCGCTTGGTCGCCTCCCAACCATGGCACTGATGTTCTTGTGCGAATGGGAGGTGCAGTAAACAATTGTCCTGGGCAATTGAGGTGAAAGGGGTAGGGTACTGGATGGAATACGTACCCTAGTGCTCTGGCAAGGCTGTCTGTGACCCCTGGGGGAAGATGACGGGTCACGCACACTCAGGCACCCCGAAAACAAAATTGAACGTGCACGCGACTCTTGGTAGACCACGTGCGTGGAATAAAGAACCCACACTACGCTGTGGCACCCAGAAACACAAAAAGGAGCGTACGCTTGTTACACGCAGGCTACAATGACCTCTGAATGGGTACGCGACACACGGGGGCAACCACAGTTGGAAAATACGAGCGTGACTCACCGTCTGCCTTGAAAAAGAACGTGAAAAAGACACGCGTGTGCGCGTTGGCAACACCCCCGCCAAAAGAAGAATAGAACTCTGTCTGAGAATACAAGGAGTACGAACTGGAACCGTTGTGAAGTAATCGCGTGTGAACCGACAAGAAGTACAAAATTCACCCACTCGCTCTCCACAAAAAACACGAACAAGAAAATGGCATCCTATGCGTACCTTTTAAACCGGCCCACACGTGCAACGTCACTTACGCGTGTACGTGCTAAGGGACATTCCTCCAATTACACGCATTAACACACGTACGTGCTGTGTCTTCACATACTGATTCGCTATGGACCCGTCACGAGGGAAACGCCCACGCGCGTAATGTCACAGACGCGCTTACGCGCTAAGGGCCTTTCCTCGAATTACGCGTTGAGGTGCACTTTTTTCACGTGCCAAGTCACTCCATATCAAGCTGGCCACGTGACAACACATGGAAGACCACGCTCCTGCCCTGAAGGCCATTTTCCTGCCCCCCAGAGCCCCGAGCACGCTCCCACCTGCCATCTGCTGCTGCCTGCCTGCTCCGAAAACACCTGCCCTGCTCTTTGGTGCCTGCACGTCAGCCATCTGCAGGGGTCCAGTTGCTGTGACCACCCCTGATGGAACATAAGACTCCCAACTGGTATTCCATCGCTCCACAGCCCAGCCCCAGGACCCAGTTTCCCACCCACACCTGCCTCGGGGGTTGCCATGTCCGACACAACACCATCTGGCACCAGTGGCAACCCCCCAGCAGAAAGGCAGAGGGCTGCCCGCTTCAGTGCCAAAGAAGTTGACATCCTGGTGGAGCAAGTCCTGGGGGATTATGATGCCCTTTTTGGAAGTTCACGTGCCGACAATGAAGGACGGAAGGGGATCTGGAAGGACATCATGGCTGCCATCAACATGGAGGGGGTGGCAGCCCGCGACATGCAACACGTCCGGAAGCGCTGGGAGGATTTCAGGTCCAGGACCCTCAGCAAGGCCCGGTGCCTCTTTAAGACAGAGGGGTGCCGGGTCCGCCTGAGCAACATCCAGATGAGGGTCCTGGAATGCACAAACCCAGCGTTCCACTGCCAGATCCTTCAGAAGCAGACCCGTCTGGAGTCGAGCGGTAAGTGTACATGCGTACTGCTTGGACGCACTGCATGTTGAGGTGTGGCAGGAATGTGCAGGTTGGGCATATGTCTTTGAAGGGCCATGTATGGATGTGTATGTACAGGGACATGTGCCTGCCGCATGTGAGTCCAGTCATGTGTGAGGCACATCAATGTTGTATGTGTTCAAATGCATGGTGATCAAATACATGTGTTGGTACACACATGTATTGAACTATGTGTATGTACTGTGGCATGGTTGTGGTGTGACACATGGATGCTGCTTCCACCTTCATGTATGTGCACAATGTACATGTGCATGTGTGTGTATTTGACATGTGTGCGACTGTGATACACCATGGATGCATGTGACACCGACATGTAGGAGGCTAATTGGCAGATGTGACATGGATGGCGATGATTTCACTGCGACAGGTGGTGGAGATGTACATATGCATGTATGCCTGGTGGTGTGTGTGCATGTGTTTGGCACTCCCCGTTTTGCATGTGACGTCAGGCTAACCTTCGGATGCTCATGCTGTTGTATGTGTGTGGATGCTGCTGCCAGATGCAACAGTCCTGTTAACTTGAGGAGGAGTCTGGTGCCGCGTCCGCAGCTGCCGAGGGGAGGTCCAAGAGGGGGAGGTCGGAGGTGGACTCCTTGGCAGCAGAAGGGGCAGCTGAGCCCCCACAGGGGGCTATGGAGGTAGATAGCACGGAGTCATCCATGTTGGTGGAGGGTTTGGTTGAGGAGGAGGCCGTGGAAGGCCCACGCACGGGGCCTGGAGGTGGGGATTCCAGTGGTGCTAGTGGTGCAGTCCAGAGGCAGGGACAGGAGGAAGCACAGGCCACCGCAGAGGTGCCTGTGTGTAATCCTGTCCCCGATCCTGTGACTGTATCATCCCGCACCACCAGGGATGCCTACGTCCAGACCCGTTCTCAGGGAGGGTATCCGCTCACAACAACTGGCCTTCCTCTCCCTGCGGATGTGGCAATCCGTGACCGGGTTGAGCCTGTCCTAGCTAGGGTGGCGTTGCGTCAACGTGACATGCGGGAAGACTTGCAGGCTTCTCGTGAGGGGAATGCAAGTCATTTCTCATGTCTCTTTGACCGCGCAACCTACTTGGACAGGTCACCAGCACTGGGTTCCTCCTTCTGCTGGGTCTTGACTCGACCACCTCCTCAACTGAACTCCCTATGCGCCAGTCGTCCTCTGTGCCATCTACCTGCCCAAATGTCACCGGACAACCCTGTGTAGCTGCCCCAGAGCCAGCGGCCAGGCTGGTGGGGGATACATCCCTGCCACAGTCGGGAGTCAGAGATCCAGCAGGGGTGGCCACCCCAACAACTGGACCCCAGCAGGAGGAGGATGTGCAGGCATCACAAAGCAGGGCACATGCACAGCAGCAGCCGGCTTAAGGTGGGACTGATGATGGCTTGGGGCCATCAACATCAGAGGGGCAGGCATCGGCCGGAGGGCAGGAGGACCCTGGATTGGGAGTGTCTTCCGTGTGGCAGCGGTTGGGCCAGGCAATAGATGCGGAGCGGCGGCAGGCGGAAGAGGCACGGCTCACTATGGTAAGGGCGGAGAACTCCATGCACAGGGCACTGAGGCGGGCTGAGTGTCTTGAGGGGACTCGCAGGTATTTGGAGGTGAACATGGCATTATCCCTGCGAGACGTCGGGCCAGTGAACAGGCCCGCCTCCAGGACGTAGAACAGGAGTTCGATGATGCCCTGGCCCGGGACATCAACAAGTGAGTCGTTGGACTTGCCCGCCGCCATTGTTTATAGTTCATTAGTGTTAAGTTTCCTTTCTCTTTTTCTTTCATTTGAAGCGCATGGACTATGCCCCACATTTTTGTATATAGTTATTTATTAGGTAGGGTTTTTTCGGATTTCCATAGATTTGTTGGGCTCATGGACCCTGGATTAGTAATTTGTATATAGTTGAAGACTGGATTTGACCACTATTTTTTTTTCCCATGAAGCAATGGATTTACCTTTTTTCACCCCTTGGATTTGGTTTGATGTACGGACACTTTGGAGACATTTTCATTTGATTTTATTTTTAATCTGCATTTATATATTTTGTTGATTTATTTACAACATCCAGCCTTTTGTTTGTTATCATTTTCTCTTGTGTGATATTCTTTTATTCCATTGATGTTTCATTTAATACATTTTGATTTCATACTTGAATTGTATGGTATTCTCTCATTGGTTTCATACATGTCACGATGTTGGTTTTCACATTCACAAGCACCCATTGTGTGTGTGTCACGGGCATGTATTGATGTGCATACTTGCCATTTGGGATGTTTCATGTAATGGGGATTTCAATGTGGGGTGGATGGAATACTTGGTTGGGGGTTTGGACTGGGGTGGCATGGGGTGGGATTTGGGTGCCCATAAGGGCCATGATTGTGGATGGTGATGACGTCTTGGGTGGGGGGACATGAGTCGGGGCCTGCTGGCAGGTGCCCATCACTGCTGGGTGGGTGAGTGGGTGGGGGGACTTGAGTCGGGGCCTGCTGGAAGGTGCCCATCACTGCTGGGTGGGTAAGTGGGTGGGGGGACATGAGTCGGGGCATACTGGCAGGTGCCGTCACTGCTGGGTGGGTGAGTGGGTGGGGGACATGAGTCGGGGCCAGCTGGCAAGTGCCCATCACTGCTGGGTGGGTGAGTGGATGGGGGGACATGAGTCGGGGCCTGCTGGCAGGTGCCCATCACTGGTGGGTGGGTGAGTGGGTGGGGAGACATGAGTCAGGGCACACAGGTGCGCTCAGGAGTGCATGGTGCCATGTTGGCTGCCTTCAGGGCATGGGGTATTATAGGATAGACCCCTGTGGTGTGGGCTGCCTGTAGGGCATGGGGTAGTCCCCTGTGGTGTGGGCTGCCTGCAGGGAATGGGGAGGTGGGGAAGGCCACACCCGGGAGTGCCCACAATGCTATATTATGTGTGGAACTCCCTGCGAACCCCAGTAATACACGTACCCCGCTTGCCCAAGCCCTAGCGCGTGTGGAACTCCCCGCACGCCCCAGTACAACACGTACCCTGCTTGCCCAAGGCCTATCGCATGTGAAACTCCCTGCACACCCCAGTAAAACACGTACCCCGCTCGCCCAAGGCCTATCGCGTGTGTAACTCCCCGCACACCCCAGTAAAACACGTACCCCGCCCGCCCATGGCCTATCGCATGTGAAACTCCCTGCACACCCCAGTAATACACGTATCCCGCTCGCCCAAGCCCTATCACGTGTGAAACTCCCCGCACAACCCAGTACAACACGTACCCCACTCGCTCAATGCCTATCGCGTGTGAAACTCCCTGCATACCCCAGTACAACACGTACCCCACTCGCCGAAGGCCTATCGCATGTGGAACTCCCCGTGAACCCCAGTAAAACACGTACCCCACTCGCCCAAGGCCTATCACGTGTGAAACTCCCCGCACACCCCAGTAAAACATGTACCCTGCTCGCCCAAGGCCTATCGCGTGTGAAACTCCCCGCACACCCCAGTAATACAAGTACCCCGCTTGGCCAAGGGCTATCGCGTGTGAAACTCCCCGCACACCCCAGTACAACACGGACCCCGCTCACCCAAGGGCTATCGCGTGTGGAACTCCCCGCACACCCCAGTAAAACACGTACCCCAGTAAAACACGTACCCCGCTCGCCCAAGGCCTATCGTGTGTGAAACTCCCCGCACAACCCAGTAATACACGTACCCTGCTCGCTCAAGGCCTATCGCGAGTGAAAAACTCTGCACACCCCAGTACAACACGTACCCTGGTCGCCCAAGCCCTATCGCGTGTAGAACTCCCCGCACACCCCAGTACACCATGACCCCGCTCGCCCAACGCCTATCGCATGTGAAACTCCCCGCACACCCCAGTAAAACATGTACGCCGCTCGCCAAAGGCCTATCGCATGTGGAACTCCCCGCACACCCCAGTAAAACACGTACCACACCCGCCCAAGGCCTATCGCATGTGAAACTCCCCGCACACCCCAGTAAAACACGTACCCTGCTCGCCCAAGGCCTATCGAGTGTGGAACTCCCCGGACACCCCAGTAAAACACGTACCCCGCTCGCCCATGGCCTATCGCGTGTGAAACTCCCTGCACACCCCAGTAATACATGTATCCCGCTCGCCCAAGCCCTATCACGTGTGAAACTCCCTGCACACCCCAGTACAACACGTACCCCACTCGCCGAAGGCCTATCGCATGTGGAACTCCCCGTGAACCCCAGTAAAACACATACCCCACTCGCCCAAGACCTATCACTTGTGAAACTCCCCGCACACCCCAGTACAACACGTACCCCGCTCACCCAAGGGCTATCGCGTGTGAAACTCCCTGCACACCCCAGTAAAACACATACCCCGCTCGTCCAAGGCCTATCGTGTGTGGAACACCCCGCACACCCAAGTAAAACATGTACCCCAGTAAAACACGTACCCCGCTCGCCCAAAGCCTATCGTGTGTGAAACTCCCCGCACACCCCAGTAATACACGTACCCCGCTCGCCCAAGCCCTATCGCGTGTGAAAAACCCTGCACACCCCAGTACAACACGTACCCTGATCGCCCAAGCCCTATCGCGTGTAGAACTCCCCGCACACCCCAATACAACACGTACCCTGCTCGCCCAAGGCCTATCGAGTGTGGAACTCCCCACACACCCCAGTAAAACACGTACCCCGCTCGCCCATGGCCTATCGCGTGTGAAACTCCCTGCACACCCCAGTAATACACGTATCCCGCTCGCCCAAGCCCTATCACGTGTGAAACTCCCTGCACACCCCAGTACAACACGTACCCCACTCGCCGAAGGCCTATCGCATGTGGAACTCCCCATGAACCCCAGTAAAACACGTACCCCACTCGCCCAAGGCCTATCACGTGTGAAACTCCCCGCACACCCCAGTACAACACGTACCCCGCTCACGCAAGGGCTATCGCGTGTGAAACTCCCCGCACACCCCAGTAATACACGTACCCCGCTCGCCCAAGCCCTATCGCGTGTGAAAAACCCTGCACACCCCAGTACAACACGTACCCTGATCGCCCAAGCCCTATCGCGTGTAGAACTCCCTGCACACCCCAATACAACATGTACCCTGCTCGCCCAAGGCCTATCGAGTGTGGAACTCCCCACACACCCCAGTAATACACGTACCCCGCTCGCCCAAGGCCTATCGCGTGTGAAAAACCCTGCACACCCCAGTACAACACGTACCCTGATCCCCCAAGCCCTATCGCGTGTAGAACTCCCTGCACACCCCAGTACAACATGTACCCCGCTCGCCCAACGCCTATCTCATGTGAAACTCCCTGCACACCCCAGTAAAACATGTACCCCGCTCGCCCAAGTCCTATCACGTGTAGAACTCCCAGCACACCCCAGTAAAACACGTACCCCGCTCGCCCAAAGCCTATGGTGTGTGAAACTCCCCGCACACCCCAGTAAAACACGTACCCCGCTCGGCCAAGGCCTATCGCGTGTGGAACTCCCTGCACACCCCCGTAAAACACGTACCCCAGTAAAACACGTACCCCGCTTGCCCAAGGCCTATCATGTGTGAAACTCCCCGCACACCCCAGTAATACACGTACCCTGCTCGCCCAAGGCCTCTCGCGTGTGAAAAACCCCGCACACCCCAGTACAACACGTACCCTGCTTGCCCAAGCCCTATCGCATGTGGAACTCCCCGCACACCCCAGTACAACACGTAACTCACTCGCCCAAGGCCTATTGCATGTGAAACTCCCCGCACACCCCAGTAAAACACTTACCCCGCTCGGCCAAGGCCTATCGCTTGTGGAACTCCCCGCACACCCCAGTACAACACGTACCCCACTCGCCGAAGGCTATCACATGTGGAACTCCCCGTGAACCCCAGTAAAACACGTACCCCACTCGCCCAAGGCCTATCACGTGTGAAACTCCCCGCACACCCAAGTAAAACATGTACCCTGCTCGCCCAATGCCTATCGCGTGTGAAACTCCCTGCACACCCCAGTACAACACGTACCCCGCTCACCCAAGGCCTATCACGTGTGAAACTCCCCGCACACCTCAGTAAAACACGTACCCCGCTCGGCCAAGGCCTATCATGTGTGAAACTCCCCACACACCCCAGTAATACACGTACCCAACTCGCCCAAGGCCTATTGCGTGTGAAAAACCCTGCACACCCCAGTACAACACGTACCCTGCTCGCCCAAGCCCTATCGCGTGTGGAACTCCCCACTCACCCCAGTACAACACGTACCACGCTCGCCCAAGGCCTATCGCGTGTGAAACTCCCCGCACACTCCAGTAAAACACATACCCCGCTCGGCCAAGGCCTATCGCGTGTGGAACTCCCCGCACACCCCAGTAAATCACATACCCCTCTCGCCCAAATCCTATCGTATGTGAAACTCCCCACACACCCCAGTAATACATGTACCCCGCTCGCCCAAGGCCTATCGCGTGTGAAACTCCCTGCACACTCCAGTACAACACGTACCCCTCTCGTCCAAGGCCTATCGCGTACCCCAGTGATACACGCAGCCACCCCATCCACCCTGGGCATGCTCCACAGGCAGCCCACTCACCCTCCCCATGCCCTACAGGCAGCCCACTCACCCTTCCCATGCCCCGCAGGCAGCCCATCCACCCTGGCTATGTCCCACAGGCAGCCCACACCACAGGGTCTACTTTTTCTACGCAATGTACATGGAGTGATCGGGGTACGTGTATTCCGAGGGGTGTGCAAGTACATTTTCATGCGTTTTGGCTGGCCAGAGCGGGTTACGCGTAGTATTTTCATGCGATTACAGTGTAGCGGCCCTGTAAGCTAGTCCAGGGTTAGTGCAGCCCTTTCTGCTGCATTGGCCATTTCAATGGCTTTTCCTTGCGCAAGAGGCGTTCTTGGGGGCGTAACTGGCGCAGCGGGATGGTCACTGCGCCAGCGCTCAAAATGGCTTGGTAATTCCATTAATACGTTGTGCGCCAGAATGCTGTTTGGCGCACATGGCTGGCGCACGCAGGCGCACGCACCCTCTCTGCGCTGCTCGCGTACGCTGCCTCTGCGCTGAAAGCCATGAATCGCCCCTTGGTCTCCTTTGAAAAAAAAACTCAGAAACCAGCCGAACTGATTTTTGGCCCAGGTACTGACTTCAAGGAGGCCCTGCCTCCCATGGGAAAAGTTGCATCTATAAGTAAATCGGCCCACAAGGACTCCTGAAAGGCCCAAGAGTGTGAAAATTCACTGCCACGCTAAACTGCCGGCATCCCTGCAGAAAGGGACAAAGGACCCAAGTGGAACTAGCAGTTCACCGAGAGGTGCGATTTCCTCCTACACCCATTCCCAGGACAAACTGCAGAGCTTCAAAGAGCATCATAAAAGTCCTTTGTGCAGACTGACCCACTAGAAGACAATTTGGCTGTGGGGGTTTGCAAGACCACCAACACAGGGTCAAATTCACCCCATTGACTTTAAAGAACTTTTGTACACAAAGACATTTTTCGCAGCACCCTGAATAAGCAGTAATGTTATATTATGACAGTTTTTCGTGGGATTTTTAGACAAATAGAAAGAGACCAAGGTCATGTTTCTAGCATGTGAGGGGTGAATTATAAATGGCACAGACATGAAACTTGGTGAAAAGAGGCAAAATGTTTGAGGGCATAAGTGTAGCAATTTGCAGAATTTTAAATATTATGCTTTTCATAAAAATTGCAAAGTTGTGCTAAAGGTTGATGTGACCTCCCACAGAGGCGGCAATCGGGCTGTGCAATTCCCCGTGACTTACGGAATCCATATATCTGCTTCTTATGATGGTGACTAGTATGCATTTGAAGTTGTGCTCCATAACACAGTTTTGATGAAAAGTAGCTGTGAGAAACAAAGAAATGTCATAAATCCACACACACAAATGAGGTCCTTTCCTCTGAACCAATCAGCTCCGGGGGAGGAGGGAGGACCAGTAGCCTGGCCTATCCCAGGATAGGAAGAATTCCAGAGTACTTTCCCCAGATTGTAAAATGCTATGATGTCACTTTGGCTATATGAGGGGGAGACTGAGAAACACAAGGGACAAGCCATTGAAATCCATTCAAGATCCAAGAAAGCAGAGATCAATGCATCCAGGCAAAACCACCCATCCAGTGCCAGGCATACACAAGAATCCAGGGAAACATGAGGAAAGACAGCTGATCCCATCTATGAGAGCTGTGTGGCCAGATCCATTGCCCAGATGATCCCATCCAGGAAAGCCCAGCTGTCCCAGTGACCAGATCCCTTTGCCCTGGTGTCCAGAGACCTCGCTGGCTGTCCAGATTCCCCAACTCAACCTTACATTGTAAGTATCACATCACCAAGTCCCCAAACTGCATATCCCGCTATTTTGACCCTTTCAAGTCCCATTGAAATCCCAGTCAAATCCCAAATTGCTTGTATCATCTGTTCACCTTTTACATAGAAGAATCTCTGTTATATGTCTGTTAGCGTATTCATTTTATAATTCTTTCTGTTATCTGTGTAAGTACCTAGTATCATTTGAAGTAAATCAATTAATTTCCCTATTGAAAATTCACATTCATTATTGTTGCCATTCGAAATCAACAATTTGTTTTTACTAACTATAATCATTAAAACATAGTCTCTAATGAAATAAGCTTTGTTCAGCAAAAAAAAGAATTTGCCTGTGCATTGTTCTTTCTTCCCCATTCCGATTTGCATTCATCCATAGAAAAACCCCAACTGCAATCCATTAAGAATAACCCCTTTCTATCAGAATCCTATCTGTTATGTGTCTGTGTTTCTTATCCTAAAAACCGATTTCCGATTTTGACAGTTTAGCCCTTCTATGTGACAGCCTGCTATCCCAAGTTCTGTGTAGAAAAGTATTGCCATTCTGCTGTGTGTGTTTTCTTTTTCATTCTGTCTTTTGCCCAAAATTGATTTTCTTACCTGTGTTCACATTGCCTTTGTGCCCTGTTTAGTATCTGTAAGCTTCCTTATCTCTTAAGTGCAGCCACACAAATTTCTGTCCTAGCTATCCCACTGCAACTGTAAACTGCTGCACAAATAGCATTTTGCTCCTAAATAAGGTTTTCAATTTCTTTTATGGTCTCCCATCTTGGGGTGGATGACTAAATTAAAAATCTGATCTTTCCCTCTTCATTCTGACTCCTTGCCACTGCCTTCCATCCACAAAGATTTTAGTTAGTCTGAGTTTGGGGTAAGATTTGCAGGGGGAGTGCATAACCCGACTGCTATCTGTTATTTACTTTAAACGATTTGCTTATGTTTGCAATTAAAGATTTCTGTACATTTTGTTTCAATTAACTGCGTTGGTGGAATCTTTGCATTTGTATTGCCACAGTGGTGGTTTCTGCCCAATTATTTGATTTTGCTTTGATCAAAATTCATAAAAATCTTATTGTTATGCACCGGCCTAGTTATTGGTCCATTGTGACATGGGGTGTTTGTTAAGGTGGGTGTGAGACAGGTTGGAGGCATGCGCAACAAAGAACCCAGGGTTCAAATAAAAATAAAAAGCATTTTTACTGTGTGCCACATTCATTGTCAGTGGAAGAAGTCCCTGGCTGGATTGTGCCGTGTTCTAAAACCGTTACAGCCTTAATGTGATCTCTTACAATCATTATAATTTCTTGAGTGCTAAGCGCTGTGTTCGGAGCAGATAATCGAGAGCTGGTATGGATGGGGCCTTGAGCCTTAGGGGGCCCTCATCAACTGCCCCGATGTTGCAAGTCAGCAGTCTTATAACATGCCGATATATTCCTTTATATATTCATTTCACTCTGGGGCCTTTCAAGCTGTGTTTGCTGGAGCCCTTCTGGCTGTCACTTCCCTCAGGGCATACAAAAGTATTATCACCTTGTTGCCTTTTAGCACTGGTAATACCACAACAGCCACTTACTGACAAAGAAGGTTTCATAGCTTCTCAGTTGGCATTTAGTGTTTCAGCTCACTCCTGGCTGGCCGTCTAGTGATAATTGGCAGCTATTAACCACCGGATCATTTTGTCTCTGTTATAGTGTTTGCACCGAAAGGGTTCAAGCAGACCGAAACACGTGTCTGGGGTTGCTGTTGGTACTCTTGCTCAGAGGAGAATTGCCTAGCATTTCGGTGCTGAACTGCCCCAGGGCAGGACAAAGACTGATATGTTTAGGATATTTCTCCTCTGTGAAAGATAGTGAGCTAAAGACTCTGGGTAAGGCTCTTGTAACCAGGACTGACTTCCTTGTTATTTGCATATTTCAAGTAACTTTTGGTCTCACCCTAAGTTACTAGGAGAATCCAGACGTGGACCCCTTGCTCACTATTCTTAGAGAGGCACAGCTACACCCTACTGATGAGGTTCAACCAGACCGAAACACGTGTCTGGTGTTGCTGTTGGTACTCTTGATCAGAGGAGAATTGCCTAGCATTTCGGTGCTGGACAAAAACTGATATGCTTAGGATATTTCTCCTCTGTGAAAGATAGTGAGCTAAAGACTCTGGGTAAGGCTATTGTAACCAGGACTCATGTCTGGCAGAGAGTCTCCCAGGACCCCCTTGTTATTTGCATATGCACCCAAAGGATGCCAGTCTTCGACTTTAAGAAAGGGGGGTCCCAACCATCATGTTGAAATGGGACCCAACAGATCTTCAGCCGGGCCTGTTTGCAGCTGTATTTATATGCACTGAGTTCAAAGGGATACCTAGCGCTGAAGTTCCTTAGAAACCAGGCCAGGAACCTCACTTTGCACGTGTGGACAGTAGTGCCGACTCTGAGGGATGGGTATGAATGTTTTCACGCCGCTCAAGAATATCACCCCGGGGTGGGCCGCGGTTACCTTTTGTTTGCTCTTTTCAATGATTTATTTTGGAGAGATGTACTCAACTCTCTGCCCATTAGCAGCCAGGTGGGAGAGGAGTAGTGTAATTATACCTCTAGGTGAAACCCCCACTTCCATTAGTACAGTGCAGTTTGCTCCAATGGGGGCTTACAAATGTATAATAAAATAAATAATCTTTCCAAGATCTTGTGTCGTTTTTTGCTAAGACTGTATTATAACATCTCTAGAAGGTTGGACCCAGTTATAAAGTAAAACCATTTTCCAAAAAATGATAACCACCATTTACTCCCATAACTGATTGCATGTTTGTGGGAATGCAACGTACAGTCACTTTCTTTTTAGTAGTAAAATGCAGGAAACCATAACTAAGGGCAGGGGAGAGGCTAGAGGTGGCTTCTTGGCCCGTGTAAAGTGTGATAGCACCGGCCAGTCCTGGCCTTTATGCTCACATCACACTGCTGCACTCTGGTTCCTGCACTCCTGTGCTTATTACAGGCAATACAATAATAACTACTGCACAGCTTTACAGACCCTGAGCTAAGAAGCCAGAACTTGCCAAACACCTCGAGCCTCACTCAGAGACCCCTGAAAGCTTTCCATCCAAATCCTGTGATTACCCTTAGTGTACACTCAAATGGTAGGGGAACACCCAGAACCTCACTGCATAGTGAAGTCCCTACCTTATTCTGGGGGAGATTCACCAAATTATCAAAAGGTAGTTAGATATTGCAACAGTGTGACCTTGGAAGCAATAGTTTTCCAAAAATATAACACATTTTATTTCGAGAATTGTGATTAAACACAGTAATAACATCAATATTTTAACAGTAAAGTGCACACATAATACAATTTATTATACAAAGCAATAGTCTTGTGACAGTTTGTCCTTAGTAATTGGAAACAGAGTCGTCAAGAAACTCTATTAATTGCAAAACAACCTCAGGGTCATTGAATAGTTTTTGCTGTTTACAGATTTTGTTAAATGATTCACATGAGTTTCTAGTTTGATTAATACTAGAAAATGCGACTCAATATGTTTCAGTTCTCGACATGAGTGGGGAACATTCATAAAGAGCTAAGTCACTTAGACTAAGGGTACAATAAAAGCATAGTAACAGTAACAGTTAAACAGTTTCAGTTATACCCAAAATGTGTCATCATTGACGTTTAACACTCAAAAGTTTGTCATGCAATTCTATTGGTTGGAAATGGTAACTTAAATATTGGTGCTATATCTGTATATGGTAACGGAGTGAGGGGATTGGATAAACACTATCAGGTGGGCGTCTAAGCCCATCCTTCTAACATTACTCTTGTAGACGTCACTAAAAGTACGACGTCCCATTAGTTCTACTATCTATAGGACCCTAGATTATTTGGTCCACTATGATTGGGTCGGCTTCAACCCCATGCATAAATCTCCACTTTAATTAGCAGCACGCAGAATGGTCAACCAGGTGCAGGATGGCCCAAGATTCACCTGGCCTCCCTTCCATCAATCAGTACTTTAGTGCTATGTGTCAATTAGTTGGTTGTGGTCGGCCTCAAAACTGTAGCTTCTTGTCAGGAAAGATTATGGTATCTTCTGCTCGGGAGATAGCCAGGCGTAGGTGCCTCTTCTCGTTCGGCTGGTCACGTGCTAGCACACAGTGAATCTGCTTGGTTTTCCTTCTATTTATGCATTTAATTCTTTATTCTGCTTGCCACCTGCCTGGGCCTCCTTATCTCGACCTTCACGGGGCAGGCTGCTCTGTTCTTAAGTTTCAATTCTCCGAAGCTACTGTCCGCCTCCCTTTCTTGGTCTGACCTCGACTTCCCAGGCACGAGCTGCTCTTGCTGAGTTTCGATTCTGCCGACTTTCTTGTTTTAGCTGGAATACGAATCCTGTCCTGTTTGACCCTTAGTAACCTGCGTTAATTCTGCTTTTGTGTAAAGTGGACTCGCACCTATATAGTGTGCTTTGTTGAGGTAGATATATAGGTGGCGCTTGCCGCTCTATTCTTTTATCAAGCATTGCAAGCCGCACTCTTTTCTTAGCTTCTTGCTGTTACAAGCATATGTACAGGCGTTAGCTGCTTGAATAGTTTCATCCTGCTTTACAGGTTAAGTTTTTTTGTATTTCAACATCGTCTCTCCTTCTAAGTTCATGATTTTCTTATTCATGACGTTTAGTCTCTGTGTGTCATCTTTTGACTGTTGTTTCTTTCATCTGTGAGTCCGTCTGGGCCCTCGTGACGTCACCATTCGTCTTCAATTAAGGCCTGTTGAGTTTTTTCTGGGACAGTGTTTAAGCAATCTTCATTACGTGTCATTTGCTGGTAGGGTTTTCTCAATGGATACCTTACTGTCCATGGTTATATGGTTATTGGTACTTCAATAGGTATTGCTCTTCTGATAGGCAATGGGCAGAGCCCTAATGCGGCTCTCTGCTGGTTTAGTTGCTCATCATACGTCACATATCTCGGCGTGAATGTTCTTGGTACTTCAAAATGGGCGACTGGAGTGCAGGCTTTATTTGGGACCTCCTCTACACCCTGTTGGTCGCGTACCTCATTTATTGAGGTCATAGTAGCCCACGTGTTAATCGTGTACGCTTTTTTGTGTTCCTGGGTGCCACAGCGTACTGCGTGAGGTTTTCTTACACACACGTGGGCTACAGGGATTGCGTATATGTTTTTCTTGTATTTTTGGGGTGCTTGAGCGTTGCATGACCGTCTTTTATCTGCAGGGTCCACAGGCAGCCTTGCTGGAGCACGGGGGTACGTCTACCATCACGTACCCTGCCCCCTTCACCTCAATTTACAAGGACACTTGTTCAGTGCACCTCCCATTGGCATTAGTACATCCGTGCCATGGTTGGAGGCCACCAAAGGTTAAGGGGGCTCAGCTGGACGTCCTGCCAGTGTTGGGAGTGGTCGTGCATGTTGCTGGGGTGACCAGGGAGTATGTGGAGTCCAACATGGCCGTAGAGCGGGAAGAGGCAGTGGTGCACCCCAGGGGCAGGATGTCCAGCCATGTGCTTGTGCAGCCATACCACCACCCCCTGCGGCTCCAGGTGAGGCTGCTGTTGCATCCGATCCTGGTACCCTTGCGACCCGACAGTAAGTAACATGTGCTGACACGGGCCCACCGGTAGTGGTAGCTGCAGGTGCAGCTGTGGCGACCACCACACAGCCCGCCACCCGCCAGGGTTACTCGTAATATGGCGGTACAGTATGGACGGTGCCCGTGATGTACCGCCACCATCTATGGCATACCGCCATACTCATAATGACCCCCTTTGTATGTGTGGGAGAGTTTTGCCAAGTGAGTTTATCAGGTTCCATGTCAGGTGTGAATGTCTGATGCCTGTTATATTTGTCACATTGCACTTAATGATGATAGTGTCATGTGTTGTGCATTTGGTTTCGCTGTTTAGCTGTTGCATGCCATGGCATGGCATGGAGGACAGGAGTCATGGGGCTTGGGAGGGTTTGGGTGACATACCAGTGATTTACATGGCCTGGTTTGCAGGGGGGTGGTGGGATATGCACCTTGCATGTGTTCCTTTTAGTCACACCAGATTGGTCACACCAGATTGGTTATGTTTAAGTAGCTAGGGATGCACACAATGTAGGTTGTGACAGTTGACTGTCTCTTTGTCATGATCGATTGCCATCTGGTATGTGCCAGGCATGTGTGCACTCCGCAGGGGTGGGAGTTTAGGTGAAAAATGTGGCCACAAGCTGGGTCCGGGCTGCCTCGTTACATACCCTTTCCCCTCCCATGAGCAGCGCCTGTGCATGTGGTTGGGGATGTGGGGACACCACCATGTCCACAGGTACGCTCTGCCGTGTTGTGACATTGTGCAGGGCACATGCTGCCACAATGATCCTGCACACTACTGGGGGTGAATATAGTAGCTGGCCGCCAGAGCGGTCAAGCGAGCGTAAGCGTGACTTGAGCACTCCAAATGTGCGCTCCACTATGGCCCTGGTTGCAATATGTGCTGCGTTGTATCTTACCTGGGGTGGTGTGGTGGGGTTCCGTATTGGTTTCATCATGTAGGTGCTCAGAGGGTAGGCACTGTCCCCTGGGGAGGTGATGATGGTTTTCATTAGTTGGGTTTGTGTATTTGTCTGTGTGTGACATGCATGCATGTGCACAGGCATTTGTACTCACCTATGAGCCATGTATCGCCATGCTTTCCAGCTTCCAGGGCCCGGCTCAGGGCGGACATTCTGTACATGAAACTGTCATGGGTGGATCCTGGATAGTTTGCATAGACAGAGGTGATGATTCCCTTGGCATCGCATACAACCTTTACGTTGATGGAATGCCAGTGCTTGCGGTTGCGGTAGATGTTTTCAGTGGCCCTAGGTGGACGAAGGGCCACATGAGTGCAATCTATGGCACCAAGCACTTTGGGGAAGTGTTCCACCCTGTAGAAGTCCAAGACCACGGCCTGCCTTTCTGTGGGTGTTCTGGGCATGTATATGTGCCTGCAGACTGAGGGGCGTGCAGTGATGATTGCCAACACCTGGTGTAGGCAACATGACTGTGTGGGCTGTGAGATGCCCCCCACTATGGCAGTTGTCCGCTGAAATGACCTAGTGGCCAAAAAATGCAGGACATTGAGCACCTTCTCCAAGGGGCTCAATGCTTGGGATCACAGGGTGGGTGATGTGAGTTCATCCACCCACTCAGTGACCAGGTCTAGGATGATATGTGGTGGATAACTATACCTGCCATAGACCTGGTCATCAGGCATCCCAAAAAGGCTGGTCCTGGTCTAAAAAATGCAGGGCCTGGCTATTCTCCTCCTCCTGCGGTGTCCCACGATCACTGCTGCGAGGAATGGGACATTCATCGTAGCTGTATATGCTTGTTTGTTGTTTGTGCGCACTTTTATGCTGCGTGGGGGCGCTTCCGCCTTCTTTCGTGTGGCGGACTTATTTGTGCATGTGCATCTGTTTTGACTTGCGCGGGTTTTCCCTATTCGATTCCATGAATACGTGTTGTTAACTAGCGTGTGGGCGTTGCATGTGTTTCCCAGCATTACTTCCCAAGTTACGCCTACATTTTCACACGTTGTTCTCCATTCCCCGTGTTCCGCCCCCTTTTTAGGTGTGTGTGCGAGAAGTTGTGCGTTTTTCCCTTTCATGTCGCGCACATGTTTGGAAAGTCACAGTGACGTGTGGGGTTAGCGTGGTTTTGGCACCCATCCCGGGAAAAAACACGCGCAGGACCTTCCATGATTGGCACGCGTGCGATTCACACGCATGCGCTAGCTTTTTCACGCTTGCGCCACAAATTTTGGCACACATTTATTCCATGAATTACCCCCTATGTCTTTTACCACTTTCACATTCGTTTTTGTCTGTACCTTTAATGGCGGGTCGTATACATCTAAGGTTGTATCAGGCCTAGATAATTTCCTGACCAACACGGATGTGGAATCACAGGGAATCTCCACAACAGACCATGGTGGGCTGTGATCAGCAACCCAACTTTGGGCCGGCCAAGTCGACCTTTTAAGGCAGCACAACAAGCACTTTGAAACACATTGTGTATAGGCGCTATATAAATAACCTATCATATCATATCATAGCTTTTTGAATGGTTACTCTTCCATCGAGCAGCAACTTGTCAAGTAACCAAGTTTTCTGTACACAATAATACTAAAGAAATGCATATTGCGTCACAGACCATTTTCTCTGAATAAATGGTTGAACCCTCTAGTGTTCCGTGTATACAGTATATCAATGTTATCTACTTAATTGGGACAAATGAGATTTAAAGGCGAGTGGAAGGCATTGCCAATAACCTGTTTCTTAGGAATTTCGAGCATTTGTGTTTGCATTTTTGATTCAATCAGCGGCAGCACAATTCAAATCACAGTGGGTACGCGGGGTTACATTACTGGATGGTGCATTCATTATCTTATCTTATTTGTTTGCTGATTGGAGATGACAGTACTGGGAGTCACTACAGATGGCTGATTGACAGAAGATCCTCCCTTATTTGCAGTGTTGTTATTCTCACTATTAGGGTTAGTCTTTCTTCGCTTCTCAGGATATATATCCACTATGTCACAGGTGAAGCCCAATCGAAATATTTCTGATTCATATTTTAAAATGTGTTCGAATATAAAAGTAGAATCAAAGCAGACATTAGCGATAGTTTATTTGCTATGTTCAACTTGATCCACTATTCTAATGTCGTCAGAGCGTATGACACGCAATTCGACAATTGAGTGGAATATTTGCAAGACAACTGCCCTATTTAAAGGTGGATAATTTGTATCAGCTGTGATGGGTGTCAATTGAAGGGCTTTATGCACTGCCTCATTATTTGGGGCAGCAACTGGTTTGGACTGAGTTGCCACCCAGAGGTCAGATAATCTCATTTGTCCCGTCAAGTCTACGCTAGACTTTTTCTGTAGCATAATACTTTCTTTGAGTTGTGGCGGAGGAAAAAAAGCCACATTCGAGGGAATAGGACCACTTGATGCTGGATTTGAAGAAAGGAGTGTACTTGCAGAGATTGGAGGGATTAAGATCTCCCTAGGTAGTGGTACTGTTGTACCCTGTATACTACCTGAAGTCAAGGTTTTTGATCACTTTGGGACACGGGGTAGGGAATCTGGTGGCTTTATCATATTCCCCGGCACATTTTCCATATTCACACAACAAGAGTTATTTTTGGGTTTTTCTCATCTAGCATACATAAATGCATGTGAGACAGACTTGTTGTTTTTTTCCCCTTTTGGATACATTCTTAGATATTGTTGGCAATTTTACACAGTCTGGATTCCTGGCTGTTGTATTTGGAGCGGCCATTGGTGGTTTATTATCGTGGAATGTAAAATGGTACTGGCTTCCCTTCCCAAGATGTCAGTATTAGTACTCTGATCATGTGTGATTTTCCTATTTTTATGAATACATTTGTGAAGTAATATAGACTGTATGTCTAGTTTATTTTCGAGTTTCCCAAATGTATTTACTAGAGTAGTTAATAGGCACTCAAAAGCTGGGAACATTATATTAGATGTCATGCAGGATTGGCTGGTTTCAGATAGCATGGAAAAAGATTGAGCTTCACTGGGACTAGTACCCAGCGCAATAGACGTTCCACCTTGTTCATCACAGGCTTTCCCCTGCCCTCAATCATGGTACATCGATAAGGGGGACGACATAATGCTCGAGGTAGAAGCGGTATCAAATCGATCTCCCATATATTCTATATCATCATTCTGTGTTGGTAAATCAATATTTCTGCTTAAATCAATCAGAGAGCAGATCGCCTCTGTATGTATCATCGCTTCAACACTAGCAGTTGGAGACACTATAGGCGCATCTTGGTCCTTATCTAGTATTTTCATAGATGGATCCATCAAATAGCATTCAGCACTTTGCTTAATTTCCCAGCTTTGAAGGTCACTGGGAAATTCGTTCAGGTCACTATTTCTACCTAGAGAGTTAACATTGGGTGACAATAATGTTACTGGTTCTTTGGTAGAAGAGAAAACAGGAGTGCCAGTATTTTTCTATAGTAGCATATCGCCAATTAGTTTAGTTCCCAAGGAACTTAAGGATAAATTCAATTCCGCTGTAATCTCTTGGCTGGCGCATTCCTCATTAACAACACTCAACGTGTTTCTTTTTGTTAAAAATGCTTTCATCTTTTTAGAATGGGTAACTAATTTAGAACCCGAAATGACTTTAGAGGGGGGGGAGTGTGGCGCGAACGCTGCATAGGTTCAGTATTGTGATTTACTTATGTGTGTCAAGGGCTTTCATTTGTGCGCTGTCAGGAGAACTGATACCACTAATATCACTGGAAGGGATTGCCTGTTGCATGTTATTTAATCACAAATTCTGACAAGGTGTGACCAACAGTTAGTTAATTATCTTAGTGGTAAGTTTCCCACTTACTATCAATGCAGAAACTGCTCAACAAGTACAAACACGGCCATAATTGGCCTATTACAGATTACCACTGACCTCGAAGATAAAAAAAGAACAGAATTTTTCCAATGTTTTCAATATTTCTGAACATTCAAATAATTTGTATTGGAAATCAGCAATTGTTAAATATGCTGGGCTGCAATTTTACTGCCATTCCACTCCGTGTGCACTCTGTAACTTTGGAGCGGTTGAACACATCAATTCACACAGATGACAAACAGTTGTTTTATCACATAGCATGTAACAGAGATCTCGATCGGAAAAACGGGGGGAAAAGCAAACAAACTAGGTACTTCGCAAATCCCAGCTGAAACAACGCAACTCAGCTCGGCTCGGTTGGATACACGCCAGGGACGCTATCCGAGTGTATTGAGCGAGTAACTACGATTCTCCCAAATGGGCAGGTCAGGTCAAGTGTTGAGAAGAAAAGGTAGGGCGGAGTTGCTCTGGGAAGGCAGTGTGCCATATCCCGTATGCGTATTGATGAATATCATTTTAAAAACATTTTTATTACTTGATTGAATCACATTGGTATCAGGTTTGCTGTTACGAAGTAGAAAGAAGAATATTAAAAGTTGAAGGTTGAGGTGCCACACTGGCGGGCGGTCCTTAAACTCTGGCTTTAAACAGTGACCGTACTCCGTTCAATTGTTTCGAAGGCATTTTGAAGATTTTTTGTTGTTGCTATTACCTATGAGGTCTTTTCACCGTTAATGAGGCGTGGCCACCAAGTGGTTTCCTCGCACAGAAGTGTTGAAGAAAAGAGATGTTTTAAATATGTCCTTCTAATGGTTTGTGTTTCTGGACTTGACAAATGAAGATGTCTTCATGTTTCAGTCTGTGCTTGGTTCTTACAGAGTCTGCAGGTACTCGTGTTTAAAAGGCCTCTAACTGCCCGAATTTCATTTGTTTCCAGAAGGTTTAAACAGACTCTTAAGAAATAATTTATGAGTGCTCTATTTGGAAATTTCTTCAAGAATTCCTGTGTCTGGTTTAGCTTTTTTGTGTTTGATGGAAGATGCTTTGTCAGCTTGTATTTTGCAGCTATTTCTAAAGTGTGGATCCGATCTAACTCTTCATTTTCCTTTTTATCTTTAGAGGTTTCGAATCAATTCCTCTTCTGAGCTTTGTATCGTCGCCAACATTTCTTTGTTTGCTTGTGCCCATGCGTTAAGCACGTTGCAACGTCCACCTGTGGTCTCTACGTTTATCAAGTTGTATATCGCAGGGGTGTCCAGAAGCAATGTTTTCCTATAGAGCATCATGCTGTTATACTCAGTCGTTGCTTTCAATGAGAGCAAGCTCAGTTCGCGTCTGATTAAGGCCATTGGTGTTGATTTTGGCAGTTTTAGGACAGTTCTCCAAAAGTAGCCTTCCAGTTTCAGCCATATGTTCTTCGGTATGGTCGGTATCGCCTCTGTTCCATATGTTAGGGCAGGTACGACCTTTGCTCTGTAAAATCTGATAGCTGGAAGGAGAGAATAGCGGCCACATTTTTTGTCTACGGCTCGAGTTTGCGATGAAAGTTTCCTTGATTTGTCAGAGAGGGCTTGTTGCATTGTATTTTCCATCCTTGAGCTATCCAGCATTACTCCAAGATACTTGAATTCTGTAACTTTTTCAATTTGGGAGCCCTCCAAATTCCATCTCAGTTTTTCACTTTTCTTTCTTGATTTTTCCAACACCATAACTTTTGTCTTTCCCTTGTTTATTTCCAAATTGTTGGAACGGATGTAGTTGGAAAGGTTATCGAGTTGTCTCTGTAAGACGATTGCTGTTTCATCTAGTAGGATCATATCGTCCGCGTACAGCAATCGGGATACTTTTGTTTGTCCAATTTTTGCCGGAAATGATGTCACACTTTTTTCTGTGTCTTTGAAGTCTCTGAGGTATGCTATGAAAAGTGCTGGTGCGAGGGGAGAGCCTTGTTTCAACCCTCATGCTGTAGGTATCTCCTCCGATAGTACACCTTGTTGACTCAATCGCCCTCTCAATGTTGTTTCTGAATAGAGGGCTTTTATCGGATTTAAGTTTTCCGCCGGGCAGCTGAAAGCGAGCCTCATTTTACAGGGGCACCCCCCTAAAATACAGGAGACCCATAATCACCATAAACCAGAGTAAATGCACCCCTCTCGGGAAACAAAAGTCATGAGGCTGTCTTGCAGGTGATGAAAAGACTTTAATCTTTACAGATCATGAGGATTGGGGAAATGGCAGAGGGTTCTGCCATTTCAGGCCAGCATTCTGTCGTCGTCATCGCTGGCTCCCAAACCCTGAAGACTCCTCCTGGGCCGGCAGCTTAAATACTCTTCAGTTAGTCACTGGATACCCGCAGAGCTCCTCCAAACATATCCCTCTTGCCATACAAGGGATGTTGCAGAGTCTCCAGTGTTACATGGTCATGTTCCCTACTTAACATTAATGCTGTATTAGCAAGAATAATGTGTTGCTCTTGTTTAGCATAATTTAGTATGTTATAGAAATGTATACATAAACACATCTTCCCGCCATTCTCTCAACATTACCTCCATAAAATTATATTTTATGTGGTCCAATAACTTCTACAGAAAAACACTTTTCTACTACTATGTTGTGCTGAATACTGTTTTCCCATAGTATTCTGTCGGGCTTGAATATTTTCATAGGCCCTCATTACGACCCTGGCGGAGGACCATGGTGCAATTTGCACCATGGTCCATGGCGCAGAGCTGCCAACTCCGCCATGGGGGTTGGCGGACTTACCGCCCCATTCCGACCTTGGCGGGGCGGTAAGTCCCCAATCCCCATTTACCCTTCCCCATTCCCATTTTTGCCCCATAGGGTATAATGGGAGTGGGGAAGGCGTTAATTACGCCACCGTAAATTACGGTGGCGTAATTAACAACAGGTCCCGTAGCGCCATGGATTTTTCCGCCCGGAAAAACCATGCGAAAAAACCACCATGGCGCTACGGGAACTCGTAGTATGGCGGAAAGGTACGCCATGCATTACGCTGGCGTAAAACCCTTTCCGCCAGGGTCGTAATGAGGGCCATAGTCTCCATTGGCCTGTGATTGACAGGACCATTTGGTCAGCCACGTTCTCTGTTCAAGCCTGCCTAGTCTATATTTAGCACAGCTTGACTTTACCGTGTGCTTTCACATTGGATTTTTAAAACTACACAGAATAACATTTACATGTGTTTTTCAACTAATTTATTTATACATTATCTTTTAAATATTACCAACCTATATTTAGTGACTGGCCCTACCTGTGTGTGATTATTTAGCATGAAAAAAGCTTTCTTAGTGCTATAGTGCTTATAAGTCTTTCCTCATTTGTAAAGTACTTGGGGGTGCAGGAAAGCAGCAGCTCCTTCCCAACACAGCTCCAAGTCGAAACTTAGTCACATAGTTTCTTTCGATCGACCTTGTTAAACGATTGAGCTAGGTCGATGAACGCAAGAAACACCCTGGGGCTCCCTTCTATGATCTTACTTTTTAGGGGTGCTCAGAAGCAAGATGTTGGCCGAGGTTCCCATGTTTTTTCATAAAGCCTGTCTGGAAGGGATCTGCACACTCAGAGTTCTTGGCCCAAGATTGAAACCGGGTTAATAGAAGGGTGCCGAACACCTTCCCGATCATATCAAGAAATGCTATCGGTCGGTAGTTTTGCAGGTCTTCTTTGCTTCCCTTCTTGATGATAGGTACCACTATCGATGATGTCCAAGATGGTGGTATGGACTTATGCTCCGTACCCCTTTTAAACACCATACTGATGAACGTTGCCCACTCTAACGGGTGATTTTTTAAATCGATGTTAGTTATCCCGTCCGGGCCCAGGGCTCTTGATGTTTTGAGTTTACGAATGGATGCTTCAATGGTGTCTCTGTCGTCTAAGGAGGCCCAAGGTGTATTCTTTTCATCTTGCTTTAGAAGGGGATTGGAAGGTGGGGAATGGAATAGAGTTTTGAAGTACTTCACCCAAACAACTTCCCCTATGCTGTTTAGGAGAGCATCGTCAGTTGTGGGTTTTGTTGATCTGATCACAGACCAGAATTCACGAGAGTTTTGGCCACTCATTACCTTCAACATTGCCTCAGAGTCTGTCTGATACAGTGTTTACTGGTATCCTTTAAGTGAAGACTTATATTTCTTTGTTGCTTCATGCAGCATGTCACTGTAGGCTTCGGACCTGTGTCTTGACACCATTTGTTTGATTTTGCGGAGTGTGCGTCTTTTTGCCACCACAATTTTATAAAATTTGTGTTTCTTAAGTTTTGTTACCAGGTGTGATTTGTTTGCAGCGGTCTTATATGTCATTAGCAATGGTTGATAGTCAATTTGTAAGCATTTCTCGCCTAGTTCACTCTGTCCTTCTAGGGCTTTGTATCATCTTGTGAGCTCTATATTATGTCTTGGGGTCAGTTTAAGACGGTTTCCTTGATTGTTGCATTCAATTTAGGCACTGGTTGTAGGTTTCTGGCCGATTGACTTTGACCATGCTGTGGTCAAGAGGTTGTGGGCACTGGCTTTGGACTTTATCACCTCAAAAGAGGTTATTGACGATAGTATGGCACGTGATGCAAAGACGTAGTCGATTGTCGCCGAGGCATTTTCTCTTTCCCAGGTCAGGATCCGATCGAGCCAGATGAACAGCTTGTCTAGATTAAAAAGTTCTCTTGGGGCCATCAGTTCTGACCAGTAGTCGCCTCTCTCCTCGTATGGTGACTTTTTTCCGTTTCCTTCACGAAGTTTGTCTTGTGGCCTACATGTTGCATTTAAGTCTCTGCATAGAATTATATGGGACGCTTGATGTTCAGCGTAGGCTTTGTCGATTATTTTTTGCATCATCAAAAGGTCGTTTTTGTTTGTGATCACTTGCAGATTCCAGTAGGTGTTTATGATGGCTATCAGTATTAATACCTTTCTCTCTGATTGTGGGTTGAATTGTTTCGAATTTACGAGAATTGCCAGTAGGAATGTGTTCACTAAAAGAGTTTCTTGTAAGCGAATGCCTCTACCAGAACAGACGGCAGATGTTAAGCCAGAAGAAGGGCGACCTTTTGGCCCTTTTAGGGCTGGTGACATTGCAAGGTCGTATCCGTCTAAGGTTGGCCTCTCGACTAGCCAGGTTTCCTAGAGGCAGAGGATGCCGAAAGCTCCCAAGTCTACTCCTCCGATTTCGGTCAGTTGTTGGAAGCCTCGCGTATTCCACGATCCCAGCCTCAACACTGTTTGCCTAGCTTCGCACTTGTCCTTATGGGCTGTCTCGTAGCTTAAGCGATGAGGGGTGGTGCATTGCTATTTTCTTGAGTGTGATGATAGAGCCTTTGGTAGCCAAGCCCATAGTTGTTTCTGTGGGGCAGATTCTGTGTCTTTTTCCGTGAGATCTAAAACTGTGGCTGGGAGATCTTGTATGATAGTTTTCTCAACCTTTGGCAACGGGCCACTTGGGAATCTGGCTGATACCAGAGGGACTTCCAGAGTTGGAGTTTCCACCGGTCGGGATACAGTCGGCATGAGTTCTTTCTCCTGTCCTGGTGGCATTCTGCTTTGTCGTTTTGTGTTCTGTGGGCGCTTTTTCTGTTCTGCGGGCTAGCATGGCCACGGTCTTTGCCTCTAGATCTTCTGCCTCTGTACAGCTCCTCTGTTCCCGAATATAAAAACACTCAGCGGCCTAAACACATATAGCTATATGGAAATCAATATGAAAGTTAACTCAAAATACACACTAGTTTACACAGGGCATGCTGTAGAGAATCTTTACCTGTCTTTTTTGACCGAGAAAATCGAAAGGCAGGGAGCAGCCAGCTGATCGCTGCACGAGAGCACTTCCACAAATGCTCTTACTCTTAGGAGACTGCAGAGGGTGGAACTAAGGGTGGGACTGTTTAATTACAGAAACACTCCCATCCACCCTTTTTTTCCCCACTTAGAGACACGAACTGAGTGGAATCCACTTCGATGATGATTAATGGAGGCACTCCGCGCTATACCACTCTGCCACACTCCACCCGCTCCGCTAGGATTGCAGTATATGAAGCGAGCACCCACCTGGAAGTAAAAGAAACAGGAGACAGACTCAGGGCCAGATTCAGATAGTCACAAAAACACTCTGCCACAAGTTCGTAGAGGTGTGTTTATGTCATCCTCGAAGAAAGGCCAGTATGCTTGCGTGTGGGCTCATTGTCGTTCATATAATGAATGTAAAACTTCCCATCCATCAGTTATTTTTGGTAGAAAGTCCGGTACACCCCGTTTCGGCACAGGACTATTTGCCGAAACCAGTTCAGCGCGGCCAGTTCGGCGACGGGACGTTTTGGCGCTCGGATGTTTTGGCGCGCCAGTACATGCCTGCCCATGAGTTACTGTGTTCAGCTGCACCTTTCCATTGTAAAACCTTAAACTATACGTAATGAATCCATTTTACTGTAAACATGTGCAGCCAGGGTTTTCCAGCTCATCATTTTGAAATGGCCACCTGTGCATTTCAGCCGGCTGTGCAATTATTTCCTAATATGTCAAACCCCCACCCCAAAGGGACAGGTGATATTAGGCCGATTCATGGAAATACAGTCAAAAGTATCGCACGCGGCTGGCGCAGAGTGTTCCTGTGCGAATGTCTGCGCCAGCTGCATGCGATAAAATCCATTTCAGCGCACATCGTATTCATGGAATAATACACAAAAACAAGCCGTGGCGCAGAGTATCGCAGCGACCCTGCAGCAGCGCCAGTTACGCCCCCAAGAACGCCCTCGCGCAAGGAAAAGCCATCAAGATCGCAAAACCATCGCAAAGGGCTGCGCCAACCCTGTACCAGTGCGAGAAGTAACACACGCGACCTGGGGGAGCGTGTGCGTGTATTTCAGGGGTGCGCGGGTGGTTTCACACGCGATTGGGCTGCGTGCGTGTAATTCAGGGGTGCGCGGGAAGATCCACACGCGATTGGTCTGGGTGCGTGTATTCCAGGGGCCCGCGGGTGGTTTCTCACGTGATTGGCCTGGGCGCGTGTATTCCAGGGGCTCGCGGGTGGTTTCACACGCGATTGGGCTGCGTGCGTGTATTCCAGGGGTGCGTGGGAAGTTCCACACGCGATTGGCCTGGGCGCGTGTATTTCATGGGCTCGCGGGTGGTTTCACACGTGATCGGGCCTGGGGGAGCGTGTGCGTGTATTTCGGGTGTGCGCGAGAAGTTCCACACGCGATTGGGCTGCGTGCGTGTATTTCAGGGGTGCGCGGGAAGATCCACACGCGATTGGGCTGCGTGCATGTATTTCAGGGCCTCGCGGGTGGATTTACACGCGATTGGGCTGCGTCCGTGTATTTCAGGGCCTCGCGGGTGGTTTCACACGCGATTGGGCTGGGCGCGTGTACATCAGGGGTGCGCAAGAAGTTTCACACGCGTTTTGGCTGGGTGCGTGTATATCAGGGGTGCGCGAGAAGTTTCACACGCGTTTTGGCTGGGTGCGTGTACATCAGGGGTGCGCGAGAAGATTCACACGCGTATTGGCTGGGTGCGTGTATAACAGAGGTGCGGGAGAAGTTTCACACGCGATGGGGCCTGGGGGAGCGGGGTGCGTGTATTACAGGGGCCTGCGGGTGGTTTCACACGCGATGGGGCCTGGGGGAGCGGGGTGCGTGTATTTCAGGAGCCTGCGGGTGGTTTCACACGCGATGGGGCCTGGGGGAGCGGGGTGCGTGTATTTCAGGGGCCTGCGGGTGGTTTCACACGCGATGGGGCCTGGGGGAGCGGGGTGCGTGTATTTCAGGGGCCTGCGGGTGGTTTCACACGCGATGGGGCCTGGGGGAGCGGGGTGCGTGTATTTCAGGAGCCTGCGGGTGGTTTCACACGCGATGGGGCCTGGGGGAGCAGGGTGCGTGTATTACAGGGGCCTGCGGGTGGTTTCACATGCGATGGGGCCTGGGGGAGCGGGGTGCGTGTATTTCAGGGGCCTGCGGGTGGTATCACACGCGTTTTGGGTGGGCGCGTGTACATCAGGGGTGCGCGAGAAGTCTCACACGCGTTTTGGCTGGGTGCGTGTACATCAGGGGTGCGCGAGAAGATTCACACGCGTTTTGGCTTGGTGCGTGTATAACAGGGGTGCGGGAGAAGTCTCACACGCAATGGGGCCTGTGGGAGCGGGGTGCGTGTATTACAGGGGCCTGCGGGTGGTTCCACACGCGATGGGGCCTGGGCGCGTGTATTTCAGGGGTGCGCGGGAAGTCCTACACGCTCGCCTACAACACGTATTCATGGAATCGAATGTGGCCAATCCGGAAGCACGTATGCCAGCAGGAAGCAGGCGTACGTTGACCCGCACAGCATAAAAGTGCGCGCAAACAACAAACAAGCTCAGACGCCAGGATGAATATACCGTTCCTAGCAGCAGTGGCCGTGGGATATCGCAGGAGGAGGAGGATAGTCCGGGCCAGAATTTTCACACCCAGAACCAGCCTTTTCGGGATGCCTGATGACCAGGTGTATGGGAGGTACAGGTTTCCACCTCACATTATACTCGACCTGGTCAGTGAGTGGGAGGATGACCTCACATCACCCACCCTTTGCTCCCAAGCCCTCAGCCCCCTGGAGAAGGTCCTCAATGTACTGCACTTCTTGGCCACTGGATCATTTCAGCGGACAAGTGCCATAGTGGGGGGGGTGTCACAGGCCACCCAGTCACGCTGCCTACACCAGGTCTTGGCCATCATCACTGCACGCCCATCAGTCCGCAGGCACATATACCTGCCCAGAACACCTGCAGAAAGGCAGGCTGTCGCACAGGAAAACTACAGGGTGGCACAATTCCCCAAAGTGCTAGGCGCCATTGATTGCACCCTTTGGCTCTATGTCCCCCCAGGGCAACTGAGCACATCTATAGAAACCGCAAGCACTGGCATTCCATCAACGTCCAGGTAGTATGTGATGCCAAGGGAATCATCACCTCAGTATATGCAAACTATCCAGGCTCAACCCACAACAGCTTCATCTACAGAATGTCTACCCTAAACCGGGACATAGAGGCTGGGCGGCATGGCGATACATGGCTGCTCGGTGAGTATAAATGCCACTGCGCGTACATGCATGTCAGATACTGAGTAATGTCACAACCCCACTAATGATACCCATCACCACCTCCCCAGGGGACAGTGCCTACCCTCTCAGCACCCACATGATGACGCCAATTCGGAACCCCACCACGCCACCCCGGGTAAGATACAACACAGCCCACATTGCAACCCGGGGCATAGTGGAGCGCACATTCGGAGTGCTCAAGTCACGCTTTCGCTCCCTTGAACGTTCTGGAGGGCAGCTGTTATACGCTCCCCCAGTAGTGTGCAGGATCATAGTGGCAGCATGTGTCCTGCACAACGTTGCAACACGCCGGGGCCTGGCCGTGGACATGGTGGTGCCCTCACATCCCCAACCACATGCACGCCCACTGCGCATGGGAGGGGAAAGGGCACGGGGGGAGGCAGCCCGCACGCAGCTGGTGGCTGATTACTTCACATAAAATCACACCCCTGTGGAGTGGGCACAGCCCTGGCACATACCAGCTGACAATCAATGATGACTCATTCTGACAAAGATGATGCCTCAATGGAGAGTCACCTGTCACAACCATACCAGCCTGAGACTGTACAACTGGAAGTGTACCATTGTGTGCCACCCTACCTACACAAACACCACCAATGCTGTGTCATCAAAAGACACACTTCAATGATGCCAATATCACTACCACCATCAAAGATAGTACATGACAACAGTGCCATGTCACCAACACCTACCCCCCAGCCCCCCATCCATGTCCCCCTGCACCCCCACCCCCCAGCAGTGAGGGGCACCTGCCAACAGGCCCACACTCATCTCCACCATGGCATGTAATGCAATGTGAGAGCAAACAAATTCATACCCCAAACATTACACAAGTGCCACAGAGTACAGTGTCCCAAATGGAAACTGCCCACACACAGTATGCCCACATACATTGAAGGCACGCGTCCCCAGCCAGCACGATCCTCCCCACAATGAGAGACAATGAAGGACTCTCCCAAATCGGGAATAAGGCCAAGACAGAGTGCGGGTGAGCTTAAATGGGAGTTTATCAATGAAAATATGGTATGCAAACTCCGAGAGCGCTCTGTCTGACAATAGCAAAGACAGGCGTATATATTTACAAAAAACGTCATAAGAACCTACACACTATAGGGGGCACAAGTTCGATGGGATTGGGTGGCGATGACTAACTATAGGTGCTGCTGTGATGCGGTTGGCTTTGGCTGGAAGACGTCACTGGTCATCCTCGTGGGTTGGGCTGGGCCTGGCAGGTTGGCTGAGTTCATCCGGGCGGTGTTGTTGTGCCATCGCGGCCAGTGTCAGAGATGAATGTCTTTTCCTGACTTATTTGCCCTAGGCCATGCACACCGCAGTCATTCAGTCATTTCAATATTATCTTCTTTAGTAAATCTTCCAATAGGTTATTCTACAGGTTAATGCAACACAGGAGGAATGTACCTTGTGAGGGGTCTGGCGGTAATACGTCAGGACATGGTTACCAGAGTCCTGTTGACCGGGGCCATAGGTTGAGGTGCTAAGCTTCAGGGCCTGGGACGGGCGGTACAGGTCTTTCTGTCTTGTTAGAAGTTGTTATGGATGTGCTGCTGTGTGTTGTCAAAGTGTTGGGTGTCCTGATTGCACAGGGCCATAGGTCTAAGATGATCCGGTGGGTTATGGGGTTTACGAGGGGGCGCCTTTGGAAGTGTGTGTTCAGGCAGAGGTTTACTGCTGTGCTGTAAATAGTACAGGTGGCGGGCCGTGGCCTTGGGTGCTGCAGAGGGGGCTACAAATCTTTGAAGCGGCTCCAGTCTGGTTGGGGGAGGCGGAGTAGCGCAGCGCGGGCCTCTGCTCTCATGTCTTGGCAGCCTTCGCAGGGTGGGAGGGGGAATGGCCTTGCATGCATTTCACAAAGGTATCTCCCTCGTGTGTTGCCGATTTTAGGTAAAAACATCACAAACATTTGAACACTCTATAATACTTATTCAAATCATTTTGAAACATGCATTTAAACTTTGCTGGATGTGTCTCGATTATACCCAGTCTGAGCACCTTATTCATACACTATGTTTTAACAACTACAGTATTTAGTTATATGCATATACATTTGCAGTAAGTGAGGTAGTATTGGGGTTGGTGGAGTACATAGAAAGTAACTCGCCACTGTACGTGGCGGAGGTGGCACGTGAGGGGCTTAGACATACACGTGTGACGAGTGCATTCTCGCACACTCTTCACATGTGCCCGTTATATGGTTACATTCGTTTTCTTGTGTACCCTAGCAGCATCAGTTCAGTTGTGGCGCGGGACCGCGGGGCGTGGGGCTTTCGATGATACTCATGAAGAATAATCCCCCGGAAATGCTTTTATCATTTGCACACCACTGCAGGGGTGTGGGTCCTTCACGGCTGGTGTCATGTACAATAATTACACAATTTCACAGGTTTCTTTAGTAAGAGTGGTTGTATGGAGAGGATACATGTGTTAAAAGTGGTTTCTTACATTCATATTTGGGTACCTGTCTGCTTTCAGCAGATGACCATTCTGCAGATCTTCCCATCGCCCAGGCCTTGCTGACCGGGTCATTGTGGGAGCAGTGATACACTGCGGAAGGTGAACTGTTTCAATGTTAATGTATTACGCTAGATCATGCCCGTCTTGTTCGTGGGAACGGGCTTGCAGCGGATCTACCATGGTGCTGCGGAGACAGGGAGGACTGAAACTTTCTGAAGGTGGGGGCCGCGCTACAGCGCGCTGAGCTCACACCATCTTTAGCAGACAAAAAATGGTTTCTGAGGCCTAGCTTAAATTTAATACGTGCGGGCAATGTCTTCAGCAGGTGAGCCATCCACCACCTGGGCCCTGGTGTAAGGAGGGGACGCCCGATGAGCCATGGCCCTCACCTGGGGTGGAGATGCAGGCCAGGGGGGGGGTCCCTTGGACCACCCCTCCCCTACATTTCCCCCCTTTCGTTACTTAAGTAACGAATACTTTAAGTCCTCCAACCTCCTACATTCTTCTTCGTCCATCACTGCCTCATCCCATCCAGGTGTGCCTTTTATGGGCATCCATGCTCTGCATACCCCTCGTAAGCTTTCCCCTCTTCTGGCATACTCATCTGGGGTGCAAGTCAGGTAGATACATCCGCCATCTCCCGCCAAATCCACCCACACCTCCTGGTACCATTCTAATACACGGGGCTCTCTAATGGTGGTGTGCCACGCTTTATCTATGATATCTTTGTCGTGATAGATAGGCACTAGCTGATATCTTGGTGTGTCATCTGCTCCTGTTTGCACCTGCACTTCCTGCATGTTTTGTATTGTCCCACGAGTGTTGCCCATTGTCACCATCATCATTGCACCATTAGTTACTGCGTTAGCACAACATCGAAGGCCCACCTGGCACAGGCAAAAAATTAAAAGGAGGAACACCACAGCTGGCATCAAACATTTCACAGTTGTTCCAAGCCATGAGGGGACCCAGGAGAAGAAGTTATCGAACCATGTACTGTCTTCTGCTCCACCTTCCATTTTCATTTTTTCTCCTAGGTTGTGGACTGCCTCGATCACATGGGACAGGGAGCCATTCTCTGCGTCTTCAGAAGGTA